>NC_089240.1:116048269-116657564 GCF_963924675.1 Phocoena phocoena
TTTCATATTTCTGTACTCTCTCATTCAACACACACATACTCTCTCCCTCACTCTGTGTCTCTGTCTGTCTGTCTCTCTCTCTCTCTCTCTCACACACACACACACACACACACACACACACACACACACACACACATTTCCCTTTTAGAACTGAAACCTTCCTGAGTTGTCCCTCAGTAATCTCTTCCTCCAACCAACTTATTGTCCAAATCATATTGTTCTCCATAGTGGCTGTATCAATTTACATTCTCACCAACAGTGCACAGAGTTCCCATTTCTCCACACCCTCTCTAGCATTTATTGTTTGTAGATTTTCTGTTGATGGCATTCTAACTGGTGTGAGGTGATGCCTCGTTGTAGTTTTGATTTGCATTTCTCTAATAACTAGTGATGTTGAACATCTTTTCATGTGTTTGTTGGCCATCTGTATGTCTTCTTTGTAGAAATGTCTATTTAGGTCTTCCGCCCATTTTTTGATTGGGTTGTTTGTTTTTTTGATATTGAGCTGTGTGAGCTGCTTGTAAATTTTCAAGATTAATCCTTTGTCCATTGCTTCGTTTGCAAATACGTTCTTCCATTCTGAGGGTTGTCTTTTCGTCTTATTTATGGTTTCCTTTGCTGTGCAACAGCTTTTGTTTCATTAGGTCCTATTTGTTTAGTTTTGTTTTTATTTCCATTTCTCTAGGAGGTGCGTCAAAAAGGATCTTGCTGTGATTTATGTCATAGAGTGTTCTGCCTATGTTTTCCTCTAAGAGTTTTATAGTTTCTGGCCTTACATTTAGGTCTTTAATCCATTTTGAGTTTATTTTTGTGTATGGTGTTAGAGAATTTTTAAATTTCATTCTTTTACATGTAGGTGTCCAGTTTTCCCAGCACCACTTATTTTTTCCTTTTTTAACATCTTTATTGGAGTATATTTGGTTTACAATGGTGTGGTAGTTTCTGTTTTACAAGAAAGTGAATCAGTTATACATATACATATGTCCCCATATCTCTTCCTTCTTGTGTCTCCCTTCCTCCCACCCTCCCGATCCCACCCCCTCTAGGTGGTCACAAAGCACCGAGCTGATCTCCCAGTGCTATGCGGCTGCTTCCCACTAGCTATCTATTTTACGTTTGGTAGTGTATATATGTCCATGCCACTCTCTCACTTTGTCCCAGCTTACCCTTCCCCCTCCCCATATCCTCAAGTCCATTCTCTAGTAGGTCTGTGTCTTTATTCCCGTCCTGCCGCTAGGTTCTTCAGAACCTTTTTTTTTTAAGATTCCATATATATGTGTTAGCATACTTTATTTTATTTCTCTTTCTGACTTACTTCACTCTGTATGACAGACTCTAGGTCCATCCACCTCACTACAAATAACTCAATTTCATTTCTTTTTATGGCTGAGTAATATTCCATTGTATATATGTGCCACATCTTCTTTATCCATTCATCTGTTGATGAACACTTAGGTTGCTTCCATGTCTTGGCTATTGTAATTAGAGCTGCAATGAACATTTTGGTACATGACTTTTTGAATTATGGTTTTCTCAGGGTATATGCCCAGTCGTGGGATTGCTGGGTCATACGGTAATTCTATTTTTAGATTTTTAAGGAACCTCCATACTGTTCTCCATAGTTGGCTGTATCAATTTACATTCCCACCAACAGTGCAAGAGGGTTCCCTTTTCTCCACACCCTCTCCAGCATTTATTGTTTGTAGATTTTTTGATGATAGCCATTCTGACTGGTGTGAGGTGATACCTCATTGTAGTTTTGATTTGCATTTCTCTAATGATTAATGATGTTGAGCATCCTTTCATGTGTTTGTTGGCAATCAGTATATCTTCTTTGGAGAAATATCTATTTAGGTGTTCTGCCCATTTTTGGATTGGGTTGTTTGTTTTTTTGATATTGAGCTGCATGTGTGCTGCTTATAAATTTTAGAGATTAATCCTTTGTCAGTTGATTCGTTTGTAAATATTTTCTCCCATTCTGAGGTTTATCTTTTTGTCTTGTTTATGGTTTCGTTTGCTGTGCAAAAGCTTTTAAGTTTCATTAGGTCCCATTTGTTTATTTTTGTTCTTATTTCCATTTCTCTAGGAGGTGGGTCAAAAAGGATCTTGCTGTGATTCATGTCATAGAGTGTTCTGCCTATGTTTTCCTCTAAGAGTTTGATAGTGTCTGGCCTTACATTTAGGTCTTTAATCTATCTTGAGTTTATTTTTGTGTATGGTGTTAGGGAGTGTTCTAGTTTCATTCTTTTACATGTAGCTGTCCAGTTTTCCCAGCACCACTTACTGAAGTGGCTGTCTTTTCTCCACTGTATATTCTTGCCACCTCTATCAAAGATAAGGTGACCGTATGTGCGTGGGTTTATCTCTGGGCTTTGTATCCTGCACAGCACCACTTATTGAAGAGGCTGTCTTTTCTCCATTGTATATTCTTGCCTCCTTTATCAAAAATAAGGTGACCGTATGTGCGTGGGTTTATCTCTGGACTTTCTATCCTGTTTCATTGATATATATTTGTGTTTCTATGCCAGTACCGTACTGTCTTGATCACTGTAGCTTTGTAGGATAGTCTGAAGTCCAGGAGCCTGATTCCTCCAGCTATGTTTTTCTTTCTCAAGATTGCTTTGACTATTCGGCGTCTTTTGTGTTTCCATACAAATTGTGAAATTTTTTGTTCTAGTCCTGTGAAAAATGCCATTGGTAATTTGATAGGGATTGCACTGAATGTGTAGAGTGCTTTGGGTAATATATTCATTTTCTCAATGTTGATTCTTCCAGTCCAAAGACATAGTATATCTCTCCATCTGTTTTTATCATCTTGAATTTCTTTCACCAGTGTCTTATAGTTTTCTGCATACAGGTCTTTTGCCTCTTTAGGTACGTTTATTCCTAGGTATTTTATTCTTTTTGTTACAATGGTAGCATTCCTGTTTCTATTCTTAACCTTATATAGTCTATTTTATACACAGCTCCCAGAGAAATTCTTTTAAAACATGACATAGATTATGTTACTCCAGTGCTCCAAATTTTCTATTGTCTTACCGTTGTCCTTAGATAAAAATTATTTACTGTGACCTCCAGGGCTGTATGTAATCTGCCCAGTGCCTAGTCTTCAATCCCATTTTCTATGGTTTTCCCTTGTGTTCGCTAAGCTCCAGCCACGCTGGTCTTCTTTTTGATTCTCAAACATGCCAAGCTCGTTCCTAACTCAGGCCCTTTTTATCGGTTATTCTGATGTCTATCTGTCTGAAACTAACTGTCCACTGACTTTCTCATGTCTTGCTTGCTCACTTCACTCTGCTCTCAGCTCAAATGAAATTCTGCATAGATCTTCACATGACTAAATCCTTCTCATCATGTGGGTCTCAGCTCAAGAATCATCTCAGAAAAGCCTGCTTTGAATGCCCTATCTATATTAACTTTACAAATATTAAAAGTAAGTTAGTTGTTTTTGTGTTACTGTTTTATTGTCATTACATCACTGATAAGTATTTGAAATTTTCTTGCTTATTTACTCCTTATTTATTGTCTTCGCAAACCCTCTTCTAGAATTTGCTTTCCGTGAAGACAGAGACTCTCTACCTTGTTAATTACTGCGTTTCTAGCACTTAGAACAGTTTCTCATGCATAGTACATGTAGGTGTGCAATCAGTATTATTGAATGAATGAATGAATGCTATGTAGGAGGTCCTGTCACATATAGAATTGATGAAGAAAGGAAATTAAGTTAACAAATGATATGAATAATGGATATGGATATGTTTTTATATCAAGGTGAGCGTTTCCTTCTGTATTAGTGAAATGTACCAGGAATAGCCAGAGGAAAAGTGCAGTTGAAACTCACCACTGATAAAAGTCTTAAAAACTTCACCGCTATGGCATGCCAAAAGCTTTGAGTATTCCACCCACCTTGACTGAAATCCTCCCTAAGGAGTGATAAGTTTCCTAGGGAGATTCCCCCAGTACGCTCTTTCATACCTCATCTGTCAAGTTCTAAAGAGAAACATGGCTAGCTTGAAGATATTGGGCAATCATGTACTATGAGAGTAAGCACCATATTTGCTACTCCTTTGTCATAATTCCATATCGCCACCCCCATGACCCAAGGAGAAGGGGGACTGTAGTGGATTTTGTGATGTGCCACCCCAATTCCCCATTTAGTACTGAGGCACTCATCCCCTAGACTTCTAGGAGTGTTGGCTACTAATGACTCATAGCTGAGTCCCTCTCCAGGATCTGGCCTCATCTGAAGGGAACCACCTTATCCAGCATTACACCATCCCTCTCCTCTGGAGAGCAGCCCATATCTAGTGACTGGCTGATGTAGGGATTAGTCCTCTTGCCTCAGTTAATGACAACTTTGAAGAGCCATTCCAACTGTATAACTCCCTGAAGGATTGGCTGAAACCTCTCTTGTAACTGTATGGTAGTTTAAATCCTTCCTGTGTCCAGTCCTGCTTCCCTAATTCTCCTAGAGGTGTTATTTCTGAGAGAACTTTCCTCTAGAACTCCTTTATACAGATATCCATCACAGAGTATGTTTCCCAAGGAATTTGACTTAAGAGCGGGTTCTAGGAAGAAAACTCTAAAATTTTAGATTTTGGCAATGGATTATCCATCAGCAAGCACAGAATGAGAACCATTTCACTGGTGGTAGATGGAATACTAACAGTTTTTGGCATTTCATAGCTGTGAAAATGTTTAGACTTTTATCAGTGCTGAACTGGGATGTAATACCAGAGGAAGTGAACACACTGGTAAGAGCAAATCTTGTGCATTTGAGTGTTTTAGTGAAGTATTAATTATAAAGGACTATGGAATTGGATGGCTTTTTCTGGATGTTATTGATGCCTTTGACAAAGACAATGAAAAGCTAATAAGGACTAGTAGCCGACTTAAGGTGGAGTGTGAACACCAGATATCCTTGGCAACATATAAAGAGATACTCATCTCTTTCAGCTGCAAGGCAGAAAAAGCTGAGGATCAAGCCCAGGACTTAATTATAAGGATCTCAGATCTCCAGATAAGGTTGAATTCTCAACCCTAGCATATCAGCTATGCCAAGGCCAGGGTACTGTTGGGAAGAAGTGGGACTCTGAGGCATGGAATAAGGGCACCTGGGTCAATGCACTCTAAATTCTTACCTTCCAAGATTCCCCCAAACTCTCTATGCCTGTAGAAGTGGGCTCTTCCTCCTTGATAAAGTCTGGTGCTCTCCCCTTGCTGGAATATGTTACAGATATTTCTGCCTTGCAGGAAAACCTGTACTCCACTCTCAGAATCTACCCCTAACCCCCCTTCTGGCCACCAGATCCATGACTAAAATTAAATACCTTACCCAGTTGGGGAAGTTCTGGGCCTCTTAAGAGAGAAAAGGGACTGTATACCAAAGGAGCTGTAGGACCTAGGCAACATATATTAACAGGAGCCAGTATATGTGGGGCTGGATCCTAAGTGTCCTGGATCGAGAGGAACAAAACATAAAGTTGAATAAATGAGAGTTTGTTGCTGTTACTCAAGACCCTGGGAGATAGTGCTAACATACTGCTAGGATGATTCTTTGAAGCTTGGTAAATGTGATCATCCACACAGAATGGAATAAAACAGGCCAGAAATTGCATGGAAGATGGTAGAGGAAGGAACCAGGAGTCTCCAGAATTGGTCATGCCGGGGAAAGGGAACATACTGCAAAACCAGAAAACCCACCCGTCAAATATTTTCTGCAGGAAGACAGAGGGCACTCCATTTACCAAAGCAATAAAGAATGGGCTGGTAAGAGGGGCACTATTATTGAGAAGCTTACTGGGTGTCCTATGCAGACCAGGGCTGACAGTAGGAAATGCTGTAATAAAATTGAGTTATACTTGATAGCGAAGGTGATGTTAGGATCTGGAAATAATAGAGGCCAGATGTCAGTGATTTACTATCAGGAGCAAGGTGGATGCAATTACTGCAATGAACAGCAAGGTCAGAGTGGCAGCCAAGGGGTCCTGACCTGCAGAGAGCTAAGGTGATGGTTAATAGAACATGGTGTTCTGAGGAGCAGGATAGCTAGGAATCCAACAAGATTTTTTCTTAATTTTACAAGCCCCCTCAAAAAAATCAAAAGTGGATGTTCAGAAAGGGCAGCTTCCCCAATAAAAACATCATTATCCTTTACCCAGTTTCCAGCCTTAAGCCTGTTTTCCTGTCCAGCACTAAGGCAAGCAGAAAACCCTGTAATGTTTCCTCTAGTCCTTCCCAAGAGGGACTTGAGACAACCTATTTGAGTGACTGTACACTTGGGAAAAGGGAATACCCAAGTATTTTGAGGATTATTATGATCAGTTGACATTGATACCTGGATACTAGAAGTGTCATCATGGCTTCTCTGTTAGAGTGAGAGTGTATGTGATCCAGGTACTAAATGGAGTCCTAAGCCAGGTTTAGCACATAGTAGGTCCACTCTATCCATGGATTCACCTGTTGGTCATTCCCGCTTTCCACAAATGTATAATTAGAATGGACGTACTTGGTATATACTTGGGAAGAGCCCCAACATTGGGTCCTTGTCCTGTGGAGTAAGAGCTATCATAGTGGAAGGTCCGAGCACAAGCCTCTGAATCACTCTCTCCCTCCCCTATCCCCAGTCAAGGCAGTAAATCAAAAATAAAATTGCATCCCGGGGGAATGGTAGATTAGTGCCATCTTAAAAACCTGAAAGATGCATGGATGGTAGTCCTCATCGTATCCTCATTAATTTACCAGTCTGGCCCCTACAAAATCAAACAGATGCTGAAGGATGACAGTGGATTACAGCTGCTGGTCTAGATAACTTTACTAGAGCATGTTAACAGAGTTTCAGGTACATGGTATGTGATCACTGATATGGCAAATGCATTATTTTTCATTCCTATCAGGAAGGAGGATCAAAAGCAGTTCACATTTTTGTGAACCTGGGACAGACAGTGGTACAAATTTGCAGTCTTGCTCAGGGCTGTGTTAACCCTCTTATCCTCTGTTATAATGTACTATGAAGAAACTGGGACCATTTGGAGGTCCTGCAGAATATCACATTGGTCCAATCTGTCAATGACATTAAAACAGAAAAGATGGGTAACAGGTGGGAAGCATATTGGATGTCTTGGTAGAACACTTCGACTCTAGAGTGTGGAAGGTAAACACTATGAAGATTCACGGTCCTACTATATCAGTAAAGTTTTCAGGAGTTCGTTGGTCTGGGCCATGCAGGGACATCCCCTTCAAAGTAAACAAATTGCTGCATCTTTCCTCCCTTACCACAAAGAAGGGAGCAGAGAATTCACATAGAGTATCTGGTCATGAAATATTAAAGTGACCAACCGGACAGAGCTGCCTATCGCGAGTTGGATTCTGTCAAACCCAACAAGTCATAAGGTTGGAGAGGCCCAATAGCAATCCATCTTAATCTGGACATAGCACATCTGGATTGGGCATGAACAAGGGCAAATAAACTACGTGAGCTGTTGGTCCAACCCACACTGTTGCCTTTCAGTTCACACCTACGGCCACCACATTGGGTAGGGGGAGTTCCTTATGACAAGCTAATGAAGTGGGGCGGGGTGGGAGGTTCATATTGGTTTGTTTCAGTATGTGGATGCAAGCTGAAAATGGACTGCTGCTGCACTACAGCCCCACACAGGGGTGGCCCTGAAAGATAACACTGAGGGGAGATCTTCCCACTGAATACAACTTCGCACAGTGCATCTGTTCATCCATTTTGTGCGAAGAGAAGTAGCCGTATGCAAGAATATACACAGCTTCGTGGACTCTAACAAATGGCTACGCTAGTTGGTCAGGGTCCTAGAAAGATTAGAAGATCAAGGATGGGGAAGTCCGGGGAAGAGGCAAGTGGATGAACTTTCAGGATTGGGCACAATGTGTGAAGATCTTTAAATTGTATATCAATGCTCACCACAGAGCATCCTTCCCAGAAGAGGTACCAAGCAACCAGGTACGCAGAATGACTCATCTGGTTGACATCAGCCAGCCTCTGTCACCAGTCATCCCAGGCTACGTGGAGAGGCCACCTGTGGGTATTGTGTTCAAGCAGTCTCAGCTAGGCCCCTAGCAAAAACTAACATCGGCAACCAGACAAGCAAGTAAGCAGTTTTTCACATGATTCTTGTACTCAGCCTTTGACTCTTCCACCCTTGGCCTCAGGACTTGCTATGCTCTAATTCCTGACCCATAAAGAATACCTGAGAGATAATAAGTGGTTATTATTGTTTCAAGCCACTAAGATTTGGAGTAATTTGCTATGCCACGCTGTATAACTAATATGCTCTGTAGACCAGACTAATGTTGTGTAACTAATACAATGACTAAAGGACTCACTACCCCAGCTGGGATGGGGTGTTGAGGAGTCTCTGTACTCTGGGAATTTCCCTTCATCAAATGATGAATTTTCTTTCATCAAAAGGAGCAACATTGACCAAAATTATGCGTCTCCCTCCACCCAGCAGCTTGCATCCAATGGGTGGCTGATGCAGCCCTACAAAGACAGGACCCACTTGCCTTAGCTCAGAACAAGCCTGAAGGGCCATCCTAACTCAAGAGCCACCTTTGGGATCAGCTGAGACCTCTGTTACAAACGCATCATACTTCTCCTCCTGCCAGTCCTATTTCTCTCACCCCCTTACAGGTATTGCTCCTGAGAGCACACCTCCAATAAATCTTCTGCATACAAATTCTAGCCTCTATTTCCCAGGGCACCTGAACTAAACCAGGGTGTAGGAAGAAAGGGTTAAAGCACCAATCTGGGATGCTTCGGAGGGCTGTAAACATGGGAGGATGGATTCATTCTTTCTAAAGGATGGCAGGTTAGACTAAAGCTTTATTGCCTAAAATTAGATTGTCTATAATCTATGCCACCTTTACTATCTTTCTTCCTCATCACTGAAGACAGTCAGATCCTACACCCACAGACCTGTCTTAATATGGGCAGCTATGAATTTCTTTCAAAATCTAGACTGGCAGAAAATTATAGGGACTTCCACTGTCACCAGATGCTCTTCTATGATTTTTTGGCTCTGAAAGAGAAAAACAAAAATAAAAAGAAAATGTGTTTTCCCAACTATATTGGTATTTATGACATTTTCAATTCCAGATCAGAGGTAAATCACTGACTAATGATTTTTAGGGTCTAAGAAAATGTTTACAATTGTCCAAATAAAGAATGCTATTTTCATTTCAGCATAAAATTACATCTAGTAAGAAAACTACAAAAATTTTAGCATATAGACAAAGATAATCTTGGAGTACACTCTCTTATGAGCTACTTTTTTTTTTTGTGGTACGCAGGCCTCTCACTGTTGTGGCCTCTCCCGTTGTGGAGCACAGGCTCCGGCCGCGCAGGCTCAACGGCCATGGCTCACGGGCCCAGCCGCTCCACGGCATGTGGGATCTTCCCGGACCGGGGCACGAACCCGTGTCCCCTGCATCGGCAGGCGGACTCTCAACCACTGCGCCACCAGGGAAGCCCTCTTATGAGCTACTTTTGAGCTGAGTTTTCTTAAAAGAGCAGTGAGCATAGTATCAGTACCTAAACTCAGCTTGAATCTTTGGCAATTGCTTTAGACTTTTGAGAGGGATGATTCTGGTGAAAGTGCTGGTCAGATCCCATTATAAGTCCCAGGAACTTATTCAACTCCTTTTTCTGATGACAGCATTTGGTTATACTGAAAAGAACATTGAAACACTGGATGGTAGACTTATGTGGTAATAATTTTGACCTAAAATCTGAGCTGCTGTGGTTGAGGTTTCATGAAAAAAAATTTTTTTTCATATCTATGTATTAAAACAGTATTTCTCTGTCATTTTTTTTCAGATAATATTTTACAATTTAATGTAATTTTTAAAAGAGCAACTTGCTTCTGGCTTTGAAGAAGGTATTTTTATGTGTCATTTTTCTAACTAAAAAAAAGTGTTTTCTTTACAAACCTGCCTGTAACTTGCTGGATAAAATTAGCAAATTACATTTACATACTCTGTCTTATTTTACCTCTCTTTACAATGGAGATAATAGCAGAGTGGCAAAAGACTATGAATGCTTGCAAAGAGACTTTATGTTCCAAAAAGATATGAGGATAAATACCAGAATTTATAAATTCATATTCTGTGTATTACAAACCCAGATTCTAGGACAGAAAATAGATAGATTGAAAAACAAAGAAAATAGATGTCTATAGATAAATAACAGCACTAAAACCAGATATCAACCCTTACATGTATATAGTGCTTTAGAGTTTATAAAGCGTGTTCACATACAGGTGATTGGCAAGGTGGATGTTACCATCAATTCTCTTTTACAAACAAGAGAGCTGAAGCTTAGAGAGGTCAATGTCTCCTGGGTAATAACAACAGAACTGGGAGCCTAGGTTTTCTTTCCTAGAAATTTCAGGAATCTTTCCACTAAAGTTGCCTTATGAAATGGAAGAAAGATAACATATAAATGAGTTAAAGAAAGTCCTGGAACATAGTAGAGAGCAAGAAAAAGCATTCAAACAGACATTTTCAGAAACATACATATTTTTTAAAATGTGTTTTTCTCCCTTATAATTTTTAGCTGACATTTATAAAATGATTTGATCATATTAAATTCTCTTTCTAATAATCCATAGCTTATAAGGAGCAGCACTAGGATTTCAACCCCGGTTGTCTGACTTCAAAGCCCTTGTTACAGCAATTAATCAATCAGTTAATCCAGAAGCATCTAAGTGGCCCCAATTATGAGCTCATCATTGTAAGCATCTATACAAGAGCTATAAGATAGGATTCCTGCCCTCAGAGGCTTTATAACCTATATGGAGAGGTAAAAGAGATTAGGATTATTTAATTGTATGGTATAGACTTGTACTCTTAAAAATGTGGTCTGTATATCAGCAGCATTTCCACCAACAGGGAGCCCAACAGAAATACAAAACTCTCAGTCCAGAACTACTGAATCAGAGCCTGCCTTTTAATTAGATCCTCTAGTAACTTGCTTACAAAGTAAAGTTAGAGAAGTTCTTGTATAGGTCATCAGTGCTACAGGAAGTAGGCAGGAGAGCTGTCAAGGAAGAGATGCCTAGAACTAGGCTTTGAAGTTGGGGCTGAGGTGGGGGGGGGGCTGTTATTCTATCTTCTTCAAGTTGGCTTGTCTCTTTTGAGAGCCATTTCTAGTCTGCAAAGGGCCTGGGAAGGCTACTCTTAAGAATAGTGATGGGGGGATAGAGAGGTAGGGCTCTCTTTGCTTTAAGTATACGGGAAGGATTCAGTGTATTAAAAAGTATAAGGGAAGGGACTGAGGAGTCACAGTGCAGGGGTGATCAGAGAGTTCCAATTCCACCAATAGGAATAGAGAACACATGTTATTTACACACTTACTCCACACCCCTCCCTCTTCCCTTGCAGAATCAGCACCTTAGGAGGTGGGCTGGGGACAGAGAGATGAACCACTAGCTAACCGTCTCGTGTGTGTGTGTGTGTGTGTGTGTGTGTGTGTGTGTGTGTGTGTGTCCGTCCCTGTCCCTGTGTGTCTTTGGATGAGCATATACATGCATAAGCCTCTACCTCAGGACTCCTTTAATGCCATAGGCCTAATTGGTGCATTTTAATAATAAAGTCTCTTTACAAATAAGCTCATACCATAAAGCTGCATTTTCTTTGGTAAAGCTGAGTACAACTGGCCTTCAGTAAAATTTCCATTTGCTTTAGGGACTTAAGAACATTAAACGTCTTACTCTTAACTGATCACCATTCTAATTAGGAAAAAATTGCATTAGAGAGCCATGTGAATGTCTGAGAAGAATGCATTCATTCTTGATTTTGATATTTTAAAATATAGCAGATTGCAGAAATGCAGATTACGACGTGGATATAGTGTTAAAATTGCTTTTGCCATTATAAAGATAAAAATAGCTCTTGGTTCAAATTTCCTGCTGCTTCTTTCTAAATGAAGGAGTTAAATACTGAAAGGCAGGTGGATGCTGACGCTCCTTTAGAAAGAGATGAATAGGGTTGATGGCAGGAGCTACAGGGAAGCTATTGAGGCTGCAGATGCATATGCTGCCCTTACTTCCCACAAAGTTCAAAGTGGGGTGAAGCTGCCTGGGTAATTGGCTATGAAATAGCAAACCCTCTGGATGAAAATGGCCCTTGTACTTAATTGCCCACGTTCCGGGCAGTGGGTAGCCACCTGGTTGATTAGTGACCCTACCTATATTCACAACCACCCAAGTTTAAGTGCGAGTGCAATTATTAGGACACTGGCACCAAGTTCAATCAGGGGCCTTGGAGTTTCAATCAGTTCTGACCACCCCAGGTCCAGATCCCCGACCTTCCAGATCTAAGCAGATGGTCCTACAAAGCCCCAAGGCAAAAGCCCATTTTACAATTGAGCAGAATGTGGACATGCATATTTGTAAAATAGCAACTACAATAGCAACAACTGTGATGAGAAAAAGACATTTTATTTGCATAGTACTTAATAATTTGCCAAGCATGTTTCTTCAATTTCTATTACGGTCTTCACAAAAGGCTTGTAACATAGGACTTTTAGTGCCCATTTTTTAGTTGGATAAATTAAGACTTGGTGAAGGTAAGTGAGTTTAACAAGGCTGCACGACTACTAGGCAACAGACTGGGCCTCAAATTTGGATCTTTTGGCAAAAAATCCAATCTCTTTTCACAGTAGTATTTTACCTTAGTTCTGTCCTCCCTTGCCATTCTGCAGGACCTAATTCATAATGGCTTTAGCCACAGAATACCTTTGGATGGCAGATAACCATGTGTGAATCATACACAGGTTTACAGTCTGTGAATCAGCCAATCACAATGACTTTTATTTCATAATAGTCAGTGTCACAGCCTATTCTAAAGTAATAACAATGGCTAACATTTAGTGTGTTCCAAGTGTTGTACTAATTGTTTCACATGTATTAACTTATTTAATCCTTACCTTACAACAACTCTGTGATGTAGGGTTTGTTTATTCGCTTTGCCAATTCTTTATTTTTTCCAGCTTTGTTGAGATATAATTGACGTATAACATTGTGTAACTTTAGGGTATACAACTTCCTGATTCAATACATTTATATATTGCGACATAATCATACCAACTTAGGATTAGCTAACACCTCCATCACATCATGTAATTACCATTTCTTTTTTGTGGTGAGAACATTTAAGATCTATTCTCTTAGCAACTTCCAAGTATATAGTACAGTAGTGTTATCTGTAATCACAACGCTGTGCATTAAATTTCCGGAACTTATTTATCTTATAACTAGAAGTTTGTACCCTTTGTTGAACCTCTCCCCATTTCCCCCAAACCTAAGCTCATGGTACCACCATTCTACTCTGTTTCTACGAGTTTGGCTCTTTAATATTCCACATATGAGTGATATCATACAGTATTTGTCTTTCTCTGTCTGACTTATTTCACTTAGCATAATGCCCTCAAGAACTATCCATGTTATCACAAATGGCAGAATTTCATTTCTTCTCCTGGCTGAATAATAGTCCATCACATATCATATCTTCTTTATCCATTCATCTGTTAATGGATACAGGTTTTTTCCCCCCATATCTTGACTATTATGAATAATGCTGCAATAAATAGGGAGGTGCAGATATCTCTTTGATATCCTGTTTTCATTTCCTTTGGATGTATACCAGAAGTGGAATTGCTGGATCATATGGCAGTTCTATTTTTAATTTTTTGAGAAACCTCCATACTGTTTTCCATAGTACCAATTTAGATTCCCACCAATGGTGCACAAGGGTTCCCTTTTCTCCATATCCTCCTAAACAATTGTCATCTCTTGTCTTTTTGATGACAGTCATTCTAACAGGTGTTAGGTGATATCTCATCATGGTTTTGATTTGCATTTCCCTGATGATTAGTGATGTTGAGCACCTTTTCATCTGTCTATTGAACATTTTTATGTCTTTGGGAAAATGTCTATTCAATTCCTTTGCCCATTTAAAAAAATCAGATTTTGTTGTTTTGAGTTGTATAAGTTCTTTATATATTTTGGATATTAACCCCTTATATGACATATGGTTTGCAAATATTTTCTCCCGTTCGGGAAGTTGCCTTTTCATCTTGCTGATTGTTTCTTTTGCTGTGCAGAAACTTTCAGGTTTAATGTCGTCACACATTTATTTTCACCTTTGTTACTTGTGCTTTTCGCTATCACATCCAAAAAATCATTGCCAAGACCTATGTCAGAGAGCTTTTCCCCATATTTTATTCTAAGAGTTTTACAGTTTCAGGTCTTACATTTAAGTCTGTAATGCATTTCAAGTTAATTTTTGTGAGTGGTATAGAGTAAGAGTCCAATTTCATTTTTATGCATGTGGTTATCCACTTTTCCGAGCACCATTTATTGAAGAGACTATCCTTTCCCCATTGAGTATTCTTGGCTTTCTTGTCAAATATTAGTTGACTGTAAACGGGGAGGATTATTTCTGGGCTCTTGATTCTGTTCTATTAACCTATATGTCTATTTTTAGGTCAGTACAATACTGTTTTGATTACTAAACTTTGTAGTATAGTTTGAAATCAGGAAGTGTGATGCTTTTTTCTTCTTTCCCAGGGTTACTTCAGCTATACAGGGTCATTTGTGGTTCCATACAAATTTTAGGATGTTTTTCCTTTTTTGTGAAAAATGCCATTGGAATTTTGATAGTGATTGCCTTGAATCTATAGATGGCTTTGGGTAGTATGGACATTCTAACAATATTCATTCTTCTGATTCGTGAACATGGGATATCTATTGTTTGTGTCTTCTTCAATTTCTTTCATCAGAGTCTTAAAGTTTTCAGTGTACAGATCTTTCATCTCCTTGTTAAATTTATTCCTAACAGTTTTATTGATTTTGTTGCTGTTGTAAATGAAATTATTTTCTTTATTTCATTTTCAGGTATTTCATTGTTAGTGTATATAAATGCAACTGATTTCTGTATGTCGATTTTTTCTATCCTGTAACTTTACCGAATTCATTGATCAGTTCTAACAGTTTTTCGATTGAGTCTTTAAATTTTTCTCTATATAATATATCATCTACAAATGAAGACTGAAGACAATTTTACTTCTTTCTTTCCAATTTGGATACCTATTTTTTCTTTTATCGGATTGACTTCTCTAGCTAGAACTTTTAGTACTATGTTGAATAAGAGAGGTGAGGGTGGGCACTCTTGTCTTGTTCCTGATGCCGAAGGAAAAGCTTTCAACCTTTCACCATTGAGTATGATGTCAGCAGTGGGCTTGTCATATATGGCCTTTATTTTAAGGTATATTCCTTCCATATTCAATTTGTTGAGAGTTTTTATCATGAAAAGACGTTGTATTTTAACAAGTAATTTTTCTGCATCTACTAAGATGGTCATGTGATTTTTATCTTTTATTCTATTAATGTGGTTTATCATATTTATTGATTTTCATATGTCAAACCATTCTTGCATCCCAAGGGTAAATCCCACTTGATCATACGTATGATCCTTTCAATGTGCTGTTGAACTCGGTTTGATACTATTTTGTTGAGAATTTTTGCATCTCTATTCATCAGGGTTATTGGTCTGTAGTTTTCTTTTCTTGTATTATCCTTATTTGGTTTTGGTATCAGGGTAATACTGGCCTCGTAAAATGAGTTTGAGAGAGTCCCTCCTCTTTAATTTTTGGGAAGAGTTTGAGAAGGATTGGTGTTAATTCTTATTTAAATGTTTGGTAGAATTTACCAATGAAACCATCTGGTGCTGGAATTTTCTGTGTTTAGAGGATGTTGAATACTGATTCAATTTCCTTACCTGTTATTGGTCTATTCATGTTTCTATTCCTTCCTGATTCAGTCTTGGCAAGGTGTATATTCCCAGGAATTTATCCATTTCTTCTAGACTATCCAATCTGTTGGCATATGATTGTTAATAGTAGTCTCTTATGATCCTTGTAGGTATTATTTTTTATCCCCATTTTACAGTTGAAAAAGCTGAGGCACAGATTAAATAACTTGTTCATGGTTATATAGTAACAGAGCCAAGATAGAAATCCAGACTGTGTGGTCCCTGAGTCAGTGCTTTTCGCACTATGCAACATTGTTTCTCTATGGTAGAATTTGGAAATCCATCCACTGGTCTAAGATATTCACTCCCCAAATTGTTCCATATCAGTCCTGCAAATGCCCCAGAAGTATGTATCCATTTTACTGAATTTGGGAGTGAGAGGTGTGAGGGTAGATGGCCAAATATAATTGCCATGTTGAGGTGAAGGGAGACAAGAAACTAAAATTGGGAAAAAATGGCACCTTTATGGTGCCAGGTATTATATTAGTCAATTCACCTATGTCTTTCTTCTTTCACCTTTATAATCACTAGCATAAAACTTATTTTTCAGGTGAGGAAACTGAGGTTCAGAAACTGAGGCTCAATGAGTTTAAGTAAATTACCTAACATAGAAAGTGGCAGACCCGTGATTACACCCCAGACAGTCTGATTTTAGAGCTTGGACATTTGACCACTCTATCAGTGTTACATAATGACAGTCATTAAACATTACCACTTACTGGGCACATGCCATGTGCCAGGCACTGCTTTGAATGCTTTATCCTTACCAGCTCACTTAATCTTCACACTAACACTATAAGGCCAGTCTTATCATTATCCCCATTTCAAAGATAAGAAAACAGACACAGATCCAATAAGTGGTGAAACCATGATTTGAAGCCCCTCTTGCTTATATCCAAAGCTCTTTCTAATAGAGGAGATGGTAGAAAGCTGAGCTTAGCCTGGGACCTGGCAGCATACCCCATATTTAGATTGGTCGCTGCTGGTTATTTGCCTAGCTGACTATGGGGTTTCAAAAGGAACTTGATAAAAAGCAGAGATTTGGATTTTCTCCATAATGGATGGCCCAACGAAAAACAGGTGTTGCTACTTCAATGTAACCTTCCTCTTGTTACACAATGGGCCACCTTGTGCCCATCTTTGTGTGCCCGTGGCATCCAAAACATCTTTTTCATCCATGGATACAGTAGTTGTAATGTCTATAAATATAGGTATATAAGTGAAAGTGGGCATAAATCATTCTTATCTGGTCCTTAAAACAGATCTCCTAAGGATTTCTATTTACTAGCCAGTTTCATTCATTTTATGCAATTGAAAGAACTTAACCTATTCTTTATAAATCAGAAGAAAGCAATTAATAGTCTCAAATGCAATCTTTTGATTCAGCCCAATCCTCTTCACAGTTACTGAGATTTTTCTGTATTTTGTTTTTCATGTATGCTGAAGTTTAGATTTAGAATTAAACCACTGTCAATATGGCAGCTGGAAATAAAACAGCAGTGTTTCCAACAACTTAGACGTTAAGAAATATGTTCTAGAACCAGATTGCCTGGCTTCAAATCCCAGCTCTGAAACTAGCTGGGAGACTTTGGGCTGGTTATGTAACCTGTCTTTGCCCGAGTTACCCATCTGTAAAATGAGAATAATAACATTCTTGCCTTGTAGACATTATTGCTAGGATTGAATGAGTTAATGCGTATAGGTGCTTTTAACAGTATTTCAGTGGCAACTTCTCAATAAATGGTTGCTGCTATTTTTATTAGTCAAGGCCACAGAAGAGAAAAATTTGAGAGGTCCTGAAGGACTATTACCAATGCTGTTTTCCTTTGGTGGAAGACAGGTGAGGGTGGGTTATATCTTGAGGCAATAAAGGGGGATACGTGTGTTAAGCTGGGACTGCTCTAGGTTGAGATATGCAAGTTGGTCTGTGATTAGTGTCTTAGATGGTAGAATGGCCTTCAGGTGGTGGTCACTGTCTAGGAAGAATGCCATGTTCTAGGATAATTGCATCAGGGTTTCTGACATTGCTGTTGGCCAAAGAATTTTTAGACCTGAGGTCTAGAACAGGTTCTGACACAGGTGAACTGCCCATTAAATGTTGAATGCACGATACATACAATATATTTAAACATGCCAGTTAATAAATTAGAGCATATATTTTATCATTTTCTAATGTCAACAACATGAAGATTACTCAGTCTCTTTACCTAAATAGCCCACCGTCTAATTGAGAAGACTTGACAGTGTAGATTTTATTGATTTCCTTTGGTGTTGCATGTGCCCACTTCCCTACCAGTGCTTACTGGGATCATTTCCCAACGGACTACTTGCACTGGAATCCTTATTTCAAGGTCTGCACTGGTGAGGGGAACTCAAACCAAGATAGAAAAATAGTATGTGCTGTAAAATACTCAGAAACCATTTAACTGCTCTATGAAAATAAAATTCCTATTTTCTCCCCAAAATCCTTTTCTTCCTCTAAAGTAGAACTGGAAGCATAACGCTCTTGCTCTGCATGGTGTTTTCTGTTGTTCCTTTTCACTTTTTCTTGCTCTCTCACTTTTCCATAGCAAGTAAAGCAAGACTTGAAGATTTCTTGGAGCTAGGCAGACTTCTCTGGGTGGCAGGCCTGTGGTGGATCATGTCAACTTTCTTCTCCTTTTCTGTGACAGGTACAGAAAAGTACATTATGTTGTTTAGGTCAAATATTATAATATACAATCCCATCTTTATATTTAAGTGCATCTGAGGCTCTCCTAGAGAAGAACATTGAGATCCAAATATATTTGGGGGAGAAGGCCATTACATCACCATTACACTTAGTGTTTTCCCTCAAACACTTAGCTGATTCTGGCACAAAATTCGCCTTGGGATTTGGCCTAAAGTCTGTAAGGACTTATTGCTTTCTCCAGTTAAGTAAGGGTTACATTAGATGGAAGGTTATTTAGGTAAAGAAACAGAGTGTTTTTCGTGATGTAAACATTAGTAAGGAATGACATATGTGGTCCGAACACACACCCACATAGGCTTGCTCTTCCCAGCTCCCATGACAGGAACACAGTCTCTCACTCTAGGTCTCCCTTGACAAGTTATTTTTTTTTCTGTCATAAGATGTAGTCACTGAACCAAGGCCTCGAGTGCAACGCTCATATTTTCACTTTTGTTCCATTCATTTCTAAAAAATCATCTCTAAATGTATTCCAGTGCATGAAGAAGAGATTAACAATGATTCCATTGTGCACCTTCACAAATCTAGTGAGGTTTTCAGTTATTTAGAAGCCTTAGCAACTCACTCTATATAAATTGAGTCAGGGGGTTCATAGGGTGCTGTATTTCTCCTAAGGCTGTCATAAGTAAGAAAGAAGGTACAGATCTAATTTATCTTGAGTTGTATTCTGTGAAGGATACAACTTGATCAAAATTGGCTTGTATTTTAAAAAGTCTAGGACCACGCTTCTGAAGAGGAGGGAACACTCCCAAAGACATTCTATGAAGCCACCATCACCCTGATACCAAAACCAGACAAAGACACCCCCAAAAAAGAAAACTACAGGCCATTATCTTTGATGAATGTAGATGTAAAAATTCTCAACAAAATATTAGCAAACTGAATCCAACAACACATAAAAAATATTGTATACCACAACCAAGTTGGATTCATCCCAAGTTCACAATGATGGTTCAACATATGCAAATCAATATGTTACACCACATCAACAAAAGAAAAGACAAAAACCACATACATGATCATCTCAATAGATGCAGAAAAAAGCCTTTGATAAAATTCAACATCCATTCATGAAAAAAATGCTTGCCAAAGTGGGTATAGAGGGAACATATCTCAACATAATAAAAGCTATTTATGACAAACCCACAGCCAATATAATACTCAATGGTGAAAAACCAAAAGCCTTCCTGCTAGAATCTGGAACAAGACCAGGATGCCCACTCTCACCACTTCTATTCAACATGTATTGGATATCCTAGCCACAGCAATCAGGCAAGAAAAAGAAATAAAAGGTATCCAAGTTGTGAGGGAAGAGGTAAAATTGTCATTATATGCAGATGACATGATACTACATATAGAAAACCCTAAAGACTTCACACAAAAACTACTAGGACTGATAAACAAATTCAGCAAGGTAATGGGATACAAGATTAACATACAGAAATCAGATGCATTTCTTTACACTAACAATGAAATATCAGAAAGAGAACGTAAAAAACAATACATTTTAAAATCACATAAAAAAATACTTAGGCATAAACCTGACCAAGGAGGTGAAAGACTTATATGCTGAGAACTATAAAACATTAACAAAGGAAATTGAAGATGATTCAAAGAAATGGGAAGATATCCCATGCTCTTGGATTGGAAGAATTAGTATTGCTAAAATGGCCATACTACCCAAAGCAGTCTACAGATTTAATGTGATCCCTATCAAATTACCCATGACATTTTTCACAGAAATAGAACAAATAGTCCTAAAATGTATATGGAACCATAAAAGATCCAGAACTGCCAAAGCAATCCTGAGGAAAAAGAACAAAGCACGAGGAATAACGCCTCCCAGACTTCAGACAATACTACAAAGCTACAGTAATCAAAACAGTGTGGTATTGGCACAAAGACAGACATATGGATAAATGGAATAGAATAGAGAGCCGAGAAATAAATCCACACACTTACGTCAATTAATCTTCAACAAAGGAGGCAAGAATATACAATAGGAAAAAGATAGTCTCTTTAGCAAGTGGTGTTGGGAAAGCTGGACAGCTGCATGTAAATCAATGAAGTTAGAACACACCCTCACACCATACACAAAAATTAACTCAAAATGGCTTAAAGACTTAAATATAAGACATGACACCATAAAACTCCTAGAAGAGAACATAAGCAAAACATTCTCTGACATAAGTTGTACCAATGTTTTCTTAGGTCAGTCTCCCAAGGCAATAGAAATAAAAGCAAAAATAAAGAAATGGGTCCTAATCAAACTTACAAGCTTTTTCACAGCAAAGGAAAACGTAAACAAAACAAAAAGATGACCTACAGACTGGGTGAAAATATTTGCAAATGATGCGATTCACAAGAGATTAATTTCCAAAATATAGCTTATACAGATCAATAGCAAAAAAGAGCAGCAATTTTAAGGAAAGTCTGTCACTGAAAACTCTCACCAGCTTGGTTCCCATAGACTTTGTGGTATTTGGTGGGCCCAATAAATGGAATGCCTCTTTTCTACCTGAGTTTGGAACTAAAAGATTCAGACATGCAGATGGCCGACAGGTACAGGAAAAGATGCTCAACATCACTAATTATTAGAGAATTGCAAATCAAAACTACAATGAGACACCACCTCACGCCCGTCAGAATGGCTATCATTAAAAGGTCTACAAATAACAAATGCTGGAGTTGGTGTGGAGAAAAGGGAACCCTCCTACACTGTTGGTGGGAATGTAAGTTGGTGCAGCCACTATGGAGAACAGTATGGAGATTCCTCAAAAAAACTAAAAATAGAGTTGCCATATGATCTAGTGATCCTACTCCTGGGCATATATCTGGACAAAACTACAATTCAAAAAGATCCATGCACCCCTATGTTCACAGCAGCACTATTCACAATAGTCAGGACATGGAAGCAACCTAAATGTCCATCAACAGAGGAGTGGATAAAGATGTGGAATACTACTCAGCCACAAAAAAGAATGAAATAATGCCATTTGCAGCAACATTGATGGACCTAGAGATTATCATATTAAGTGAAGTAAGTCAGAAAGAGAAAGACAAATATCACATGATATCACTTATATGCGGAAACTAAAATATGACACAAGTGAACTTATTTATGAAACAGAAACAGACTCATAGACATAGAGAACAGATTTGTGGTTACCATGGTGGAGGGGGTTGGGGGAGGGATGGATTGGGAGTTTGGAGTTAGCAGATGCAAACTATCATATATAGAATGGATAAACAACAAGGTCCTACTGTATAGCACAGGGAACTATATTCAATATCCTGTGATAAACCATAATGGAAAAGAATATCAAAAAGAGTGTACGTATATATATGACTGAATCATTTTGCTGTACCGCAGAAATTAACACAACATTGTAAATCAACTGTACTTCAGTAAAATAAAATAAAATAAATAATTGGCTTGTATTTTATTAGACTTGTGACTTGCTATTTCTCAGTGCTGGAAAGGGCTTTGGGTGAGCAAATGTTCCATACCCTTCAAAGAAGGAACTATATGAAAATTGAGAGATCTCACTGGTCATTTATGCAGCCTTTGTGAGTCCCTAGAACTCTGCATTTATAAGTCAACTCCCACCACTTTAATTTATCCAGTGTGGAAGGATTAGATAAAGGAAGGAAAACCATTGTTTCATTTTGTCTGCTTAACTCCCAAGCTAAAGATAAATGTCCAAATTTTAGTCAGTCAGTAACATCTGCTGATTTTCAGTAGTATGGTATACTTGTTGTGGTGTGAGATGTAGGAAAAACAGATAAAAATTCGTCACTGTTTTGTAGAAGCCTGAGAATATCTTTGAAAAGAAACAACTTAAAAAGTGATTTTTAAAAACGAAGGAAAACAGTATCTGGTCTTACATTTAGGTCTTTGATCCATTTTGAGTTTATTTTTGATTATGGTGTTAGAGAATGTTCTAATTTCATTTTTTATATGTAGCTGTCCAGTTTTCCCAGCATCACTTACTGAAGAGACTATCTTTTCTCAATTGTGTATTCTTGCCTTCTTTGTCATAGACTAATTGACCATAAGTATGTGGATTTATTTCTGGGCTTTCTATCCTGTTCCACTGATCTATACGTCTGTTTTTGTGCCAATACCATACTGTCCTGATTACTGTAGCTTTGTAGTATAGTCTGAAGTCTTGGAGCCTGATTCCTCCAGCTCGGTTCTTCTTTCTCAAGATTGCTTTGGCTATTTGGGGTCTTTTGTGTTTCCACACAAATTAAAAAATTTTTTGTTTTAGTTCTGTGAAAAATGCCATTGGTAATTTGATAGGGATTGCATTGAATCTGTAGCTTGCCTTGGGTAGTATGGTCATTTTAACAATATTAATTCTTCCAATCCAAGAACATGGTACATCTTTCCATCTGTTTGTGCTGTCTTCAGTTTCTTTCATCAGTGTTTTATAGTTCTTGGAGTAAAGGTCTTTTGCCTCCTTAGGTAGGTTTATTCTTAGGTGTTTTATTCTTTATGATTTGATGGTAAATGAGATTCTTTCCTTAATTTCTTTTTCTGACCTTTTGTTGTTAGTGTATAGAAATGCAACAGATTTCTGTATGTTAATTTTGTATCCAGCAACTTTACCAAATTCACTGATGAGCTTTAACAGTTTTCTGGTGGTATCTTTAGGATTTTCTATATATAGCACCATGTCGTCTTCAAACAGAGACAGTTTCACTTCTTCTTTTTCAATTTGGATTTCTTTTATTTCTTCTCTGATTACTGCTGCTAGGGCTTCCATACTATGTATAATAGAAGTGAAAAGAGTGTGCATCCTTGTCTTGTTCCCAATCTTAGAGGGAATGCTTTCAGCTTTTCACCATTGAGTATGATGTTAGCTGTGGGTTTGTCATATATGGTCTTTATTATGTTGAGGTATGTTCCCTCTATGCCTACTTTCTGAAGCATTTTTATCCCAAGTGGTTGTTGAATTTTATCAGAAGCTTTCTCTGCATCTATTGAGATGATCATATGGTTCTTAATCATCAATTTGTTAATGTGGTGTATCACATCGATTGATTTGCAGATATTGAAAAATCCTTGCATCCCTGGAATAAATCCTATCTGATCATTGTGTATGATCCTTTAAAATATTGCTGGATTCGGTTTGCTAGTATTTTGTTGAGGATTTTTGTGTCCATGTTCATCAGTGATATTGGCCTGTAATTTTTTCTTGTGATATCTTTGGCTGGTTTTGGGATCAGGGTGATGGTGGCCTCATAGAATGAGTTCGGGAAAACTTCTAGAGGAAAACATAGACAGAACACTCTGACATAAATCATAACAATAGTTTTTTGGATCTGTCTCCTAAAGTAATGGAAATAAAAGCAAAAATAAACAAATGGTACCTAATTAAACTTAAAAGCTTTTGCACAGCAAAGGAAACCATCCACAAAACGAAAAGACAACCTATGGACTGGGAGAAAAAATTTGCAAATGATGCTACCGACAAGGTATTAATTTCCAAAATATACAAATGGGTCTTACAGCTTAATGTCAAAAGAAACAAACAACCCAATCACAAACTGGTCACAAGACCTAAATAGACATTTCTCCAAAGAAGGTGGCCAACAGGAACATGAAAAGATGCTCAGTATTGCTAAATATTAGAGAAGTGCATATCAAAACTACATTGCACAGATGTAGAAAACAAACTTATGGTTACCAAGGGGGAAAGGGAGGGGGAGGGATAAATTTGGAGATTGGGATTGACATATACACACTACTATATATAAAAGAGATAACTAATAAGAACCTACTGTATAGCATAGGGAACTCTACTCAATACTCTGTAATGACTGTATGGGAATAGAATCTAAAAAAGAGTGGGTATATGTATATGTATAACTGATTCACTTTGCTGTACAGCAGAAACTAGCACAGCATTGTAAATCAGCTATACTCCAATAAAAATTAATTTAAAAAATCAAAACTACAATGAAGTATCACCTCACACTAGTTAGAATGGCCATCATTAAAAAGTCTACAAATAACAAATGCTGGAGAGGGTGTGGAGAGAAAGGAACCCTCCTACACTGTTGGTGGGAATATAAATTGGTACAGCCACTATGGAAGACAGTATGGAGGTTCCTTAAAAAACTAAAAATAGAGTTACCATATGATCCTGCAATCTCACTCCTGGGCATGTATCCAGAGAAAACTCTAATTTGAAAAGATACATGCACCCCAATGTTCATAGTAGCATTATTTACATTAACCAAGACATGGAAGCAACCCAAATGTCCATCGACAGATGAATGGATAAGATGTGGTACATATAGACAATGGAATATTACTCAGCCATAAGAAAGAATGAAACAATGCCATTTGCAGCAGCATGGATGGACCTGGAGATTGTCATATTAAGTGAAGTAAGTCAGACAGAGAAAGGCAAATATCATATGATATCACTTATGTGTGGAATCTTAAAACATGATACAAATGAACTTACGAAACAGAAGTAGACTCACAGACATAGAAAACAAACTTATGGTCACCAAAGGGAATAGTGGCAGGGGAGGAGGAGAGATAAATTTGGAGTTTGGGATTAACATATACACACTACTCTATGTAAAATAGATAAACAAGGGCCTACTGTATAGCACAGGGAACTATATTCAATATCTTGTAACAACCTATAATGGAAAAGAATCTGAAAAAGAATATACATATATATATATATATGAATCACTCTGCTGTACACCTGAAACTAACACAACATTGTACATTAACTATACTTCGATTAAAAAATGGTTATTAAAAAATGAAGGAAAAGATATTACTGGAAAATACATAACAATTACAGAATTGCAGCAGCTTAGCATCAAGAGTAAACCTGGAAGTCATCCAGTCCAGTGTCCTAACCAATGCAGTAGTCTCCTCTTAGTGTTCTGTTTGAGTATTTCCAATGATGGCATTTTTACCACCTCCTCAAGGCAGCTACTCCATATCTGGATAGCTTTAACACTTAGAAAATTATTCCTTATGCTTAGCCATTTTCCCTGTAATGCATATGAAGATGATAGAAAAAAAATAAAGCAAGCCATTTCCTAACAAAAGATTTAAAGACACTGTCTTTATGATGAGCAATTCATATTAAAACAATTTAATTTCCTTCTGTGACAGAGTTGCAGGTCTTGAATAAAGAAGAGAGAAATCAGCGTAGAACACATCTGGACTTCACTAAAGCTTTGTGGATCTGCAAGGCATTTCCATTAATGAGTTAGGGATATCAGGCCTGGGTCGTACTATTATATGTCTTATTCCAAGGGTACTAAATGACACTTTGGGAGGAACGTGGGACAACATATTCCAGAGACAACATAGGTTTGTCTCAGAGCTTTTAATTTTTTCCTGCAAAGTCTGGAATGAGAAAAATAAGAGAATTCCTACTACATTTGCAGAAGATACTGGGAAATGGGGCTGGAGGGTAGGGGAAATGAAAGCTGAAAATTCCCTGCAAGTCAAGAGCAAAATCCAAGGTGACCTTGACCAGTTAGAAAAATGGTCTGTCAGAAAGAGGCTGACGTTTGATGTTCAACAGGGATAGTAGTGGGCAATCTGTATGCTCCCCAAATCCAAACCACATGAATACCTGCTGAGGAATGGCTGGTGAAACTATCACTCTGAATCACACCTTGAATAACTAGAAACAAGACAGGGTCATTGTTTAAAGGGCTAGTATGGGCCTGGGTTTTGTGAACAGAGTTATGATGTACAAAAGCCAGGAAATAATTCTTCTGCCGTATATTCTGCATTAATAGGGACTGTATTAGACACACTCCAACATTCAGCATGTTGGTCTTCATGTAAAACATGAAATTAGAAAAGCTGGAGAGACTATTAAGGTAAAAGGGACAGAAGGCAGTCCTAGAGAATATGTGAGAAAAGTTGAAATGAGTAAATTCATTGAAAGAAAGACTCAGTGTTGATTCCTCATTTGCCTTTCTTTCAGTTGATTTCTCCACACTCACCTGACTATAGTACCTCTTCTCCACATTGCTCATGAATTTCTATCTAAAGATGTCCTTGTTAAGACCTGTTCATCAGGATATGCCAAATTTGGCTTAAACTGTTTCTTTTTTTTTTTTTTTTTTGATAAATGAAATACATTGTTCTTTAATTTTTTTATTTTTATTTTTATTTTTTTTAACATCTTTATTGGGGTATAATTGCTTTACAATGGTGTGTTAGTTTCTGATTTATAACAAAGTGAATCAGCTATACATATACATGTGCTCCCATGTGTCTTCTCTCTTGCGTCTCCCTCCCTCCCACTCTCCCCCTCCCACCCCTCCAGGCTGTCCCAAAGCCCCGAGCTAATATCCCTGTGCCTTGCGGCTGCCTCCCCCTAGCTATCTACCTTACTACGTTTGTTAGTGTGTATATGTCCATGACTCTCTCTCGCCCTGTCAAAACTCACCCTTCCCCCTCCCCATATCCTCAAGTCCGTTCTCCAGTAGGTCTGCGCCTCTATTCCTGTCCCATCCCTAGGTTCTTCATGACATTTTTTCCCCTTAAATTCCATATATATGTGTTAGCATACGGTATTTGTCTTTGTCTTTCTGACTTACTTCACTCTGTATGACAGACTCTAGGTCTATCCATCTCATTACAAATATCTCAATTTCATTTCTTTTTAAGGCTGAGTAATATTCCATTGTGTATATGTGCCACATCTTCTTTATCCATTCGTCCGATGATGGGCGCTTAGGTTCTTTCCATCTCCGGGCTATTGTAAATAGAGCTGCAATGAACATTCTGGTACATGACTCTTTTTGAACTTTGGTTTTCTCAGGGTATATGCCCAGTAGTGGGATTGCTGGGTCATATGGTAATTCTATTTGTAGTTTTTTAAGGAACCTCCATACTGTTCTCCATAGTGGCTGAACCAATTCACATTCCCACCAGCAGTGCAAGAGTGTCCCCTTTTCTCCACACCCTCTCCAGCATTTATTGTTTCTAGATTTTTTGATGATGGCCATTCTGACTGGTGTGAGATGATATCTCATTGTAGTTTTGATTTGCATTTCTCTAATGATTAATGATGTTGAGCATTCTTTCATGTGTTTGTTGGCATTCTGTATATCTTCTTTGGAGAAATGTCTATTTAGGTCTTCTGCCCATTTTTGGATGGGGTTGTTTGTTTTTTTGTTATTGAGCTGCTTGTAAATTTTGGAGATTAATCCTTTGTCAGTTGCTTCATTTGCAAATGTTTTCTCCCATTCTGAGGGTTGTCTTTTGGTCTTGATTATGGTTTCCTTTGCTGTGCAAAAGCTTTGAAGTTTCATTAGGTCCCATTTGTTTATTTTTGTTTTTATTTCCATTACTCTAGGAGGTGGGTCAGAAAGGATCTTGCTGTGATTTATGTCATAGAGTGTTCTTCCTATGTTTTCCTCTAAGAGTTTGATAGTTTCTGGCCTTACATTTAGGTCTTTAATCCATTTTGAGCTTATTTTTGTGTATGGTGTTAGGGAGTGATCTAATCTCATACTTTTACATGTACCTGTCCAGTTTTCCCAGCACCATTTATTGAAGAGGCTGTCCTTTCTCCACTGTACATTCCTGCCTCCTTTATCAAAGATAAGGTGTCCATATGTGCGTGGGTTTATCTCTGGGCTTTCTATCCTGTTCCACTGATCTATCTTTCTGTTTTTGTGCCAGTACCATACTGTCTTGATTACTGTTGCTTTGTAGTATAGTCTGAAGTCAGGGAGCCTGATTCCTCCAGCTCCTTTTTTCGTTCTCAAGATTGCTTTGGCTATTCGGGGTCTTTTGTGTTTCCATACAAATTGCGAAATTTTTTGTTCTAGTTCTGTGAAAAATGCCAGTGGTAGTTTGATAGGGATTGCATTGAATCTGTAGATTGCTTTGGGTAGTAGAGTCATTTTCACAATGTTGATTCTTCCCATCCAAGAACATGGTATATCTCTCCATCTATTTGTATCATCTTTAATTTGTTTCATCAGTGTCTTATAATTTTCTGCATACAGGTCTTTCGTATCCTTAGGTAGGTTTATTCCTAGATATTTTATTCTTTTTGTTGCAATGGTAAATGGGAGTGTTTTCTTGATTTCACTTTCAGATTTTTCATCATTAGTATATAGGAATGCCAGAGATTTCTGTGCATTAATTTTGTATCCTGCTACTTTACCAAATTCATTGATTAGCTCTAGTAGTTTTCTGGTAGCATCTTTAGGATTCTCTATGTATAGTATCATGTCATCTGCAAACAGTGACAGCTTTACTTCTTCTTTTCCGATGTGGATTCCTTTTATTTCCTTTTCTTCTCTGATTGCTGTGGCTAAAACTTCCAAAACTATGTTGAATAAGAGTGGTGAGAGTGGGCAACCTTGTCTTGTTCCTGATCTTAGTGGAAATGCTTTCAGTTTTTCACCATTGAGGATGATGTTTGCTGTGGGCTTGTCATATATGGCCTTTATTATGTTGAGGAAAGTTCCCTCTATGCCCACTTTCTGGAGGGTTTTTATCATAAATGGGTGTTGAATTTTGTCAAAAGCTTTCTCTGCATCTATTGAGATGATCATATGGTTTTTCTCCTTCAATTTGTTAATATGGTTTATCACATTGATAGATTTGCGTATATTGAAGAATCCTTGCATTCCTGGAATAAACCCCACTTGATCATGGTGTATGATCCTTTTAATGTGCTGTTGGATTCTGTTTGCTAGTATTTTGTTGAGGATTTTTGCATCTATGTTCATCAGTGATATTGGCCTGTAGTTTTCTTTCTTTGTGACATCCTTGTCTGGTTTTGGTATCAAGGTGATGGTGGCCTCGTAGAAGGAATTTGGGAGTGTTCCTCCCTCTGCTATATTTTGGAAGAGTTCGAGAAGGATAGGTGTTAGCTCTTCTCTAAATGTTTGATAGAATTCACCTGTGAAGCCATCTGGTCCTGGGCTTTTGTTTGTTGGAAGATTTTTAATCACAGTTTCAATTTCAGTGCTTGTGATTGGTCTGTTCATATTTTCTATTTCTTCCTGATTCAGTCTTGGCAGGTTGTGCATTTCTAAGAATTTGTCCATTTCTTCCAGATTGTCCATTTTATTGGCATAGAGTTGCTTGTAGTAATCTCTCATGATTTTTTTTATTTCTGCAGTGTCAGTTGTTATTTCTCCTTTCTCATTTCTAATTCTATTGATTTGAGTCTTCTCCCTTTTTTTCTTGATGAGTCTGGCTAGTGGTTTATCTATTTTGTTTATCTTCTCAAAGAACCAGCTTTTAGTTTTATTGATCTTTGCTATCGTTTCCTTCATTTCTTTTTCATTTATTTCTGATCTGATTTTTATGATTTCTTTCCTTCTGCTAGCTTTGGGGCTTTTTTGTTCTTCTTTCTCTAATTGCTTGAGGTGCAAGGTTAGGTTGTTTATTCGAGATGTTTCCTGCTTCTTAAGGTGGGCTTGTATTGCTATAAACTTCCCCCTTAGAACTGCTTTTGCTGCATCCCATAGGTTTTGGGTCGTTGTGTCTCCATTGTCATTTGTTTCTAGGTATTTTTTTATTTCCTCTTTGATTTCTTCAGTGATCACTTCATTATTAAGTAGTGTATTGTTTAGCCTCCATGTGCTTGTATATTTTACAGATCTTTTCCTGTAATTGATATCTAGTCTCATGGCGTTGTGGTCAGAAAAGATACTTGATACAATTTCAATTTTCTTAAATTTACCAAGGCTTGATTTGTGACCCAAGATATGATCTATCCTGGAGAATGTTCCATGAGCACTTGAGAAAAATGTGTATTCTGTTGTTTTTGGATGGAGTGTCCTATAAATATCAATTAAGTCCATCTTGTTTAATGTATCATTTAAAGCTTGTGTTTCCTTATTTATTTTCATTTTGGATGATCTGTCCATGGGTGAAAGTGGGGTGTTAAAGTCCCCTACTATGAATGTGTTACTGTCTATTTCCCCTTTTATGGCTGTTAGTATTTGCCTTACGTATTGAGGTGCTCCTATGTTGGGTGCATAAATATTTACAATTGTTATATCTTCTTCTTGGATCGATCCCTTGATCATTATGTAGTGTCCTTCTTTATCCCTTTTAATAGTCCTTATTTTAAAGTCTATTTTGTCTGATATGAGAATTGCTACTCCAGCTTTCTTTTGGTTTCCATTTGCATGGAATATCTTTTTCCATCCCCTTACTTTCAGTCTGTATGTGTCTCTAGGTCTGAGGTGGGTCTCTTGTAGACAGCATATATAAGGGTCTTGTTTTTGTATCCATTCAGCCAATCTGTGTCTTTTGGTGGGAGCATATAGTCCATTTACATTTAAGGTAATTATCGATATGTATGTTCCTATTCCCATTTTCTATATTGTTTTGGGTTCGTTATTATAGGTCGTTTCCTTCTTTTGCATTTCTTATCTAGAGGAGTTCCTTTAGCATTTGTTGTAAAGCTGGTTTGGTGGTGCTGAACTCTCTCAGCTTTTGCTTGTCTGTAAAGGTTTTAATTTCTCCATCAAATCTGAATGAGATCCTTGCTGGGTAGAGTAGTCTTGGTTGCAGGTTTTTCTCCTTCATCACTTTCAGTATGTCCTGCCACTCCCTTCTGGCTTGTAGGGTTTCTGCTGAGAGATCAGCTGTTAACCTTATGGGGATTCCCTTGTGTGTTATTTGTTGTTTTTCCCTTGCTGCTTTTAATATGCTTTCTTTGTATTTAATTTTTGATAGTTTGATTAATATGTGTCTTGGCGTATTTCTCCTTGTATTTATCCTGTATGGGACTCTCTGTGCTTCCTGGACTTGATTAACTATTTCCTTTCCCATATTAGGGAAGTTTTCAACTATAATCTCTTCAAATATTTTCTCAGTCCCTTTCTTTTTTTCTTCTTCTTCTGGAACCCCTATAATTCGAATGTTGGTGCGTTTAATGTTGTCCCAGAGCTCTCTGAGACTGTCCTCAGTTCTTTTCATTCTTTTTTCTTTATTCTGCTCTGCAGTAGTTATTTCCACTACTTTATCTTCCAGGTCACTTATCCGTTCTTCTGCCTCAGTTATTCTGCTATTGATCCTATCTAGAGTACTTTTAATTTCATTTATTGCATTGTTCATCGTTGCTTGTTTCATCTTTATGTCTTCTAGGTCCTTGTTAACTGTTTCTTGCATTTTGTCCATTCTACTTCCAAGATTTCGGATCATCCTTACTATCATTATTCTGAATTCTTTTTCAGGTAGATTGCCTATTTCCTCTTCATTTGTTAGGTCTGGTGGGTTTTTATCTTGCTCCTTCATCTGCTGTGTGTTTTTCTGTCTTCTCATTTTGCTTATCTTACTGTGTTTGGGGTCTCCTTTTTGCAGGCTGCACGTTCGTAGTTCCCGTTGTTTTTGATGTCTGTCTCCAGTGGCTAAGGTTGTTTCAGCGGGTTGTGTAGGCTTCCTGGTGGAGGGGACTAGTGCCTGTGTTGTGCTGGATGAGGCTGGATCTTGTCTCTCTAGTGGGCAGGTTCACGTCTGGTGGTGTGTTTTGGGGTGTCTGTGGCCTTGTTATGATTTTAGGCAGCCTCTCTGCTAATGGGTGGGGTTGTGTTCCTGTTTTGCTAGTTGTTTGGCATAGGTTGTCCAGCACTGTGGCTTGCTGGTCGTTGAGTGAAGCTGGGTGCTGGTGTTAAGATGGAGGTCTCTGGGATATTTCCACCGTTTAATATTATGTGGAGCTGGGAGGTCTCTTGTTGATCAGTGTCCTGAAGTTGGCTCTCCTACCTCAGAGGCAGAGCCCTGCCTCCTGGGCTGGAGCACCAAGAGCCTTTCATCCACACGGCTCAGAATAAAAGGGAGGAAAAGTAGAGAGAATTATTAGAAGTATGAGGAAAGAAAGAAGGAAAGGAGGAAAGGAAGGAAGGAAAAAAGAAGCAAAGAAGGAAAGAAAGGAGGGAGGGAGGGAGGAAGGAAGGAAGGAAGGAGTGAAAGAAGGAGAAAATGTAGAGAGAATTAGTAGAAGTTTGAGGAAAGAAAGAGGGAAAGGAGGAAAGGAAGGAAGGAAGAAAGAAACAAAGAAGGAAAGAAAGGAGGGAGGGAGGGAGGGAGGGAGGAAGGAAGGAAAGAAGGAGGGAAAGAAGGAGAAAATGTAGAGAGAATTAGTAGAAGTTTGAGGAAAGAGAGAAGGAAAGGAGGAAAGGAAGGAAGGAAGAAAGAAGCAAAGAAGGAAAGAAAGGAGGGAGGGAGGGAGGAAGGAAGGAAGGTAGGAGGGAAAGAAGGAGAAAATGTAGAGAGAATTAGTAGAAGTTTGAGGAAAGAAAGAAGGAAAGGAGGAAAGGAAGGAAGGAAGAAAGAAGCAAAGAAGGAAAGAAAGGAGGGAGGGAGGGAGGGAGGAAGGGAGGAAGGAAGGAGGGAAAGAAGGAAAAAAGACAGAAAGAAAGAAGATACAGTAAAAATAAAATAAAGTATAATATAGTTATTGTACTAAAAAATATTTAGAAAGAAAGAAAAGAAAAAAAAAAAAAAAAAAAGAACAGATAGAACCCTAGGACAAATGTTGGAAACAAAGCTATACAGAGAAAATCTTACACAGAAGCATAACCATACGTGTTCACAAAGAGAGGCAAAGGGGGAAAAATCCTAAATCCTGCTCCCAGAGACCACCTCCTCAACCTGGGGTGATTTGCTGTCTAAAGGAGGGAAGGAAGGAAGGAAAGAAAGAAAGAAAGAACGAAGGTAAAGTACAATAAAGTTATTGCAATTAAAATTAATTATTAAGAAAGAAAAATAAATTTTTTTTTTTTTTAAAAAAACCATGGAAGGATAGAGTCCTAGGACAACTGTTGGGAGCAAAGCTATACAGAGAAAATCTTACACAGAAGCATACACATACACGTTCACAAAGAGAGGCAAAGGGGGAAAAATCATAAATCCTGCTCCCAGAGACCACCTCCTCAATTTGGGGTGATTTGTTGTCTAAAGGAGGGAAGGAAGGAAGGAAAGAAAGAAAGAAAGAACGAAGGTAAAGTACAATAAAGTTATTACAATTAAAATTAATTATTAAGAAAAAAAAAATTTTTTTTTAAAAAAAACCATGGACGGATAGAGCCCTAGGACAACTGTTGGGAGCAAAGCTATACAGAGAAAATCTTACACAGAAGCATACACATACACGTTCACAAAGAGAGGCAAAGGGGGAAAAATCATAAATCCTGCTCCCAGAGACCACCCCCTCAACCTGGGGTGATTTGCTGTCTAAAGGAGGGAAGGAGGGAAAGAAAGAAAGAAAGAAAGAACGAAGGTAAAGTTCAATAAAGTTATTACAATTAAAATTAATTATTAAAAAAAAATTTAAAAAAAAAAAAAAAAAAAAAACCATGGATGGATAGAGCCCTAGGACAAATGGTGGAAACAAGAGTATACAGACAAGATCTCACACAGAAGCATACATGCACACATTCACAAAAAGAGGAAAAGGGAAAAAAATCACCGATCTCGCTCCTAAATTCCCCCTCTTCAATTTGGGCTCACTCCCTGTCTATTCAGGTATTCCACAATGCAGGGCACATCAAGTTGATTGTGGAGCTTCAATCCGCCGCCTCCGCGGCTGCCGGGAGAGACCTCCCCCTCTCCTCCCTGCTCTCACAGCTCACAGGAGCTCAGCTTTGTACCCGGCCCTGCCCCTGCGCGCAGATCGCTGGAGGGCGTCTGTTTTTTTGCTCAGACAGGATGGGGTTAAAGGAGCCGCTGATTCGGGAGCTCCGGCTCACTCAGGCCGGGGGTTGGGGGATGGGGGAAGGAGCTAAACTGTTTCTTATGTTTTGTCACATGCCGTGTAGATAAACCAGAGTGGAGGAAAACATTTGGTGCTAAATGATATGCCTTGTATATAACACTATCATAGCAATCGTCACACTGTTAGCTAATCTGAGCTGGCACAAAATAGGTACCTACTGACTATATGTTGCATGAAGCAATGGGAAGAGGAAGTTGCCTAATTGTTTATTTTTTTTTTCAAATCTGTGTTCCTCTTGTCAAAATCAAGTTAATATAAGAATGCCGTGAGGAAGAATATGATTAATTATAAACTGTAAGTTGCCTATTGCAGGGAGGAATTGTGAGGAATCTCTAGAAGTACACTTAGTTAGAAGAAAGTGAAGATGTAAATCTAGGGCAGTCTTATTGATGTCTCTAGTTGGTGACATGCTAATATTATTTAAGATACTTATTTGTTTTGCTAATAACCGGCCTTAATTAACCTGCCTGAATGTGTCTAAAGCACCTTGCCTGATACCTGGTACATACCAGATGTCAGATACATGCTAGTGATTATTGTATGAATTTCAGAATATTTCTTAAATTAAACCAATTTTACTGGCATTGATTTCCCTGATTCAGTGTTGACATTTCATGCTGTGCTCTGTGAAGTCTACTGAAAACATACTGTAAGAATTCACTCAACTAACCTCCAAAACATAGAGTCCAGTGGTTATCTAGTTTAACCCTTGAGAACTGTTCAATTTGAAAATCTACTGAAGTGCTTCCCGCCTGAGATCAGGTATAAGGCAAGGATATCTCCTCTCACCAGTCTTTTTCAGCATGATAGTGGAAGTCTTTGCTAACACAATAAGGCAAGAAAAGGAAATAAAAGGTATATAGTTTGGGAAGGAAGAAATAAAACTGTCTTTGTTCACAGATGACATGAACATTTATGTAGAAAATCTAAAAGAATCAACAGAAATACTCCTGAAACTAATAATTGATTATAGCAAAGCTTCAGGATACAAGGTTAATATGTAAAAATTAATCATTTTCCTGTATGTCAGCAATGAACAAGTGGAATTTGAAATAAAAAATAACATATATATTAGCACCCCAAGTAGTGAAATACTTAGGTATAACTCTAGCAAAAAATATATAAGATCTATATGAGAAATACTACAAAACTCTGATGAAGAAATTGAAGGACTAAGCAAATGGAGAGGTATTCCATGTTCATGGATGGAAAGATTCAAAAATGTCATGATGTCAGTTCTTCCCAACTTGACCTATAGATGCAATGCAATCCCAAACAAAATCACGGCAGGTTATTTAATGGATATTGGCAAGCTGATTCTAAAGTTTATATGGAGAGGCAAAAGACCCAGTATAGCCAACTCAATATCAAGGGAGAAGAAAAAAGTCAAAGAATTGACGTTACGTGACTTCAAGACATGATAAAGCTACAGCAGTCAAGACGGTGTGGTATTGGTGAAAGAATAGACAGATCAATGGAACAGAATAGAGAGTCCAGAAATAGATCCACATAAATATAGTCAGTCAGCTGATTTTTGACAAAGGAGTGAAGGCAATACGATGAAGCAAATATAATCTTTTCAACAAATAGTGTTGGAACAATTGGAAGTTGACATGCTAACAACAGATTTAGACACAGACCTTACATCTTTCATAGTAAGTATCTCAAAATGGATCATAGACCTAAATGTAAAACACAAAATTATAAAACTCCTAGATGATAACATAGGAGAATACCTAGATGACCTTGGGTATGGTGATGACTTTTAGGATACAACATCAAAGTCATCGTCCATGAAAGAAATAATTGATAAGCTGGACTTTATTAAAATTTAAAATTTCTGCTTTGTGAAAGACAATGTCAAGAGAATTAGAAGACAAACCATAGACTAGGAGACATTTGCAAAAGACACATCTGATAATGAACTGTTATCCAAAATATACAAAGAACTCTGAAAGCCCAACAATAAGAAACAAACAACCTGATTAAAAAATAGGTCAAAGACCTTAACAGGCACCTCACCTGTAAATATTAATCAAAAAGACGTACAGATGGCAAAAAAGATATACAGATGGCAATTAAGCATATGAAAAGATGCTCCACATCATATGTCATCAGGGGAATGCAAATTAAAACAAAAATGAAATAACACTACACACATACTACAATGGCCAAAATCTGGAACACTGACACCGGCAAATGCCGGTGAGGATGTGGAGCAACAGGAAGCTTCATACATTGCTGGTGAGAATGCAAAATGGTACGGCCACTTTGAAGACACTTTGGAAGTTTCTTACAAAGCTAGACATACTCTTACCATATGATCCAGCAATATCTCACCTTAATATTTACTCAGAGGAACTGAAAGTTATGTTCACACAAAAGCCTACACGTTCATTGTTTGTAGTAGCTTTATTTATCATTGACAAAACTTGGAAGCAACCAAGATGCCCTTCAGTAGTTCAGTGGATAAATAAATGATGGTACATGCAGAGAATGCAATATTATTCAGTACTTAAAAGAAATGAGCTATCGAACCATGAAAAGACATGGAGGAACCTTAAATGTTACCCTATTACCCTAGAAAGAAGCCATTCTGAGAAGGCTGCATACTTTATGATTCCGACTATTTAACATGCTGGAAAAGGCAAAACCATGGAGACAGTAAAATGATGAGTAGTTTCCAGCAGGGAGGGATGAATAAGTAGAGCATAGAGGATTTGGAGGACAGTGAAAATACTCTGTATGATACCACAGCGTTGGACACGTGTCATTATATGTTTGTCCAAATCCAAAGAATGTACAACACCAAGAATGAACCCTAATGTAAACTGTCGACTTTGGGTGATTATGATTTATCAATGTAAGTTTATCAGTTTTAACAAATGTAGCACTCTGGTGATTAATATTGAAAATGGGAGAGACTGTGCATGTGTGAGCTCAAGGGGTATGTGGGAAATCTCTGTACTTTCCTCTCAATTTTGCTGTGAACCTAAAACTACTCTACAAAAGTAAAGTCCTTTAAAAAAATCTACTGAAGCTAAGGTCCCATGAGTCAACTTGAGGGAACCCCACCATTAATCCTTCTCAAACAATGGAATTAAGTACTTTCTTGATACTTCCAATATTAGAGGACACTTTCAATAGGAGTTTTTGCATTTAGCAGTGATGTTTAAATGGTAAATTTTTGATGTCTTTATAACTGAGAGCTATCCTAGGTGCCTGTGGTAACTGTACTCATTCAAGATAATGCTTACTATAGACGATACCAATGTAAATCAAGAGGAGATCTTTTTAGCTGAAATAAAGAGAAAACATTTTGATGCTTCGTAACGTAAATTTCAACTAGGTTGAGTTCCTTAGTTTTGTTGACACTTGCACTCAGTGAAATTGTTTGAGAGTGCAAATGACTGTGGAGAAATGATTGCAGATGTAAATGGCCAATCCATGAGGAAGGGCACATTTCCTTCACCATCACACCCACCTAGCTGGGTGAAATTCAGCTCAGTTTATCCCCAGTGAAAGGAAGATTCCTTGAGCAATAGTTGCAGTATGCTCTGCCATTAGGGCTTTCGATGAGAAATCTGAAGAGGAAATTCTTGTTATTTATGTGCCACTCCTTCATCCTGAGGCAGAAGCAGAATCCTCAATTGCCTTCCGTTCTCAAATATTTGTAACTAACTGATCATTGTTCCTGGAGAGTTTTGAACAGAACTAGTGTGATATGTTTAAAAATATTAATCAAAAAGACGTACATTCTCAAAAGGAAACATCATATAGTGGAATTTCACTGTGCTACAATTAGGGTGATCACTCATCCTGGTTTTCCCTAGACTATCCCATATTTAGAAGTGGAAGTCCTGCCTCCTGGGAAGCTCCGCAGTCCCAGGCAAACTGGGACATTTGGTCACCCTGACTAAGGTAGTCTGACCAAATAATACTAATTAGTTGTGTGACCTTGGGTAGTTCACTTCTCTCCAGGCCTCAGCTTTCACCTCTGTGAAACAGGGCACTTAGGGTGGGCTCTCTCTAAGTTCCATGATTCTATGGAAGTGCATCCTCTGGGTCTGACTCGGTACATGATTTTGGACAGAGTTCTTGAGATGGTTGCAAGACCAAAGTTGTTCTCCCTGATACTGTTTCCCAAAGCTACATAAGGTCTCCAAACACTCCTACCTTCCTTGAATAAAGAACCAGATCATCGTGAACCAAGCATTTACGTGGATTTATCTATGAAGCTACTTTTGTTTTACACCCATACTATTTTCTTGAGGTAGTAATCTCCAGAATGTTGCTTCCCATTTTGTAAAGTAGTGAATCCACTGTGCATTCTAAACTTGCTGATTTTTCTTCTCCAAATCTTTAAGTATCCTCCCTAGTTCTCTGACACTCTGACTCTTAGTAGTTTTGGTGAACAAGTCCGGGTTCTCTGAGAATCTTTCTTTGCCTATAAATGGAATAATTATACCTACCCCCAAGGGTTGCTATGGGGATTAAATGAGATTATGTATTAGCAAGTGTCTAAGATGCCTGTCTCAGAGTAAGCACTAAGTAAATGTCATGCCCCTTCCCAGGTATTCCCACTCACTGACTTAGCACCTTCTCGAGCACCACCACCATTTCCCCTATTTCTCCAACTTCCTGGAGCACACTACCACCAAACATTCTTACCTTCCTGATATTTCCACTTGGAGTTCATCTCTTCTTCCTCTGCACTTTCACAGAATTCTAGAATATTATTTATTTCATTCTGCTTTATGCTACAATCTCTAAACTCTTCTGTATTCTGTTCTGTGGTGCTAGGACTGAGACTTTGCAAACCACGTTTCTGCCAGGCTTGCTAGCTCTCTCTTAGGCTTTATCATTAGGGGTGGCAAGAGGGAGACTACAAGGCTGGAGAGGGAAGAAGGGACATGCTCCTTTATGTTTATTCACAGTGGCCTTCCTGCTTGCTTGCTAATCCTGTGAGCATCACCCCAGTCTTGCTTCTTCACCCTGGCAGCAGTTGTACCTTCTGTGGCCCCAGTTGAATCCAGTTTACAGTTTTTCCACCAGTCACAGAACAAGCTTCATTGAACTCACCTTCACCCTACCCACCCTTGACCCCAAAGACATCATCACCAGCCAGTACCCTTGCCTCAGAGGTTTGGATCCAAAACCTACAGGACACCTTCTCTGACTTTAGAGACACCAGCCCCAGCTGAGCAGCACTCCCTCCTCAGTGTTTCAGTTTCAGCTCTATGGAGTCCCTCTTCCAATCTTCTAAGTCTCAATGCTTCCAACTTTTCCCTTTGTTCCCCCATTCCTAGAGGTGGTAGCTTCTTCCTGCAGTCCTACATCTGTGGTATGTTAGAGTTGTCATTTTCTCTTTTCAGTCATCTAGGCAATAACTTTAGGCCTAGTTAATAATTCTTTATACTAAATTCTTTCTTCTCAAATAATTGGTGTGGTTTCTCTCTCTGACTGGACCCTGACCACTATAAGGGCACTGGTTAGAGGAGCAACTTCACCATTTTCCTTGAGGTTCTTGAGGGTGAGGTCTTTCTTATTCATCTTCATTTCTTTCCTCCCAACTTCCCCCATACCCACTGTATCTCACACAACATCTGACACATAGCCAGTGTTCAATTAAGATTTGTTGATTTTTTTGTTGTTGACTTGATTTGGTGAAATCAATAAAACTGTTTCATTCTGGCACATCTCAGCCTGAGTCATAAATAACCTCTCTTTTTTTTCATACAGGTGAACTCAAGGGTATAAAAGCAAAATCATCGACCTAAAAATGTGTCTGTGAATGAACCTACCAAATCTGCCTTTCTCAAAGCGTGGTTCTAGAATCACATCATAATCTTTTTTTTTTTTTTTTTTTAAACAGCTTCCCGGGTGATTCTTAGAAATTCTATAAAGTTTGGACCAGTATCAAGCATTGGCTCAAGAATGATTTGGAGTCCATGTATATGGCATACTTACATCTCTGGGCCTTTGGATAAATTCTTTCCTCATTCTTGAAACATACCTCACCCCCTTTCTTTGAGCCCTCCCTTATTCCCAAGGCAGGGTCCAGTGCCTCATCTCTGTGCTCCCATGCCTTCCTCATGACAGTCATTGCATGGATTATCAATTATTCTCCCCTCCTCACTTGATTTGACCTCCTTGATGGCAGGGTATGAGCCTTTCATTTCTGTATATTTATAGAAGGCATACAGTAAGCACTGAGTAGTTTTTTAGAAACAAATTACTTAATGATTCATATCATCAATACTCATGGGGAGTTTGCTGTACGTGCTTACCAGATTATTTACAGAAAGGTTAAATAAAGTTCTAGTGTTGATCCTGGATTTCTACCATTTACTCTTCTCCACCATTTGTTCTGATTCTTTCTTTGGGCTTTAAAAAAACTTCTTCTCATTATTGCTAATCTGCATTTACTCTACAGATATCCTTTCCTCTAATAACTTATTAAAGATTATTAAAAATAGCCTATTAAAGGAACTTTTTGAAATACGTTTATTGTTACATTTGTTCTAATTATTACATAGAAAAAAGTAACTTTGGGTTTGTAGGGGGAAAACAAAAGAACCCCACTTTTAGATGACCTGTCTTATGTTGGTTCCTACAACAGCCTACATTTGAGTTGGTGACAGCAGACATCAAATAAGGTATACAGAGATGGAATCTCAGAGAAAGATTATGTTAACAGCAATTTCCAACTTGATGAGAAAGTGTATGAATTAATGGGCTGGCAAGAAAAATTGTCTCCCTTGACTCTTTTGTGGTATAATGAGGACCTTCTTCATATTTTTAAAATGAAACCATTAGAAGCTAGCAACAAAAAGGGATCATTTATATTTTTATGAATGGATATTTTAAATCATTTTCTAAGTTATAGATTTTAATATTTCTGTACCTTCATTTTTCAGTCTCCTCTGGAGGAGATGTACAGTTCTTTGTGAATTAAAGGGATGTATAGAAATGCAAATGTTGCAGATTATAAAATGGTACAAAAGGATTGTCTGCTAAATTGATTTCAAGGCTATGGGGACATTGTATGCTTAGACAAAAGAGAACTGGAAGTTAGCAAAAAAAAGAAGAGAGATTTAGGTAAAGAACTTAATGCAGAGAAGCGGGAATGGATACATAGCTTAATAAAAATGAATTTGTATAGAAGTCAGACATCAGACTGTTCAGTTTAATTATCCACCATTAGTATATATTATTTTACTCTCAAATTGCACAAGCTGTGTAAAATAGCATTCTTTATTTCAAATGAGGGATAATGTGAGAGATCCAAATACAAGCTATAGCACAGAAAGGAGTTCATGGCATACATATTATATTAAGAGCAAATTTAGTGTCAATCAGGGTATACATACTGATTTAGGAGTTCTACATATGTAAATCAGGCCTATGTTATTAGAATTATTAAGATTATGCTGACAGAGGAGGATCATTTAAAAACTTGTCCGAGGTCTCATTTGAAGAGAGAAGGTGACTGTGGATTAGAAGTAACAGTGATTAGTTTTAGGGAGTGCTGACAAGGTTCAGAAAGAGAGTGAATACTAGTTTATCTAGAGTCAGAATGCTTGTTTTAAAATTATCCTCCCTCATCCGCCTCTCTATCATCAGCTTTCTGGAGAGCGGTGCTTTATTTGTACTCTCTCTTTTCATTTATAAGTGGGAACCCAAAATGGATTCTAGAATTGAAGCATTTTGGAATGTGAGAGTAATCTATTGCGTTGAAGACTGAAGACAAGCTATTTCTCTTGGCTCTAGATTTCATAACCAAGTCAGACCTGTCAGCTTGCCATTTGCCAAATGGAGAGCTCCTCAGAAAAGAACTCATATGTCTCAGCAGAGACCAGTGACCAACATTAGAAAACCTGGCCCATCACCATCATGATCCACACATATTTTCAAACCCAATCAACTAATTCATCTTAAAATCATAACATCTGACGGGTTCCTTATAATTCACCAAATCCGCTATTACTTTATTGTTTCCAACTTCCTAAAAGATTTTTTTCTCGCATCTTCCTATCATTATTGATTCATTGGAGCATTATTCTCTCCTCCACAGTCCCCAGGGCCTTGGCTCATGCCTTTATTATCCCATCTAGTTCATTCTGCCTTTTGTTAATTTTAAAAACAAATTAAAAAAATAAAAACAAGCCAATTTATTGAGCAGTTATGTGCAAAGCCATATGCTGGATGCTGCTACACATGGAGAGGACACTGGGATGACTAACACATCTGCCTTCAAAGGGGTTTACAATTGTATGGTAGAAGAAGACACATTTTAAACTGTTATGACAGAGTGAGTTGAGTTTGAGGAGGGTGAGAAAAGAGAGGGGCAGTTTGCAAATATCAGTTTATTGTGGACTCTAACTCTCCAACACCCCAAATGAAATAATGGTGGTGTGATGTGCTCTAAGTATTGATGCCATTATTATTATAACCCCTGCCCACACTAGCATTAATTGGTTGTACACTGAAAAAATGACATAGATGCTTCTCACCAATGTTAATAAACAAGTCCCTTTGACAAGCTAGACAAACCCAACTGGTGGTTGGTTGGGAGTAGATCATAATAAAGATCCTCTCTGGAAGTCCTGGGCCTATGTTTTCCTTTCTCCATTCCAAGTGCCTTGTTCATAGCCAATAGCCAGAGTTTTTTTCCCCAAATACTAACTTCCACAACCACAGATTTTTCTTGTGGTTTTGTATTCAGCTAGCCTTGCCATCTTCATCTTGCTGCCAGAAATAAGTAACGAGGAGGGTCAGATGTTATTTATTAGCTTATTAAACCCGTATGACTCCAGGGACACATTTTCTAGGAACTGAGAAACTCCTGCAAGCTTTGAGAACCTACAGAATGCAATGCCGGATTTCAACCTGTCAGCTAATGACACTGTGGATACCACTGGTGATTCTCTTATTTAAGAGCAGTATTAAGAACTCAGTCAACCAGCTAACTGAAAGGACAGGTGATAGAATGGGTGACTGGCTGCATTACCAAATTTGCACGGCAGTTCAGAGAACACCTTTCCTAACCAGTGCGGCATCAGGCCCTAATAACTGATTGGTTTGGATATGCTAATCAGAAGTGAAGCAGTTAAAAGGATTGTTAATTTTAAAAACCCTGATTAGGGGTCAGGATGAGACTTGGAAGAAATCTGTAATGACAATGTGCTTTGGGGCAACATGCTTGCCTAACACAATGGGATAGCCATTAGCTGCCATTGTAGCGCTTCCTTTGTGACTGCAATCTCTGAAAATGGGAAGGATACTATTTTTCAGTGGAAGCACGGGTAATCTTTTCAGGGTGTTAGATTCCCGGGTATGTGTGTGTGTGGGGTGAAGAATGGGGGTGTTGAAGGCGGCCTTTTTTTCCAGAGTGATCTGGCCTGCGTATGCTTGTTTAATAATTTTCCTATTCTGTTTGACCCATCTGGCAGGAATACCATGCTAATACACCAAAGCCAATATAGAAGGGAGGAGGATGGAGAGAGACATTTTACTATTTATCAAGATCTAGAGATTGATTAATAATTTTGGAGAGGGAGCGAGAAAAACAGTGTCTCTGTTTCTATTGTCTGTCTTTAAGTAGTTTGATGGTAGTAGCTTTTGTTGGTTTTTCTAGACTATCTCTGGAGGCAGTTTAAGACTGCACCTAACACAGTGCATATCACACAGTAGGAACTTGGGAATAATTTACTGTGAAAAATGAAGGCAGTATGATATGTACAGTAAGACAGATGGTCCATGGACTTATTACGTGAAGGGAAGAAAATAAATGGGAAGTCCATCCAGGAATCTCATCCTGCATTAATGTTTTTAAGATATGTGATCCTTCTCATCATGAAGAGAAACTTTTTCTTATGTCTATCTGAGATGATGGATGTGAACTAAACCTATTGGGGTCATCATTTCACAGTATATGTAAATCAAACCATCATGCTGTACACCTTAAACTTATACAATGATGTATGTCAATTTTATTTCTCAATAAAATTGGGGAAAAAGATACGTATGCAAACGGTGCTACTCGTTTAGCAAAACTGTACTCTAAGAATGATACAGCAATAGCTTGCTAGAGTGAATGAAACTACACATGCAAATGATACAGTCTTTCAGCTCATGTGGGACAATTTAGCTATTTTATTAAAATGGTAATCACCAGAACCTTTGAAACAACTCATGTTGGACTCATTTGGATTTGGACTAGTTGATCCATCTAAGAAGTAACATATATTCTTAGTTCCTAATTGTAAGCTTTCTGTGGTATATATAGAGATATAATCGAGATTCAAGCCATTGATTCCAACATTACGTAACATGCATTGGACTTCTGCACCGGATGAATTATTGTGCTAAGAACAGTGGGGTACTTTCTTTTTTTCCTTGTTAATATTGTTTATTCCTGATTTTAATACTATAGTAATAATCAACCCGTCCCTTGAAACTATTTTCTACGGGGCGGAAGGAAGCAGAAAAGGGAAAAAATGATATGGTGAATTCCAGTCAACCAGCAGTAAAATAATGACAGTGGGGCACATTTAAAAAAAAATATTTATTTATTTGGCTGCGTCGGGTCTTAATTGCAGCATGTGGGATCTTTGTCACGGCATGTGGGATCTTTCGTGTGGCACACGGGCTCTTCGTTGCAGTGCGCAGGCTTCTCTCTAGTTGTGTCACACGGGATCAGTAGTTGTGGCATGCGGGCTCTCTAGTTGTGGTGCGTTGGGCTCTAGAGTGCGCAGGCTTAGTTGCCCCGCAGCGTGTGGGATCTTAGTTCCCCAACCAGGGGTCAAACCCACGTTCCCTGCATTGGAAGGCAGGTTCTGAACCACTGGACCACGAAGGAATTCCCTGGGATACTTTCTTCAGGGTAGGAAACTTGCCTATTTTTTCCTACATTGTATCCCCAGCATCTAGCATAATACATACAATCATAGCATGTACTTAATAGAGGCTGGTTGACCAGTGAGTGAATGAATGAAAGAATAAGAGAGGTGACAGACAAAGAGATGTAATTATAATGCCAGACAAAGTGAAACAAGTGGTGTAGGCTTAGTGTTATGGATTCCAAGGGAAAGCAGTTAGCCCCAGCTTGGCTGAAGTTGATCAAGAAAGGCTTCAGGTATAATATAACATTTGAATTAATTCCTTTGGAACAAATAAGATAAGACAGGAAACACACACACACACACACACACACACAGAAGAGGAAGTGCATTCGAGGCTACAGTAACATCACAGACAAAGATTGGAGCAGTGTAAAAGCTATGCTGCGTTTTAGGAATGCTGAGAATGCAGGGTGGTTGGAAAGGTGTGGTGATGGATGGGGCTGGAAAAGAAGGACAGTGCCCAGCCACATAAGGCTCTGAATGTCCTACTAAGAAGTTGTGTTCCATTGAAGATTTTAGAAGAGAATGATAGGATTCAACCTGCTAACCAAGGCTTTATTAAGCACTCATTAAGTACCTGTATTGTATACTGTAGGAATTATTTGCTTTTAAAGAACATACAGTTTGGATTTGCAGGTGACTATCATTTCCTTCAAGAAGTATTTCCTGACCCAAGTCCATGTCACTCGATATTTCCCTCTTCATAGCAATTATCACAGTGTGTTTTAATTTCTTGGTCAGTGAGGGCAGGAACGATGTATGTTTTGTTCATCATTGTAATCCAGTGCTTGTTCATCAGTGCTTAGAACAGTGTCTGGCACATAGTAGGTAGTCAATAAACATGTATTGAATAAACGAAAAAGAAATGAATGAGTGATGAATCATGTGACTGTTAATTTGCTGTATCTAAAAGATGCAGGGGAACCATTTATGGAGCATTTCTACAGTAAGATGAAGAGAATTCATTTTTTGAGATTGAAGAGTCAGTGTCTGTTAAAGGTGAAAGGCCCAAATAAATGGCAGGTCTCTGTAAGATACTGGGGACTCAGTGACAAGTCCTGAATTTCTGTTTAGTGTTGGGATTTCTCTAGGATGCTTTAAATTTTTTAATTTTTTTTATTTTTTTGCGGTACGCGGGCCTCTCACTGCTGTGGCCTCTCCTGTTGCGGAGCACAGGCTCCAGACGTGCAGGCTCAGCGGCCATGGCTCACGGGCCCAGCCGCTCCGTGGCATGTGGGATCTTCCCGGACCGGGGCACGAACCCGTGTCCCCCGCATCGGCAGGCAGACTCTCAACCACTGCGCCACCAGGGAAGCCCTCTCTAGGATGCTTTAAGTCTCAGAGTTACAGCTCAATAAATATTGGTAATAGGACTAGATCAGTTACCTATGCAAACTGTAGGATTCCAGTAAATATTTGTTGAAGGCCTACATTCACTGTTGTGGCAGATTGTATTTTCCAGAACGGCCCAACCCACATATTTATCCCTTCTCCTTTGCCAGTGAGAGGTAGAGTCTGTGTTCTCTTTATCCTGAGACTGTGAATCTTTGTAACTGCTTTCACCAGTAGAATACATTAGAAGTAAAGCTGTGGAAATTCTGGCTAGGTCAGAAAAAATGGTATGGCTTCTGCTGGTGTGCACTCTCTTTTTCTCTGGCTCTTTCTTGGCATGATCACCTGTGGAGCCCCACTGCCATTCTGTGAAGAAGCTCAAACTTGCCCATAAAGAGACCACACAAAGAAACACGTGTGGAGAGGAACCAAGGCCCCTAACCAATAGCAGGAATGAACCATTGGACGTGTGACTGAATGAAACTTCAGATGACTAGAGATCCCAGTCATTGAGTCTTCCAGCTGAGACCTCAGGTGCTGGAGCAGATACAAGCCCTTCACACTGCTTTGTCTGAATTCCTGACCCACAGAAACCATGAAAGATAACAAGTGATTATTACTGTTACAAGACACTAAGTTTTTGTGCTAATCTGTGACCCAGCAATAAGTAATAACATACATGTACTCTGTAGACCAGACCAGTGGTTTATAACGTAAAAAAAAAATCTTATATCCATTTAAAAATCTGAAAAATTAAGGTGGCCTCTATTTTCCCTGCCTCCTGGTGTTTGCAGCCTTGTATACTCCCTTCCTCTTGAATGTGGGCGGTACATGTGGCTTTCTTATAATGAATAGAATATGGCAAAGTTGATGCGCTGTCACTCTACCTTATATAAGACTCTTTCTTGCTGTCGGACTGACTGTAGGGTCTTGCTCTCCTTGTTGGCTTCGATGAAATAAGCTGCCATGAGTCCTACAACCACAAGGAAATGAATTCTGCCAATAATCAGAGTGAACCAGGAAGGAGACCCTTCTGCAGTCAAGTCTGGAGATGAGAATGAAATCTTGGCTGACACCTTGACGGCAGCCTCCCAAGGGATCCTGGTAAGCCATGCAGACACCTGACCAACAGATCCTGTGAGATAAATGTGTGTGTTGTTTTAAGCCACTGAATTTGAGGTAATTTGTTATACAGCATAGAAAATTAATACAAAAGCTATGGATCCTCTCTGAGAAAAATGTACGAAGACTCATATTCACATAGAATTCTTAGGCAACATTTTAAGTTGTTTAATGGACCCCTGATTCCCATGAATGGATCCTAGGTTAAGAACCACTATTTGCCGTGCAGTCATATGCAGAAGTGTGCAAAGCCTAGAAGATTTTGTTCGTAATGTTTTATATTGAACATTTTATTTACTCACTTTATTGTTCACTGCCTTATAATTGAGTATTGTCTACTTCAGGACTGAGTTTTCCTTACTTCATCATCTTTGGAGGTGGGTCTTTTGTACAGTTTTATATTATTTTTCCACTCAGAAGAATTCCCACCCCCAGTCACTCTCTCCACCTTTCATCCCTGTCTTTCTAGAGGCAAAACCAAGGGAAGATCAGCAGATTTCAATAAGCAGTAAACAGGAACAGCTGATAGAGTGAGGCTAATGAGTTAACCATTGCCTAAAGGCTAATGAACACAATTTGGTAAATGGTTTACATTTTTCCTATATTTCATTGGGAAGTTAAATTTAGGATACAACAAAGTTTTTTCTTTTGATCATAATTAAAATGCAATACAAAAAAACTCTCTTCTAATCTCACTGTTTAAGCAAGTGTTTTCCTTACCGTCTTTCTTCATTAATAATTGCTATGCTCTAATAAAATTAGAGGATGTAGAAAATAATACTTATTATGAATTCTCTAACACTGGCATGCAAACATCCTCATTAAAGCCAGTAATCTATGTTTTGTTGTTTAGAAAAATGTCTGTAATTCTTGCTTTTTATTCTGACTGTCCATTTCTTTGCTAAAGAAACACAGTCAAGCTCTGACAGTGTCAACTCCCATTTTTGATGGTACTGAAAGGAAGGGTCAATTTTTCTAAGGGACAAATGGAATTGTAGGGGTAGCTCCAAAGCATTGAGAAGCATAGTACACGTGTCAACTGCTTTCTGTCTTCTCTTCCCCCTCAATTATACTGTTAAGGGTTAATCCAGGGAAGGCAGCAAGCCAGTGTCCACAAGGCTCCCTGGAACTAGCTTCTGCACTTGTAATATCCGGCTCGTGGAGATGTCCCCATCTGCACCACACATGGGGAAGGCAGCCTACGTCTGGGCCAAGTACGGATGACATGGAAGAGTCCACTTGCTTGCTTGGTAAAATGACAGTGACACAAGTCACATGTAGGCATGCCAAGTGATTTAATCTTTCTCTACTTCCCCAATCACAAACAATTTGGCTTTGCCTGTTAATTTTTGTAGGTACCATTAAAAGGAATACCATAGCTAATGTTGTATCAGACCCAATTACGCTAGTGAACTGCTTCTATTTTTTTTCTTTCATGCTGTGGCATTTCCTTTCCCCTGAAAACACTCTTTCACTCAGTCTAGCAATTAACTGCTTGAACAGTATAATAAGGAAGCAATTAAGAGGTGACAGAGAAAAATTAACACTCCATTTCACATTAAAGGCTAAGTGAGTATCCTTGCCATTGTGAGTTAAATGTGTCTTTGAAAACCTTAGTTTGGATGTATTTTCCTTTTGAATAAGGAAGCTAGCTCCATGTTTTTTGTCTAACATCCCAAACTGAAAATGGATAACTAATTGGGTGCTGTCTGCTTAAACAGGCTATATTAATTGCAGTTTGTTCTGTAAGTGTCAAGGAAAACAAAATCTTTGTAATGTGTAGGCATAATGTACGGCTGCCTTCATTTGAATATGCAGGCCATGTTCTAGTGCAAATAAAGCAAACTCCTGGATGCAGTGTTGCCATGGCAGGCTGCATTTGCATAATAAATAACAGCTATCATGAGACTTTCTTTATGAAGTTCTCTGTTGTGTTGTCAGCTGTAAGAGCCCCCACTAAAGCAGCCAATATTGAGGAAGTACAGTGTGTTTTGCTTGCAAATGTGACATCCAAACCCGAGTCACTGTCAAGAATCCATTATTTTAGTGTTGCTGTCTAAATGGGATGGACTGTGTTAAGTACGTGCAAGGGATGCATGTTGAACTGTATCAGCACACATCCACAAGATGACAAGAGTATGACTTAACTCCAAGACATTTGGTTGGATTAACTCAGGGACATACTAGCTTGTTTTTCTGTGCCAAGGTCTTTCAGCACGATAGTGGTATTTGCAGTCTCATCCTCTGTTATCGCTTAAGCCTGGGTCAAGCAAGTTAGAAAATCCCTCCTGTTTCTGGTGATAGTGATTGGAACGATATTTATTAAAGGAAAGTGGGGTTCTCAACGGCTTTATCCTGTGAGATTCTATTCTGACACTATCTTAGGGCTACTAGAAGTTTCCTGATACTTATTTGTGGGCTTGTCTTTAGGCACTATATCAACTTACTTTAAGTTGGTATTAGCACGGGAGACTGGTAAATAAGTGGTTATTTTTCCATTGATTTTATATCTTCCCTCCCTTTTTCTACTTTCAGAAACTTTTCTTTACTGAATACTTCCTGAGACTCAGAAAGATGGGAGGTTAATTGTGTGTATGTATGTGTGCGTGTGCGTGCGCCTGTGTGTGTGCATGGGTGTGTGTTTCCCAAACATTAACTGAAGTGCATGGAATGTGATTAATAAGAGCTTTGCCTTACATGAATTTACACCTTCTGCCAATCTTTTTGGCCCAGATGAGATCCTGTATTTTTGTTCCCAAGAAAAGAAATCATGGCCACCATCATCATCACTTTGGCTACTATTTATTGTGTGCCTACAGCCACCTGACACTGTGTTAAGTAATATAGTGTGCCTCGTCTCATGTAATCCTTACAATTCATATGGTCCCTATTTTAAGCCTGAGAAAACTGAGGCTCTGAGTCTGGAGCCAGGATTTGAATTTTGTGCTATTTTACTCCAAGGCTCATGCTCTCTTCACCACTTAATGCCCCAAGGGCAGAATTTTTTAAAGTGAACATTAATGAGAGCTTCCTTAAACAATGTCTATTTAATTTATTTTTTATTTATCTATTTTTTTTGCGGTACGCGGGCCTCTCACTGTTGTGGCCTCTCCCGTTGCGGAGCACAGGCCCCGGACGCGCAGGCTCAGTGGCCACGGCTCACGGGCCCAGCCGCTCCGCGGCATGTGGGATCTTCCCGGACCGGAGCACGAACCCGTGTCCCCTGCATCTGCAGGCGGACTCTCAACCACTGCGCCACCAGGGAAGCCCAACAATGTCTATTTTAATGACTACAAACAGCACTGTATTTTTTTCTAAAGTCAATGAAAATAGCAATATTCATGACTCTAGAAAAGAAATGTCCAACAAATCTGGAGCTGATTCTCACCTCTTTATAGCCTGATTTATAAGGGCAAAGCAGTTAGAAGTCTGCTCTAGATGGAGGCCTAATAGGTTGTCTTTTATTTCCAAAAAGCAAAAAATGAAAAAGAAAAAACCAACAGCAAAACCTCAACAACTCATTTTCAACTTTTAAGAGCTCAGAAAGGTAGTCTAAGCTATTAAAGACTATTTATTATCTTCTTTTTTTTTTTAACATTTCATCATCTTAAATTTTCCTTGATCATATGAGAACTTGCTGTTCAGGTATCTTTATAGGGCAATTTTCTGTAGCCAAGTTCCACATCTTAAAATCATGACTCATAATGGAATTCAGGCATGAGGTGGCTATAGCATTAGCTAAAGAGCACCATTAGAATATGCTGTATTACAAGAAGTAAACAGTTGGGTACTTCAGCTTTTAAAATGAAATCCTTAAAAGCAAGGTATCTATGGCAAATGCAGTAGTAATATTTAATAATTGTGGAGAGAGTGGTGAAAATGGCAAAAAGTGACCAAACAGTTGGAGAACCTGGGCAGGTTTGTGTAGTTACAATCTGTCCTGCACCTTTCAGAAGGATTTAGGTATAAGAAAGAATTTCTTGCAACCTAGTTTTCTTTCTCTTCTTTGTGGTTGACGTAATGTCTGATCTGCTGTGTGTTGGGAGGCAAAATTTTTTCCTCTTTCAATATTTCTTTTAAATGAACATGTTCTTCAAGCTATATCGTTGTCTATCCCATGAGGTCATTGGTGGATTATTGAAGTTTCTTCTGCAGATTGATGGAGTTATAATACCAAAGACTCTAGCTGTTCTTTTACTCTTGAAAATAAATCTTTGCAAAAATAAAATCATTGTTCTTTTTTATTACTCTGATATGCCAGTCCTTTGATGTGAAGCAGTAACAAATTCATGTTTCATTATTAGGAAGTAGCTGGAATCTTTTACCATCAGTGGGCTGGGCAGCATTTTCCCCAGTGAGGGCTCACCCACAGTCACATTTCAATGAATAGTTCGAAATTTGACTATGAGAGTACTCATATATAGCAGTATTGCTACCCAGTCAGGAACTTGCACAAAAAAGCCCTTCGTCTGATCATGAAGGGGATGAGTGGAGGTAGGAGGGATGTAAAAAAGGAGAGTGTCTGTATAACATATTTCAAGCAACCCCACTCATGTCTGAGACTTCAGGTACCATATGCCTGTGTGTGTGTGTTTGCGGGGGGCTGGGGATTAAAAAATATGTGCCTAGTGCCTTTCCTCCAGAAAGCATGAGAACTTTGCAGAATTTTCACGGGAGAGAAAGGCCAGGATTCTGCGAAAAGGTCACTGTTGTGGACTGAATGTTTACCCCTCCAAAATTCATGTGTTGAGATTCTAATGCCCGATGTGATGGTATTAGGAGGGATGACTTCTGGGAGTTAATTAGGTCATGAGGGTAGAGTCCTGATGAATGGGATTAGTACCCTTATAAAAGAGACCACAGAGAGCTCTCTCTTCCCTTCTACATGAGGACACAGAGAGAAGAGAGTCATATATGAACCAGGAAGTAGGCTGTCACCAGAACCCGACCAAGCTGGCACCCTGATATTGGGCTTCCAGCCAGCAGAACTGTGAGAAAGATATTTCTATTGTTTATAAGCCACCAGTCTATTAGGTATGTGTTAATAACAGCCCGAGCAGACTGACAGTCACCCCCATGAATGCCAAATGGCAGGAGCAGATGGGACATAACTCTTTTGTACATCTAATGCCCTCTAAAGAAGAGAGATTACTTTCTGATACTTGCTCTCCTCTTGTCTCCTGTCTACTGCCCTTGGCAATGCAGAGAGTCCCCAAGTCTCTTACTTCTTCTCACATTCTCTGCCTAGCTCTGGAGATAACACATACTCTAAAGCTCACCATATCTATCACAAGAGGTTCTCTAAGAAATTCTCTCCACCAGTATCCCAAACTTACCTGAATTTGTCAAGGAATTTGTTACCAGGACATTTTCTGTTAGACTTGTCCATTGCCACCATCTAAGACATTAATGGAGAGGTCCCAAACACTTCTAGGATGGAGATCCCTTTTTAAAAATGTCAGGTAACTCCACATGATTTAGTGATCGATAAAGTACAAAACACCTGAGTACAACTACAACTCATGAGTGTACAGCTGACCCTTGAACAACACAAGTTTGAACTGCGTGGGTCCACTTATATGCAGATGTTTTTTTCAGTAGGAAATACTACACTAGTACATGGTCTGCAGTTGGTTGAATCTGGAGATGTAGAACTGCATTATATGCAGATTTTTGACTGTGTGAGGGTTGGCACCTCTAACCCCTGCTGTTGTTGAAGGATCAACTGTTTTTATCTAAAGATAGAGTTTTGTTTTATTAATCACAAAGAGATAAACAGTTACCTGAAAAACAAAAAGTAGCGGAAAATGGTGGTATGTATGTATGTGAGAAACACACTGGATATGCTCTCTATCTATATATAATGCATGATAAGGTTTTCTTCCAAGATCCCTGGTCCTCAGGATGGGAATCTTGAGATTAAAGGGGTTTTCGTCTTGAGCCAAAAACCCGGAGACTCTCCTGTTCTTTCGTTTTCCTGAATGCCATTCCCCCTAGTAGTCCAGTCCCCTCGTGCCCCTCCAGCCATTTACAGAACAAATTGTATTTCAGTGCAGGATGACTGTTCTTAGCCCCAAATATTATATAGGTGGATATATTTGTAATTTACCACTCTGTGATATCAGAATCCAATTTGTTCTGGCAGGATAAAAACAAAAAACAAAAAACTAGCTTTTCAGTTCCTGTTTTCCTCAGCTACTAGTAGAAAGAAAAAGCCAGGTCCTTTCTAGCGACGTTTCTCCATAGTCATCTACTCGTCCTGCTTCCTTCCCCCACCACACACATCCGTGCCAGTCACTTTCTCTCCTAAATCCCACATTCTTTGGCATGTGCTCAGCCTAGGACAGAGTCCAATACCTTTTTTCTCTTGACATTCTAAGCTGAATTTAATTCTTTCAGACACTCCTTCCTAATCAGATACCTTTAAAAATGCATCTCATTGTACTTGCCACATCTCTACCGCCATATCTGCTCGGTCCCCTTGGGGCAAGTGTGTGAGGGCAATAGGGCAGAGGAAGAAGTGTTCATGCTTCTATCCCAGAGCCATCTTTAGGACCCTCAGATCTCCTCTTTCTCTTTGTTCTCTTTCCTGCCAGTCAAATTCTGTCTCATTACAGATGAATATTTTCAAGTACTCACATTTACATATAACATCCATAAGACAACTTTTGTCTCCTGCAAAAAACAGGAGGGTGATTACATTTCACATATAATTGAAAATGCGATTGTTCATCACACGCATGAAAACCTCAATCAGTTATTTGTAATTTGTCTTTGGTCCTCACATCAGTGCCTTGTTGAAGCCTTTCATTGAAAGTGAATGTTACTTACCTTGTGAAAGAACTTTCTGGTAATATATTAGTATTTATTATGTAATTATTGGGAAGAGTATAAGATATTTAGCTCTCTAATTCTGCTGCTGTCAGTAAAGCCTCATAGGGAGCTAAAGCAGAATTTAAAAAGCAAGTAATAGAGACTTCAGATCGAAAGCCAAAATGCCACTGGGAAAAAGCAGAGTCAGCTGGCCTTTATGCCTTAACAGAGTCTCACGTTGTATTATCACAAGTTTAAGAATAAGCATTTTAGAGCTGGGTGAAACTTTGAGATCATCTAGTCCGGCACTCTAATTTTGCATGTGGAGAAACAGGCCTAGTGAGAGAAAGGAAATCACCTCAGGTCATATGGTCAGTGGCAGAGATTCCCAGACATGCAAAGACAGGAACCAAGGTACTCAGTACGGCTAAAAATTAGCATTAGAGATGTGGTTAAATTACACAATTAATTTCAACATCCTTATTGCCCCCAACATATTTAAAAAAACACATACGGAAAAAAGTATGAATAGTAGGTTTGTTACTTACAGCCACTAGTACTTCCGTACAAAAGTGTTTCTTTAGATTTGTGACCCCCAGATCTAATCCAGAAACACAGCATGTGTCAGTTCACACTGTGTTATGTGACATAAAACTACTTAATATAACCTGACTTAGAGTGACATTTCTATTGCACTGCATTGCTGCAGAAAGAAGTAACACTTTCGTTCACAAGTGGGTAATTATCTTTGCCAGTTGATACTGGTTTGCTATTTGCAGGTAGAAATGAAAAGAGGTACGTTCTTTGAGAGTGTATCCTTAAAAGAGATACCAGGATAAGGAATTTGTGGGATATCTATTTGATAGGTTCACAGGAGTTCAGGCAACATGAGTGAAAGAAAACATTTAACGGAAGATGTATGTTTGCGTTGAGAAGAAATTTGATTGGAAGACAAAGTATGAAAACTTACATAGGAAGCAACCTTAAAGTGGGATAGTGATTATAAGCTAAGAGGAGCTTGCTGAAAGTAAAAGGCAAATATCTAAACCTTCCTTATAGAGATATCCACAAGGAAGTTACTTGGTTGTAGAAAGATAGATGGTTTGACAGAAAAAAATAACATCCATGATATAAATACCACACACTTGCTTATATTTTGAGCATCACTCTAAGCTCAAAGCAGTTTTTGGATTTTAAGTCTTTTGTTCATCACAACTACCCCATAAGGCAGTTCCTATTATGGTCATTTTACATTTGGGTTCGGAAACTGAAGCCTGAGAGGTTAGGTATATGAGTTTTCTAGGGCTTCTCTAACGAAGTACCACAAGCTGGTGGCTAAATAAAAGAAACTTATTGTCTACGGTTGTGGCAGTCTAGAAGTCAGAGATCAAAGTCTTGGCAGAGTTGGTTCTTTCTGAGGCTCTGAGGGAAGGATCTGTTCTGGGCCTCTCTCCTTCGCTTGTAGGTAGCTGGCTTTTGCCTGTATCTCTTCATATCATTTTCTGTGCACGTCTGTGCATGTCTTCTATGCATCTTCGGTGTCTGTCTGTCTGTATGTCCAAATTTGCCCTTTTTATAAGGACACTGGTTATATTTGATTAGGGCCCACTGTAACTTTAACTTAATTATCTCTGTAAAAACCATCTCTCAAAATTAGGTCACACTCTGAGGTACTGAGGGTTAGGACTTAAACATGAATTTTGGTGGGACACATTTCAACCCATAACACTAGGTAATGGTTCTAATGTCACCAGCTAGCCATTCAAACCCAGGCAGTCTGCCCCAGAGTCTGCTCTGAACCACTACTTTATCTCTCTCAATTTTGGCATCAATATCAATGTTATGCCAAGTGGAACAAAACTTGGGAAACTCATGGGGCTTAATGATGTAAACGTGCTTCCTCTCAGTCCAAAATTTATCTGAGGTTGAAACCAGACATTGTCCATGCCGAAAACAGTGTCTGATGGAAATCTCACCTGGAGGTCAAGCGTGAGGCTGGCTTCCCTTCGCTGACTGATCTCGCATTAGACACTACACACAGCCTGTGTTCTAAGCACAATCGTTGCCTTGTCCCAAACACTTTTATCTGCACTTTCCCACCTCTAGGCCTTTGCCTCTGCTATTCCTTCTACTTTAAATGCTTTCAAAATTTTAATTTGAAAATTTTATAATCCTTTGAAGTTTATCTCCAACCTCATCTCTGTCTCTTGAGATCCTCAACTTTATCAAGTCTTTCCCTCCTTTGAACTCAAAAAGCTTTTCGAGGATATCATAGCACTTCATGTCATACTTTCTCTTAGGACACATCATATCTGTGCATCTGAACCTTTTACTATTGCCCCCGCTCCATTCACACACTCCTATTGACAATACCTTTCAGTACCCTTAGTGCTTTTTAAAAGAAAATTTCCCCAGCCTTATACATGTATAATTGACAAATAAACATTTTATATATTTAAAGTGTACAAAGTGATGTTTTGACATAGGTGTACATTGTGACATGATTACTGCAATCAGCTTACTTAACATATCCATTACCTCACATAGTTACCTTTTTGTGGTGAAGACACAGATCTACTCTCAAAAAATTTCAAGTATACAATATACTTTTATTACGTATAATTACCATGCTGTAGATTAGATCCCCAGAACTTATTCATCCTGCATAACTGAAATTTTGTACTTTTTGACCAATATCTTCCCATTTTCCCCACTCCCCCAGCCCCTGGCAACCACCATTCTACTCTCTGCCTCTATGGGTTCGACATTTTTAGATTCCACATGTAAGTGAGGTCATACAGTATTTATCTTCCTGTGTCTCACTTATTTCACTTAGCATAATGTCCTCAAGGCACATTCATATTGTTACAAACGGTAGGATTTCCATGTTTTTAAAGGCTGGATTTCATATATATATATATAAAATCTTTATCCATTCATTAATCTATATACACTATTTTTTGCCTTTATTTTATTTTTTATACAACACGTTCTTATTAGTTATCCATTTTATACATATTAGTGTATACATGTCAGTCCCACTCTCCCAATTCATCCCATCACCACCCCAGCCCCCCCCCAACTTTCCCACCTTGGTGTCCATACATTTGTTCTCTACATCTGTGTCTCTATTTCTGACTTGCAAACCGGTTCATCTGTACCATTTTTCTAGGTTCCACATATATGCATTAATATACAGTATTTGTTTTTCTCTTTCTGACTTACTTCCCTCTGTAGGACAGACTCTAGGTCCATCCATGTCTCTACAAATGACCCAGTTTCGTTCCTTTTTATGGCTGAGTAATATTCCATTGTATATATGTACCACATCTTCTTTATCCATTCGTCTGTCGATGGCATTTAAGTTGCTTCCATGACCTGGCTATTGTAAATAGAGCTGCAATGAACATTGGGGTGCATGTGTCTTTTGGAATTATGGTTTTCTCAGGGTATATGCCCAGTAGTGGGATTGCTGGGTCATATGGTAGTTCTATTTTTAGTTTTTTAAGGAACTTCCGTACTGTTCTCCATAGTGGCTGTATCAATTTACATTCCTACCAACAGTGCAAGAGGGTTCCCTTTTCTCCACACCCTCTCCAGCATTTGTTGTTTGTAGATTTTCTGGTGATGCCCATTCTAACTGGTGTGAGGTGATGATATCTCACTGTAGTTTTGATTTGCATTTCTCTAATAATTAGTGATGTTGAGCAGCTTTTCATGTGCTTCTTGGCCATCTGTATGTCTTCTTTGGAGATATGTCTATTTAGGTCTTCTGCCATTTTTGGATTGGGTTTTTTTTTTTAATATTGAGCTGCATGAGCTGTTTAAATATTTTGGAGATTAATCTTTTGTCCATTGATTCATTTGTAAATATTTTCTCCCATTCTGAGGGTTGTCTTTTCATTTTGTTTAGTTTCCTTTGCTGTGCAAAAGGTTTTAAGCTTCGTTAGGTCCCATTTGTTTATTTTTGTATTTATTTCCATTACTCTAGGAGATGGGTCAAAAAAGATCTTGCTGTGATTTATGTCAAAGAGTGTTCTTCCTATGTTTTCCTCTAAGAGTTTTTTAGTGTCCGGTCTTGCATTTAGGTCTTGAATCCATTTTGAGTTTATTTTTGTGTATTGTGTTAGGGAGTGTTCTAATTTCATTCTTTTACATGTAGCTGTCCAGTTTTCCCAGCACCACTTATTGAAGAGACTGTCTTTTTTCCATCGCATATCCTTGCCTCCTTTGTCATAGATTAGTTGACCATGGGTGCGTGGGTTTATCTCTGGGCTTTCTATCCTGTTCCATTGATCTATATTTCTGTTTTTGTGCCAGTACCATATTGTCTTGGTTACTGTAGCTTTGTAGTATAAGCTGAAGTCAGGGAATCTGATTCCTCCAACTCTGTTTTTTTTCCCTCAAGACTGCTTTGGCTATTCGGGGGATCTTTTGTGTCTCCATACAAATTTTAAGATTTTTTTCTTCTAGTTCTGGAAAAAATGCCACTGGTAATTTGATAGGGATTGCATTGAATCTGTAGATTGCTTTGGGTAGTATAGTCATTTTCACAGTATTGATTCTTCCAATCCAAGAACATGGTATATCTCTCCATCTGTTTGTGTCACCTTTGATTTCTTTCATCAGTGTTTTATAGTTTTCTGAGTACAGGTCTTTTACCTCCTTAGGTAGGTTTATTCCTAGGTATTTTATTCTTTTTGTTGCAATGGTGAATGGGATTGTTTCCTTAACTTCTCTTTCTAATCTTTTGTCGTTAGTGTACAGGAATGCAAGATATTTCTGTGCATTAATTTTGTCTCCTGCAACTTTAGCAAATTCATTGATTAGGTCTAGTAGTTTTCTGGTGGCATCTTTAGGATTCTCTATGTATAGCAGCATGTCATCTGCAAACAGTGACAGTTTTACTTCTTCTTTTCCAGTTTGTATTCCTTTTATTTCTTTTTCTTCTCTGATTACCGTGGCTAGGACTTCCAAAACTATGTTGAATAATAGTGGTGAGAGTGGACATCCTTGTCTTGTTCCTGATCTTAGAGGAAATGCTTTCAGTTTTTCACCATTGAGAATGATGTTTGCTGTGGGTTTGTCGTATATGGCCTTTATTATGTTGAGCTCGGTTCCCTCTGTGCCCACTTTCTGGAGAGTTTTTATCATAAGTTTATGATAAAATTTAAATGTCACATTTAATCAAAAGCCTCTTCTGCATCTATTGAGATGATCATATGATTTTTATTCTTCAATTTGTCAATACGGTGTATCACGTTGATTGATTTGCATATATTGAAGAATACTTGCATCGCTGGGATAAATCCCACTTGATCATGGTGTATGATCCTTTTAATGTGCTGCTGGATTCTGTTTGCTAGTATTTTGTTGAGGATTTTTACATCTATATTCATCAGTGATATTGGTCTGTAATTTTCTGTGTTTTGTCGTATCTCTGTCTGGTTTTGGTATCAGGGTGATGGTGGCCTTGTAGAATGAGTTTGGGAGTGTTCCTTCCTCTGCAATTTTCTGGAAGACTTTGAGAAGGATAGGTGTCAGCTCTTCTCTATATGTTTGATGGAATTTACCTGTGAAGCCATCTGGTCCTAGGCTTTTGTTTGTTGGAAGATTTTTAATCACAGTTTCAATTTCATTACCTGTGACTGGTCTGTTTATGTTTTCTATTTCTTCCTGGTTCAGTCTTGGAAGGTTATAACTTTCTACGAATTCATCCATTTCTTCCAGGTTGTCCATTTCATTGGCATAGAGTTGCTTGTAGTAGCCTTTGATGATGCTTTGTATTTCTGCGGTGTCCGTTGTAACTTCTCCTTTTTCATTTCTAAGTTCATTGTTTTGAGTCCTCTCCTTCTTTTTCTTGTTGAGTCTGACTAAATGTTTATCAATCTTGTTTATCTTCTCCAAGAGCCATCTTTTAGTTTTATTGATCTTTGCTATTGGTTTCTTTGTTTCTATTTCATTTATTTCTGCTCTGATCTTTATGGTTTCTTTCCTTCTACTAATTTTGGGTTTTGTTTGTTCTTCTTTCTCTAGTTCCTTTAGGTGTAAGGTTAGATTTTTTCTTTGAGATTTTTCTGGTTCCTTGAGGTAGGATTGTACTGCTATAAACTTCCCTCTTAGAACTGCTTTGGCTACATCCCATAGGTTTTGGATCGTCATGTTTTCAATGAGATTTGTCTCTAGGTATTTTTTGATTTCCTCTTTGATTTTTTCAGTGATCTCTTGGTTATTTAGTAATGTATTGTTTAGTCTCCATGTGTTTGTGTTTTTTTCGTTTTTTTCCCTGTAATTGATTTCTAATCTCCTAGTGTTGTGGTCAGAAAAGATGCTTGATATGATTTCAATTTTCTTAATTTACCAAGGATTCATCTGTGACCCAAGATGTGATCTATCCTGGAGTATGTTCCGTGCACACTTGAGAAGAAAGTGTCATCTGCTGTTTTTGGATGGAATGTCCTATAAATATCAATTAACTCTATCTGTTTTATTGTGTCATTTAAAGCTTGTGCTTCCTTATTAAGTTTCTGTCTGGATGATCTGTCCATTGGTGTAAGTGAGGTGGTAAAATCTCCCACTATTATTGTGTTACTGTCGATTTCCTCGTGTATAGCTGTTAGCAGTTGCCTTGTATTGAGGTGCTCCTATGTTGGGTGAATATATATTTTTAATTGTTATATCTTCTTGGATTGGTCACTTGATCATTATGTAGTGTCCTTCCTTGTCTCTTGTAACATTGTTTATTTTAAAGTCTATCTGATATGAGTATTGCTACTCCAGCTTTCTTTTGATTTCTATTTGCATGGAATATCTTTTTCCATCCCTTCACTTTTAGTCTGTATGTATCCCTTTTTTTAAATGCAGATGTTTATTGCCAAAAAAATTCCCTCTTAGAAATGCTTTTGCTGCATTCCATAAATTTTGGTATTTTATGTTTCCATTTTCATTTGTCTCAATACATTTTTTAAATTTCCCTTTTGATTTCTTCTTTGATCCATTAGTTCAGGAGTGTGTTTTTTAGTTTCCACATATTTGTGAATTTTTCCGTTTTCCTCTTGTTGTTGATTTCTCATTGCCTATCATTGTGGTCAGAAAGGATACTTGATATGATTTCTGTCTTCTTAACCTTTTTTTTTCTTTGGCCGTGTCACATGGCAAGTGGGATCTTAGTTCCCCAACCAGGGATCGAACCCACGTCCCCTGCAGTGGAAGCGTGGAGTCTTAACCACTGGAGTGCCAGGAAAGTCCTCTCCTTAAACTTTTTAAGACTTGTTTTGTGACCTAACACCTGATCTGTCCTGGGGAGTGTTCTGTACACTTTAGAAGAATGTGTATTCTGTTGCTGCTGAATGGAGTATTCTGCATATGCATGTTATAGCCATTTTGGTTATATTATTATTCAAGTTCTCTGTTTCCTTATTGATTTTCTGTTTGGATGATCAGTCCATTCTTGAAAATGGGGTATTGAAGTCTCCTACTCTTATTGTATTGCTGTCTGTTTGTCCCTTCAGTTCTGTTAATATTTGCTTTATATATTGTTAGTGATTCTAATGTGAGCAGGAAGGGGCCTTCCATAGTCTAAAGGAGTATGTGAAAATTGTCATATAGGGAAAGCAATGGAACTGGAAGAGTGGGCAGTGTGATTTCAGAAAGCCCTTATCATACACTAAATATCCCAGAATATTATGTGGCTCAACTAGTTCAGAAAATGTACATTATAAACTTAGAATATTTTACTTCATTACAACCACAAATGGCATCCACAACAAAATCCTCCATTGCATGGATCCTAAAGGCCCTTCTTGGGAAGAGGATACCTCCCCTCCTATTTGAGAAGCCCTGTGTACCTTGAATTATTTCCCCACTTGATTTATTCACAACCAGTCTTGAAGCTCCTTGAAGGAATGATACTTCTTATTTTTAAATATTTATTTCCCTGACAGTTGCCAACACACAGACTTGCACATAATAAAAGCTGAAGAAATTCCTGTTGAACATAATTAAAATATAACTCCTCATCAAGGAATCTGAGAATGGTGTGTTTAAAAATCCCAAATAAATGCTTAAAAATAGAATGGTTTAATTTCCCAATTATATGGACTGATTCTTCAGTGTAGTAAAACTCACTACTCAATCTGTTTATGCGAAAATTTCCTTGCTTAAATAACTCAGGCCACAACTTTGATCATGGCATGAACCAGAATAATCATTTGTGTTTGAGTTTGTGAATCAGGCCTTGCCTGGTTATTTAATTTACATCTTACCAAGGTCTTACAGAAGGTGTAATCTGGACTGGTTGTGTCTATAGGTACATGGAACATGGCTCAAACCAGTTCCTTTGCTTGTAGCTTAAAGGAGTGGATAAGTGACTCTCAAGCAGCTACGAGCATATGGGGTGATAGAAGGGGTACTAGAATGACCTGTGGAGCATTGGAAAGTCACATCCGCATCCAGACATGTTCTGCCCCTTGGGACATGCCATATTTTGGGGATAAGAACACCCCTTATGAAATACATCAGAATTTTGAGATCAGGAACTAGAGTGTGGGAGCATGCATGTGTAAGTCGAAAAAGTTCCCCATGTGATTCTGATACCACGCTCACTGTACGCCCCCTGTTGAAAACTGCTGGTATAAAACAAGCTGAGGAGTAAATGCTGTACCAATGGATTGTTTGCTCACTCTGCAAAAATTATGCCATTTTTTGCTTTGACTCATCCATAAATATCATCTGGGGATACAAAAAGGGCCACTGCACATGTTTGTACAGGTTGTTCACTGCACAAGGGCTTCTGGCCAACATGGTGAATGGGGACTGAAATCCAGCCCATGCTCTACTTACCAAGCTATGAACTCCGGCTAGGAGCTGTAATTACCGGATGGAAGAAGCCCATGTGGGCTAGGGATGAAAGCCCTGAGCATGATACAGTCATTTTAGAGGTTATTACATCTTTCAGGAAACCAAAGCTCCTCCTAGGATAGTGAAGAGTGCTTCAGTGATCTCTAGACTGTTTGATCCTAATGTGATCTAACTTATCTCCGATAGGAAGCACTGGGGTTCCTGTGTTTATTTATTTGTTTGCTCGTAATTTTTATATTTCTAGAGATTGTGTGAAGTCCAACTACTTTTCTTCAGAGTTAGTATCTTGAAATTCCCTAATGAAGGGCATCTTTGTGATAGATCTGAATATTCATTTAATCATATGACAGGCTCTGTAACAGACATTGAGATAAATAAGATAGTCTCTGCTCTCAACAAGCTTCTAGACCAATGATGAAAGCAGAGAAGTAATCACATCACGACAGGAAGTGTGACAAGTGCCATGAAAAAGAGACACCCTAGAGATACTGAGAGTACCAAGGAGGAGCCCCAACCTTGACTACTTCTGGTGTGTGTGTGTGTGTGTGTGTGTGCGCACACGCGCATATGCACGTGCATATATGTACATTGGGGGAAAGACTGAGGCTTACCAGAGGGAAGGCGATGACTGAGCTGAGTCTTGAGGGAGGAGGAGTTTCAGTAACACTTCAAGTATGGAAGTGAGGTGGGGAGGAGTCACCCAAGCAGGAGAGGCCTGAAAACAAGAAGACCTGGGAGACTAAAGAATGTGTATGTGCAGAAAGACAAATATTGTGAGATCTCACTTATATGTGGAGTCTAAAACAGTCAAATTCATAGGAGCAGAGAGGGTAATGGTGGTTGCTAGGTGTAAATAGGGTTGGGGGAGGGGGAAATGGGGAGATGTTGATCAAAGGGTACAACTTTCAGTTGTGCGAGATGGATGAGTTCTGGAGATCTAACGTACAGCATGATTATGATAGTTAGCAATATTGTACTGTATACTTGAAATTTGGTAGGAGGATAGATCTTAAATATTCTCACCACCACCCCCACACACAAGGTAACTGTGCAGAGGTGATGGATAAGTTATTTAACTTGAGTGTGGTGATCTTTTCACAATGTATACATATATCAAAACATCAAGTTGTACACTTTAAATATATACACCTTTTATATGTCAAAGATATGTTTATAAAGTTGTTTAAAAGATAAAGACACATGTATAAAGAAAAGGATGCATGCGGGGGGGTGCCTGTTGGGGGTTAATGATGGGAGTCAGGTTTGGAAACATAGTGAGGGAGAGTGAGAAGATGATGGGAAACTACTGCCCAGTTCTAAGTAGGGGAACTGGGCTTCCCTGGTGGTGCAGTGGTTAAGAATCCGCCTGCCAATGCGGGGGACACGGGTTCGAGCCCTGGTCCGGGAAGACCCCACATGCTGCAGAGCAACTAAGCCCGTGTGCCGCAACTACCGAGCCTGTGCTCTAGAGCCTGCTAGCCACAACTACTGAGCCCGTGTGCCACAACTACTGAAGCCCGTGCTCCTAGACCCCGTGATCCACAACAAGAGAAGCCACCGTCATGAGAAGCCCACACACCACAACGAAGAGTAGCCCCCGCTCGCCACAACTAGAGGAAAGCCAGCACGCAGCAACGAAGACCCAACGCAGCCAAAAATAAATAATTAATTAAAAAAATAAGTAGGGGAACTGCCACTGTCAGTCTATAAGGGATGGAGTGGAGTGAGGACAAGTCTGAATGGAAGGAGATGGGTAAGAGGGTTGTAAGAGAGTCCTCGCACTCTGGGTTAGAGTAGATGAGTGCTTCAATTAGAGCAGGGGTCAGCAAACTACAGCGCATGGGCTAAATCTGGCCCATCACCTGCCTGTTTTTGTAAATAAAGTTTTATTGGAAAAAACCATGCCCATTCATTTATGTATTGTCAATGGCTGCTTTTGTGCAACAGTGGCAGAGTTGAGTAGTTGTTACAGAGATTGTATGGCCCATGGAATCTAAAATATTCATCAATACTCTGGCCCCTTATAGGAAAAATTTGCCAATCTCTAAACTAGAGCAGTGGTTGAGAATGAAGAGAAAGTAGATGATTCTAGAGATATCATAGATAGACTTTTAATCTTGTGTTTATTCTTTTTATTTCTTTATTTTACTTATTAAAATTTTCAAACAAGAAGAGAAATAGAGAATAGGTTAATGAATACCCATCATGTAAATTTAAAAATTGTTAATATTTTGTCGTATATGCATCATCTATTTTTCCCTGGAGATATAAAGTAAATTAGATAGTTACATCATAAATACATCCATATGAATCTCTAAAAAATTTAAGAACATTTTCTCAAATGGCCATACTGGACTTTACACACCTAACAAAATTAATTTCCTGATAACATGTAATAACCATAAATTTTTAATTTTCTCAGTTACTTCAGAAATACTTTTTCTAGATTGTTTATTCAAACCAGGTTAAGAATCTAATAGTAAGAATAACTAACCATTATAAAGCTCTTACTGATTTTCTTATATGGGAATCATGACACAAAGGGTTGTCAAGAATTATTTCCTTGAAAACTCATATTTATGCTGAGAAATATATATCATTACTTTTTCAAGCTTAAAGACGTAAACAGAGAAGCTGCTTTCCCTAAATTATGTAACTAGTAAATGGCAGAGCCTGGACTTGAACCCAAGACTGTCTTTTTTTAAGGGCCGTAGTTCACACTGTATGCTTTAAAGGACTTGGTGCCTGATTGTGAGTTGTGGATGAGTGGGTAGAGGTCAAGGATGAAGCCCAAAGTTTTGGATTGGAGAACTGGGGGCCATTCACTGAAAGAGAGAATTCAGACAAAGGAGCAGGTTTGGGGTCAGGTTTGAGCTCAGTTTTGAAACTTTTGTGCCTAAAGTACTTACGGGATAGAAATGCAAGTTTTAGAAAGAGCCCTCTAGGGGCAGTGTAGGGCAAGAATAGAAGGCGGCTAGCTAGGAGGCTATTACTGTGGTCAAGAAGAGAAATGATTGGGGGTCTGGACTGGGGCAAAAGTAGAAATGAATGGAAAGTTTGTGGCAGTTTGGTTCTATTTGCTGAGATGGGAAACACTGGAGGAGGAAAATCAAGAGAAGATCAGAGTGACCAGGGTGTAAAACATGAGGCAGAGACGTGATGAGAGAAGAGGTAGGAGACGTGGGCAGCAGTGGTAAGGGGTTTAGACTTTCTTCTCAGGGCAACGGGAAAGTATGGATGGGTTTTAAGGAAGGGAATGCAGGATCCGATTTATGTTTTTGCAAATTTACTCTGGCTTCTCTGTGGAAAATGGATAAGAGGAAGCAGGGTGGAGGCAGAGAGATCATTTAGAAAATGATTGCAGTGTTCCATTGAAGAGAAGACAAAGACCTGAACTAGAGCAGTGGTGGAGGGGATGGAGAGAAGGGAATAGTTATGAGAGGTGTTGAGGCATTATAAACAAAAGGTGCCACGAAAGGGGTTGTGGAAGTTTAACAAGATGGCCACGATTCTTTGACACTCTGCCCATTGATAAGTGGAGTCTATTCCCTCCCCTTAAATCTACTTGGGCTTGTGGCTGCTTTGACCAGTAGAGTATGACAGAAGTGGCACTATGTAAGTTCTGAGGCTTGGTCATAAAAGCCAAACCACTCCATCTTGTTCTCTAGAATACTTGCTTTTGGAGTTGTGAGCCACCATGTAAGAAGGAAAACTACCCTGAGATGGGCATCTTGAAAAAAACACAGCTAGCGTTTCCTATGGATAGTCCCAGCTAAGTCACTTCTTCAGCCATTCCCACCCAGGCACTAGATATATGAGTGACGAAGTCAGCTTGGAAGTGGATCCCCCAGCCCCAGCTGTTGTAGCACCCAGCTGTTCATGTTACTCCACCAGTCATTTGGGTCGTGGAGCTGACCCTCAAGCCGTCATGATGTAGAGAAGAGCCAACCCTGCTGTCTCCTTTCTGAATTCTTGACCCACAGAATTGGTGAGCATAAGAAAATGGTTGCTGTTTTATGCCACTAAGTTGTGGGGTTGTTTCTGACACAACTATTGATAATCAGAACAGGGCTAAATATAAATATGTATTGGATATGGTCTTTGCCTCCCAGGAGCCTACAATACAGGGAGGGAAGTGAGAAAAATACAAAGATGCAAAATAAAGGAATCATATATGCATGTTAATAGTCGTGTAAGGCACACTTTATGAAAATACTGGGCAAGGGCACTCAATAATAGCAATACTGTAGTACTTTCTGCCAGTGCTTTATAAGTATTTTACATATTAAATGAATAAGGTCTTGTGCATTTACTCCTCACAACAGACCTATGAGACATAACAACTTATTGTGCCTGTTTTTCAGATGAGAAAGATTAAGGCACAGAGAGGGTAAGTAACTTGTCTAAAGTCTCAGCAGTTTGGATTTAAACCCATAGGCTTGGCCTTAAAGAGTCCTTGCCTAGTACCCCTATGGTGTATGTCTTCTTTTAGTCATGAGATATTAGTCATGGGATAATAGGGACTCTGAGAACATGTGCTCACACCCCACGTTATCTTCCACAGGAAATTTTGAATTGGTTTTTCAGTGACAGGGGGATTATGGGAAACTCCAGTCCTCAATGTAATTAAATAAATTACAAGTTCCCCAAATTCCTCTTTCTTCTTTACCTTTGCATGGCTTGCGTCTTCACATTTTTTGTCTGTCTTTAGTTAAAACTCCATGTTTTCTTTCAAAACAAACTTCATTTGACAATCCTCTGAGTTTCCGCACGCATGCAAGGGTGAATGGAATGTTTCCCGAGCCCAGCATCCTACAGCTACATAGCAGCAGCAGCACCCTGTGGCTCCTAAGGAGAAAGGCACTTCGGGATTGTTCCACGCGCCTCCTCTTTTGCTGGATCACACCCACTAACTTGCCTTCTTAGAACATTCTCCCTGATCCTGGAGTTAATTCTATTCTTGGCTCAAAAATATTGTTTGACTTGGGCAGAGTTGGTCAAATACAAATATAATTACTCCACCAGGACCGCCACTGCTGCTCAACAATCCTTTTGATTAATTTGGATTTCCTAGGACACTCCTGCTCAGAACATTCCAGACTCCCTTGCTTTCTTCACAACTGCAAGCCCACCCCTCACCTCCTATTGTATGAGCTCCCCTTCTACCTCGACACATCTCGCACATAACTGTCCTCTCCTCACATCCCACCTCACCTCGCAGATTGTGCTGCTTCCCTCCACGTCTCCCTATACCTCTGGGTGTTCCTAACCCCACTGTGTGTCACTGCCTTCAAAACCGTGCTTCTCCAGTTACCCCCTTTGTCAGCTATATTCAGTGTCTCCTACAAAATAAATTTTAAAAGGCATAGGTCACCTCTGTCTTGAAACAGACAAGCAATCCCGCTCTCCAGGTTAGTGTCAGGTTTATTTTTCTCATTCTCTTTCAACCCCTTTCCGTATATGCTGTATTTCCATATAAGTCTGTTTTATCCCCTCCCCTCCATGCCTCCTTGAAACCTGGTCATTAAGCGTTGTACTCTCCTTGTACTGTTAGAGGTCCGGTGACCTCCCGAACTCCAGTCTACTGGCCTCGTAACAGTCCTTGCCCCCTTGAACGTCTTGCAAGCTTCTCGTAACACTTCTTCAAAACCTTTCATTCCTTGCAAATCTGGGATTTAGAGGAAGGCTGATTCTCCTCCTTTCTCAATAATGGCACCTTCTGTGATTCCTTTGCCATCTTTGCTCTGCTTCCAGCTGCGGCCATTCCCTGAGATTCCCTTCTACCTCTGTGGAAGATAGAGAACCCCAGTGCTCAAGACTGAGCATTTTCGCAGCATTCATCCTCCTGTATCAGCTCCAAATCATGTCTGAAACATTGTCCTCCCTTAAAGCTACTTCTCTTCCTAATAATGACTCTGAACTTCAGAGTTGCCTTTGACTTCTCCCTCTTTCTGCCACTAATTATGTGCTTGAGGCATAGAAATCCATGCAAATATTAGCATAAGAAAAAGTAATTAGGAGGCTACACCTGCCACACATACACACAAATCACATAGTGAATTCTCAGAACCAAATCTAAGTGATTTTTGGATTATTTACTGTTTCAGCATAATGTGTGCTCAGGCTTGGATTGTTGAGAGTGTGCTTTAACAGCCCCTTCCAGAGCTGTAGTCTGGCATCCTAATCGGGTTACATTGTGGAACAGCCATCTTATTTAACAGTTTGAAATTTGGGATTCTCCTTTCTTCGAACGCAGAAGAAAGCAATGTTCAAACCATGTTAATTGACGTGTTTTGATCAAGAAGAAACCAAGGTTAGTATGAGGCTTATTTCCACAGTGACTAAGTGGAAGAGTCAACACATCAGTCTTTCCGAGCCCACCATAGAACTCTCATTTCCATTCTTCTATCCAACAACTGACACTCTTAAGTAGCTCAGATTCAAATGCAAATGCAAGCACGAGAATGCAGACACTTTGAAATCAATAACATCGTTTTGTCAGGCAATTCATTTAGTATTTCTAAAAACCAGTGAAGTTTAAAAAACAAGGGAGTTGAAAGCTTGCTTTCCTGTTCCTCGAGTTTTAATGAGCCTATTCCTCACTCTGGGACAGAGAAGCTCTCATTATAACTTGTCAGTAGAACATTAGCACCCAAGATGGAGGGAGCCCTATGATCCCAGTTAATTTTCTTTCTTTTTTTTCCCCATCTGGATATAGTTGAAAAATCTTCTAATGGGAAAACTAGCCGTTTATTTGAACTGCCTCTTTCTAAATCATAGATTCATCTACTTAAGCGTAGCATGTTACTCTTACCATGTTGGTAAAAATGTTTTTGACTGAGACTTTCTATGCTGAGATATTATGTGCTCATAAATAACGTGCAGCTCTCTTCTCTCTCCATTGAGCTCTGTGAGGCTGCATGAAGAGACTCCAGGCAGCACACTGAGCAGTCCGTGCTGCCGGAACACTTTTATGCCCCCCTCCCCCATACTTCGCCTTAGCCTTTGGAAACGGGGGAAATCAGATTTAGGATTCCGTTTTAGAGGGGGCTTTTGGAGTTAGAGATGAACACGGGGGAAGAGTGGGTAGCGGAGGGAGCAACTCGCCTTCGCCCTGAAGTTTTCACTTGATGTTACAGCCCTTGAAACGGTCAACAAATGTGAGACGAAGCAAAGTATAAGCCACCCGGGTTTCCTTTGCTGTGCCTGGTAAGTGGTTTCATGTGCTACCATGTTATATGAGTTAGGTTTTTCTGTTTTTAATTATGAGGTCTCATTGACCATTAGGTATTGCTGTGATGTAACCTTTTAGGAAAAAGAAATCTTGCTGCTTTTTTCTCCATCTGCTGTACAGGTCAATCTAGTGCATGTAATAGACCGTTTAATCGTATAATGCTCTTTCGCTCTCCAGATCATCTACCGTACACCCACTAGCCAAGCCTAGTATTCAAAACTGAAAGAACCAGGCTCACATTCCGTGTCTTGGTGGAGTAGTCTAAGAGACTTCTAGAAATTGAACTGGATGTCCTTGTTCATTTCCAAAAGCTGTTTAAAGCAGCGAAATAATCCCAGAGACTAGAGTTTTCATGGTCATTCATATTCTACCAAAAGCCCTATTTGGTTTGGTTTCTAGGATGGTCTATTAAGTCCTGTGGATGTAGCTACAGTGCATTCACTCAGTAAACACGCATTCAGTTCCACAAGCCTTTTTATGAACATCTGTATGTGTCAGGCACTGTGCTTGGCACCAGGAATACAAAGGAGAAAACACAAGGTCCTCACTCTTTAGGGAGACTGTGTTCTGTCTGAAAGGAAAGATTTGTGAACAAAAAAATTACACTAAGGTGTGCTAAGCATTCAAATAGAAGGAGAAGCCAAAAAACTGAGTGCCGTGAGGAATAACTAACGAGCAACCCAAGGCTGTCTTGGCTCAAGTTCTTTTCTTTCCCTTTCCTTTAGTTCCTTTTGCCCTCACCAATTTTAGACAATTGTGAGTCAAAGCCCTTTACATGTGTCTTTGCGACAAAAATATCTGATTGACAAAGAGGTCATCAAATTCATGCAACTAGCCTGCTTAGTGATGCGATATTCTCCACAAAAAATTGGATTATGTTTACTGCATTTGGAGACATTTCTTGCTCCTTATGAGACTCCAGGTTCTGCAGTGTTAGTCAAAGTTTAAAATACAGCCTGGCAGGGTACTTAAAAGCACACTCTTGACTCAGTACTTTCATCTTCTTCACCTCATTCTAGAAGCAAGATGGCAATGTGCTTTATAGTCACATAGGTCCGAGTTAGAATTCTGGCTCTGATTCTTGCTAGTTGTGTAGCCCTGAGCAAGTTACTTTGTCCATCAGTTTCTGCATCTGTAAAATGGGGATAATAATAGTATGGGTTCATGTGTGGAAAGGGTCTGTCTTGGTGCCTGAGGTATAGTCAGTGCTCAGCAGATAACAGCTCTTACTTTTATAATTCTCTGTCCTTGCTTAAGAAAACATACAAATAAAAATGATACCTGGATTCTAGTCCCAGCTTTGGGACTAGCCCCATGGTTTGGAGTAAACTGCTAGTATCTATGTTTCCACCTGCACTATAATGACAGCTGCATTGTCCCTTTTAGTGCTGACAATCTGTGGTTGGCTTATTGCTTGGAGTGACATTGTGAGCTCCCGGGCCTAACAGTCACCCTGGATGTCCCGCAGGGTCTAGGAGCACCCTACGTCCTGTGCAGTATCAGGATAATGTTCTGCTCCCAGAAAGAGGTTCCAAAGGCGTTAAAAATGATGTCCCAGAAGGCTTGATAATGATTTGTTACCCAGAGTTTTAAATGGTATGTAACTGCTGAGGAGGCAAAGTCTTCTATTAACCCCATAGAGGTTCTCTTAACTGTGTAGAACTAAAGAGATTGTCACTCAAAAGAGATCTTAATTCTAGGGTTTATTCAGTCATGCTTCTTTTTCTTTTCTAGCAGAGACGCTGAAAATGAAAAAAAAGGAGGAAAGATCGAGCATTTTGCCATTACTGTTCAAAATTTCTCTGAACTTGTTAACCCTGTGGTATTCTCAGAAGCATTTGAGTGCTTGTTATAAAACCACCCTGCCTTTTTATTACACCTTGAGTATAAGCAACTCAGAGCACTTGAGTTGAAATCTCATCCTATCATCATGAAATCTCATCCTATCTCTGAAGTATTTCTCTGCAAAAAAGCAAGCACCATGTCAGCCATGAGTCAAATTAGTCACTTTACTCGGCTAGCCGTAGAGGATCACATTCCAATGACTCTTATCTCTCTAGCCAACACTCCTTGGTGTTGTTTGAATTTCCACAAGGTTTGAGGCAAAGGGTCTTGTACACTAGGAATCTATTTGATGACACTCCTCTGTCCGCCCCCTTCTGTCTGCCAGGGTCAGGGTGAGCCAACCCTTATTTGGCTTTTCCTATACCAAATAAGAAACAAAAGTGGGGTAATGTTGGAGGGTCCCCAAAGGGGGAAGTACCCTGTTCCACTTTCATAATTCAGCCCATGAAGATTACTTCCACACAGTTTTATCCAGAAGGTTCACACATTGAAATAAAGCAACTGAGCGACTGTGCTAGAGCATCTCTAAAAGGTGTTGGTCCAAGCCAGTTTATTCCCAGGCTGTGTCCCGTGTAGACATTATCTGACTAATTCTTTTTTTTCTCTCGAAGCCGTTTTCAGGTAACAGCAAGGGTGTTGTGATGAAATGCTTATAACAGCCTCAGGACTCAGTCTGATTTCCTCTATCGCCATACCCCACACTCACACTCCATATCCTGACTGGACTGAACTTTTGATTTCTAGGATGAGTTATGCTCTCTAAACAACTTAAGGCACGCGCACGCACACACACACACACACACACACACACCATGAACAACACTTATATTTTAGGTCTCAACTTAAATGTCACTCCAGGAAGCTTTTGTCTCCCATAAATGACTCTGCTCTGTGCTCTATGGTATCCTGTCCTTTCCCCAAACAGCACTGATCATATAGTTATCATTTTGCTCTCTTCCATTAGACTTATAGGTATTCTGAAAGTAAAGATGTTGTCTACTCAACTGTTTTGCCACCAATGCCTAGTACAATGTGCCACAACTGTCTGTTGAGTAAATTAAGAGATTGATTGGGTATTTTACTTTCAATTATTTATTTTGGCATTTCACATTTAACCTCATCACACACCACAGCTTTTGTTAGATAATCACTCAAATGTCTTTAACTGAGTCTTTTAATAAACCATACCTGTAGATTCCTGGTCTTTTGGGGCCTTTATATCCTAATCACGTCACCATGAATGTGTGATGCAAACATTTAGATCTTTGTAGTCCCTTCTACTTCCAAACTGAAACATATCTCCAGGTTAAACTGCTATGATACTAAATGGTTGCATATCCATTTCAGATTACAACTGATTTTCCAAGAGAAATTAAAGAAACTGGCTACTAAATGTCATGTGTAAATGCGTATCTCTCTGTACTAACAATGGATCTGAACGTTAATAAATCCCCCTACTTTACTATCACCACTGCATACCCTGTGATGAATGTAAAAATTTTCAAATGAACTATCCATTTGAAGATGAAGATTTACTTGCTATTGGTTTTGTTGCCTTGGAGTTGACTCTTCCTAGCTTTCTAGAATGAAGATGTATAAAACTTGTTTTTGTATCTAGAGGAATATCTGTTCGTCCAATTATCACTTGACGTATTTATGCTTGTGCATATTGGAAGCAGTTGTAATATTTGTTGGGCAAAGTGTAAATGGGAGTGGATAAAAATATAGACTCTGAACTGTATGCTTATCATCCATCCAAATCATTCCATACAAAGAGTAAAGAAGAATGTTTGCACGTCACTACCTGCTCAGCTGGGCCACCAGACCTGGCTTTCTATGCCTCTTACTCCTCATTTCTACCTACTGAAATTCGAACCATCCTTTAAAGATATCCTTAAATTTATCCTCATTAACAACCTCCCCTCCCCACCACCACCATGGAAAGGGATCTCAGTTTCGCACAGGAACTCGGAAATCATCTAACTCAGTAGTTCTCAACCTTGGCAAAGTGTTAGAATTGCTCGAGCGAATTTATAGAAAATACCAAGGTCTGGATCCCAAATGAGATCAATTAAATCAGAATCTCTTGGTCTGAGATACAGCCTGAGCATCAGGATGATTCAGAGTACGCCAGATGATTCAAATGTGTAGCCCAAGTTGATAGCCATTGCTCCAATGTGGCTGGATCTTGAAGGGTGAGGGTGTAGGGTGGCGGCAAGGAGGAGAGAATGGAAATGTTGGCAAGGCTCAGCTATGTAGGCCTTATAATCCCTGCCAAGGAGTTTGGCCTCTGTCCTGGAGGCCATGGGAGCCAAAAAAGGGTTTTAACTGGAAAGCAGTGTGATCCCTTTGGTGTTCAAGGAATTAAAGTTCTTTCATTTCTCTGAGCTTTCTTTTAACAATCATTTAAGCTGTGAGTGGAGTAGATGACTTCCAACGACCTTTCTTATCTAACAGGAAATTATTGGCAGAGTCATCATTCCTAATAGAAATGCTAGAACTAATGCCTCCTATAAACAGAGGCTCCTCATCTTACCCTAAATACAGGCTTGTGCACAACATAGTAATTCTTTTAGAGGGAAGATTCTTCTAAGGGATTTTTAGAGGGCATGGCTGCTAACAGTCAGCTTCTGCATCACCGAGGAACTGACCTCGATGGGATAGAGGGCCTGTTAATTAGCAGAAAAAGCCACGCAGGCCAAAGCTTACAGAAAGATTTCTCCTTGCTCTGGAAACGGAGACTGGCAGCTGTGGGACACGAGCTCCAGGCTCTTCCCTGCCCTTATAAGTATGGGTCAACAGTCCGACATGGATATTTGTTGAATTGAATTGAACACTGCTTTTTAAAATCATACTTGAAATAATTGTAAGCAGACAGGCCTTTAGTTTCTGACCCTCTAGTTCTTGGCTATATCATGGGTAAGTGAGGCTCCCAGAGAGGTGACCTCTGAATATGGCATTATGTGAGCATGTACATAGAAACATTTACAGACACTGTCAGTAATTCATAATTGTCACTATTTGAAAGGCTAGGGAAACATTACCAGCTGAAATAATGGAAACTGAATCTAGCTAAGTTGTCTTCAGTGGCATTTCAGGTCACCCTTCCTAAAACTAATAATGCCCGTCATTTGCATTGGGCTGGGAAACAGTCTGCTTGGTAGGTATTGTAAGTAGTTGCTTGGGCATGGGCAGACTTCGTTGCGATGCAGAGGGGGCCATGCACGTGGATCTAGTTCAGAATATGCTCCAGAGATCCACGCTGTGTGCATTTAAGTGCTGGAGTCTCATCTCTCCTGCCTTCAGCCAATGCCAGCTTCTTTTTGCTCTTTCAGATTCATAGAAAAACCAGCACATCTGTTTGAAATTATATTTACTTTTCATTGTCATCTGGAAGAAAAGGCTTTTGCTAATGAAACTGGTGAATTAATATGGAGTGCTTGGGACTAAATATGATGGATACTCTCGACAAACACCTGCACCATTAAAGGCAATTTTCTGAGACCAAATGCTGTTTTAGGGAAGATAGAAGCTACTGTAATTGAAGTCTTGGGGAAACGTGACCCTTTATGCCTTCCGTTGCACAGAAATCATCACATGTTGTTATGTTGAGGTAAGCATAAAATTTCAATTGCATTTTGAATCTGAAAATGAGAATGCCCTAGTTTGCCCCCATTTAATTCTCTGGCTATATCAGCTGTTTATCCCTTCCTTTGCTGGGCAAGAAAGAATTAGGGATTAAAAAAAAAAAAGAAGAAGAAGAAACCACCAGAAACAAGAAATCTTAATCCATGTAATTACTCTAATTGGCTAATGGGAGTCTTTTCTCAATAGCAGACAATTCCTTGCAGTTTACGGACACGTGTTTACATTTCAAGAGGATTCAGTAAGAGGGGTTCACTTTTCTGTCTCTCGCTACGCGGACGAGCAGAAAACATGAACATGCATGGTGCAAATTCTGGGCAAACAGATGCAGCCCTTGAAATTTTCCTCCAAACAACTTATTTTTCTTAAGTTTCCACTCCACATTTTTTGTTGAGATGCTGGCTAATGAAGTATTCCTTAATGGCAGCACCACTAATAAAACATAGATCAGATTGGGCTCAACATGCCGTTCATATGCTGGAAAGAGGCAGCAGTGTGAGCCGGCACTTGTTTCCAGCTGTTTTCTTGTCATTAGCTTTTAATTTCAACAGCTACCTACTTGGGCCGCCCCTCTCTTTTCTCAGCTCAGGTATTTGTGCTGTTAGTGTGATTGTCAGTTCTGTTCTGCTTGAAAGGTTTCAGTGTACGTTGCTATGGTTACAGGTGCCAGAATTGGAAAGAAATGAAGGAGGGATCAAGTGTTTGACGTAGCTGTGATGAAGGCTTAGTGCTGAAATATTAGCTATTACTTTGGTGGATTCTATGCTATTTGACAATGAATCCATTTTAATAGAATATTTAAATGCATTCTTGAATATATGGTACATCAAAATGGAAATACGGAAAGTTGGATTTAAAGTAAATGAATATTTTAAAACAGTTTTGAGTGCATACCCTATGGGACACTTGGGAACTAAACGAACACTGTTAGTGTCATAGGTAGTATCACCTGAGTAAGTAACGTGGGCAATTTTACTAGCTCCCTGCGACTCCTTAGCATACCACTGTCTTCTTGTTTTCTCTTCATTTGTTTTCTTTTTTCCTCAGCAGCAGAGCTTGAATTCTGTAAATTTGGTATTTTGGAGATGAGTGCTGCAGTTGTTAAGGTACGTGGGGAGACAGGACTGGTTCTGAGGTTCCACAAAAGTCCCTTTTCTGTTTGCTGCTGGAAATGTTAGAGGACAGGCCTGGGGTATTGGCTGTCTCCCTCTTTCCGACGGGAGACACTCAGGAAAGCTGATTACAGGGTGTCACCCTGGATCTTGCTGCGATGCTCTGTGTGCCTACCTTGCTGTTCAAGATGATCATCCCCTCTGAAAGCAGTCAGACATGCTGCTCCCTGTTGCTAATCTTCCTCCCCAGCCCCCATTCTTTGTGTCTCTGGGGCCTTGCTACTCTTCTCTTCACTCCCATGGTCTCCACGGTGGCCTCCCCGGCTTCCCACAGCACTCGCACCGAGCTTTTCGTGGCCTACTGTGTTTCGTATCCGTCTCGTTTCACTCAGTGATTTGAGGGAATGAAGACCTTTGTTTCTTTTAAAATAATCTTGATTTGAACAAACCTTGGAGCGGTCTTACTGCCTTCGTACTACTCTCTGCACGAGGAACACCACTGTCTTACTATTCTTGGTGTCTACAACATGCTTGGAGTAGAGCATAGTGGTTAAGAACATGGACAGGACATTGGAGCCCAAAGCCTGGATTCCCAGCTCTGCCACTTACTAGCTCTGTGACCTTAGGGAGATTGTTACTTAACGTCTGTGGGCCTCAGTCTCCTCATCTGTAAACTGGGATTAATAATTGAAACTAGTCCATATAGTTTTCATTTTATATATATATATATATATATATATATATATATATATATATATATATACACACACACATATATATATGTATATATATATATATGAAGAGAGAGTCAGTCTTAGAATATTAGATAGGCACACATTAAGTAGTATTAAGTAGTATATAAATGTTTGCTTTTATTCAACAAATATTTATTTTCTACTATGTGCCAAGCTCTGTACTTGACCCTGGGCATAGAATAGAGCAGGGGAAAAAATAGATTTGGTCTCATAGAGCTTATATCTAGTGGAGAAGGCAAGCAGTAAGGAAGTAATTACAGTAAAGGGCGATGAAAGCTTACAATTCTCGCAACCCCCAGTTTTCAGAACTGTCTAAACATGTCATCTCATGAAAAACACCTGCGGAGCCATGACAAGGAATGCTCTGCTCTCTGAAGTGTTTGGGTCTACCTAGACAGATCCATGAATGAGTAAAGGTAGTTGGCCTTTCAAGAAGAACTCCCACAGACGATTCAGGCTGGAGGGACCGTGTGACTGACAGCAATAAAAGTTTCACTTAAGCCAGGGTCTGGCTGGGACTTTCGTGCTTTTACAAACAACACAAAGGACCTAATTCTCTAATAAGCAGAGCTACCAACAGCAGTCTGTACAATAACTTTTAGAAACCTGACCTTGTGACCCAGAGGCCATCCTGAAACCACTGCGCCCGCCTCCCCCGCTTTCCCCCATCACTCAATAAACGTCCAGCCTGATCTATTGTCCTGTCGAAGAGAAGGCCCATGAAATAATTAACAATCCCCTCTCTGTTCTGCTATACTTACTCCAAACGTTGACCATTCAGAGGCTCTGGAAAGACTAAGCAAAGATGATGTTCTTACCAGGTGATTAGATGACAAAGAGCCCGCTGCCAGTCTTCCGGAGCACTGTTGAATGCAGACCATGCCTCAGCATTCCTGGAAGCAGCATAATTAAGAGCTGGCCCTTGTTAAAGGACTAACTTCTTCCCACCCTAGAGGCTTGTCTGGTTACAACAGGACTACTAAAAAAAAAATTGCGACTTTGCCTTGTTTTGAGTCTCTCTATTGAAAGATTCAAAGCTGTGGGTTGTGCTAATGCTTCTAGTTACAAGGGAACGGTTTAGCAGTCGATGTACCACTATGGTAACTTTCCATTGAAAAACAAGCCCTATTATGTAGGTTTGTGGAGCTCTTTGCTTTTAACATGTCCTTGCAGAAATTTCTGAGCGGTAACTTTGGTGGGAAATAGGCGGAGCAGAGGTTTAGAGTTCTAAAAGGGAAGGCTTGGGCTTTGTTTCGTCCCTAGTGCCAGGACTGAGAAAAATCACACAGCCTGTGGTCAGAGTAGATGGAGAGACTTGCCTGGGTTGGCCTGGAATGTATCGTAACAGAAGAAGGGATCCACAGGTCAGAACCAGAAGGGCTGCATCCACTTTCAGAGCCATAGTCATATGCGAGGCCACAGTGAAGAGTTGGAGCAAAAGCTCAGAAGATGAGGCTATAAGGACAAGAAGGCAGTAAAAACAGTGATTAAGAGCATATGGCCTCAGAGACAGGCTACCTGTGTGGGTGTAAATCCGGGCTTTGCCACTTCCTTGCTGTGTATGACAGTTACATGACTGTTCTGTGTTTCTGTTTCCTCACCTGTAAAATACAGGGAGAATAATGCTACGTGCATGTGCCATTCATTTATCTGCTTGGTCTTAGACTTATTTCTTGCCCTTCCCCTGCCTCATAGGGCTTTTGGGAGGACCAATAAAGCTTTTGCATATAAAGCATTTGGAATAGTGCAGGCAATTAGTAAGTGCTCAAGACATGGTGGTGTTTGAAAAGCTAAGGTCTGGACAATATGAGCAAATGTGACTAAGAGATTAAACACGGCAGCATAGTGACATTGCTATCTACGGCCCCTAGGACCGCCTCCAAACAGCTCCTTGAGCAGACATCTCCACGGCCTGCCTGGGTACCTTTCTGTTGTCTGCCACCACACAAAGAAGAACCTGGGAGGGAGGAAGACATCATTGTCCAAAATACAGGGCTTCTCTGAGGGATGACATTTGCCTCTCACTTCTTTGAGGGCACTAGAACGTACAGGTGGTACAGGCTGCCATCCAAAAACATTTTTACCGCAGCCAAATATGTGCTGTGAACAAGTTGTGTGATGCAGCACTGAACAAAGTACCTTAGTTTTTAAATCTGGTAGAACGGAATCTAAATTCCTGTATCGTCACTTTCTCCCCTATAACCATGGACAAGCCACAAATGTTCTCTGCACCTCAATTTCCTCATCTTTCAAATGAGTGATGGTACTACTTATTGCCTTGTGAGGATTAAATGAAACATATGTGTAAAGCAGCTGGCACACTGCCTGGCTTAGAATCACTGCTTAATAATAGATGCCAGTTTCTATCCTTCCTTCTAGGGAAATTACAGACGCAATCGTGACCTCTCAGCTTACTTAGCGTGGGGTAAAATGTCACTCACCCTCTTCGAGTCTGCCATCGTATTACCTCCTGTTGGCCGTTGTTCTTCCTTGCTGGTTTACCTCCTTGTCCAGGGCTGGACATCTACTAGCACATCTATTTGGAGCTTCGGCAATGTCCTTTTCTGTCCGTGCACTGACAGAGTGCACTCTAAATCATCGTGCACAGAGAAAGAGTGGGCTTGGGCTCCCTCCAGACCAGTGTTGCTGTCCAGAGAAGCCCACTGCGGCGTGGCAGCGGGAATCCCAGACAGTTCTGACCCTTGAGGTGAGAAGAGAGGGAGCAGAGTGGTACAGGGTGGTCTGGTTTAGCTGGAATGGGACCCCAGACTGCGGCTGGAGAACCTGGAGCGGTATCCATCCTCTAGTGAGGAGGACTAACGGGTACATGGTCAGCGGCCGTGGCTCTAGCCGAATGGGCTTCAAGTCAGGGTAGGTCTCACTGCCCAGTAGGATAGTAGTATAAGTTCATAACTGACATGACTACATAGATTTATGGATTATCTTCTACATGGCAGTGGATGGGACTTGAGCATGGCAGTGCCTGAGCTTAGGGTAGTGAGACTCATGGTAGGCCCTACCAGCTCGTGGGGCTGAGTCTTCGCGGGCCTCTCAGGCCCAGGGGCTATGTGGATGGTGCCTACAGCTGCAAGGGCTGGGGGAAAACCGACTCTCCTGCCGGACCTTCCGTGCTGAATAATCATAGTTTCTGCCATTCCCACAGCCCTGTTCTCTTACACAGTACCTTGTTTTACAGCCCTTGCTAATGGGCCAGCCCTAAGCAGCCAGGTCGTACGCCACACGATCTCGCCCTCACCGCTCTCTCCACCCGGGTACTACAGCTTATTGAAGAGCAGGTAGAAACCTGGCCAAAGAGCAGCCATTCATTAAACCAGCCATTCGCCTATGAGGTGGCCTGGCACTGACAACTCTATTCAGTAGGAATAAGCTAGACCAGGCAGGTTCTAGCTACAGGAAATATAAAGGGAACTAGATAGCAGTGGGATTCTAAGGTGTGAAAGGCCCAAGTAGAAGCGGTTATGAGGGTCCAGGAGCAAGCTGAGGTCATAAGGAAACAAGAACCATGAGCAGGCTGGAGCTACGTCATTGACAAAAATAGAGAAAAGTGGAAGGAAGCCAGATGAAAGTGAGAGAAGCGAGAAAGAACCCAAAGATCAGGTTATACATGAGTCAGATTAATCATAGAGCACTAGAGAAAAAGTCCAAGAATTCCTGCTATCGAGGTTCCCAGAGGTATCTTTGATCCAGTTCCAGTGATCTTAAGGCCTGGTCATGGTTTGGTCTCTGGATGTGGTGGTTAAGGGATGGCTAGCCGTTGTAACAATGAACCTGCATTCTCAGTGGCTTAATACAATCACCCTTTCTCGCTTCATGTCTAATACAGGTGCTTCCAGTGAAGCACCCTTCCACCTGTGCTCACTCAGGGACTCAGGCTCCTTCCGTCCTGTGGCTCTGCACTCCTCTAGGTCCCTGGAGTCTCCTGCATTCAGCTGTTGGATGGGGAAAGAGACCATGAGGAAGTCATACCTCCTCCTTTTTATCCACTTTGTCCTGTAAGTGACACACACTAGCCTCTCCACATTCCATTAGTGAAAACTAGTTTCATGGCTGTACCTGGGTTCAAGGAGTCTGGGAACTAGAGTCCCTGGCTGGGCAGCCTCATTCCAACAACAGTTCTACATTTTGGAAGGGCAACGTCAATGTTTGTCAGCTGACCTTCCCTACCACAGTTCTTGGATCCCCTTGAACTCTGTTTCCCTTATTGCGCCATATCTATAATATCCTTCTTTTCCCTGTCCTCCTTACTTAAGCTAAGCTGAACAAGTCACTCTTCTTCTCAACTGATGAGCTTAGTTAAAACCAGTGCCTTTGGGAGAGAGTGTCTTTCCCATGGTCAGTGGAAGTCTATGTATTGTTAGTGCTCCCAGAGGAGAGTTTTTGGGCAGGGAACACGTTCTATTGTCTAGGTCCCTTGTCATCACACCTGAACAGGACAAATGATACTGTCTCTCACTCCCTAAGCTTTTCTGTCATCTTGGGTCCTATTTCTCGTTTCTCCCTTTTGTCTGCAAGTTAGGAACCCGCCAGCTCCGGAGAGATCTTTCACAAAACCTGGGTTCTTCCAGGCATCCCCATAGGATGAGGGGGATTTTCTCTCAAGGTCAGGGAGTTCGTAGCATTGCCATATGTATGGGAGTGCTGTCACTCCAAGTTCCTCCTCATCCTATCAAGCTAGGTTTAGCATTCTCTGGAATATGCTCACTTACTTGGGAAAAGCCTAGGGAAACAGACTCTTAGGTTTGATGTCTTATTTGGGTCACTCCTAATTTCATGTTGATATTGGGCGTCTCTCTGCCGTTTGCGTCCTTCTTTTATGAATCAGGCCAACTCTGGGTGGGAAGGAGAAAGAGAGAAGCAGAGGAAGGGCCATGAAATTGAGGTCTGCACCCCGCCCCCCCGCACTGAAGCAGGGGCAAAATTGGGTTGGAGATTCTGTAGCATAATGATTCTTAACAATGTTTTGGATAAAAGTAAACATTTTTATTTTCAAATTGTTTTAAACAGTATCAGTTTAATACTGTCAGTCATTGAAATAATAAAAAAAACAGACAATAAGAACTAGAAATGAAAAGTGATGAAAATAAGCCATTTTATCATGGAGCTCCATCAGGAAATATAAAGAATATTCCTTTTCTAATATGTATATTTCCAGTTTTTATTTTTTAAAAAGTCTCCTCTTGCCTTTCAGATGACAACCTTGTTTTTATACCCAAAAGCTAAAATCACATTTCTTCCAATAAACTCCCTCCCTAGGGTCACACTAGAGCTGTACCACTTCAGCCAATTACATATTTAGATTTTCTCTGTCAAGTGTGGACTGAATATATGGGCAATGCTATGCAGTAATCCCAGAGCAGTACAAACACCATTGATTAGAATTTCTGAGCTCCTCTTTTTTTTTTTTTTTTTTTGCGGTACGCGGGCCTCTCACTGCTGTGGCCTCTCCCGTTGCAGAGCACAGCCTTCGGACGTGCGGGCTCAGCGGCCATGGGTCACGGGCCCAGCCACTCCGCGGCATGTGGGATCCTCCCGGACCGGGGCACGAACCCGCGTCCCTGCATCGGCAGGCGGACTCTCAACCACTGCGCCACCAGGGAAGCCCTGAGCTCCTCTTTTGAGGGTACCTAAATTTACTGAGGATTCCAGCTAAGTGGGACAAGCTTAGCATTTGTTTCTGAAGGGGCTTGTGCTAGGACAGGGCCCTACTTGAGGTTTCTGGGAGCTGAGAGAACCATAGAATGAGTCTGAGCCAAAGTCCTTAGTGGCTATAAAGGGTCGTGCCAGAAAAACCAGGTACCAGATGCAAAGTCTAGAGGCGTAATATTAGGGCTGTAAGCCCATGACCAAGCTGAGGCAGGATTCTTGTGGAAGTAAAAGCAGAATAAGACCAGCCTGCAAGGGAAGTAAGAATGGTCTGGGACAAGTCCTGGGGTTCATTTATTCATTCAATCACTTATTCTCCAAATTTTTACTAAGCATTTATTATATACCATGAATTGTATATGACCTTATTAGCAGTAATGATCAGCCTCATTTGAAGGTGTAGATTTAAGCAAGACAGTCTGAATTTAAGTCCTGGTTTAGCAGCTTACTAATGGTGTGACATTAACATCATATAACCTTTCTATGTGCCAGCTTCCCATCTATAAAATGAGGGATGATAGAAACCTACTTCATAGGGTTGCAATAAGAATTCTTGTAAAGCACTTTTAACACCTGGCACATGATAAGTACATCGAGATGTTTTGTAAATAACTAAGAGTTGGAGAGGACCCCTGTTATCAAGTTGAGATGGAATAGATATTGGGCTAAAGGATTCCTTTGTACTGTATGAAGAAAGGCTTTGAAAAGCAAATGAGTGGCATACAGTAGATTTTAGAAATAATTTTTAAACGAGAAAGAGAACATATCCATTTTATTTTATTTATATACATACTTTTAAAATTTTTTTATTGAGATTTAATTGATATATAACATTATATTGGTTTCAGGTGTACATAATGATTTGATATTTGTATACATTGCGAAATGATCACCAAGATAAGTCTAGTTATCATTCATCACAATACAAAGTTAAACTTTAGGATTTATTCTCTTGGCAGCTTTTAAGTATGCTCTAAAATATTATTGGCTGTAGTCATCATGCTGTATGTCACATCCCCATGACTTATTTACAAGTGGAAGTTTGTACCTCTTGACCCTCTTCACCCATTTTGTCCACTCCCCAAGCCCCTCCCCTATGTCAGTCACCATTCTGTTCTATGTATCCATGATTCTTGTTTTGTTTTGTTTGTTTGCTTTTTAGCCACAAAAGATTCTGTGTCTTACAACAAAAAATAATCACACAGAACTAATAATAAAAATAGAAATAGAAATTGAAAATTCAGTCTAAGGAAAGAAAATCCCTCAAATACCCCAAGCATGAGGGCCAACATAATTGCTGTGGTTGAGCTTCAAATCTGGTTCTCAACTTTTGAGTGGTGAAGGTAAAGCAGGAAACACAATCAACTGTGTAGTTCTTACTATCACTAAGTGGGAAGCATACAAATTCATTATTAGGAACCAAACGTTTTTCCTCCAATCATTTTAAAATACATTCCTCACATCAGACTTATCCCTCACTATATGAGGGATAGTAGATTTGTACAGAGGTACAGAATCAAGCAGATCTGGTTTCATTCTAGCTCCATACTCAGTAACTCTGTGATCTGGGGCATATAACTTAAATTCTTTGAGACTGACTCATATGCCTGGTACATATCAATCCCTCAATAAATGGAAGGTATTTTTTTCTATTTCCTCCTCTTCTTCCTCTTCCTCTTCCTCTCCTCTCCTTCCTATTTTTCATCTCCACCCCTTCCTCCTCCTCTCCCACTACCTGATATATCATATTTGGAAACCTCTCAATGTTCATTCTGGTGCATATAATACAAAAACAATGACAGCTAACAGATATGGGACACTTACTATGTGCCAAATAGTATTCTAAGCACTTTACACTCCTTGATTCATTTAATCTTCGTTTAAAAAAACTAGGCCAATTATGTGCAAAGGGTAAAAACCACGTGAATATTTAAAGGAAAGTGTTTTATTGGAATCCAGTGAAATATCAACAGATAGATGATGTCAAATGAGTTGCAGGGCTTAACAGGTATGTTTTATTAACATTTTAACCTTCCCATGTACTTATCTCTCCTTTGGTTAAAAGGTAGAGTAGGAGCCCAAAAGAGAAAGGAGGCCTGGGGTGGATGGCTTATGCCAACTCAGATCTATACCTTGTGGATAATGGCTCTTACTTGCCTTGGCTCTGCCTTCATTGCTAGACCCCTTCACTCAATCACAAGCATAAGACTCAGTAACGCAAACAAAGATATGATTCTTATAGAGGTTTGTATCCTGGGGTCCATCCATATGACCCCCCTTAGTGTCTCTGCATGGGCTGCAGGGGGTCTGGAAAACTTGTGTTGTTACATATGACCTTGTGTTTAGTCTATATGTGTAGGTTCCTGGGGTGGTTTTTCACATATTCCATTAGATTCCTCAAGAGGTCTACGCTCCCACAGTGTCAGGAAGTACTACTGTAAAGAAACCAAGAAGACTCACATGCATAGTTCAGTCTAGCTCACCAAAGTAGGATGGCTCCTTGATGTGGGGGGATTTTCTGGGAGATATTTTGAAACCATATGTTAAGTGTCTTGGGAAACTATAGCAATGATAAGTGGCTAAACAGTAAGGATGTTGGTATTAGGGCATTCTGAGATCTTAATGCTCTCATCGTTCTCAAAACTGACAGGAACATAGGTGTTAGCTGAAGCCATGGATGTGAAGTGGTGACTTATGAATACTCAACAGACGGAGAAAAGCAGAGAGCCAAAGAAAGATCCCTGGGGAACCACAAATGTTAAAATATGAGTATAGGAATAAAAATAGCAGCATGTAATATGCTTCAGACACTACTATACATGTATTACCTTTATTAAGGAACTTAATTTTGTGACAACTTCATGAAGTAGGTACCACTATTCTTCCTCTTTTACAGAGGGGGAAATTGGAACACAGAGAAGTTAAGCAATTTGCCAGAGCTCACACAGTATATGGCATAACTGAGACTCAAACCCAGGGAGTGTGGCACCAAGGTCCACCCTCTTAACCATTATACTATACTTCTTCACCCACTTGGTCATCGGGACATGTGTTTCATTGGTACCTGTCTCACACGGTAAGTCTTAGCCCATAAAGACAGTAATGAGCCTTCACATATCTTTTGGGTTCCCTTCTGGACCTAGCATAAGTACTTATGTGCATCTAACAGGTCAACAACAAGTAATTGTCGAATGAGTGGCCTGGACTACAGACCCCCTTGGTAGCTACAGACTCATTACGAGTGGCCCGTGACCCCGTCAAAGGGCACTGAGCATTGTCTGATGATGGAACAAACAAGATATCCATTACAACTATTGTAATTTTTTTAACAGATATGTGGATCCCCTTATTATCTGTAAAATACACATTCATTTAAAGGTGTTATAGAATTCCTAGTAGCTTTGTGTTATTATGAATTATCTTAATCAGTAGATACTTAAAATATAACTTCTATTATCTGTAATGTTTCTATAGAGTCATAGTATTTTAAAGGTTAGTAGCCACTGAGTTGAGAGCGTGTTAGAAGAACACTTATCAGTCATGGTAGGCTGGGTTATTCTGTGACAAACACACTCCAAATCTCAGTGGTTTAAAACAACAAAGACTGACTTATTGCTCACACTACATGTCACAAGACAGCTGAAGATGCTGTTCTATGTCCTCTCACTCCAGGACACAGAATGTTGCAAGAGCAGCCATTTAGAATTTTGCCTGTTGCTGTGGCACAGAAAAACAAGGAACTTAAATTTTCTGCTAGGAAGTAACATACATTACTTCTATTAACTTTTTATTGACCAGAGCAAGTAACATGGTCACATCTAAGTTCAGATGCGTGGGGAAGTGTCATTTTACCGTGTGCTAACAAGAAAAACTAGAAATACTTTGTGAGCAGTGCTAATAACTCCTATACATATGGGCTTCACTTTCTACAATGTCTGGGTGAAAAGCAAGTTTGTGTAGAGTCAACTTCCAAATGATGAATGGTATTTACTCTTTGAAGGACTCCTAATAGCTCATTATTTTTGCAATAAAGCAAAGACCCAACTCATAACGCAAAAAAATCAAGTCCTTTTTAAATTTCCATCCTCTTATAGACCTTTAGACTTTTGTGTAGTTTGTGCCCATACACAAATCTTTTAGTAGATGACATGGCAAGACCTCCAGGCAGAAATGTAGTCAAGAAGAAGGAAAAGATGACTAAGAGAAGAGGGAAACGGCAAAAATGGTACCACTTGTTATGTCACTTAATGGTGTCATCACAGAATGATATTTGACTCCATCCAGGTAAGGCTGGCCAGACTGTCTGGATTTGCAAGGAGCATCTTTTATGCTTCAGAAAGCAACTTCATACACAGTCTGAGTAATATAGATTTGACTTTTTGAATATTTCTCTGTGTCTTTGCTAGTAATCACAGGAAACTCTGAGGTCTGAATCTATTTTTTTTTTCATTTTTTTACCTTAAATATTTAAAAATTGAGGTAAAATTCATATAATATCAAATTAACCATTTTAAACTGAACAATTCAGTGTAATTTAGTACACTCAAAATATTGTGCCAACACAAACTGTGTCTAGCTGTAAAACATTTTCATCACCCCAAAATGAAACCCCTTACCTGTTAAGTGATAACTTCCATTGTCCCCTCCCTCGGAAACCATCAATTTGCTTTCTGTGTCTATGGATTTACCTGGATAATTCACATAAATGAAATCATTTCATATATTACCTTGTGTCTGACTCCTTTCACTTAGCATAATCTCAAGAGTTATCCATGTTGTAGCACGTATCAGTAGTTCATTTGTTTTTGTGGCTGAATAATATTCCATTGTGTGTTGTAATGTAATAAGATATATATTTGTTTTCTTCCCACAATTCCTGAACATAGAGCTTCTAAAACCCTTGTAATTTCTTTAGTGATGGGGGTTATAGGAGCATCCTACACAGAGCTCCTAAATCCCTTCGAATTTCCTGTTCTAATGAGGCAACTCTTGGTGGACTCCTGGATAGCTTCAGGATGTGGGCTGGTCACTAGAAAGACCAAGCCGTGATTAGAAGGTTGGAACTTTCAGCCTCACACCCACCAATCCTCCGTGGATGGAAGAGGGGCTGGAGGTTGAGTTAATAATCGATCACACCTATGTGATAGAGCTTTCATGAAAATCTGTAAACTATGGGATTCTGAGAGCTTCTGGGTGGATGAATACATCTATGAGCCAGGAGAGTGATGCAGACTGACTCTACAGGGACAGAAGCTCCTGTGCTTAACCCGTCCAAACCTCACCCTATTCATCTGGTTGTTCATTTGTATCCTTTATTACAACAGTCCCCAACCTTTTTGGCACCAAGGACCAGTTTCATGGAAGACAATTTTTCCATGGACCGGGGTGGAGGAGGATGGTTCAGGCAGTAATGCAATTGATGGGGAGCAGCACGTGAAGCTTCACTCACTCGTCCACCGGCCACTCACCTCCTGCAGCCTGGGGGTTGGGGACCCCTGGTTTATTATATACTTTAGAATAAACCGATACATGTGTATCTGAGTTCTGTGAACCATTACAGCAGGGGGGGCCATGGGAACCCTTGATTTGTAGTCAAGTCAGACAGATATGTGGGTAATCTTGGGACCCACTGCTTATTATTGACATGTTTCTTTTTTTTCCCATTAATATAGTGTATCACATTGACTGATTTTCTTATGTTTGTATTACTTTGCTTTCCTGGGACAAATCCCACTTGGTCATGGGGTATAATCCTTTTAATATGCTGTTGGATTTGGTTGTTAGTATTTTATGAAGTATCTTGGCATCTGTATCCACAAGGGATTACTTGTCTGTAGATTTCTTGTGGTGTCTTTGGCTTTGGTATCACAGTAATGCTTACCTTATGGAATGAGTTAGGAAGTGTTACTCCCTCTTCTGTTTGGGGGAAGAGTTTGAGAATGACTGGCACTAATTCTTTTTTAATTGCTTGGTAGAATTTACCTATGAGGCTATCTGGTTCTGGACTTCTGTTGTTGTTGGGAGATTTTCAATAACTGATTCAATCTCTTCACTTATTATAGGCTTTGTATATGTTTTATTCATTCTTGAGTCAATTTTGATAATTCATGTGTTTTAAAGAATTTGCTCATGTCATCTAGGTTATCTAATTTGTTGGTCTACAATGGTTCACAGTATTCTCTTATAATCTTTTCTGTATCTGTAAGGTCTGTAGTAAGGTCCCCACTTTGATTTCTGATTTTAGTTATTTTTACCTTCTCTCTCTTTTTTTAGTCATTCTAACTAAAAGTTTGTCAATTGTATTGATCTTTTCAAAGAAGCAACTTTTACTTCTGTTGTTTCTCTCTGTTGTTTTTCTATTCTCTATTGCATTTATCCAACTCTAATCTATTGCTTCTTTCCTTCTGGTAGCTTTAAGTTTAACTTCCCCTTCTTCTTCTCATTTCTTCAGGTGTAAAGTTAGGTTATTGATTTGTGATCTTTCTTCTTTTTAATGTAGGCATTTACATCTAAAATCTCCCTCTGAGCTTTGCTTTCACTGTATCACATAAACTTTGGTGTCTATATCTTCTGTTTTCACTCACCTCTAAGTATTTTCTAATTTCTCTAGGGATTTCTCCTTTGACCCCTTGGTTATGAATATGGTGTTTAATTTCCACATATTTGTGAATCTTCTAGTTTTCCTTGTTATTGATTTCTAGCTTTATTCCGTGTGGTCAGAGAAGATATTTTGTATGATTTCCATCATTTTAAATTTATTCGGTCTTGTTTTGCGGGTGTGGGACTTTAGTCCAGTGAAAATTTGGGGTCCTCTTGGTAAAGGTCAACTTGCTAGTAGATATGAAAAATAAACCCACTTAACATGTCTTTTGTACAAACTTACTTTCTAATATCATTGCTTTCATTTGTAACATTGGAGACGAAGGCATTTTCATATGGTAGTTAAATGCATGGTCTTGAATAAAAAGATATGGGGATTAATATTGATTCTGTTATTTACCATCTGTACACTATCTCACTTAATTTTCACAGTAAACTTGCTAGGAATGTATTATTATTATTTTTACTTTTGGCTTCGTTGGGTCTTCGTTGCTGCACATGGTCTTTCTCTAGTTGCAACAAGCAGGGGCTACTCTTCGTTGCGATGCGTGGGCTTCTCATTGCTGTGGCTTCTCTTGTTGTGAAGTATGGGCTCTAGGCCTGTGGGCTTCAGTAGTTGTGGCTCGCAGGCCCAGCAGTTGTGGCTCATGGGCTCTAGAGTGCAGGCTCAGTAGTTGTGGCGCACGGGCTTAGCTGCTCTGCGGCACGTGGGATCTTCCTGGACCAGGGGTCGAGCCCGTGTCCCCTGCATTGGCAGGCAGATTCTTAACCGCTGCGCCACCAGGGAAGCCCAGGAATGTATTATTTATTCCCACTCTTACAGATGAGGAAATAGAGCATCAGAGAAGTCTAGCAACTTGCCCAATGTCAGACAGCAAGCAAGCAGTAGGAATGGAGTTCATTCCTAGATTTCATTCCAGAGCTCATAATCCTCCTCTTTAAAAATGCTACCTCTAATATTATAAAGTGATTACTAGCACAACATCACAAGAACTCAGAGAATTAAATAAACTTAGACTCTCTTTACAAAAGTTCTTATGATCTAGATGATGAGCTCAGAATTCCATTCATTAAAATAAAATGAATTATAAATTACTTAAAATTCATTTATTGTCTTTTGCCCCAAATTCTGATCACAAACCTACCTTTTAATGATAGCTTGTTATCTTCTACTTTTCAATGTTTGGTTTGAATCTTGATGAAAAGGTTGACAACATTCTCAAATTAAAGAAAAGTGTTTGGAAAAAATGGAAACTAGAAAAATGGAAAATGATTTCTCATGAAAAGAAAGCATGTCATCTCCCTGAGGAATAGAATACTGTTTTGTAGTTTAGTTATGTCATTAGCCATCAAGCAGTGCTTCCCTGTTGTAAAAATATTTTCTGTGAGCAGTGTACGTTTAGCTGTTTCTGACTTTGTTTGTTATTCTAAATATGATTGACATAAACATTTATTAGCCCGTTACATGGCGAATAAATAAACAGGATTGTGGAAAGATTGTTGCTGTATTAATTCTGATTTTTATTCCTCCATTCTTGTCTCCTTTTGACTCTTCACCATCCCATCAGAAATAGCTTTAAGTTTGGAAGCTCAACAGTGTCCACTAGTGGGCAAATAAAAGAATAACATGTAAGGAAAACGTGTGATACTGAAATTCAGGCAGAAAAGGCTTTCTCTAAAGACTACCAGATATGTTATCAAAATGACATTTCCAGGTAATGTCCAGATTTTGTAACAGGTTAGAAAATAAGGTTTTCAAAGAAAAAGCTCCATTCTGTATTTGATTAATGAAGAAACCCTTATTCCACGTTGAACTCAGGTAACAATATTAGAAATAGTTTCTAAAATTGCTGAAACTTTTGATTTTCACTATTTGAATATCATAGAAAATCAAAAGTGTCTTTATCTTTGAAAGCCCATCTTGTCCTTAATCCTTACCTGAAATTCCAGCTCTTACAGAAATACTTCAAGGATAGTGAAGGCAAGTGTATATTTGATCTCCTGGGGCAGTTATTCTCAAACTTTAGTGTGCATCAGAAACACCTGGAGAGTTTGATAAAAATGCATAAGTAATGAATGCTCTGCTGCTGCCAACGCCACGTCCCCACTTCAGGACTGAAGAACTTATTTCCCCAGGTGGTAGGCGTGCTCTTCAGTGCCAGCTTATAGCTGCCAGTACTCTAGGAATTTCCCTCAGCTGAAGACCTCATCCAAGGTCATACCACATTCTCAACATAGGGACATCTGGGTCAATTCACTTCAAAATCTTGAATCCTGACATTCTGTTCCTGCATAAAAGTACATTCCTCCTTGTTAAGAGACAGCGCTTTCCCCTTACTTGACAACAATGCAGAGGCTTCTCCTCATCAAGAAAACATCTTCCCCCTATAGATCTGACCCACCTCACCTTATAGCTTCTAGGACAGTAACTAAGGTCACTCACAACATAATTCAGCTGGGGTATGTTGGCTTGCTGAAAGGAGAAAGGGAGTAGACCCCAAAGGAGCTATAGGACTTAGCTAGCATGTACTAGCTACATGCGCCAGGGAAGTAAGTATTGGACCAGGTTCTAAGGCATCTATATTATGGAACAAGGAGTGGGGAAATAAAGGTGAATAAGGATGAGTTTAATAATTGGGAACCACTCTTCCAGGATACAGGGTTTAACGATTTGTCCAGGACCCTGGGCCACAGGGTAAACCTGTTGCTAGAATAAATCCTAGAAAGCTGGAGGAGGTGATGGCCCACTCAAAGTGAAGTAGAAGTGGCAGAACTGTCTCAGCAGACAATGGAGGAAGGGATTAAAAGGCATAGAGATGTGGGCATCCTAGATACATTTACATAAGGGTAGAAAACTGTGTTCCACAGGTGGACCTGAAGGATACTCCATTTACCAAAGCAATAAGAAGTGGACTGGTGAGAGGTGCATCAGCATTCATGGGAAGTCCACTGGTTGCTTTTCTCTGTATGCTGGGGCTGGTGGTAGGTGAGGCCGTCACAGAACTGAGCTCACTGATGGCAATAAGGATAATAGGTTTCTGAAATAATCAACGACAGATGGTGGAACTTAACTGTCAGAAACCAGGTAGATGCAATTATCACAAGGAGCATCAACGACAGAGTAGTAATCAGGGGCTCTGACCATCAGGAAGCTGTGGAAATGGTTAATTGAATGCAGTGTTCCTAGTTCAAGATAGACGGACAGCCATGTATTGCTCAATATATAGCATCAAACAACCAAGATGGATGATCAGGAAGTTGAGGACAGCTGCCCTAATAAAAGAGTACAATCCTATGTCTAGTTTCCAGACGTGGGCCTGGTTTCTGACACAGAACCTGTCTGAAGGAGAAGATGGCTCCTTAGGAGTGAAGCCTCTGGAATATCATGGAAATGTATACTCTATTGATTCCTCCAGTCCTTCTCAAAAAGGACACATGACCACTTACCTGGGGGCCTATACACTGGGGAAAGATGAGCACTCAAACATTTTGAAGACAATTGGGCACATTGTTCAAGTTAATATTGCTATTTGGTGATCCAAAGTGTCACCATGGTTTCATTCTTAGGGAGGGGGTATATGAGGGCCTGATAATAAATGAATTCTTGGCCTAGGGCTGCTTCACAGTGAGTACACTAGGATCACAGGCCCACCCATGGATTGTTTCCCTATTTCCAAGTGTATAATTAGAATGGACATACATGGTAGTTGGCAAAACTCCTGTGAGGCAAGAGCACTTGTAGTAGGAAAGGTCAAATAAAACCCTCTAAGATTTATTTATTTATTTATTTATTTATTTATTTATTTATTGGCCGTGTTGGGTCTTAGTTGCAGCACGTGGGACCTTTCGTTGCAGCGTGCAGGCTCTTCACTGTGGTGCGCGGGCTTTTCTCTAGTTGTGGCACATGGGCTCCTCTCTTGTTGTGGCGTGTGGGCTCCTAGGCGTGCGGGCTCAGTAGTTGTGGCGTGCAGGCTCTCTAGAGGTGGTGCATGGGCTCCAGAGCCCACGGGCTCAGTAGTTGCAGCACGCGGGCTTAGTTGCCCCGTGGTATGTGGGATCTTAGTTCCCCAACCAGGGATTGAACCGGCATAAATATTAAAAAAAAAAAAAACCCAAAACCTCTAAGATGTGCCTCCCTACAACTATACTTGACTGAGGCAGTAAAAAAAAAAATCCCATGTTATGGGTTGAACTATGTCCTCCTGTAAAAAACATATTGGAGTCCTCTCAGTTACCTCAGAATGTGACACTTTTTGATGATGGCATCTTTACAGAGTAATCAAGTTAAAATGAGGTCATAAAGGTGGGCTCTAATCCAATATGACTGGTGTTATTATAAAAAGGGGAAATTTGGATACAGAGGCAGACACACATAGAGAGAAGACAATGTGAAGAGACACAGGGAAAAGATAGCCATCTACAAGCCAAGGAGAGAGGCTTGGAACAGATCCTTCCCTCACAGCCTCAGAAAGAACCAACCCTGCTCACACCTTGACTTCAGACTTCTAGCCTCCAGAACTTTGAGACAATAAATTTCTGTTGTTTATGCCACTCAGTTTGTAGTACTTTCTTTTTTATATATATATTTATTTTTGGCTGTGTTGGGTCTTCATTTCTGTGCGAGGGCTTTCTCTAGTTGCAGCAAGCGGGGGCCACTCTTCATCGTGGCCCGCGGGCCTCTCACTATCGCGGCCTCTCTTGTTGCGGAGCACAGGCTCCAGAGGCGCAGGCTCAGTAGTTGTGGCTCACGGGCCTAGTTGCTCCGCGGCATGTGAGATCTTCCCGGACCAGGGCTCGAACCCGTGTCCCCTGCATTGGCAGGCAGATTCTCAACCACTGCGCCACCAGGGAAGCCCCTGTAGTACTTTCATATAGCAGCCCTGGCAAACTAGCACAGGATAGAATTTTGACATCACTGACTCTCAACTAATATTCTCCCATTGTTACACAAAAATTTATCCTCCTTGTCTTGTAGTAACCTCCTGGTCTAGTCACCATATTCATTCAACTTCCCCAACCTTCTTTGTTGTCCTAAATGCTGTCATTATCCTGTAAGACCTCATTATCCACACAGAAAACCCTCCAGAGAGTTCCTGGTCCTCTTTAGTGAGTGACCCTTATTTCTTTAGTGAGTGACCCTTATTTCTGTTTCACTTCAGCTATTCTTATGGTCACCCTGTGGACCTTGTTATTACCAAAAACTTTTCAGCCTATGAAATCCTAATGTTAAGTAGCTCATCCATTGACTGCAACACCAGAACAGAAGGTAATCTTCCCTGCTAATTCTAGCTGAAAAATACCAGGTACAACTAAACTAATCTAGATCCTAGATTTTTCTAGATCCCTCATGCCTTCATTCCTGCCATATCTGCTTGAGGGCTGCAGTGAATGGAGAAGGGAAATCCAGGACATCTTAGAGCTTCTCAAGGCTCCTTTGGCTGGCGTGACTAAAGGTCCTCCAGCTATTGAATATTCCTTCCATGTTGTCTTGCTCTGTACCTCACCTTGCTCTGTACCAGCCCCTTAAAAGTAAACTCTTTTTTTAAAATTTATTTTATTGAAGTATAGTTGATTTACAATGTTGTGTTAATTTCTGCTGTACAGCAAAGTGATTCAGTTATTCATATATATACATTCTTCTTCATATTCTTTTCCATTATGGTTTATCACAGGATATTGAATATAGTTCCCTGTGCTATACAGTAGGACTTTGTTGTTTATCCATTCTAAATATAATCATTTGCATCTGCTAATCCCAAATTCCCAATCCATCCCTCCCACTGCCCGCTCCCTGACCCCCCGGTTGGCAACCACAAGTCTCTTCTCTATCTGTTTTTGTTTCATAGATGGGTTCATTTGTGTAATATTTTAGATTCCACATATAAGTGATATCATATGATATTTGTCTTTCTCTGTGTGACTTACCTCGCTTAGTATGATAACCTCTAAGTCCATCCATGTTGCTGCAACTGGCAATATTTCATGTTTTTATGGCTGAGTACTATTCCATTGTATATATGTACCACATCTTCATTATCCATTTATTGTATCAATGGACATTTAGGTTGTTTCCATGTATTGGCTATTGTAAATAGTGCTGCTGTGAACACAGGGGTGCACGTATCTTTTTGAATTATAGTTGTATCTCGATACATTCCCAGGAGTGGGATTGTTGGGTCATATGGTAATTCTATTTTTAGTTCTGAGGAACCTCCATACTGTTTTCCATAGTGGCTGTACCAACTTACATTCCTACCAACAGTGTAGGAGGGTTCCCTTTTCTCCACAATCTCTCCAGGATTTGCTATTTGCAGACTTTTTAATGATGACCATTCTGGCTGGTGTGAGATGGTGCCTCACTGTACCTTTTTTTTAAAGTTATTTATTTATTTATTTATTTAGTTTTGGCTGCATTGGGTCTTCGTTGCTGCACACGGGCTTTCTCTAGTTGCGGCGAGTTGGGGCTACTCTTCGTTGTGGTTCCCGGGCTTCTCATTGCGGTGGCTTCTCTTGTTGTAGAGAGCGGTTTCTAGACAAACGGGCTTCAATAGTTGTGGCACATGGGCTCCGTAGTTGTGGCTTGCAGGCTCTAGAGCACAGGCTCTGTAGTCATGGCACACAGGCTTAGTTGCTCCACAGCATGTGGGATCTTCCCAGACCAGGGCTCGAACCCGTGTCCCCTGCATTAGCAGGCAGATTCTTAACCACTGCACCACCAGGAAAGTCCTGCTCACTGTACTTTTGATTTGCATTTCTCTAATAATCAGCAATGTTGAAAATCTTTTCATGTGCTTATTGGCCATCTGTATGTCTTCTTTGGAGAAATGTCTAGGTCTTCTGCCCATTTTTCAATTGGGTTGTTTATTTTATCGTTGTTGAGTTGTATGAGCTGTTTGTATATTTTTGAAATTAATCCCTTGTTGGTCAAATCATTTGCAGATATTTTCGCCCAGTTCTTAGCTTGTCATTTTGTTTTGTTTATGGTTTCCTTTGCTGCATAAAAGCTTGTAAGTTTGAGTGGATCTCACCTGTTTATTTTTGCTTTTATTTCTATTGCCTTGGGAGACTGACCTAAGAAAACACTGGTACGGTTTATGTCAGAGAATGTTTTTCCTACGTTCCCTTCTAGGAGTTTTATGGTGTCATATCTTATATTTAAGTCTTTAAGCCATTTTGAGTTAATTTTTGTGTATGGTGTGAGGGTGTGTTCTAATTTCATTGATTTACATGCAGCTGTTCAGCTTTCCCAACACCACTTGCTAAAGAGACTGTCTTTTTCCCATTGTATATTTTTGCCTCCTTTGTCGAAGATTAATTGACCTTAGGCGTGTGGGTTTATTTCTGGGCTCTCTATTCTATTCCATTGATCCATATGTCTGTTTTTGTGCCAATACCACACTGTTTTGATTACTGTAGCTTTGTAGTATTGTCTAAAGTCTGGGAGGGTTATTCCTCGTGCTTTGTTCTTTTTCCTCAGGATTGTTTTGGCAGGTCTGGGTCTTTTATGGTTCCATATAAATTTTAGGATTATTTGTTCTATTTCTGTGAAAAATGTCATGAGTAATTTGATAGGGATTGCATTAAATCTGTAGATTGCTTTGGGTAGTACGGCCATTTTAACAATGTTATTTCTTCCAATCCAAGAGCATGTGATATCTTTCCATTTCTTTGAATCATCTTCAGTTTCCTTTATTAATGTTTTATAGTTCTCAGCATATAAGTCTTTCACCTCCTTGGTCAGGTTTATTCCTAAGTATTTCATTTTTTGATGTGATTTTTTAAAAGTTTTTTTTTTTTTTTACATTCCCTTTCTGGTCTTTCATTGTTTGTATAAAGAAATGCAACCAATATCTGTATGTTAATCTTGTATCCTGGTATACCTTGCTGAATTTGTTTATCAGTTCTAGTAGTTTTTATGTGGAGTCTTTAGTGTTTATATATAGAATCATGTCATCTGCGTATAATGACAGTTTTATCTCTTCCCTTCCAATTTGGATACATTTTATTTCTCTTTCTTGTCTGATAGCTGTGGCTAGAACTTCCAATATTATGTTGAATAGAAGTGGTGAGAGTGGATATCCTTGTCTTGTTTCAGATTTTAGCAGGAAGGCCTTCAGCTTTTCACTGTTGAATATTATATTGGCTGTGGGTTTGTCATAAATAGCTTTCATTATGTTGAGAAAACTGTTAATTCACATTAATACATATGTGAGCTTGATCAATCCAGTGATCTGAATTTGTAAACAACTATACTGAATATTTTAGAGGACAGTGAAAGCTCATGTGTTGTCAAAGAAATGTTCTTATCCCCCTCATTCTTTTTCTATTTACAACACTCTGTTCCTTTGGTATACTCTTCCATCACTGTATGTGGTTTGGGAATAGCTACTGAGTTCCCACTGTGTATAGTTACTGTGCTAGGAAATGAGACTACAGAAATGAGTAACACAGATGTGAATTCTGTTCTCATGAGAAACCTGAAAGGTTTCTGCTGAGATATTTGATGATAGCCTTGTGAGGGTTTTCTTGTATATGAGGAGTTTCTTTTCTCTTGCTGCTCTCAAAATTCTCTTTTTTTCTTTGATTTTTGACAGTTTTATTATTATGTATCTCATTGAAAACCACATTGGGTTGAATCTGTATGAGCTTTATGTAACTGGATGTCCATATTGCTCCCCAGATTTGGGAAGTTTTCAGCCATCATTCATTTTGAAAAAGTTTTCTGCCAGTTTCTCTCTCATTTCTCCTTCTGGGATTCCCATAATGTATATATTGCTTCCCCCCAGAATTAAAAAATAGAACTACCATATGATCCAGCAATATCATTCCTGGGTATATATCCAAAGGAAACGAAATCAGTATCTCAAAGGGACATCTGCACTCCCATGTTCATTGCAGCATTATTCACAATAGCCAAGGTATTGAAACAACCTAAGTGTCTATCAATGGATGAATGGATAAATAAAATGTGGTATATATACAATGGAATATTATTCAGCCATAAAAAAGGAATGAAATCCTGGTAACAATATGGATGTTGAGGGCATTATGCTAAGTGAAATAAATCAGATAATGACAAATACTGTATGATCTCATTTATATGTAGAAAGGAAAAAGAAAACTCATAGAAACAGAGAAAAATGTCAGTGTGGTTACCAGGGGCTAGGGGGTGGGGGAAATGGGGAGATATTGGTCAAAGCATATAAACTTTCAATACTAAGACAAATAAGTTCTGAGGATATAAAATACAGCATGCTGACTATAATTAATAATATTATATTGTATACTTGAAATTTGCTTAGAGTAGATGTTAACCATTCTGACCACAAAAAAGGTAACTATGTGAGATGCTGGAAGTATTAATAACTTGATTGTGCTAATCATTTCAATGTATATATATATATATATATATATATATATATATATAAAATCTTCACAGTTTTCACTTTATACATGTAACATTTTATTTGTCAATTATACCTCAATAAGGCTGAGGAAAAAAATAGCATTAGCTATGCCACAGGCATCATGAGATATTCTGATCAACTTTGACACTTCTTGGAAATATGCTTTCACTCATTGCCGGAGCAAATTCTAGGCACTTCCAGAGATCCAGCATTGTGAGCATTGAGGTTCTTCCAGGTGGTTCTGATTGACAAAGGATAGATGGCAAAATAATGATCTCCCAAAACGGTCCATGTTCTAATCCCCAGCATCTGTGAACATATTACTTTTATGTGTCAGTAAGGGTTTTGCAGATGTGACCAAGTTAAAGATCTTGGGATGGAGAGATTTCCTGGATTATCTTTGTAGGCCCAATCTAATCACAGGCATCCTTGGAACTGTAAAGAAGGAGAGTCAGAGTGAGAGAGAGATTTGAAAATGCAGTGTTATTGGCTTTGAAGATGGAGGAAGAAGGCTGTGAGCCAAGGAATGTGAGCGGCCTCTAAAAGCTAGAAAGGCAAAGCAATGGACTCTCCCTTGGAGCTTCCAGAAGTAACATAGCCCTAATGACACCTTGATTTTCACCCACTGAGACCCATTTTGGACTTCTGACCTCCACTATTGTCAGATAATAAATTTTTTGTTTAAAAACACTGTGGTAATTCGTTACAGCAGCAGTAGGAAACTAACCGAACCCCCAAAGATTATGATGTGAAGGCTGCAGTAGTTCTGCCATAGTAACAGAAATGGGACTTCAGCAGGGGAAGCTGAGGATCGGATGAATATTACTTCCTGATTATCCCAGAAGATCTGGTCTTCTGACTCTTGACAGTGATTCCATTTAGGGGTATGTGTGTGACACTGTGTTCAGTCCTTTGTAATATATTTTGGAGACATCTATCTGTATCCGGTAGCATGCTGGGCCCTGAGAATATGAGGATGAATCAGACATGATTCTACCCTTAAGGAACAATCTGTCTCATATGGAAGTTGATTAAATAAGCTGGGCATACAATTACATCAGTGTGATCAGGTGCTAAGACAAGCAAGGTCACGGCCCTGAGGGGGAGGGCCACCTCACCCAGCCTGTGCTCAGTCTGAGAAGGTTCCAGGAGGAAAGGGAAATCTAAGCTGAAGGTTTGATTGTGGGTCAGCAATAGAGAGCAATGTGGGAAGGGAGGAGGTGTGGAAAAGAGACGGAATGGAGAGTAGATATGCCCCTAAGCACCAAGTCAGCTGAAGTTCTAGTGTGGCAAAAATGCCTCTTTCTTAGTTCAAAATCATCTGCTGGCTTTCAGAGTATTTGTTTAAGACTCCAGGAATGTCAGGGAGTTGGGGAGAGAGAGTCATACAGGCATCATCAGATGCAAAGCTAAGTTTTCAGACCATCAAGTCAGGATTCTTGATTGCAAACAACAGAAACAGTCTCTGGTTGGGTTAAGAAAGAAAGGATTTATGGGAAAGATCTTGGGAATCAATGTAAATGCTGGCAAACCACGGTGGGACAAGACCCAAATGAAGCTCAGTGGTCAGAGTCCCAGCTAACATAGGAATGGAGTGTAGATGCTGAGCAGTCAACCACTTCCCCTGCTGCCCAGTACATAATAGAGTGGTGCATCGTAGGTTTCCATTCAGATAAGACCAGGGATGACAGGGAATGTGGGTGGTAAGTGTTGGTTGGCTGCAGTCGCTTGAGGGGTTCCTCAAGCTGAGTTCTTCAGGAATGACTTGTGACTGACAGGGCTGCCCAGCCACAAGTGTTCATCTATCCCAACTATCTAAGATCACATTCCAGGAACCAGCTGGTTAGGGTGATGCTCTCATTGCTGATGTTCTTGCTACTGCTCCCACCATTGGGTAGTTTCCAAAATGCCTGTGTTTCTTTGTGCCGTTTGCTTCAGAAATTGAGAACACTTGATCGGTCTAGTACAGATTATATGGCCATGACTTGGTCCCACGGGCAGGAAGAGTGATTATCTTGCCTTTTCAGTTTCCCTTATGGGATCTGGAGCCCTGCCGCCCACCAAGGCTAACAATGAGAGATTCCCCAAACATAAGAATGTGATGTGGATACTAAGTGGCCAGCTGTCCCCTTGCTGCCCCCATATATAGTAAAGTGAAACGCTGTGGGTTTCTAGTCACGTAAGGCCAAGGATGGTAAGAATGTGGATGGTGGCACTGTTCACTCTGAGCAATCCCTCAAGCTGAGCTATTCAAGGGTGGCTGCGGCCAGCAGTTTCCCCCTGCCCCAGACTCAGATGTCCATCTATCACCCCACCCACGGATGAGGGCTTAGGCTGAAATGAGCTACCAAGTTGGTCAATCCCCCAGAATCCACTGGTAGGTCCAGCCATTCTCAGTGTGATTAGCAGCCAACATATGCATTGGAAAGTTTGGGAAGTAGACTCAGCCTGGATCAAGGACTGGAGTGCCCTGGTTCTCTGATGCTGGATGGTTGTGACATTTCTTAGGATCAGCTGTACTGGGACTGTATGCCCCAGGTGATCTGTTCTACATGGTGTCACACAGTATCCACCATGTCAGACATGTGGCATAGGACATAAACTTCCCTTTTCATAGGCAGAGTCATCAGCTGACTCTGTCAATTACGTTTTCCTAGGCAGTGTCATCAGACAACTCCCAAGTTGACCAAAATCCCGGTGTAATTCTCTCAGAAGGAATTTTAAGGTTGTTAAATAAAAAGGAGAGGTTAAGAACATGGGATTTGGAGTCAGACAGATTTGGGTTTGAATCTCTACTCAGCCATTTATTAGCTGTGTTATCTTGGGTGTATTACCTAACCTCTCTGATCCTCACTTTCTACATATGTAAAATGAGGATAATCATAATATCTACCTTGTAAAATTTTTCTGAGGGTTAAATAAAAACAGTAATATATGTTAAGTCCTTAGCCCGGTGCTTGGCACATAGCGAGCAATTGTTAGCTATTGTTATTATTATTAACAATGTCTTTTTGATCTGTTAAGTACAGCATAAATTTCTTCCTTTCCCGGCCCACCACCACCACCAAATTGTACTTCCTAGGTGTCCATAAAGAATTGAGGCTGCTTAAAACAATAGAGGCAGTTTAACTATGTTGCCCCTATTTTTCTTTCTACAGGGAAACGGGACAGAACTGAGGATGCGTCAGCCCTCAACAGCAGAGGGTGAGCAGCTTTGCCCTCCTCATCCAACTAAGGAAAGAAGTTCGGCACCTGCTCTAGAGGTCTGTGTTTTCTCCTTCACTTCCATGTTCACTAGGCTTGGATTAGAAGGCAGCTGTCAGCTTATTTTTATTGCTATGGTAACAAGAGTTCTGTGGAATTAATTATTCACAGAAAATTTCCAGATCTCTTTCTTACAGGGGATGAGGTTAGTTGGCCAAACCAGTGGTTCTGGGCCAGGGGTGGATGCCTAAGGGACTTGTTAGGGTCTGGGGTAGGAAGAGCTCGTGGTATAGCACCCACTGGCCAAAGCATGTGATGAGGATCTGTGAGCCAGGCACACCGGAGAGTAGATGCAACTTCTTCTGTTCAAAGTGACAGGCACCAGACCATAAACAGGAGAGAAGGCTGCAGAAGAACCGTCAACAAACTAGGGTTTGGGGGCATTGGAAAGGGACTGGCTTAAAGTGGGAGAAAATCTAAAGCAAGGGACAGGGCTTTGCAATCATCTTGTCCTATAGAAACATGTTTCTGAGTCTGTTTCCCCCTAGACTTTGTGATTCTTGAGCTCAAAGTTCTCATCTTCTTTGCCTTTGTCTCCTCAATGCCTGGAACATATTAGGAGCATAATGGTTAAGAATATTTATCTTGGAGCCAGGTTGACTGAGTTTGAATCCCAGCTGTGCTACTTAATACCTTTGTGAACTTGTACAAGTTACTTAACCTGTCTGTGTCTCAGTTTTCTCATCTGTAAAATGAAGATAAAAATATTACTTATCTCATAATGTTATTTCAAGTTTACTATATGCAAACTTGTGATGGGTATGTATTAAGAGTCATTTAAAGGTTTTGCATTATTATTGTTATATCATTACTTTTATTATTTTAAAATTCAAAGTCTTTAATATGGCACACAAGGAGCTTCAGGATGGGACCCTCTTGCTTACCTCTCCAGCTCCCTCTAACACACATTTCCCCCATACATACTGTAATATTTACTGTTCCCAGATCCCACCTGGGTGCTTTATACCTCCATACTCTGCTCACTCTTGCTGTCTCTCCCCAGACAGTCTGTGAACTTCTACTCAACTTCCAAAACTCACCTTAAGAGCCATTTCCTCTAAAAAGGACTGCTTCTTTTGTTTTACTCTTGCCTGTATGAAGAGTTGTCACCACGCATAGGACATCCTTTTACCCATCTTTATGTACATATCTGTCTGTCCACTAGAATATGAGCCACTCAAGGATCAGGTCATAATTCATCTCTGCATTATAGCACTTAGCACAATGCTTGCCATATATTAGGCACTCAACACACACTTATTACATGAATGAATAAATGAACAAACAAATGAAGAAAGGAATGAATACATGTCTTGGGTGTGGCTGCAGATACTTCTGAGATGACAGTGAAAACTAGTGAAGGTGACCCTTGACAGAAGACTTCAATAGACTTGGTCTTCTGCAGGAAGATTTTATCCTTTGTAGAAAGGGCTTGCCTCTATCTGGATCAGGAGGGAGAGCCTCAGGTTCCTTCCTGATGATGCCCAGAGTGTCTGAGAGACCTGCAAACTTCTAGAAGTTGCTGTGCCTGGACAGGCTTGGAAGCATCTCACTTCGCCATCGGAGTGCAGTAGCTGACAGCTGCCAAGACACTGGCTGCCACCAATGTCCCTGAACATCAAAGATCCTGGGAAGTGTTAAGCGACTGAGGATCATGGGGCTGTTGTTATCCTTGATATTGCTCAGTGACAGTATTTTTCTTGGATAAAGTTTTTCCCGAAGTCAAGGTGCAAATTTCTTATACTCAAAAATAATCTGGTTTGGGTCTATAGGTTCCTTAATTGGATGGATCCAAAGTGATAGGTACATTCACGTTGTAGATATGTGTCCTGTGCCATTTGAAGATTGTATCAGTTGGAAAACAAATGACACACTCAAAGAGTTTACTTGAAAACTATTGAATGAGGAGAGTAGTCATAGAGTAGGATGGGTGGGGTTAGGGAAACACTATGGGATGCTAAAGCACCAGGAATTTATACCTGTGGGAAGCCCTTCCATCCCTAAGCCCGAAGGGACAAGTGGAAGGAATGGAATTACCAGAACCTGGAGAGAACTTGGAACCATGCAGTAGAGGCTACCAGGCAGGATTTATGGCTAATTATGAATGTAGTCACTGCCAGAAGCACGAGGGAGAAAGATATGTAGCTGCCTTTTTTCTCCTTCCACCCTTATATCTCATTCCAGCACTTTGCATTGGACAAACTCAAATGAAAGCCAGAGAGCATAGGGAGCCCTAGTTTTGCAATCTGTAATCAGCTTCCCAAGACACAGAGCTGGATGTGGACAGAGACATTTTAGCAGGGTTGCCAGATTTAGTGAATAAAAATACAGGGTGGGCAGTTAAGTTTGAATTTCAGGTAAACAATGAAAACTGTATGTCCCATGCAATATTTGGTACATACTTATGTTTTTTAAATTATTCATTGTTTTTCTGATATTCAAATTTCACTTGGCATCTGTATTTTATCTGGCAACTCTAACTATAGAATAACCAGCACAGAGATGTTTTTGTGTTCAGGCTTATGACTAAACAATGACTTTATTACTTTAAACACCTCTGTGTGTATCTCACTAACGTTGAGATTACATTTTTCCATATATAAGAAGAGATGATCTTTGACCCAGATCCCATCCTCACGCCCATCCCCAGATAAGCTCACTGGGTCCATTGAGATGAAGGACAATTTCTCAGGAGGAACCTGCTAGATTTTAGTGAGTATGGGAAGACTGCCACATGTGAAGCATTTCAGCCAAATAGCGAATAGGTGGCAGTCTTGATCAATTTATCAAAGAGAGTAACATTTGCTCTTTTAAAATAAATCTCTGCCAGTAAGGGGGAAATTATGTAGATAGCTGAATATAAAATAAGACATTTTGATTAATTCTGATATGACTCAGGATTGACACATTGTACTATAGTGAGACTTCATTTGTGTCTTAATGAGTTGTTTTTTCCTTTTCTGAGTTATTTTTAAAATTCGAACTGACTTTATTCTTGAAATTCCAAGCAGCCATGCTTGAAACTAAAGGGCAGTGGTGAGCCATAAGTAGGAGAACTGTGTGCTTAACCTGGTAGGGTAGCTTCACCCTGGCTTCACAGTAGGGCAGGGTGGCAGAGAAGAGGGTGCAGGGCCAGTCTCATGTAATTCACTCAAAAACGTAAGTGCCTGCCAGGGCCAGACATTGAGCTAGGTGCCTGGGGTGCATAGGAGTATCAGGCTCAGTTACTTTCCTCAAGAAGCCTACAATATAAGCTTATAATATAATGAGGGTAAGTGGCATTGATTAAGCTAGCCAGCTGATTTACATGTATTACTTCAATTAATCTTCACAACAACCCTGTTGGTAGAAGCTATGATTGTCCCATTTTTCAAATGAGAAACTGACTTATCCAATCTCACACACCTAGGAAGTGACAAGACCAGGTTCTGAACACATATACAAGTAACAGTAGGATGTACCAGTATTAGTGGTTTCTGAATAATTCAATGTGTTTCAGATCAAATGGCAGAGTAATCCCTTTCCTTGTGTATAATCAGAGGAAGGTTTAATGGAGGAATAAGTATTTGAACTGGGTTTTCCTTGGAAAAGAACAGATTCAGTACAATGATGGAGGTAACAAGGTCTAAAGAGTGGCGATTAGGAGAGAATAGCAAGTGGACCGGTTTGATTCCAACATGGCAATAATGCAAGTTGGGGGAGTTAGAGGAACTCAAAAGAAAGTTGGTAAGATAGATTGAGGCCTGAGTTGGATGGGCTTTGAATGCCATAGACAGCTATTTTTTTAAGTAAATATGAGAAAGCCATTGTAACTCTAAGCAGAGTACCAACATGATCAGACTGATGCTTTAGGAATGGATGAATACTTAAGGATGAATTGGAAAGATGAGACAACATGGGCATAAGGTCTGTTAGAGATCATTGCAATAGATCAAACAAGAGGGCTGGAAGGAGAGTATTAGGGAAGACAGTGCATTGTTTGGCTGGAGAAATCATGGATGAAGTTAGTCTTCAAAACATATAGCTAGTGGGAAGCAGCTGCATCTCACGGGGAGATCAGCTCAGTGCTTTGTGACCACCTAGAGGGGTGGGATAGGGAGGGTGGGAGGGAGATGCAAGAGGGAGGGGATAGGGGGATATATGTATACATATAGCTGATTCACTTTGTTGTACAGCAGAAACTAACACAACATTGTAAAGCAATTATGCTCCAGTAAAGATGTTTTAAAATAAAGCATATATACTGAAATGAGTACAAAAGAGTTGTTCTAATTGATGCTAGGAGGCAGAAAGCAGCTGGATAGAAATTGCTCTACATCAGAACATTGTCTTAGTTCATTCAGGCTCCTATAACAGAAGAGCATAAATTGGGTGGCTTATAAACAACAAACATTTATTTCTCACAGTTCTGGAGGCTGGGAAGTCCGAGATCAAGGCACTAGCTAATTCTGTGTCTGGTGAAAGCCCACTTCCTGGTTCGTAGATGGCTGTTTTCGCCTGTGTCCTCACACAGCCAGAGGGTGAAGGGATCTCTCTGGGGTGTCTTTTATAAGGGCACTAATCCCATTCATGAGGGCTCCACCCTCATGATCCAGGCACCTCTCAATAGCCGACCTCCAAATACCCTCTCGTTGGGGATTAGGTTTCTTGGTTTCAACATATGAATTTTCGGGAGACACAAACAATCTATAGCAAACACCATCAACAGTGATCTGTAAGACTTAAGTCCAAAATGCTGTTTTGGATCTAATCCTGTTCTCTGCAACAGCATTACCCAACATGAGTTCCAAAGAACAGTTGTCCCTTGTGCTGATCCAAAAATAAAGAGTTCTAAGATCAAATAAGTGTGGAAAATGCTGTGCATTCTTCATTCTTCTTGGAGGATCACAATACATATCAGCATAGGGAAGGCTCTAAGAATTTCTATAGCAAGGAAAGTAGCTTAACTTTTATTGGCTGAAAATTTCCCATACTTATTTGACCCCGGAACCCTTTTTTAATGTTGAAATCTAGTAACGCCTGGCAGAAATTGTATTTTATGAAATTCATACCAGTGTTATCATCTTCATCTGCGATGCATTCCCTCTGATGGACTCTAGAGAGCAGTCCCTTCTTTCAAACTTAGTTCACATAAAACTGAATGTCAGTGTTTGGTGGACACCTGCCAGCGGTGACCTCTGCTGCAGCAAGTATTGATTCTGATGTTGACTGCTGGTGTCACATAAAATAAAATTTAAAAAACCCAAGGATGATGTTGATGTCACCACGGTAGATGATGGTCATCAGACTGGGAGTCCAGTTCCCAGAAGTTGTCAATTAATTTTCTCTTCAAAGATGTTTTCATCAGTTGTTTATTCATGTGAACAAACTTTGGTAGCTTTCTAATTTTTCTCCCGACCCTAGCAGCCTTAGTGATGGTGGAAAATATGTCTGAGTAATTTTGAAGTGTCATTATCTAGTAATAAAACTCAAAATGTTTAGTTAATTTCATCATTCGTCATTGTTCAAAATCTTCCTCAGACTCCTATCACAGAAATGAAGATCAGAATTATTTGCATGGCCATCATGGCTCTCCATGGTCTGACCCCAGTACACATGTGCACACACATGTGTGTGAGAACACATACACACACACACACACACACACACACACACACACACACACCACTATTAATCATTTACCAATAAGAAGGTCTGCTCTTTCTTGCTTCCTTGTAGTTAGTTGTTCTCTGTGACTGAAATGTTCTTTCCCTTGGCTGTCAAAATCTCAATTAGTCCCAAGGTCCATATCAAATGCTTCCTTCTCCTAAGAGATTTCTCAGTTTCCTCCAGTTGGAATTAGTCCCAAGTGCACTTTTTATACTTTCTACGTAACCTTTATCAGAGATTAAGTGCAAACTAGCTTTGTATGAATCAGTCTTTCCCACTAGATGTTAGTACCTTGAAGGTAGAGAATGTTGTATTAACTTTGGTAATCCCTCTAACCAATTAATCAATCCATCAACAAATATTTGAGTGTCTACTCTGAGCCAGGTACAAAGTCTTACACACCGTAGGGGCTCTATTGACGTTTCTGGACTCAAAACACAAGCACTGGAAGTGGAAGTGGGCTATCTGATGCAAGGCCTCAGGGGGTGATTCATGTCACCACCATCAAACATGCCTGATGGGACCACACGATAAGTGTTGTTGTGGCCACCCTAGGTGTGATTTTGGTGCGAGAAGCCGCGGATTGCCAGGGAAGCATACGAGAGGAGCCTGCAATTCTGCTGGGAATGCTGATCAAGTCTAAGTGAGCCAAAGAAGAAGAGGGGCTCTTGTAATTATTTTATAGATTTCTGGCTTAAGCCAGCCTGGATAAACCCTCAACAGGAAAGACTCTGCCATGTTTCCGTAGTTGGACTAACATCTTTACACTGCCACCATTTCAGGAAAAGGGCGAAGGAGATCAGGGCTCCTGGATTTGGGTCTTCCTTTTTCTTTTCATCTATGGAAACTCTGACCCCAGTTTAATAATGATGACTACCCTGATGGATCAGACACTAGAAACACGTCTCTATGACTCTGATGACAATGCTAAGGCATTGCTATTGTTGTTATATTCATTTAACAGATCAGGAGATGCAGCTCAGAGAGCGAAAGTGCGCTTATACTTTCATCAAGGAAAAGCAGATACGTTAATGAGCCAGGTCACTTTGTGTCTGGATTCTGTGGACCTGTTCACTCTCAGCTGATCAATATTAATACCAGCTAGCAGGTATGAGTACGTGCTATGTTCCAGGCATTCTCACAAGTCTTATTTTATTGTAATCTTGCCAAAAATCCTTTGAGATTCCTTGCATTTTAAAGATGAGGAAAATGAGGGTTAGAGAAGGTCAGCAACTTGTCCAAGGTCATACAAAAGGTAAGGCCAGGATACAAATTCAAGTCTGTCCGACGCCAGACTCTCCACTCTTATCCGCTATACTACATGGCCTCCTCTTGCAGTGTGGCAGGCAGGCCTAGGGGCTGCTACCTAAAGGGTGAATATCCTGTTGGTGGAATCTAAGTGACTATATTCCATACAGAATAGTTCCATGTTAGTGACTCAGTCTCAACCTTACTTAATGCTCCTCCAAGCCCTCCCTGTTACTCCCTTGGGTTAGTTGGCCCCTCTAGTCATTCCATCTGCAGGGTCACTCTGAGCTTCCTTGCCATCACAGCCTGTGTTTTCCAGGGTTTCATCCTGAGGCAGAACCATTTCTTCTAGCATCATTAGTGTCTGGAAAAACAGATCCCTTTCCCAGGTTCCTCATCAATTTCCCTGAACAGTATGAGGGTGCTGTCCATAGCACTGAATTTGTCTCATCTCCTCTGGGCACATAGCTCTACGCTCAGCTCTCTTTAGCTGCTCCTGATGGGAACAGTCTTCTAAGGAAGGACAGCCTTTCTGCCTTAGATGGTTTCTAAGCCCCAAGCCCCTTCTTAGCTCATATCCCTACATTTCCTTCATCTCTTGGACCTTGTCTCTTTTGTTTGATAAATATTGGCAGGTTCTAATAGGAAGTGCAGGTGTGAAACCCATCTCAACCACTGACTTGTTATCTGACCTTGGACAAATTACTTCCCCTTTTGAGCCTCAGTGACGTTATCTGTAAAAGGTGATGAGATGATCTCTAAGGCTCCTTGTAGCTGTGACATTCTGTGTTTCAAACTTCAATGTCAAAGGACAGTATTGCATGAACAGTACTGGGATCTTACCCATTCTCATTTGACTGCCTGGGAAGGGGATTTTACTATAGAGATATAAACTCTTCTTATCCCTCCACCTACCTCCCAAGTTCGCAAATGTGTACCACAGAGGGAAGAAAAAAATTTTAATTACACATGACCCGAGTGATTAGGATTGTCCGCAATTAAAACAGTGTACTTGTTGAGAACTTCAGTCATGCCACTGATGGAATGGTTACAGAAACCACTTTTTCAAATTGAAAATTAAAACACAAGTATGAGTGGGACAGAATACTTGAAAAGGGAATTCTCCTGGAAAATCCAGGATGCATGGTCTCCCCTCTATATAAGACAAAACTTCAGAATTCTGACTGTAGCTGCTGCTACGCCTGCCTCTTGTTGCCTTCTGTCACCCCAAAGGAAGCATGTAGCTTTGGCTTGGCCTGGTGGGAGAATTAGGAAGGAATGATGGTCTTTTTCATTCTATCTGCATTTAGCACACCCACTGAAGGGAAAGTTAGCAACTTCAAACAACACCTTGGTAATGACAAACAGTGAAGTTAGTGCAGGCTCTGATAGCCCCTGGAACATACTCTGACTAAAACAAAGGGTTCTGGCTCAGAAGGGGGTCCCCCAAACCAAATGAAAGAGGAGTTCCCAAATGGATAGCAAAATCCAGAGGAAGAAAGAGAAATGAAGGGTGGGCGATGAGACTGTTTACTTGGAATTTGACTCTTCACACTAAGCCCAGCGACCCCCGTGGTCTTGAGCTTACTTTGAAAACACAACTTTGCTAAAAAGATCAGGATTCGATGGGAACTTTCACACTTGAACATTTGCCCAGCTCTTCAGAGAAGTGCTGAAATCAGAGGGAGGGGCTCCAGCACCTCTGTGACTGCCGTCATGGCCAAGCCCAGGCTCTTTGTCCAGGGATCAGTCTTCCTAAAACATCTCCAAGCTCAAGCACTTAAGCCTGATTTGGCCTAAGAAATCCAAGCTATTCAAGCCCATGACAGTGCACTGAAGTCACAGTTTGTGCAGAAATCAAAGTGGTGGCGGGAAGTATTTAAATTTAGTTGTTTGCTGAATTCTATGTAAGCAGTGTTTGCCCAAGGTTCTTAACATAGAAGAAAAAAACTGAGCTTTACTCTGAAAGGAGGAGATAGGAACAAATAGCAACAACAAAAAGCCTGCTTTCACATCTCTGTGTTTTTATCTTCCAGGATTGAAAAAACACAGAATGGTGATAAACTTGGAAGGCCTCTATAGATAATCTTATTCAACTGCTCAGTTTACAGATAGGGCAACAGAAGCCCACAGAAGACAAAGGACTTGCCCAATGTCCCACAGCTAGTAAGTGGCAGGATTGAGAGTAATAACCAGGGCTTCTGACTTCCTGTCCTGGGTTCTCTTTGGCTCATGTGTACGTAGTACATGTATGAAAACCAGGACTTTGGCTATCTAATATTCACTGCTTCCTTCTAGCACTGCCACCCCACCTTGTGATATGGGTGGGAGTGGTGTTGATTATCCTTCCATCCAGTGGAATCTTTGGACTGGATTGTTTTAACAACCACCGGCTTTGTCAGCCTCCATCCTTTCTAGGCTTCCAGCTTCTACTGAAGGGCATCTCACACTCTTCACTGTCACTGAAGTTCCTCTCCCTGGCTGGCTGCAGAAGCTCAGTTTTCTCTCCTTGATTACCCTGTCGTCTAAATCCCACTCCTATCATCATACTTGCACTGGTCTCCTTCTCTTCTATGCATAAGAAGTAGAGGTCAGAGTGAGTCTGTAAAACATGTGCTGGCCATCTTGAGCTCAGCAAGTCTTCCCCTTGTTTTTAATGTCATGGCAAATTTCTATGAACAACGCTTTCCCTCATTTCATTCTGTGACTTTAATACTAGGCTCTGCATTTACCAAAAAAAAAAACAATGCTCGTAGCACTTCTCCGGAACATTTTGAAGTCCAGCCCCTTGAAAATTCAAGCAAGCACCTTATTCCTTTGTCTTGAAAGATAAAACAAAATAGAATGATATATTATGGTGTTTAAGAGTAAGTTCCAAAAATAAACTACATCAAATATAGATCAGTAGAAGACAAACAATCCTTAATCAAAGGAATATCTGGATCCTTGTGGATATTATTCAACTAAAAATAAATCCCTTGGAAGAAGAAAGCAAAAGATATAGAGACCACAGTAAGCTGTTTCAGTTTCTATCAGTGCTTAAAGGTAGTGGCCGCATTGCATTGTGACCTGACTTATTTGATAAAACGTGTACTTGTAAACTACAGAGAAATGAAAACAACTAGTATTATTGAGCACCTACTGTGTGCCAGGTGCTATATTCTAGGTGCTTTGCAAATTACGTCCCCTTTACTCTTCTTGACAATTCTAAAATGTAGATGGTGTTTTCCCTACTCTCATAGGACAAAGCTGAGGCTCACACTGAAAGGTAGAATGACTCTCAGTATTATACAGCTAGTAAAAACAGAGCTGGGACTTATGTGCTTATACTTGGGACACTAATGCTTTCAAAAAGCTAATATCTATTCATAAAGGGGAATTGTAAATGATACTTAGAGTTAAGTGATTCTTGCTAGAATAATAACTCTAAAAGAGCAAAAAGTGTTTATTACTTTTAAGTGATAATCCAGTCCGTTTTTTTTTTTATCAGCGCTTACAAAAACTGATCTTAAAGGTTCAGATTTGTGACAAAGAGCCACAAATGGGAATGGAGTCCCACTGTAGTTCATTTAAGGTCTGAACTCGCAAAAGCAATCCCACAGCCAATTGGTAATTGCCTTTTAGAAGACCATGTCCATTTTGGCGAAGCACTCATCCTAGGCAAGTACACAAAACATCCAAACACCTGCACTGCACTCATGTGTTTAGATAAGTATCCATAGCGTTTGGTTGTTATCTTGACTTTAAGCAACAATCACAGGTAATGCATAATCTTTTCAAAAACTGAGTTACACTCAGAGTGGCAGGAAACAGTTTGATATCAATATTTAATGCAAATTTATTGATTTTTTAAAACTGGAGAATGCTCTCATAAGCACTTTCAAAGCACATGGGGTTCATATAGAGTGTTTATGCGCCCACTGTTTCCAGAGAAAAGTTCAGGCTGCTCCAACAAACACCTCTTTGGGGATAGTTTTGACAGATCAAAGTAATGTGTGGGAAACCAAACTCCAATACTAGTATGGCAATCACCAAAGAAAGATGGAATGAATTTTCTCTGGTTAGTAGTACTAGTGGTCCTAGAGATATTAGCCAGAAGGAGAGGAGAGAGTGTCAAAAATGGAAGCACCAAGTCTAATAGTTTGTATCTTCAGCTCCATCACTCTGGACAGCTTTCCCTTTAGACAGATGTCTTAGATATAGCTATAGCCTCAAGTTATGTCTAGGTCAGAAGTGGTCTTTAAACATTCTCCAAATATAGAGACAGTTGGGCTACCCCTTCCAGCACGTATCATCTTGGTGTGTTTCAATGCATAGTCATGCCATGGGGCGGGACAGAAATCAAATGGATCTTGGGGTCAGAAGGCAAAGCTTTTGGGCATGACAGCAGTGGTAAGCTGATAGGCCTGCCGAGAGTGCTACAGGCTCTAAAGGGGCAGTCCACAGGTTAGACCCTGAACCCACTGAGGGCATCTTCTAGTGCCTTTTTACTAACTCTCTTCTTGGGTGACAATGTGCATGTGTGTGTGCACACACGCTTCTCTCCCACTCCCATTCTCCTCTTTCAGCTGAATCCACCAGAGACCCAGCCTGTTGTCCTCAGTCATTTAAATTTTTTTTTTGTTCTGAGGTTGTCCCCTCCTTCCTCTGTCTCACCTTTGCACGGCTCCTCCAATTCCTTGTTAAACAGATTTTCTGGATTTTCCCTCACTGTGCCACTTCAAATATTCAGTTCCATTATCAGCCCAGGTGTGCCCACCTGAGGCTCAGAGAAGATTATCAGCAGGTGGATCACATCTGCTAATATTTGGGTTCCTTCTTTAGAAGGACTGTGTAATATCTGAAGCAATTCCAAAATGGGAGGGACTGCTTCAGTGGGCAGTGAACTACCAGAGGCGTTAAAGCAGAAGAGGTGATTCCTACGTTTGATGTGAAACTGGACTTAGAGATTGTTAGTCCCTACCAATGTTTTTGTTTGTTTGTTTGTTTTGTAAATTAGTTTTTATTAGAAAATTTAGAAAAATTAATACACATACTATTCAGTTGTTTAAACAACTCTAATCAGTGGTACTATTAAACTTCAAAAGTCTGAAAGATTTCTTTTAACTATATTGGTTTTATGATGATTCTGGTGATTTTATTGCTATTTCTATTTTCTGATTCTATTTGTATTAGGAAGAAATGAAAAATTATATTTATTTCATGTTTATGGGTATTGGATTTTTTTCCCCATAATCCCCCTCCAGCTTTTATGTTTTTATTATATTAAATCTAAAATTCCATACCTAAACACATTTTTCATAAGTATTATTGCCGTTTGTAGTGTATTTTTATGGCTATTAAAATATAATCTATTAAATCATATGTGCTTTTACTGATATTTTACAAATTAAATACTTCATATTAGTTTTTAAAATTATTCTGGCTTACTTTCGTAGAGTATAATTCCCACGGGATTCTCATATGAGAAGAAAATTGTTTGCTCTTGTCACCTTTATTATAAATGTCCATATCGTTCTTCAGAATACTTGTGCTATTTTACATTTTCGCCAGTTACGAGATTAAGGTTCTGTCTAGCTGTCTGGTATTGAGCATTTATTACCATTTTTAGAATCCATTATTTCAAAGAAGATTGATATGCAATGACATCATTTCCTTTAATTTCATTTTCATCTAAGTTTGAATATATTAATTTGATATACATTTTATTTTGTTTTATCTTTTTGATGATTAACTGATGATTTTTTCTTAATAGACTATTCTACTTTTTATTACAGATTTTGTGCATCTTTGTTTTTTTGTTTTATGTTTTTTTAATTTAATTTTTATTTTACATTGGAGTATAGTTGATCTACAATGTTGCGTTTGTTTCAGGTGTACAGCAAACTGATTCAGTTATACTTATACATTCTTTTTCACATTATTTCCCCATGTAGGTTATTACAGAATATTGAATATAGTTCCCTGTGCTATACAGTCGGTCCCTGTTGATTATCTATTTTATGTATAGTGGTGTGTATATGTTAATCCCAATCTCCTAATTTATCCCAGTATTTTTCTTTGAGGATTTCACCCTTTTGAGGATCTGCATAAGAAAGTGATAGAAAGGCCAGACTTGCTTGAAAGAGCATTGAGAAAGTGGGAATTGGTGGGAAAGTAGAGAAGAAAGGCAGAGATGTTGTAGAAGGAACTCTTGGTGTAGCTGCATGATCTGTTTGAGCAACTACTTTTGGGGGAAGGAGACAGAGGTGCTGCCTTCATCTCTGCTGAAGACTTTTCCTGCCTAACAAGCTGGGCCTATGGGATGGGATAGAAACTAACATTTGTTGACTACTTTGTATATACCAGACACCTTGCTAGGCACATTATTTTTTTTCAGTGCCCACAGCAATGCTGAAAAATAGAGTCACGTTTATGTTGTGGACGACGACAAATTTAAAATTGAGAAAGGAGGAATTCACTTGTCCAGTGTTTCCTTCTCAATTACAGAGTTGGAAATGTGATCTAGGCCTGTGTGACTCCACATCTCTGCTCTATGCCCAGCACTGTATTTCCCCTTCATTCCTCCCTGCCAGCTCCTCTTAGGAATTTCCTCGTGAGCACAGTCAGAAAAGGAAGAAAAGGGTGGGAAGCATTTTGTCATTTTCTTGGCAATCCCTCTGATTTCTCAAAGTTCCAAGCTGAGCTGGGACAAAGTGATGGGTTTCTCATCTCATTCATCCTTCAGTCACGGATGAGATGAGCAGGGTGAAACAGACTCTTCAAAGGGGACCCTATAATGAGCACTCATCACAGCGATACCCATGATCACCAGCCCTTGAAACGGTCCTCTGCTGTTCCTTGCTTCTTCCAGAGGGAGCGTCCTAGGAGATGCTGGCAGAAAGCAGCAGGTTGAGTACCCACGGCTGACCTTGCCTGATGCATGGTTTTCAACTATCCCAAGACTACTAGGCTCTGGAGTATTTTACACAGGGTATTAGGGTGGAGCTTCCTGTGCTCCATTTGAGTGACACCCACCCCCAAGCTGTGAGCCAATGTGGCTTTGATGGTACACACCCATGCCCCTGAAGTAGCTGAAGCCTAAAGACTGTTTGAAGACAACAACTTGCCCAAGGATTCCACATAACCAGTGTTGTGGCCAGGCCCTGTTGTGGCCAGGCCCTGGACTGGGGGATGGACTGCCCCAGTAGGCTGAATCCAGCTTTGATCCAAATTTTGGACCCCAACTGGATCTCAGGACAAAGAAAGCACTTTGGGTGTTACTGGTACCACAAAGAGTACTGATGATATAGTCCCAGGTAGCAGAATGGACCTTTAAATGTGGGCTGATGGAGAGGTTGATTCCTTAATATAATCTGTGAGGCTGTTGGAAGTTTGATCCGCTTCACAGTATCTATATTTCAGGCAAGACCTGACTGCCCCATCTTCAGCCATTCTTTTGGGCTAAGGAGGTAAGGATTTGCTAAATACAAATCAATCCCACTGTCTCCTAGCCACATGGTGATTTACCCCACGTGACAGTCATTGAAGCACTCCACAAACACATATTAGGCATTTACTACATGCCAGTGAGTGTGCTGTGTGCTGGGGCCAGAATGATAAGCCACACAGGCATGATTGCTGCCCTCTAGGAACCTGCAGTCTAGTGGGGCAGGCGTATTTTAACTGAGTGATTATGAAAAATAAGTACACAATTGCCAAGAGGCACAGAATTGGAGAAAGGGTAACCATGGAATCTGACTTGGGCTGGGTATCTCTGATGAGCCTGTTGAGACCCTAACAAGGTTTCAGCCAAACAAAACAGTAGGGAGAGGAGGTTCTAGGCCAAGAGAGCAACATGTGTAAATAACCAAGGAGGGGCGTTTTCTAAAACCGTATATATATTATTTTTAAAATGGAAATCTTAAGTAGAACTGTACTGTATAACATAAACAAATCAGAGCTGCTCCAGCTGAAACCGAAATGGGGCCTAGGCCGCATCCACCTGGCTCAGCCTATCTATCAGCCCCCTAGTCCCACGCCTTCATAGATAATCCCATGGAACACATTTAAAAAGTACTAGAATAGAGCACTAGTGTAGAGGAATGTGTTGGAGTCAGACATACAGGCTCAAATCCTGGCCTATAAGTATGTGATTTTGAGCAATGTACTTCATCTCTCTGAGTTCCATTTCTTCATGAGTGAAAGATGAATACTGATACCTATCTCACAATGGAGATATGGGGATTAATTCAATTTAGAGATTTCTCAGAGTTTAGTTCAGCAACTGGTATTAAGTAGGCTCTTGATAATGTTTGTTCTCTTCCCTTTCTCTTCCCTTCTCAGGCACACCTTCTATTCTCTGCCCCAAGTCGCTCATCCCTTCACTGTCAGTCAGGGTTCCTAGTAACAAGCAACAAGAAACAAAATCTTTGACTATTCTAATCAGAAAGGAATTTATAGGAAAGATTATTGAGTAATCCCTAGAATCACAGAGAGGTCTGGAGAACCAGGTTTGGGGTTACATAACCAGGAGCAATGGCTGAAATCTCACTGCAAAAGTGATCAAGTGAGAATACTATTTTTGCTACTGCCGCTGAACACACTGAAGATTGCCACTGCTGCCCCTGGAACTTGAGCTTCCTATAACTGTCACCACATCTTCAAAGAGTATCCCTCTCTGTCCCATAACTCTGGGACAGGAGTGTTTGTTGTGTGGTGTCTAGATGACCTGCCCGTGTAAGGGCAACTGGTAATCTTGTACAGTAGGAGATGGCTTTGTTTTCTATTAATACTCATAAGGTAGGAGAAAAATCCCCAAGCATAGAAGTTGGTGTCTGCATTTTGGCAGTGTAGTGGATGCTACAGTGCACTTCCCAGAACCTTTAAACAATTACTCCTCATTTCTCCATTCCCCCTTCCCCAACCCCTGACAACCAACATTCTATTCTCTGTCTCTATGAACTTGAGTAATCTATTGTAAAATAAAATTCATATTTTATGGCAAGACAAGAAAAATTTAAACATAAAAGTTCTTCTCTGCCCTTTGGCCTCCTCTCTCCCCCTACTGTGCATTGTGTATCTGCATTATGGATCCACCAAACCTCCCCCATTTAGAGGAAGACTTGCTCAACCATAAAGAGCGACATTCTCCCAGCATCAACAAGACAACTCCTTAAAGATAACATTCATTCTTGATCATGTAAGGGGCCATATGACCCACCACGATGGCACTTAGATATGGATTATGTAAATTGTCAATAATATATCTTTTGATGTATAACCCTCTGTCTCAAAAAATTTATATAAACTATGTCTTGACTTCTAACAGGTGGATCAGTTCTCAGAGCTTTCTGAGATACTCTTCCCAGGTTATAATCCTCAAATTTGGCTTGCATAAAGTTTTCCAGTTCTTTCTTTGATCAACCTATTAATTTTTCATTGACACTATAAACCTCATATAAGTAGAATCATACAATAGATGTCCTTTTGTGTCTGGCTTATTTCGCTTAGCATAATGTTTTCAAGTTTCACCCATGTTTTAGCACATATCAGAATTTCATCCTTTTTAAGTCTGAATTATATTCCATTTTGTGCATGTGTGTGTATATATATATATATATTTTTTTTATCCACTCAAATATTAGTGGACACTTTGGTTGTTTACACTTTTTAGATATTGTATTCAGTTATTCAATGCTGCTATAAACATTAGTGTACAAATATCAGTTTGAGGCCCTTCTTTCTTTTTTTTTTTTGCGGGGGGGTACGCAGGCCTCTCACTGTTGTGGCCTCTCCCGTTGCGGAGCACAGGCTCCAGACGCGCAGGCTCAGCGGCCATGGCTCACGGGCCCAGCCGCTCCGCGGCATGTGGGATCTTCCCGGACCGGGGCACGAACCCGTGTCCCCTGCATCGGCAGGCGGACTCTCAACCACTGCACCACCAGGGAAGCCCCCTTCTTTCATTTTTGAGTTATTTTGAGTTAGTTCTTAATGGTTGTCCTTAGGATTACAATTAGCATGCTAATTTATAACAATCTCATTTGGATTACTATCCATTTAATTTTAGTAGCATACAAAAACTTTGCTCTGTATAGCTCTATTCATTCCTCCTGAATGAATGACTTGTCTTTAGTATTTCAAGAGGGCAGCTTTGCTAGCAGTGAATTCTTTCAGTTTTTGTTTATCTGGTAATATCTTAATTCCTCCTTCATTTTTGAAGGAAAATTTTGCTATATATAGAATATTGGGTTGACAGTGTTTCTTTTCAGCACTTTAAATATATCATCCCATTATCTTCTGGTCTCCATGGTTTATAATGAAAAAATCAACTCTTAATCTTATTGAGGATCCCTTATAGTGAATTGCTTCTCTCTTGCTGATTTCAAGGGTTTCATTTTGTCTATAGGTTTTTTTTTTTTTTTTTTTTGTGGTACGCAGGCTTCTCACTGCTGTGGCCTCTCCCACTGCGGAGCACAGGCTCCGGATGCGCAGGCTCAGCGGCCATGGCTCACGGGCCCAGCCACTCCGCGGCATGTGGGATCCTCCCGGACCAGGGCACGAACCCGTGTCCCCTGCATCGGCAGGCGGACTCTCAACCACTGCGCCACCAGGGAAGCCCTGTCTGTAGGTTTTGACAGTTTGACTACGATGCATCTAGGTATAGTCTTTCTGAGTTTTTCTCACTTGAAGTTTGTTGAGATTCTTGGGTGTGTAAGATAATATTTTTATCAAAACATTGTTTCTTCAAATTTTCTTTTTGCCATTTTCTCCTTCTCTGCTTGTGGGACTCCTATTATACATACATTGGTGTGCTTGGTGGGTTTGCATAGGTCTCTGAGGCTCTCTTCCTTTTTCTTTTCTTTTTTTTTTTTTTTTTCTGTACACGGGCCTCTCACTGTCATGGCCTCTCCCGTTGTGGAGCACAGGCTCCGGACACACAGGCTCAGCGGCCATGGCTCACGGGCCCAGCCGCTCCGCAGCATGTGGGATCCTCCTGGACCGGGGCACAAACCCGTGTCCCCTGCATCAGCAGACGGACTCTCAACCACTGCGCCACCAGGGAAGCCCTCTTCCTTTTTCTTAATTCTTTTTTTCTGTTCCTCAGACTAGATAATCTCAACTGATCTATCTTCAAGTTCTCCATTCTTTCTGCTGTCTGCTCAAATCTTCTGTTCATCTCTGCTATGGTCTGAAAGTTTATGTCCCCCTATAATTCATATATTGAAATTCTAACCTCCAAAGGTGATGGTCTTAGGAAGTGGGGCCTTTGGGAAGTACTTAAGTCATGAAGGTGGGATCTTCATGAATGGGATTAGTGTTTTCTAAAAGGGGCTCCAGAGAGATGCCTAGCCACTTCCACCAAGTGAGGATACAAAAAGAAGAAAGCCCTCACCTGACAGTGCTGGCACCCTGATCTTGGACTTCCAGCCTCCAAAACTGTGAAAAATAAGTTTCTGTTGTTTGTAAGCTACCAAATATTTTGTTATAGCAATCTTAATTGACTAAGACAGAAAATTAGCTCTGAGAAGTGGAGGTGTCGCTGTAACAAATACCTAAAAATGTGGAAGTAGCTTTGGAACTTGGAAATGGGTAGAGGCTAGAAGAGTTTGGAGGTGCATGCTAGAAAAACCCTACATTGCTTTAAGTAGACTGTTAAAAGCATGTGTGGTGAGGGCTCAGAAAAAGAAGAGGAGAGCTATAGATAAAGCCTCAATCTTCTTAGAGAATAAGTGAATAGAATGTGAATAGAATGTTCATAGAAACATGGATGGTAAAGGCCATTCTGATTAGGTCTTGGAAATGAGGAATATGTTATTGAAAACTGGAGGAAAGGTGATCCTTATTATAAAGTGGCAAAGAAATCATCTGAATTGTGTTCCTGTCCTAGTGTTCTGTGGAAGGAAGAACTTGTGAGTGATGAAATTGGGTATTTGTATGAAGCTATTTGTAAGCAAAGTGTTGAAGGTGAAGCTTAGCTTCACTTGAATGCTTACTATAAAATGCAAGGAAGGAGATAGGAAGGAATGAAGGAAGGTTGTTGGACTTATATTTTATAGAATAGGACTATAAACTATTCAGCTGTGAATGTGTGTATTCTTCAGGACAAAGTAAGAAGGACTTCAGAGATGGTTCAGACATCATCAGGGATGCCTCCTCAGTTTCAAAAGGAGGCACCATCACCTGGGTTTCAAAAGATCAGATGACCCTACTCAAAGTCGTGGGGACCAGAGAACTGTGAGAGTGAGGCCTCCCTTGAGACATCAGACCAGTAAAGCCACAGGCATGTGATTCCAGCTTGGGAGAGCTCCCATGTGCACTGCAGAGAAATGGGGGCAAGAATGCCCCAATGTGTCTGGAAGGGAGTACCCCTGCCTCAGGGGAGAACATGAAGGTAAAGAAGATTATACTCAAGCCTTAGATTTAATGTTGTTATAATGGGGAACTGAGAAGGCCACTTTAATGCCCAAGACTGAAAATTGTTCCAGAAAATGACTGAGACAACCTTAACATTTCATCTCTAATTGGCCTTCAGGTTCTGCACAAATAGTAAATAAAGGCAAGGGCAGAGTTGTAAACAGACTGTCTAAGAACTGAAGTGCTCAGTAAAGAACGAATCTTCAAAGACTGAAAGAGTATTTTTTTTCCTTTTTTTTTTTTTGGCTCCAGGTGTTTAAGGTAACAGGTAACTTTGTCAAAATACAAGCTGACCATTAAGGTAACAGAACTCAGGCCTCAGTGAAAATACATGACAAAGAATACAGACTTTACAAAAATATTTTAGAAAAATCACTAGACAAGCAAAGAGCAACAACCCACAATAAGCAACAACAATACCTGGGAAGAATCTGATTTCCAGAATTGCCACATTATAATATTCAAAGTGTTTAGTTTTTGATAAAAATTATGACGTATTCAAAAAATGAGAAAAATGGGCCATTCATAAGGAAAAATGAAATTAATAGAAGCTATGCATGAGGAAGCTGAGACATTGGACTTAATAGACAAAGATTTTAAATCAGCTGTCTTGAATATGCACAAAGAGTTAAAGGAATCATTGACAAAGTACTAAAGGAACCAGGAAAGTGTTTTTTTTTTTTTTTTTTTACCAAATAAAGAATATCAATAAAGAGAGAGAAATTATAAAAAAGAAACCAAATAAAAATTTTGGAGCTGAAAAGTACAATAATTTAAGTGAAAAATTCATTAGAGGGTTTCAACAGCAGATTTGAGCAGGCAGAAGAAAGAGTCATTGGACTTAAAGATACATCAATTGAAATTATCCAGTCTGAGGAACGGGAAGAGAAAATAATTTTTAAAAATGAACACGGTCTAAGAGAACTGTGGAACACAAGCAAAAATACCAACATATGCATAATAAGAGTCACAGAGGAAGCGGTGAAGAAAGAATATTTGAAGAAATATGGTCAAACTTCCCAACTTTGATGAAAAACAAAAATCTACACATCCAAAAAGCTCAATGAACTCCAAACAGAATAAACTAAAAAAGATTTACACCAAGACACATTATAATCAAATTATCAAAAGACAAAGATTTTTTAAACCAGCAATAGAGAAACGACTAATCATATACAAAGCATATTTAATAAGATTAACATCCAATTTCTCATCAGAAGCCATGAAGGCCAGAAGCAGTGAGGTGATATGCTTCTCAGTGAAGTGCTGAGAGAGAAAAAACTGTTCACAAATAAATGTATATTCAGTAAAACTACCCTTCAAAAATGAAGGAGGAAACAAAGCTTTCTCAGATTAACTAAACTGAAGGAGTTCATCACTAGCAGACTTATCCTACAATAAATGCTAAAGGGAGTCCTCCCGGATAAAATAAAAGGACTAGACAGTAACTTGTATTAGACAGTGGAAAAAATAAAAGCAGTAAAGTTAGATGCATGGGTAAATCCACATGCAAAAGAATCAAGTTGATGGATGTTAGCTGAACCTATTATGGTAATTATTTTACAATATGTGTAAATCAAACCATCATGCTGTACACTTTAAACTTATACAGTGATGTACATCAATTATTTTTCAATTAAACTGGAATAAAGAAAAGAATGAAATTAGACCATTTCCTCACACCATATACAAAAAGTAACTCACAATGGAGCAACAAACTAAATGTAAGGGCTAAAATTATAAAATTCTGAGACAAAAGCAGGAGTAAATCTTAGTGATCTTAGAATTGGCAATGGATTATTATATATAACACCAAAAGCACAAATAAGAGAAAAATATATATATTGTACTTTATCAAAATTAAAAACTTTTTGCATCAAAGGATATTATCAAGAAAGTAAAAAGACAACTTAAAATGGGAGCAAATCATGCATCTAACAAGGATTTAATTTCCAAAATACATAAAGAACCCCTACAACTCAAAGACAAAAAGAAAAAAAATTAAATGAGCAAAGGACTTCATATGTAGTTCTCCAAACAACATATATAAATGGCCCATAAGCACATGCAAGATGCTTAACATCATTAGTAATCAGGAAAATGCAAATTAAAACCATAATGAGATATTACTTCACACTCATTTATTCCTTGTGTGAACGTAAAATGCTGCAGTCACTTTGGAAAACAGTTTTGTGCTTCCTTAAAATGTTGAACATAGAGATAGAATACAACCCAGCAATTCCTTTCCTAGTTATACACCCAAAATAATTGAAAACAGGTATTTGAACATAGCCTTGTACAGAAATTTTCATAGCAGCAACTATTTACAATAGCCAAAAGGTAGAAATAGGTGTCCATCACCAGATGAACAAATAAACAAAATGTGATATATCCATTCAATGAAATATTATTCAGCCACAGAAAAGATTGAAGTATAGGTACATTTGTGATGGTTAATTTTGTGTGTCAACTTGATTGGGCCATGATAAGCATTATTTTTGGGTGTGTCTGTGAGGGTGTTTCCAGATGAGATTAGCACCTGAATCAATAGACTGAGTAAAGCAGATTGCTGTTCCCAATGTAAATGGGCATCATCCAATTCACTGAGGTGCCTGAATAGAACAAAAGGGTGGAAGAAGGGAGAATTCAGTCTCCTCAGCCTAACTAAACTACAAAGTCAGTCTTCTCCTGCCCCTGGACTCAGATTTACACCATACTCTCTTTGTTCTCAGGCGTTTGGACTTAGACTGAATTATGCCATCAGCTTTCCTGGGTCTCCAACTTACACATGGCAGATGATGAGACTTCTCAGCCTCCATAACTGCTTGAGCCAATTCCTCATAATAAATCTCTCTCTGTATATATAGATGATAGATAGATAGGAGATAGAGATATATACCTTCTATTGGTTCTGTTTCCTGGAGAACCCTAACACAACATGTTATAACACGGATGGATCTCAAAAACATTATGCTAAGTGGAAAGAAACAGTCATAAAAGATTGCATATTATATGATTCAGTTTATATGAAATATCTAGAATAGGTAAATTCATAGAAATAAAAAGCAGAATAGTGATTGTCAGGGGCTCTGGGAGAGGGAAATGGGGAGTAACTAATGGGTATGGGGTTTCCTTTTGGGGTGACAAAAATGCTTTCAAACTAGATAATGATGATGGTTGTACAATAACGTGAATGTGTTACCAAGTCCAAGCTCACTCCACTCGCCGCACAACAGGCCAGTAAATCCAGAGACAAGGTGTTGAGGCAAGGAATAGCGACTTTATTTGGAAAGCAGGGCATCTGAGAAGATGGTGGACTAGTGTCCCAGAGCACTATCTTATCAGGGTCTGGATGCTGGTTTCTTTTATAGAACAGAGGGGGGAGGAGGTGAGTAAGTAAAGTAAAAAGGCCATTCACAGGTGGGCGGGGTCAGAATGGCTCCTTGTGAGCTGAACAGAGGCACTTTAGTTCAACATTCAGGCAGAGGGGCAGGGTTCCGTGAGGCAGGCCATTATGTATGATTATAATAAAAAGAGCAACGAGGGTTTCCCTGGTGGCGCAGCGGTTGAGAGTCCGCCTGCCGATGCAGGGGACACGGGTTCATGCCCCAGTCCGGGAAGATCCCACATGCCGCGGAGTGGCTGGGCCCGTGAGCCGTGGCCGCTGAGCGCGCGTCCAGAGCCTGTGCTCCGCAATGGGAGAGGCCACAGCAGTGAGAGGCCCGCGTACCACAAAAAAAAAAAAAAAAAAAAAAAAAAGAGCAATGAAAAGCAAAGGTTAAAGTAAGAGAAACAGATCCAACATGGAGTCAGATTTTGCTTTTCCCTGTTACAAATGTACCAAATGCCACTGAAGTGTACACTTTAAGATGGTTGACTTTGTTACATGAATCTTACTTCTATAAAAAGAATTTTTTAAAAGGCAGATTTTGCCTCAGTCTGACCAATATTTAATAAGAACCTGTTGTGCACCAGCCCTGTGATGGGCACCTGAAAGCCTATGATCCACATTAGAAGCAGAAACTGCTTTCCAAGGTTTCCTAGAGGAGGAACGCACACATATACCTACACTGAGACCTTTAAAATATTGTGAGGCAAACTAAGGATGCCACAAGAATGCACAGAGGGCATGGGAGAGTAGAGCTGGGAGGTGGGTGAAGAGGGCTGCATGGAGGAGATGACACTGGAGCTACCTCATTCGCAAGACATCTTGATGTGGTAGAAAGAACATGGGCATTGAAGTCAGACTATGTAGGTTAAAGTCCTGCCTATTCTAGCTGCATATTGTGGACAGGTACCTTCATTTATTGAAGGCTTTGTATCCTCATTGTAAAATAGAGATATTAATAACCCCTACTTCCTGGGGTTGTTTTGAGGATAAGATGAGAAATGCTAGTGAGTACTTGGTTGAGACAGGCAGGTGTGTTGCTCCTTTACTCATCTAGCTCACCTCCTCTGTTTAGTCCATTGCTCTACAGGCTATGGAATTACAGCCTTCACAAGAGGTGAAGGGGTTGGGGTAGAGGTCGGAGGAGGCAAGGTGATATTATTTAAGAAGTCTTCCCCTTCCAGAATCTCAGAGAGGACTCGGGAATTTCCACTTATTTCCTTTACCACCTAGATTTGTGTGCAACCCCTAGGAAAATACTTCACCCTAGGAGTCTCAAATCCAGTATGCAGATGGTTTCAGGGGGAATTCATCTTTGATAAGACTTTAAGGCCTGTAGGCGCCCTCTGTGTGCTGCTCTCTTACTTGGTATGCTGATAGCTGTCTGGCGATTTGGACCCCAGTAACTCTGGGGCACACGGTTGCGGTGTCTGATTTCAGGAAAACCCCAACGTGCTACACAGCAGCGCATAAATAGATTAAATGGATTGTTCAGCCATAACCTTGCATCTAATCATTTCACTGCTTTTTGCTTTGTAAGTGTTTTTCTGTCCTGAGGAACTAAAAATGATGAAATAGCCTTGGCTAAAAACAAGTGAGCCAGCTGAGTAGCTCTTCATTTGCATAGCAGCTCCTCCTTTCTGCAGGGACAGTGCAGTCTGAGGTTGCTGGTGTCTGCACAAAGGCAGCAGCTGACAAGGCAAGGGAGGTAGAGGCTGATTTTTTAACGGCATATATTTTTATAGGCTTTTTAGGGGTTTTAACACATTAGCTGCCCAAATTTGTTTAAATATGTTTATGCAATAACTTAACAATAAAAATGTACTCTCAACCAAATGATTAAGTAAACACCCCCACCCCTGCACTGCTTGGCTGGGTTCTAAACTTGGGTATTTTTGCCTACCAAAGGATTAAGGTAAGTTTTTCTTCAAAGATTGAGCACTTAGGATTTTCGGTCAATGCTCCTTTCACCTTTCTCGTGGTATACTGTAACCCTCAATGCCCACTACAGTGTGGCCCATACACTGCCACTGTGTAAAATAACTATTTTATCAGAGCAAATGAATATGATATAGTGGAAATGGCACCACTCCAAAAGTTAGCAATCTTAGAGACTCTTTCCTACTAACTAGCTGTGTGACTCAATGTATTTCTTGACCTCTCTGTGCCTCACACACTAAAGGTCATATCAGATGATCTCTACAGTCTCCCCAAATATATCATTCATTATGAACCTGGTAAATTGCAAGTACATAATCACACATTCTTCTATCCAGTTTGGCTTGCCTTGAAAACATTGTTAGTCCCATCCAAGTCCTCCTTGTTCACTTATTGGCTTACCAGCACTTACAGCCTAACCTATTGAGTCATCTACTCCTTCCAGTTATTTTCTGATCCTTTTATTCTGGAGGAAGCAAGGTCCTTGAACTCTGGGTCCTAGGTTGTTTTTTGCTAACTTGTTTGAAATATGAACTCTTTTCTTAAGAGCAACCCGAAACTGGAGTGAGCCATGTCCCTGAGAGGTATTCCAGAATTTCCCCAAACTATCTTTGCACTGACCTGGCCACACAGAACTTGTTCTTCTAAGTCTTCTGCCTAATGATTCATTTCTTCATAATCAAAAAAGCTTTCTTTATTCTGCCACCAAAAACTCCAAGTCATCACTTGATCTTTCTCAGACAAGCAGTAGTTCTAACCATTATTTCACCCTTCGGTTGTGTGTTGATCATCTGCATATACTGACACGAAACCTTTTACATTAGCAGTCCTCACATGTTTCTTTTTGGGGTGACAAATATGTTCTGCAGTTGGATAGCATGGATGTTGGTTCAATCTGTGGATATACTAAAAACTATTGAACTGTATAAATGGTAAGTTTATGGTAGGTGGAGTCTACTCAATTTTAAAAACTCTATAAGGTAAAAAGCTTGTTACCACTTAAAAAAATGCTCAAGCTCTGGAGCCAGAACAGCTCAGATTTGAATTGCAGCCTTTTTCACTTACTGGCTGTGTGACATTGAGTAAGTTACCAAATATCTTTGAGCCTCAGTTTCCTCACATTAAATGAGGAAAATCATAAGGTCCACAGGCAACGCCTGTAAAAACCTTAGACTGGTGTCTGGTGTATAATAAGTGCTTAATAAATATGAACAATTATCGCTGTCTTTAACCCATAGTGGTGTTATGGGAAGTTGGGAGTCCCATCCTCTGAGTCCTTGGAAATCCTCTACTGTTCCACCTACTCTTGCACCATATTAACTGGGTTTAATACTCTGATATTTACTGTGAAGAAGGAAATTAGAACTCAAGTTGTTTTTACCATCTATATTGACATTTTTGTAACTATAAAAATCTAGTTTCTTCAGCAAACTATTATAACGCTGATAAATATGCTCACTCATCCACACTATTCTTTTAAAATAGACTTGATTTTATTACGTAAAATAAAATACACATATTTAAAGTGTATACTTTGATGAGATTTGATCAATACATGCACCCATGTAATCACCATACATTCACAATAGAGAGCATTTCCGTCATCCTAAAAAGTTCCATTGTGTCTCTCTGCAGTCATCCTAACCTTTACTCCTGGCTCCAGGCAACCTTTAACCTACTGTAAATAATTATAGATTATGTTTTCCCTTCAGTTTTGTATAAATGGAGTCATATACATTTACTCTTTTGTACCTGTTTTGCTCAACAAAATGTTTTTCAGGTTTGTTCATGTTGTTGTGTGTATGAGTAGTTTGCTCTTTTTTTTTATTGGAGTATAATTGCTTTACAGTTTTGTGGTAGTTTCTGCTGTACAGTGAAGTGAATCAGCTATATGTGTACCTATATCCCCTCCCTCTTGGACCTTCCTCCCATCCCACCCATCTAGGTCATCACAGAGCACCGAGCTGAGCTCCCTGTGCTATACAGCAGGTTCCCACTAGCTATCAGTCCTACACATGGTAGTGTATTTATGTCAAGCCTAATCTCCCAGTTCGTCCCACCCTACCCTTCCCCTGCCGTGTCCACATGTCTGTTCTCTACATCTACGTCTCTATTCCTGCCGTGCTAATAGGTTCGTCTGTACCATTTTTCTAGATTCCACAAATTTACGTTATTATATGATATTTGGTTTTCTCTTTCTGGCTTACTCTACTCTGTATGACAGGCTCTAGGTCCATCCACATCTCTACAAATGACCCAATTTCGTTCCTTTTTATGGCTAATATTCCATTGTATATATGTACCACATCTTCTTTATCCATTCATCTGTCTTTGGACATTTAAGTTGTTTCCATGTCCTGCCTATTGTAAATAGTGATGCAGTGAACGTTGGGGTACATGTGTCCTTTTGAATTATGGTTTTCTCAGGGTATATGTACAGTAGTGGGCTGCTGGGTCATATGCCACTTCCATTTTTAGTTTTCTAAGGAACCTCCATACTGTTCTCCATAGTGGCTGTATCAGTTTACATCTCCACCGACAGTGCAAAAGGTTCCCCTTTCCTCCACACCCTCTCCAGCATTTATTGTTTGTAGATTTTTTTTTTTTTTTTTTTGTGGTACGCGGGCCTCTCACTGTTGTGGCCTCTCCCGTTGCGGAGCACAGGCTCCGGACGCGCAGGCTCAGCGGCCATGGCCCACTGGCCCAGCCGCCCCACGGCATGTGGGATCCTCCCGGACCGGGGCACGAACCCGCGTCCCTGGCATCGGCAGGTGGACTCAACCACTGCGCCCCCAGGGAAGCCCTGTTTGTAGATTTTTTGATAATGGCCAATTGACCAGTGTGAGGTGATACCTCACTGTAGTTTTGATTTGCATTTCTCTAATAATTAGTGATGTTCAGCATCTTTTTATGTGTGGCCATCTGTATATTTTCTTTGGTGAAATGTCTATTTAGGTCTTCCACCCAGTTTTTAATTGGGTTGTTTGTTTTTTTGATATTGAGCTCCATGAGCTGTTTGTATATTTTGGAGATTAATCCTTTGTCCATTGCTTCATTTGCAAATATTTTCTCCCATTCTGAGGGTTGGCTTTTTGTCTTATTTATGGTTTCCTTTGTTATGCAAAAGATTGTGTGTGTGTGTGTGTGTGTGTGTGTGTGTGTGTGTGTGTGTATTATAGGTTTCATTTTTTCCCCCTTTTTTCTCTTTTTTTTAACGTCTTTACTGGAGTATAATTGCTTTACAATGGTGTGTTAGTTTCTGCTTTATAACAGTGTTAATTTCTGCTTTAGAACAAAGTGATTCAGCTATACATATACATATATCTCCATATCTCTTCCCTCTTACGTCTCCCTCCCTCCCACCCTCCGTATCCCACCCCTCTAGGTGGTCACAAGGCACCGAGCTGATCTCCCTGTGCTATGTGGCTGCTTCCCACTAGCTATCTATTTTATATTTGGTAGAGTATATATGTCCATGCCACTATCTCACTTCGTCCCAGCTTACCCTTCCCCCTCCCCGTGTCCTCAAGTCCATTCTCTACATCTGAGTCTTTATTCCTGTCCTGCCCCTAGGTTCTTCAGAACCACTTTTTGTTTTGTTTTGTTTTGTTTTAGAGTCCATATATATGTGTTAGCATACGGTATTTGTTTTTCTCTTTCTGACTTACTTCACTCTGTATGACAGACTCTAGGTCCATCCACCTCACTACAAATAACTCTGTTTCATTTCTTTTTATGGCTGAGTAATATTCCACTGTATATATGTGCCACATCTTCTTTATCCATTCATCTGTCGATGGACACTTAGGTTGCTTCCATGTCCTGGCTATTGTAAATAGAGCTGCAATGAACATTGTGGTACATGACACTTTTTGAATTATGGTTTTCTCAGGGTATATGCCCAGTAGTGGGATTGCTGGGTTGTATGGTAGTTCTATTTGTAGTTTTTAAAGGAACCTCCATACTGTTCTCCATAGTGGCTCTATCACTTTACATTCCCGCCAACAGTGCAAGAGGGTTCCCTTTTCTCCACACCCTCTCCAGCATTTATTGTTTGTAGAGTTTTTGATGATGGCCATTCTGATTGGTGTGAGGTGATACCTCATTGTACTTTTGATTTCATTTCTCTAATGATTAGTTATGTTGAGCATCCTTTCATGTGTTTGTTGGCAATCTGTATATCTTCTTTGGAGAAATGTCTATTTAGGTCTTCTGCCCATTTCTGGATTGGGTTGTTTTTTCAATATTGAACTGCATGTGCTGCTTGTATATTTTGGAGATTAATCCTTTGTCAGTTGCTTGGTTTGCAAATACTTTCTCCTATTCTGAGGGTTGTCTTTTTGTCTTGTTTATGGTTTCCTTTGCTGTGCAAAAGCTTTTAAGTTTCATTAGGTCCCATTTGTTTATTTTTGTTTTTATTTCCATTTCTCTAGGAGGTGGGTCAAAGAGGATCTTGCTGCGATTTATGTCATACAGTGTTCTGCCTATGTTTTCCTCAAAGAGTTTTATAGTGTCTGGCCTTACATTTAGGTCTTTGATCCATTTGGAGTATATTTTTGTGTATGGTGTTAGGGAGTGTTCTAATTTCATTCTTTTACATGTAGCTGTCCAGTTTTCCCAGCACCATTTATTGAAGAGGCTGTCTTTTCTCCATTGTATATTCTTGCCTCCTTTATCAAAAATAAGGTGACCATATGTGTGTGGGCTTATCTCGGGGCTTTCTATCCTGTCCCATTGATCTGTATTTCTGTTTTTGTGCCAGTACCATACTGTCTTGATTACTGTAGCTTTGTAGTATAGTCTGAAGTCCAGGAGCCTGATTCCTCCAACTCCATTTTTCTTTCTCAAGATTACTTTGGGGTCTTTTGTGTTTCCGTATAAATTGTGAATTTTTTTGTTGTGGTTCTGTGCAAAATGCCATTGGTAGTTTGATATCCCCTGCTGCTTTTAATATTCTCTATTTATCTTTAATTTATGCCACATTAATTACAGTGTGTCTTGGTGTGGTGCTCCTTGGGTTGATCCTGTTTGTGATCCTCTGTGCTTCCTGGGCCTGGATGTCTGTTTCCTTTCTCAGATTAGGGAAGTCTTCAGCTATTATGTCTCCAAATATGTTCCCTGCACCTTTCTTTCTTCTCCTTCTGGGACCCCTGTAATATGAATTTTAGTATACTAGATGTTGTTTCAGAGGTGTCTTCATTTGTCTCCATTAAAAAAATTTTTTTTTCTGTGTAGCTTGAGTGATTTCCACTATTTTCTTCCAGTTCACTGATCTGTTCCTCTGTATTATCTAATCTACTGTTGATTCCTTCTAGTGTATTTTTTTGTTTCAGTTATTATATTCTTCAGCTCTATTTGGTGCTTCTTTACATTTTCTAACTCTGTTAGAAACTTCTAACTTCTCACTGTGTTCATTGACTCTTCTCCCAAGTTGTTTGAATGTCTTTATGATCATTACCTTGAACTCTTTTTTGGGTAGATGCTTATCTCCACTTCACTTAGCTCTTCTCCTAGGGTTTTATGTTGTTCTTTCATTTAGAACATATTCCTCCATCATCTCATTTTGCCTAATTTGCTGTTTTTATTTCTATATATTTGGTAGGTTGGTTACATTTCCCAATTTTGGAGAAGCAGCCTTGTGTAGGAGACATCCTAAGGGGCCCAGCAACACAGCCCACTCTGGTCACCAGAGCTATATGTGCTATGTTTGCCCTCCATGTGGGTCCTTCTTTTGTGGCCGGCTGACTACTCTGGGAATGCTGGTAGGCATGGCTGGCCCCCAGTCTGTTTGGTTTCACTAGGTCCCTACCTAGTGCAGAGGCTGCTGGCAGCTTGTGGGCAAGGCCAGATCCTGGCACAGCTGGCTGCATGGCTGGAGAGTCCTGGTCCTGATGCTTGCCCACTGGTGGGCAGAGCTGGCTCTTGGGTGGCTGGCTGTGGGGAGGGCATCTCAGAGCTAGTGTCAGCCTGCTGGCAGGCAGGGCCATGGCACAAGGGGGTCTCGGGTTTGTGTTCACTTGTTGGTGTGTGAGGCCAGTTACTTACATGGCTAGCTGTGGAGTCCAGGGTGCCTCAGAGCTGGTGTCAGCCCACTGGTGGATAGGGCCAGGGCCTGAGCTTTCTGGTGGGCAGGGCCAAGTCCCAGGGCAGCTGAAGCCTCTGGGGTTTCTATGGCAGTCAGCCTGCTGGTTGGTGGGTCTGTGTCCTTGCCCCACGAGCTGCTTGGCCTGGGGTGTCCCAGGACTAGTGCCAATAGGCTGGTGGGTGGGGCCAAGTTCCAGCACTAATATGCTAAAGGGAGGATTCCAAAATGATGCTTACCAACACAGGTGTAATCATGGTAGAATGAGCTCCCCAAAATGGCTGCTGCTAATGTCTGTGTCCCCAGAGTGTCCCAGTTGCTTCCTGCCTCTCTGGAAGACTGTACAAGATCAGCAAGTGGGTCTTACCCAGGCCCCATTCAAATTATTCCTTTTTCCCTGGGTCTTGGAGTGAGATTTTGTGTGCACCCTTTAAGAGTAGAGTTTCTCTTTCTTACGGCCCTCTGGCCCCCCTGAAAGTAAACCCCACTGGCCTTCAAAGCCAAATGTTCTGGTGGCTCTTATTCCCAGTGCAGGACCTCCAGGCTGGGGATCCTGATGTGGGTCTCAGACCCCTCACTCCTTGGGGAGAACCTCTGCAATTGTAATTATCATCCTATTTGTGGGTCACCCACCCAGGAGTATGAGTCTTGACTATATCATGTTTCCACCCTTCCTAACCATCTCATTGTGGTTCCTTCTTTATAAATTGGTTGTAGAAGATCTTTTCTGCTAGTTTTCAGGTCATTCTCATAAGTAGTTGCTCTGTAAATAGTTGTAACTTTGGTATGACCGTGGGAGGAGATGAGCTCAGGGTCTTCCTATTCTGCCATCTTGGCCACTCTTCTCTGCCTTCCTTTGGATTTGTGGAGTTTTTCTTTTAATGATTCTATTTTATTTCCACTGTTGGCTTATTTTCTGTATTCTGAGCTGCGGCTCTGGTGCTGGGGGCAGGAGTGACACCCATGCTCTATGAGCAGAGTGCTAGGTGAGAGCAGCAGCCTCTAGTCTCCTTGGTTTGCTTCTCCTGGTGTGGAACCTCTGCCCTACAAGCAGACTGGGGTAATGGCAACCGTGGTTCCAGTATTCTTGATGCCATGCCTGGGGCAGAGCCTCCAGCCTACAAGGCAGGACTGGGTAGAGGTCATGACCTCTCTGCCAACTCAACAGGAATTTAGCCTCTGCAACTTGGAGCTGGAAAAGATGAGAAATGCTGGTAGCCTGCTATTCCCAGGAAGATCCTGAAGGGAGAGGGAGCCCTGTCCTCTTGACCACGTGCACTCAGAGTAGAGCTTCTGTCACCCTGATCTGAAAGGAAGAAGGAGGGAGTAAGTCATGTCTCACATGCCATGGACTCGCTCTGCTTTTACTGAGATTTCATGTATTTTCTTGAATGTATGGTATTTCATTTGCTGTTTGCCTTCATAACCATTTCCAGACACTTTAAGTGTTTTTTTTTTTTCTGTTTGAGAAATAATCTTCACCAGTATGGATGTTTCCCTGGGGAACAGGTCCACAGAGCTCCTCACACTCCCATTTCATATGTGGGACTCCTATTTGTTTACTTAAAAAAATATTGTCCATTTTTCTCCTTACTGAGTTTACCTTTTCTTTCAAATACATGAATATAGTTATAATACTCTTTTCCCTTTCTCATAGTTCTATCTCACTCATTTCTGAGTCTTTTTCTATTGAGTCATTTTTCTTCAGTTGATGGGTCATATTTTCCTGCTAGTACAGCTAGGCCATGTCCAGTCATATTTTGTTGTAGGCTGAATAACTGTGGTTCAGTTTGATCACTTTGAGGCTTTTTAAAAAGCTTTGTAAGGGAAAGTCTAGAATAGTTTTTACTCTAGAGATAGTTTAACACCACTATGAAGATGTGGTCCTTCTGGATTTTCTACTGAATGCCCTAGTCATCAATGAGGATTCTCAACTCTGGCTTGTTGGAACACACATGCCTCACATGTGACCTCTGACGACTGATTAGCTCACGACTTCTTGGTTAGTCTCAAAAAGATTCAGTGTACCCATGTAGATTTTATTGTTCAACTAACAGTAAAGGGAACCCGTCTGATATTTTCTGTAGCTTTTTATTTCTGTTAGCTAACTACTTTCCAGAATTCTGCCCTGAAACTCGCAATTGTCTCAGCCTCCCTGAGCTCCAGCTCTGTCTTTTTCAACTCAGTGAGCCCACTGTGCTCTGTTTTTGATCACCCTGCTTACTCTGTGATCCAGAAGGTTTTACCAGATAGAAAGCTAGGGTGATTGTAGGATTGATCTCATCTGTTTCCATTCACTCAGGAATCACGGTTCAATGATACCTATTATTCAGTGTCTAAAATGAGTTTCATATACCTTGTCCAGTTTCTAGTTTTTATAGTGGTTACTGAAGTCCATCATGGCCAGAAGCAAAATCTTGAGATGTTTGTTTTAGGCTTTGCTAGCATGAATCTAGAATATGCTCTAGATTTTACTCTTGGGCTAGTTTAGAGCTTCCTAGATTCACTACTAAATTTCCAGTGTGCAAGGAAGTTTCTTTATTCTAGCTGGTCAGAACTTGAATATCTTCCAGCCTTATGTGAGTTCTGGGATGTGTTTATAGCTCTTCAGTAATTGTTTCCTCACTAGTAGTTGCTCTTTTGCGTGCCTCATGGAGTTTCTCCTGGTGCATGCAGTCTAGCACTCAGCAACAGTCTTAAGGGGACCGCTAGGTAAATTGATGAAGCTCTTTCTCTTGAGAGCTCCATCTTTTCTAGTATTCTTCTCAACAGATTCCAACTGCCTCAGTGTCCGTAAACTCTGATGTCTCTGTCCTCAACTCAGAGAGACTACTATGTTCTGCTTGGGACCCTCCTCCCTATGCCTCAGTTCAGAAAATGCCCCCTTGCCCCAAACTGGGACAATTGTAGAGTTTTCTCTCAGGCATTACAGCTCTCACCTGTCCAATATCTAAAGCAGCTATTTCATATATTTTTTTCTGCTTTCTAGTTGTTTATGGCAGAAGGATAAGTCCCATAACCAAATACTTTATCATGACTGGAAGCCCACTAGTCCATTTTTATTTCATTGTTTATTGTGATATTTATTTTTCTAATCAAATGTGGTCAAGACATAGTTTATAACTTCCATTCTCTCTATAAAATTATGATGTAGTTTAAAAGCAAGATTTTTCCCCTTGAGTAATTGGGGGAACAAAAACAGTTTCACTCTAATTGATGGTCATCATCAGATAAAAATGTGTCCAGAACATTGGGCTGGTTATTTTGTCTGCACAGAAATGTAAGGTGAAGGAAAGTTATAGTATGCTTAAAAACCTTCTCAATTCATTGGTAAAAAAATACTTTCTAAGAATTTTTTTCTAAAAATAAGTTTATGTATGTAAAATATTTTATGGAGAACAAGAGGAAAAGGGACACGAATATCAATAAATCCAAGGTTAGTTTAAAAATTAATTCCAGAACTCGTTCAAGATTTTAATGGCCTCAAATGTTCTTTTGTAATGAAGCTGTATTCTCAGAGAGAATAAGAGCTATGTAACCAATTGGGTTTCGTGTTTTTACTTGAAAGCCAGGAAGTGCAAGTTGAAAATTAGTGTTCAGTTACAGTAAATATATCATTTGTCGTTTCTGGTAAAATGAACTGTCAATTTTCGCTGTGTACTTTCAAATTTCTGGTATTATAATTTTAAGGGCCATTTTGTGCACACACATTTGAAACTGCCTCAATTGCTTATTTTGAATTATGAGAGGTACATTAGAGCTCAATAATAAAAATGATAAAAATTAAGAAATACATGAAATGGGGCATACCTTCAGTTTCTGACAGGTAGGAAAGATTTTACATATGATCATTTATTTATAGTTGTCTATACTCACTCTTTCTACCTCTACTTCATCAATTCTGGAGCTCACCACTTCACTGAACATTCTCTAGACGAAGTCCATACTGAACTTTGTACGGCAAGATCCAACAGACCCCCGTGAGACCTTATTTTCCTAGATCTCTCTATGGTGTTCAAGGCAAATGACCACATTACTCCTTCTTGAAACTCTACTTCCTTGACTTCTAAAATACTACTCTCCTGGTTGTACTAGTTTAAATTCTCAGACTGCTTCTTTACTATCTATTTTTCAGAGTCTTTACTGGCTGATTAAACTGGTTTGCCAGAGATCCATCATTGGCTCACTTTTCTTCTACATGTACAAACTCTTTGATTGCTTTTACACAGTTTCATTCTTAGCTATATGCAAACGATCCTCAAAGTGAATAGTGCAGTCTTCTTGCCTAAGCTCCAGATGCATATGTGGCAGAATAAAGAAACTTCACATGGGAGTGTTTACAGACTTCTCTCATTCACCATCCCTCCAAGGTAAATCTTGTAACTGTCATCTAATTTCTCCCCTCCTCTTAGTATCCTAAAAAGGAACAATTATTTCTTGCTGGAACAGAGGCCACTTATGTACATAATAAAATTTTGAGGGGTGGAGAAGAGAAAGAAGACCAAAAGCCAGGAAGGCTGGGGGAAGAAAAGTGTTATCTCCACCTTGGGGAGTGCAAGAGATTACAGTCTTAGGGACTTTGTGGTTTTGTGGTATAAGATTAGTTGATCAGAGAGGAAAGAGGATTTAAACAAGGATTGCTATAGATTGTGTATAGGGATGTCCTCTAAAGTCTTTAAAGAGAAGCAAATAAATTAGTTTTGGCTATTAAATAATGATTCTTTAAATCCCACTTCATACAGAGACTGAGCCACATGCCTTCCTCTATCAAGACTTATTTTGATTAAACATATGAATATCTAACAGTTAATGGATTTCCTTATGGGCATCTCAGATGCAATGTGTCCAAAACTGAACTTGTCCAAAACTTATATGCAAAGCTGAACTCAGTAGCATGTAAAGTGGTTAAGAGCACGGATTCTAGAGATGAACTCACTGAATCTGAAGCTTTTTTTACATCACTCAACATCTGGATGATCTTGGGAATATTCCTGAATCTATCTATGCTTCAGTTTTATCTGTATAAGGGAGATTCTATAAGTACCTGCCACAGAGGATTATTATGTTGATTAAATGAGTTAATATTTGTAAAGCACTTAAAAGAGTATCTGATGCTTACTAAACAATAAATGTATTAAGTGAATAAAACACAAATCTTCATCCTTTCCCTCACTTTCAATCTTGTCTTCTTCCAGTGATCACCATCTCAGTGAATGAAACCACCATGTATCCAAGAGCCCATGCCATGCCTTGACCTTTCCTTCCTCATTTCTCACCTCCAATAGGCTGCCAGATACCGTTAATTATGTGTCCCCAATTATTATCTCTTACTCCCTGAAACTATCAGAACATTAACTCATAATTTCTGTGCTGGGCACTAGGAATACAATGAACAGATGGGCGAGACTTTTCTTCTCATGAAATCTATGGTTTAAAAGAGGAAGATAGTCTATATAAGTCCATGCCACTCTCTCACTTCGTCCCAGCTTACTCTTCCCCCTTCCCGTGTCCTCAAGTCCATTCTCTACATCTGTGTCTTTATTCCTGTCCTGCCCCTAGGTTCTTCAGAACCTTTTTTTTCTTTTAGATTCCATATATAAGTGATAGCATACAGTATTTATATATACTACCAAATGTAAAATAGATAGCTAGTGGGAAGCAGCCGCATAGCACAGGGAGATCAGCTTGGTGCTTTGTGACCACCTAGAGGGGTGGGATAGGGAGAGTGAGAGGGAGGGAGACGCAAGAGGGAGGGGATATGGGGATATATGTATATGTATAGCTGATTCCCTTTGTTATAAAGCAGAAACTAACACACACACACAAAAATAATAATAAAAGAGGAAGACAGGCATGGAACAATTAATTACAAATGTTAGGTTTTCTTCTAGATAATATGGCTATAAAGATGGTTACTTGGTCCCTTGAGGAGTCTACAGTGTATAAGAGAAACTGACACATAAAGAGAAAATTTCAAATTACAATTGTGTGATTAGTGTTCTAGTGGAGAGATTTGCAAAAGGCAGTGGGAGCTCTGTAGTCCACACAACCAAATCTTCTTCAGTGGGAAGTCAGGTAGTTCTTCCTAGGGAAAGTGACATTTTTTTCTACTCTGGAAGGAAATTAAGGAGTTTATTATATGGCCAAGGAAGTAAAGACCATTTCAGGGGTAGGAAATAATATGTGTAAAGGCATCCAGTCATAAAAAAGGTATTGTTTTAAAGAGAATTATGATAAATTCAGTAGGACTGGAACATAGAGTTAGAAGAAAGGGGATGACAGGAGGAGCTAAGTAAGGTAGGTTAGGGTTTGATGGTGACAGTCTTTCTGACAGGCTAAGGAGTTTAGCCTTAATCCTCAGGAAATAGGCACTGCCAGAAGATTCGGAGCAGCAGGATGAGGTGATTCTACCAAAATTCTTCCTTGATAAAACAAGATTAAGTCAACATTACCTTATTCATTTTGCAAAACTGTAACATTTTCTAGAAATTTTCATTTGATTAAGCCCTTATAAAACCCCTGAAACTGCTAATTTGGGCTTATGGAATTTACACCGTAAACTCTTCAGGTTTTATGAAAATCAAGACCAAGACCAAACAACAAGTTGATCTGTTCCTTTTCCTCTGCTCCTGTTGACTCTCACATTATTTGTTCTCTCCTTAAATGTTTCTGATTTCTCACTTTATTGTTTTTCAGTTTTACTCATTGACTTTCTTTCCTTCCCATTCTCAGGCCTTAGAGCTTATCACATCATTTCCTTAATCCATCCCCCAAATTCCTTGTCTCATAACAGATTTCACCATCAGTAAAGGATACCATTTGCTTAAATCTGAAACCTGGGAGTCATCTTCAACCTCTCCCACTTCCTCATCACTCATACTGCATTTATCAGTAAACCATGCTGATTCTGCCTCCAAATTTACACAAGTTTCCAAGACCACTTCTAGAAGTAGCTCATATGATACTGCATTTTGTAGACACCATTTCATCTCTTTGATTTTTCTGGTAAGTGGGTAGGGAATTTTCCAACTCTGAGCTTCCAAAAGTGTAGTTTTATTCCAGAGTTCTCACATCAAATTTTCTCCAGACCTATCTTCCAAATATCCACTGCAAGCACCATGGTTGCCAATAGCATTTAGAGACCCTGACCAGATCTGGGATAATGTAGACGAATTGCTTAGTCATGTCTATGGATATAAGAACCTTACAAATTCCATCCTCTTTCCTACTCCAAGAACCAAATTGCTTCACCTGGATTTATGGTGGATGAATCCAAACAATGATTTTCCAGTTTCAGGGGGCTCAGGGAAATGTTTATTACTTGTTATGAAGTTTTCCCACCTATTTAATCTTGCAAAACTTTGTCTTGAGTTTCCAATATTTTCCCTGTATCTTCCAAAGCTAATAAATACCAGTTTTGAAAAAGAAAAAGAAACCAACCATAGCTTCTGTTGGTACTTGGCAGGAAGGGGCTGAAATCGAGGAAAAGAGAAACTGGATGAAATTGCAGGAGAGAAAATTTACAATAAGAATCACACAAAGCTTCCTGGAAGTAAAGTCTATTTGCTGTAGAGTTGGAAAACGTTGGAAGTACTATCCCTAGAGATAGTGGCTGAGGTCTATGGATGAAAAACAAGATGTAAATAGTATTCAAAACAAACCCATTTAGATAGCCATTAATCCATTTGCTTCACAGGATCTTTTTTATCTCAAATGTATGAATATTCCATAACAACATCAAGAAAATTGAGCTTAGTACTTAGGACTCAAGTTGCTCACCTTACAAACAGTATCTATGACACACTAAAAATCATTTTTTGTAATAAAACTTCTGTAAAGAGCCACAGGGTTTTAGAATGTTACAACTAAAAGGATCTACCTTAGAGTGTCTAGTCTACCCTGTAATTTTCTAGATGGGGAAACTGAGACCTAAAAAAGGGAAGGGACTAGCTCAATGGAAGACAGACAACTGACAGAGCTGAACCCAGGGCCCTGCACTTCCATCCCTTTTTCTCTACGTACTGGCCACATGGGCACATATTTGTAATTAATGAGAATATTTTTTATTTGTTAAACTTACAGAATTTTAAACTGTTGTGAAAAATAATAAAAGAGGAAAGGAGCTATAATCCCTGCAAACACTTTCTTCATTAGACTTCAAATAATAGCCCCCATTTTCCCTTTATTCCAAGGCCTTATGGACAGTTGATTGCTGAGCGTTTTTTTTAACTCAATCTTGTTTTGCTTTATTTCGTCCTTGATTGCATTCAGCTTCTCTCTCCAGCAGCCACTTCTTAACTGCTACCATTTTGTAAGCTTCCCTGCTGCTCTAAGGCTGTCATTGTGACTGATTAATTTCATTAGCACAATGATGCACTTAAGCAGGACTAACTCATCTCTTTTGTTTTGTGTTCTGTAGTACACATCACAGACAAGAGTATTTGCAGGAGGAGATAGCTGCTTAGATGCCGGATGGGAAGAGAAAAATATAGGGACTTTTGCTTGTAGTTCTTTAAGTAAAATGTTCAGTACCTCCCGGGTCCTTGAGGAACCCAGCTAAGGTGTTCATCTACACAATCAGAATTCTATTGTTTTGCAAGTGCTTTGCTTATCCTGGCAGTTGGGAACATGACTTTCAATCTATCATTTGTCAAGTGAAGAGGAGAAAGAAGGGCACTAACATTTATTTAACATCTACCAAGTGCCAGACACTATCCTAGTAGACCTTTTGTCATCAAATGAAATGCCTGCTTCACAATGATATATCCTTTGCTGCTCAGGAAAGCTTTTTAACTAGATGTACAGTTCCCCAAAATCATGTCACTGTTTCAATCGCTGGCTTCTACCCATGCAAGTTAACCCTATTAAAAGATAAGAAATGGGGGCTTCCCTGGTGGCGCAGTGGTTGAGAGTCTGCCTGCCTATGCAGGGGACACGGGTTCGTGCCCCAGTCCGGGAGGATCACACATGCCAAGGAGCGGCTGGGCCCGTGAGCCATGGCCACTGAGCCTGCACGTCCGGAGCCTGTGCTCCGAAACGGGAGAGGCCACAACAGTGAGAGGCCCACGTACCAGAAAAAAAAAAAAAAAAAAGATAAGAAATGGGAATGAGGAGATTGTAGGGAAGATGGTGGAAGAGAAAGACGTGGAGATCACCTTCCTCCCCACAGATACAACAGAAATACATCTACACGTGGAACAACTCCTACAGAACACCTACTAAACGCTGGCAGAAGACCTCAGACCTCCCGAAAGGCAAGAAAGCCCCGACGTACCTGGGTAGGGCAAAAGAAAGCAGAATAAACAGAGACAAAAGGATAGGGACGGGACCTTCACCAGTGGGAGGGAGCTGTGAAGGAGGAAAGGTTTCCACACACTAGAAGCCCCTTCACGGGCGGAGACTGCAGGTGGCGGAGGGGGAAGCTTCGGAGCTGCGGAGGAGAGCACAGCAACAGGGGTGCGGGGGGCAAAGTGGAGAGATCCCCGCACAGAAGATCGGTGTGGACCAGCACTCAGCAGCCCGAGAGGCTTCTCTGCTCCCCCGCCGGGGCGGGCGGGGCTGGGAGCTGAGGCTCGGGCTTCGGTCAGAGCACTGGGAGAGGACTGGGGTTGGCGCGTGAACACAGCCTGAAGGGGTTAGTGCGCCACGGCTGGCCGGGAGGGAATCTGGAGAAAAGTCTGGACCTGCAGAAGAGGCAAGAGACTTTTTCTTCCCTCTTTGTTTCCTGGTGTGCGAGGAGAGGGTGTTAAGAGCGCTGCTTAAAGGAGCCCCAGAGATGGGCGCGAGCCACGGCTAAAAGTGCGGACCCCAGAGACGGGCATGAGACGCTAAGGCTGCTGCTGCCGCCACCAAGAAACCTGTGTGCGAGCACAGGTCACTATCCACACCCCCCCTCCGGGGAGCCTGTGCAGCCTACCACTGCCAGGGTCCTGGGATACAGGGACAACTTCCCCGGGAGAACGCATGGTGAGCCTCAGGCTGGAGTAACGTCACGCTGGCCTCTGTCGCCGCAGGCTCGCCCCGCATCCCACCCCTCCCTCCCCCGGCCTGAGTGAGCCACAGCCCGCTAATCAGCAGCTCCTTTAACCCCGTCCTGTCTGAGCGAAGAACAGATGCCCTCCAGCGACCTACACACAGAGGCGGGGCCAAATCCAAAGCTGAGCCCCGGGAGCTGTGAGAACAAAGAAGAGAAAGGGAGATCTCTCCCAGCAGCCTTAGGAGCAGTGGATTAAAGCTCCACAATCAACTTGAGGTATCCTGCATCTGTGGAATACCTGAATAGACAATGAATCATCCCAAATTGAGGCGGTGGACTTTCAGAGCAAGATTTATGACTTTTTCCCCTTTTCCTCCTTTTGTGAGTGTGTATGTGTATGCTTCTGTGTGAGATTTTGTCTGTATAGCTTTGCTTCCACCATTTGTCCTAGGGTTCTATCCGTCTGCTTTTTGTTGTTGTTTTCTTTTAAAAAAATTGTTTTTCCTTATAATTATTTTTTATTTTAATAACTTTATTTTATCTTACTTTATTTTATTTTACTTTATCTTCTTTCTTTTTCTTTCTTTCTTTCTTTCTTTCTTTCTTTCTTTCTTTCTTTCTTTCCTTCCTTCCCTCCCTCCGTCCTTCCTTCCTCCCTCTCTCCCTCCCCCCTTTCTTCCTATCTTTCTTCCTTTCCTTCTGTCTTTCTTTCTTTCTTCTTTTTCTCCCTTTTATTCTGAGCCGGGTGGATGAAATGCTCTTGGTGCTGCAGCCAGCAGTCACTGCTGTGCCTCTGAGGTGGGAGAGCCAACTTCAGGACACTGGTCAACAAGAGACCTCCCAGCTCCACATAATATCAAGTGGCGAAAATCTCCCAGAGATCTCCATCTCAACACCAGCACCCAGCTTCACTCAATGACCAGCAAGCTACAGTGCTGGACACCCTTTGCCAAACAACTAGCAAGACAGGAACACAACCCCACACATTAGCAGAGAGGCTGCCTAAAATCACAATAAGTCTACAGCCACCCCAAAACACACCACCAGACGTGGACCTGCCCACCAGAAAGACAAGATCCAGCGTCATCCACCAGAACACAGGCATTAGTCCCCTCCATCAGGAAGCCTACACAACCCACTGAACCAACTTCAGCCACTGGGAGCCAACATAGGAGCCAACATAGGAGTACCTCAATACATAAGGCAAATACTAACAGCCAGAAAAAGGGAAATCGACAGTAACACATTCATAGTAGGGGACTCTAACACCCCACTTTCACCAATGGACAGATCATCCAAAGTGAAAATAAATAAGGAAACACAAGCTTTAAATGATACATTAAACAAGATGGACTTAATTGATATTTGTAGGACATTCCATCCCAAAACAACAGAATACACATTTTTCTCAAGTGCTCATGGAACATTCTCCAGGATAGATCGTATCTTGGGTCACAAATCAAGCCTTGGTGAATTTAAGAAAATTGAAATCATATCAAATATCTTTTCCGACCACAACGCTATGAGACTAGATATCAATTACAGGAAAAGATCTGTACAAAATACAAACACATGGAGGCTAAACAATACACTACTTAATAACGAAGTGATCACTGAGGAAATCAAAGAGGAAATAAAAAAGCACCTAGAAACAAATGACAATGGAGACACGACGACCCAAAACCTATGGGACGCAGCAAAAGCAGTTCTAAGAGGGAAGTTTGTAGCAATACAAGCCTACCTCAAGAAACAGGAAACATCTCGAATAAACAGCCTAACCTTGCAACTAAAGCAATTAGAGAAAGAAGAACAAAAAACCCCAAAATTAGCAGAAGGAAAGAAATCATAAAAATCAGATCAGAAATAAATGAAAAAGAAATGAAGGAAACAATAGCAAAGATCAATAAAACTAAAAGCTGGTTCTTTGAGAAGATAAACAAAATTGATAAACCATTAGCCAGACTCATCAAGAAAAAAAGGGAGACGACTCAAATAAGTAGAATTGGAAATGAATAAGGAGAAGTAACAACTGAAACTGCAGAAATACAAAAGATCATGAGAGATTACTAAAAGCAACTCTATGCCACTAAAATGGACAACCTGGAAGAAATGAACAAACTCTTAGAAATGCACAGCCTGCCAAGACTGAATCAGGAAGAAATAGAAAATATGAACAGACCAATCACAAGCACTGAAATTGAAACTGTGATTAAAAATCTTCCAACAAACAAAAGCCCAGGACCAGATGGCTTCACAGGCGAATTCTATCAAACATTTAGAGAAGAGCTAACACCTATCCTTCTGAGACCATCCCAAAATATAGCAGAGGGAGGAACACTCCCAAATTCATTCTACGAGGCCACCATCACCCTGATACCAAAACCAGACAAGGATGTCACAAAGAAAGAAAACTCAGGCCAATATCAATGATGAACATAGATGCAAAAATCCTCAACAAAATACTAGCAGACAGAATCCAACAGCACATTAAAAGGATCATAAACCATGATCAAGTGGAGTTTATCCCAGGAATGCAAGGATTATTCAATATACACAAATCAATCAACGTGATACACCATATTAACAAATTGAAGGAGAAAAACCATATGATCATCTCAATAGATGCAGAGAAAGCTTTTGACAAAATTCAACACCCATTTATGATAAAAACCCTGCAGAAAGTAGGCATAGAGGGAACTTTCCTCAACATAATAAAGGCCATATATGACAAACCCACAGCCAACATTGTCCTCAATGGTAAAAAACTGAAAGCATTTCCACTAAGATCAGGAACAAGACAAGGTTGCCCACTCTCACCACTCTTATTCAACATAGTTTTGGAGGTTTTAGCCACAGCAATCAGAGAAGAAAAAGGAATAAAAGGAATACAAATCGGAAAAGAAGAAGTAAAGCTGTCACTGTTTGCAGATGACATGATACTGTACATAGAGAATCCTAAAGATGCTGCCAGAAAACTACTAGAGCTAATTAATGAATTTGGTAAAATAGCAGGATACAAAATTAATGCACAGAAATCTCTGGCATTCCTATACACTAATGATGAAAAATCTGAAAGTGAAATCAAGAAAACACTCCCATTTACCATTGCAACAAAAAGAATAAAATATCTAGGAATAAACCTACCTAAGGAGTCAAAAGACCTGTATGCAGAAAATTATAAGACACTGATGAAAGAAATTAAAGATGATACAAATAGATGGAGAGATATACCATGTTCTTGGATTGGAAGAATGAACATTGTGAAAATGACTCTACTACCCAAAGCAATCTACAGATTCAATGCAATCCCTATCAAACTACCACTGGCATTTTTCATAGTACTAGAACAAAAAATTTCGCAATTTGTATGGTAACACAAAAGACCCCGAATAGCCAAAGCAATCTTGAGAACGAAAAACGGAGCTGGAGGAATCAGGCTCCCTGACTTCAGACTATACTACAAAGCTACAGTAATCAAGACAGTATGGTACTGGCACAAAATCAGGAAGATAGATCAATGGAACAGGTTAGAAAGCCCAGAGACAAACCCACACACATATGGTCACCTTATCTTTGATAAAGGAGGCAGGAATGTACAGTGGAGGAAGGACAGCCTCTTCAATAAGTGGTGCTGGGAAAACTGGACAGGTACATGTAAAAGTATGAGATTAGATCACTCCCTAACAACATACACAAAAATAAGCTCAAAATGGATTAAAGACCTAAATGTAAGGCGAGAAAGTATCAAACTCTTAGAGGAAAACATAGGCAGAACTCTTTGACATAAGTCACAGCAAGATCCTTTTTGACCCACCTCCTAGATAAATGGAAATAAAAACAAGAACAAACAAATGGGACCTAATGAAACTTCAAAGCTTTTGCACAGCAAAGGAAACCATAAACCAGACCAAAAGACAACCCTCAGAATGGGAGATAATATTTGCAAATGAAGCAACTGACAAATGATTAACCTCCAAAATTTATAAGCAGCTCATGCAGCTCAATAACAAAAAAACCCAATCCAAAAATGGGCAGAAGACCTAAATAGGCATTTCTCCAAAGAAGATATACTTTGTTGCCAGTCTTGGCAACAAACAAATGAAAGAATACTCAACATCATTAATCATTAGAGAAATGCAAATCAAAAGTATAATGAGATATCATCTCACACCAGTCAGAATTGCCATCATCAAAAAATCTAGAAACAATAAATGCTGGAGAGGGTGTGGAGAAATGGGAACACTCTTGCACTGCTGCCACTCTTGCACTGTGAATTGGTACAGCCACAATGGAGAACAGTATGGACGTTCCTTAAAAAACTACAAATAGAACTACCATATGACCCAGCAATCCCACTACTGGGCATATACCCTGAGAAAACCATAATTCAAAAAGTGTCATGTACCAAAATGTTCATTGCAGCTCTATTTACAATAGCCCGGAGATGGAAACAACCTAAGTGTCCATCATCGGATGAATGGATAAAGAAGATGTGGCACATATATACAATGGAATATTACTCAGCCATAAAAAGTAATGAAATTGAGCTATTTGTAATGAGGTGGATAGACGTAGAGTCTGTCATACAGAGTGAAGTAAGTCAGAAAGAGAAAGACAAATACCGTATGCTAACACATATATATGGAATTTAAGAAAAAAAATCTCATGAAGAACCTAGGGGTAAGACAGGAATAAAGACACAGACCTACTAGATAATGGACTTTAGGATATGGGGAGGGGGAAGGGTAAGCTGTGACAAAGTGAGAGAGTGGCATGGACATATATACACTACCAAATGTAAAACAGATAGCTAGTGGGAAGCAGCCGCATAGCACAGGGAGATTGGCTCGGTGCTTTGTGACCACCTAGAGGGGTGGGATAGGGAGGGTGGGAGGGAGGGAGACGCAAGAGGGAAGAGATATGGGAACATATGTATATGTCTAACTGATTCACTTTGTTATAAAGCAGAAACTAACACACCATTGTAAAGCAATTATACTCCAGTAAAGATGTAAAAAAAATAAAAATATAATAATTTAATAAATGGGAGTGAGATAAAAACCCAAGGTTTAGACGTGAGAGCACTAACACAGAAGGCCTCCCCCTCACGTAAACTGGACATAAGTGAAAATAAGTTTATTATTGCTTTCTGAAAAGTTTGCAGACTTCTCAGAAATATGGTACGGGAGAAAACACTTTGGGCTGAAAGACCAGGGTTCTACTCACAACTGTGCTGCTGACTAGCCTAGTGATATTGAATAAGGCTCATCCTCCCTCTGGGGCTTGGTTTCCCCACATGAAAAGGTGTGCCTTTTAGAGTTCTTTCAGGAGTCAAATGGCAGAGATTGTGGAGTTGTGATTTGGAGAAGGGTTGTGAAGCTAGCAGTACTCTGAGCTTCCTATCCCTGCTTTAATCAAGGCACCACTTTTTGTATATCTTTTCGTTAGTGGGGTTCCAAGAAATATTTCATGTTAACAAAGATTTATATTGCTATAAAAGTTTGAAAATCATTTGATTAGATGATGTCTACTGTTCTTTTCAGCTCTGAGTCCTGCCGGTCTGTGATATTTGTGAATCCAGCTGTTGACTGCCCAGCCCTTGAGGCTACAAAAGGGAGGTAAGATTCTAGAATATTTGCTTTCACTTCTAACTCCATTTGTTTTCATTCTTCTGCTCTTGAAAACCCACTTTAAATAAACTGGCCTTGCCACTGTTTATTTCATAAAAAGCACATCCTAAACCATTATTGTTTGATTATTTCTTTCTGGAGAGAAAACACCACCTTTGTTTCTCCTTAAGAATAATCACATGGTTTCGGATAAGCTATATGTTTTTTAATTAGAGATGGGGAAAAAAATCCAACCATTGCTGAAATTCTTTGGGGAGCGGCAACAACCTTTCCAGACAGTAAGCCCTGGAGTGAGAGAATAGACTCTGATATATTGACTCACCAACAGAGTGACCAATTCAAGGTCCCCTTGATCATTCATTCCTATATGAATCCCAGGTATGCCTCTGAGATTTCCTTCATATTTTACTGTAGAGCAAGCCAGAACAGAGAGACATTCATTTGGTATTATTATCAGCAGCCAAACTTGATCAGAAAAATATGGGTCTGGAGTGTATGTTTGTTCAACAACCTCCAAGTTTTTCTAGCCATTCCAGACCCAGAGGGCTCCAAGGTCTATATTCAATGGCCAGGTTATCTTTCCCACAAATCCTAAACTGCTCCTCTCTTGGCTAAGAGAATCAGTTAGAAGTTCTGGTGCTTTTCCATCAAGTCTGAGTGCAAAATTATTTTAAGGCAACCTCTTTTGAAAGCCCGGATTTTGGTGCCTCTTTTCCCAATCTTAAAGAAATACTATATATATATATATATATATATATATATATATATATATATACCCATCAATATAAACTTGTATTTACTGCTTTAGGTAGTCCTTTAAATCAAATAGGAGGAAAACAGTTAAAATCAAAAATATATTTTTTATAATTATTGATGTAGAAAACTTTACCAGTTCTCTTTATTTCTTTATGTGGATTCAAATTATTGTCTAGTGAAGGATAAGTTTGCTGGGTATAGAACTCTTGGTAGATGGTCATTTCTTTCAGCACTTTGAACATATCATCCCACTGCTATCTGGCCTCCATAGTTTCTAATGAGGAGTTATCTGTTTAATTTTTAAAATTATCTTATTGAAGTATAGTTATTGTACAATATTATATGTTACAGGTGTACAATATAGAGATTCACAATTTTTAAAGGTTATACTCCACTTATAGTTATAAAATATTGGCTATATTCCCTGTGTTGTACAATATATCCTTGTAGCTTATTTTATACATAATAGTTTGTACTTCTTAATCCCCTACCCCTATATTTCCCCTCCCCCTTGCCCAAGGTCAAACAGCTCAAAATAGCTGAGCTAGAATTCAAACACAGTTTGGTCTGATTCTTAACCGTATGCATATCTCTCTAATGTAATGGCATATTTCTTTGCCTGTCTTTATCACTGTAAAGTAGCCTGTGTGCTCCCAGAAAGCAAGAGCCATATCTTACTTATTTCTGCATTTTCAACACTGAGCACAATCCCTAGTACATGGTAGGCTCTCATAATGCATGTTGACTGACTAAATAAATGAATAAATGTTTGCAGCAGACAGAGGCTTGGCTTGGGGCAGATGTAGGTACTGGATTGAGGCAGATTACAGAGGACCAGCCTATGTGGCGGAACACCAAAGAAGTCTAGTCAGGAGATACTTCATCCAAGATAAATAAATTCTGAAATCCAACCCAGATCACAAAACTTGCTTTAGTAGTAGACATGCATTCAGAATTTTACCTCAGCACTTCAGAGGTGAAAGAAAACGTGTAGTTCTTCAATCATTTGAGGAAGATACATTTCATATTTCAAATCTGTCAGAGGGTTTATGTGCTTTAAGAGATATGTGACCTCAAAGCTAATCCTTATCCTCTTGGCTTAGAATTTCATGTCAAGCTAAATTTGAAATGCCTTAATATAATTCTGTGGAGGCCAGAAACCCTGAAAAACATTCTGTTTCTTACGGCTTAAATGTTGAAGGTATTATCCTTCTAACATGAAGTTTGGGATAAATTTAAGGTCTATGAAAGCATAGGATTAAGAGGCTGGGGACAGCACAAATGGCTTGGCATTCATAAGCAGAAGGGTACATTGGCCTCTGCCCCTGAGTAAATGGTATGTGTTTTTACCTTTCTGAATATGTCAGACATGGTGAGACTTGAGCCATGTAATTGCTGCAAGTTGGAAATACCTTGGGTACTTTGCATGTTGCTTCCAGTGACATGTGCCTGTATCTTTGGGTTCAGAGATTTAAGAGACTAAGGGCGATCTGCCTCAGTGAAGAAGGCAGACATGAGAGGATTTGGCCAAATTGCACTGTCCGAACCTGGCAGCACAATATGTCCACACGTACTTGCATTCTACCAAACTTTCTTGATCCTAACTCTGGGAATCACAATATATTTCACAGAGTCATAGCATGTCAGAGCTGGAAAGGGCCTTAGGGCTATCTAAACCCATCATAGCAGGATGGAGAAACTGAGACCCAGAAAGGGGAAATGATTTATCCAAGGTCTCAGAAATAGTACATGCTAGGACTAGAGCCCTGGTATCTGACACTTCAATCTGTTGTTCTTTCTACTACCCCAGAGTATCTCCTTGGAGAAAGAGCAAATCAAAGAAAATGTATCTCCTACCTTAGTGAGTGGCACCACAACTTATGGCATTCCTATCTTTCATTGAATCTTCCTGGCTAAATAACATCTGAAAATGTTCCCACACTCTGCTTCTCTGGTCCTGCCCTAGAGCTTCTTTGTGCTACAAAAGAAAATCTTGCTACACATTCATAGCCCTCAACCTCAGCTGGGTCGTTGACACTTGTTGGCCTTCATTTTTGCTTGTCATTTCTTTCAGTGATTCTCCCCAAAATTTCCTAATGCCTTTAAGTCGCTTACTCAACCATCAGCAGCAGATGTTGTTGCACTATCTCACCAGTAGAATTAAAGTCGTCAGACATGAGTTTACCCAGCTTCTTACTCTTCCACTTACACTATATTTCACCTACACCCAATTTTTCTCCTTTCCTCCATTTTCAGTGGAAGATGTATTCTTTCTCACATTCAAGACTATTTCCTTACCCTGGCTTTTGGTCCCAGCTTCATCTCCTCTTCTGAGACCAATTAGCCACTCTTTATTCTATGTCTTCATGTTCCCTTTCTCTCTACTAATTTCCCCACTGTCTGCCTGTTTGTCTATCTGTCATCTATCTATGCATCTGTCTATCTCTTTGTGTACACATGTATGCACATATATTTAAACAATTCTCTTTGCAAAACAAAAATTCCCATGAATTAACAGCCCCCATAATAATCACCCTATTTTCCCCTTTCCTTTTCAAACCATGCTTCTTGAAACAGTATTCTATGCTTGCTTTCTCCACTTCCTTACTTGCCATGCAAGCCTCATTGCAATGTAATTCGGCTTCTGATCTTACCACTTCACTGAAAGGATTCTTACCAAGGTGGCCCGTGATCTCCAAGTTTAAAAATACAAGATACCTCTCTATTTTTAACTTATTGAATCTCTACTACATTTGAAATTGATTTCTACTCGCACTTGGTTTTAAAACATTCTATTTCCTGGGTTTCCATAATACTAGTTTTGTTTTTTTTCTCTGTCTCTCTGGCCACTCATTTTTAGTCTTCTTCATCAGTTCCTTCTCTCCTTCTTTTCCATTAAACATTGATGTGATTCAAGCATCCCTCCTTGGCCCAATGTTTTTCTGTCTTTACATGCTTTTACATAATCATATCCCATGGTTTCAATGACAACTTGGATGGCCAGTGACACCTAAAATAGGATATTCTGTGGACTTCCCTGGTGGCGCAGTGGTTAGGAATCCCCCTGCCAATGCAGGGGACATGGGTTCAAGCCGGGAAGATCCCACATGCCACGGAGCAACTAAGCCCGTGCACCACAACTACTGAGCCTACTCTTTAGAGACCGCGAGCCACAGCTACTGAAGTCTGCACGCCTAGAGCCCGTGCTCCACAACAAGAGAAGCCACCGCAATGAGAAGCCCGCGCACCGTGACGAAGAGTAGCCCCCGCTCGCCACAACTAGAGAAAGCCTGCACACAGCAACAAAGACCTAAAGCAGCCAAAAATAAATAAATAAATTTAAAATAGGATTCTGCTCAGACCCCTCTCCTGAGCTCCAGATCCAAATTTCTAACTGCCTGTTGCATGTCTCCAGTATCTTTGTCTAAATGTGACCCTCACTGAACTTATTATCTACCATTATTCTCAGTATATTGCATCACCATCTACCCAGGCACCTAACAATGCAACCTGAAAGTGATCCTAGACTCCTTCATTTTCTTAACTGCCTACCTCTTCCCCATTCTTTGTCAGTCACTAAGTACTCTTGATTTTATGTATTAAACATTTTTCAAACCTTTTTCTTCTTCTTTATTCAAGCTCTTTTCTGTCCTAGTTCAAGCCTCCATCATCTTTTGTCTGTACTATTGCAACTGCCTCCAAACAGCTCTTCTTGTTTCTTATGGTCAGGATGATCTTTCTAAGACACAAATCTGACCACTACACCCCTGTATTTAAACATTTCAATGGATACTCATTATCTAGAGAATAAAGGTTGATTCTTTTGCCATGGTTTACAAGGTTCTTCATAGTGTTGCCCCTATGTGACTCTTCAGCGTCATTTCCTATCATTTCTCACTCCCTCTGTATAGTCTACTACTATTAAACAACACATCACTCTATGTAAATACTGCGCTGACTTAGACCTACTGTACTTTTCTTTCCCACCTTTTTTATCTAGAAAATTCCAACACACCCTCAGCAATAAGTTCTTCTAGAGGATGGGCTATATACTCCCCTTAAGAATTTCCATAATATCTATGTAGACTTTTAGTAAAACATGCCATATTATATTGAAATTATCAGTTCATGTGTCTGTCTTCTCTATTTGACAATAGGATCCATGAGGGCTGGACTTGTGTATTATTAATCTTTGTATTTCTGTGTTTGGCATATAATAGGCACTCAATAAGTATCTGTAAACTATTTAATCATATTACTCACTCAGGGTAGATCCCTGGATTCTACTTAGACAACTCCCTTTCATTCATCTTTCTACATCTAATCATTCACCAACTTCTAGAATATTTCTCCAACCTGTCCTTTCCCTTCTGTCACTACAACAACTGCCTTACTTCTGGACTTCATATTTTTCTGCCCATACTATTATAAAAATTTTCTTATAGGTCTTTTCCTCTCCAATTTATCCTCTACACTGCAGCCAGACTAACCTCTCTTACTTGCACATTTAACCGTGTCATTCATTTTCTTAATATTGTTTGATGCTTTCACTTTTCTCTTAGGGCAAATAACAAACACCTTAGTCTGCTTTTCATTGATAACCCCTCCTTTTATTTTTTTGATGCCTCAAAACTTTTTAAAGTTTCCTAGTCATATGAATCTATGTCATGCCACTGTGGCTTTTTCTATGAAACTCCTTCTGCTTAAAATGCTTTCCCTCACCCTTGTCCCCTGAGAAAAATACCTATTCAGTTGAGATACTCAAGACTCTAGAATAGTGCCTGGCATGGAGCAGGTGCTCAATGATTATTGTCCAGTGAATGAATGTATGAATAAATATAGGTGATATTTCATCTTAGGTACGATACAAAGACAAGAGGAAAAAGAATTTGAGGGGATAATGAACATGGAGTCGGGAAGTCTGTGAGATCACAGGAAATAATTCCTCTGGTCTCAGAGAGTTTTGCAGAAGGAACAAAGATGAAGAGATAATTATGGAATTAGACAAGTGATCTATTTCATACACCAGTCATACAATGCTGGTAGATGAAAAGGAAGTAACTTTTATATTCTACTGTCATTTCCCCTTCCCCCCACACATATATCCCATTTCTTTCTTCCCCTGTGATAAGTACTCCTCAGATGGCTCAAGGAAAGGGACTTACTATGAATTAGATCAATCAGCTTGCTTTTGTAACATTTGGTAAACAAGCTGCATGGAGAAAATAGAATGTTTAATACAGGAGGAGAGTAGGACCAGGGCCGTGTGTTGAATCTTGGCATGGGAACTGGGCCGTGAGCAAATCTCAGTGATCTTTGGATGAAGCAAGAGGGCATACAAAAGCACAGAATGGATTGGGTGGAGGAGGAGAAGGCTAAGAGTAGGATGAAAATGCATGAAAATAAATCATAAGTAGAGTTACGAATTGAGTCTAAGATGGTTTGAGCAAACAGGGGAAATGAAAGGGCATCCAAAAACCAGAATTTGTACAAAACAGAGCATACAAGAAGAAGAAAGAGAAAAGGACTGAAAAGAGGCCTCCCAAATGGCCCTTTAGTCAGGACAGAAACCAGGTTACTGTTAAACCTGCTGCCTGGTGTATTAGTTTTCTATTGCTGCTTAATAAATTACCACAAACTTAGTGGTTCTTAAAACATACAAATTCTTTTTCTTACAATTGGAGATGTCAGAAGTCCAAAATGAGTCTTGCTGGGTTAAAATCGAGGTGCTGACAGGGCTACATGCCTTCTGAAAATTCTAAGGGAGAATCCACTTTCTCGCCTTTCCAACTTCTAGAGACGGTCCACATTCCTTGGTTCATGGCCCTCTTCCTCCATTTTCAAAACCAGCAGCATGGGGCCAATTCTTCTCATACTGTCACCTTACTGGTTCTCTCTCTTCTCCCGCCCTCTTCTACTTCTAAGGACACATGTGGTTACGTTGAGCCATCTGGATAGTGCATCTCAGGGTCTACTGATTAGCGACCTAGGAACCTTCATTCTCCTTTGCCACGTAACCTAACATAATCACAGATTCCGGGGATTAGGACATGAGCATCTTTAGGGGGGAGGCTCATTATTCTACCTCCCACACCTGGCCTACCCAATGCAACATGAAGACCTGAAGATCAGCCATAATCAGGGAGAGAAAAGTCAGAAGTTACCTTTCATTTCCCTGAAGGCTGCTCAGGCTGAGCAGAGGCTCAAAACATTCCTTGGGCCTGGCCCTGAGGCGTCTCTTAAGCACTAGGTAGCAGCACTTGCTGGATGGAGTACCACGACCAGCAACTTATATGCTTGCTCTGGGAGTACAGATGGATGGATACCTGAGGTTCAGTCAGTCTCGGAGTTATATCCGCCCAGAGCCAGCGATCTGATAGATCCCCCTGAGACCCTCTCGCATCTTGGCAGGGGTTGGTAATGCCATCACCATCCCTTCAGACTCCAAGCTTTTATTTTTCTCCACTTTAAATGGGAAAAAAAAGCAGTGTCAAAAGAAAGCATCTGACCAAATGATCTGTGGAGTTACTATGGCTGCTCCTGCTGACTGCAATCACCCAGAGACAATTGAGCTGAGCTCAAGAGGAAGACAGCCTATGCAGAAAATCTTTTATCAGATTGATTTTTTCATTGAGTATATTGTATATTCTGCCACCCATAATTTAACAGGGTCCAGTGTTCCCATCTTGATAGTCATCTTCATACTCATTACAAATATAATAGTCTTTTCCAAATCAGCACAGAAATAGAGGGTTGACAGGTTAAGTGAGGACAGAAACATGAAATTGCCTGACCCATATGAAGTCTTGGGTCAAAGGGACACCCCACTTGTTAGGTTTACTTTTAGTTTCAGCATTTCAAAATGCATTGACATATTAATTAGAACCTGAAATGCCAAATTATGCTCAGAAGCAGCACATTACAGGAACAGAGATGAAAGAAGATTCCTATAAGAGAAATGACTTTTTTTTTTGCCTTTGAAAAGTAAACAAAACAGGAAAAGGACAGGGTTTGGTCAAAGAAGCAGAAACACAATGAGTGTTACAAAATAAGAGATTTATTATAGGAATGTGATGTTATACTCTTGTAGGATCTTGTTACGCCGTCTATGTAAGGCTGTTGCTTCTGCATCTGGTGTCAGGCATGAAGTCATCAAGTTCAGCAATGAGGGAGGAGAGAGGAGCATGGAGTGGGGAGAGCAGGGCCAAACTGAAACCTATGAGGATAAACTGGAATGTATGGGGATCAAAGGGAGTACAAAGTAAGCTACAAGAGCAAAGTGCAAAGGAAGTTACACGAGCAAAGAAACCTGTGAAGACAAACTGGAATCCATGAAGACAATTTGGAACCAATATCCCTCTCTCACCACCATGAACTTCAAAGATGTGGATGACCTACAGGTCTCCACTGCATGAGCCCATCACCACTCTTCATTGTCTGCTAAATGAGTCCCTTGGTCAGAAGCAATGCTGTGTGGAATACCATGAGGGGGAAGAAGATGCTGGTAGTGGTTTTGGCAGAAGTACTGCAGGCATGAATGGTAAATCCATATACAGCATAAGTGCCTATTCCAGTGAGAACGTACACTGCCCTATCCATTAATGCAAGTAGTCCAGTGTGGTCATTCTACCACCTGGAAGCTGGCTGATATCTCTGGGGAATGGTGCCATATTAGGAGCTCACTGTCGATCTCTGTTTTGGCAGGTTGGACACTAGGCAGTGGCTGGAGCCAGATAAACCTTGGTGGGCAGAAGTCCATGTTGCTCATGTATCATCTCCAACCCTGTCACTAACTACTTTGTTCATGATAAGTAATGAGAAGAGTAGCTGGGGAAATAGGCTGGCTGGCTGACTTCCACAGAACAGATAAACTTATCCATCTGATTATTAAGATACTTCTCTGCTGAGTCATTCTTTGAGAGACATTCACTTGGGACACACATATCTTCACACTCTGTGCCCATTCAGAAAGGTCTGTCCATATACTTCTTCCCAGGTCTTGTCACCACGTTTCCAACTTTATTTTTTTTCAATTCCCTGAACATCCAGCCAAACCATTAGCCAAGTTCATGAATCAATGTAGACCTGTGCCTCCAGCCATCCTTCCTTTTTTTTTTTTTGCGGTACGCGGGCCTCTCACTATCGTGGCCTCTCCCGTTGCAGAGCGCAGGCTCCGGACGCGCAGGCTCAGCGGCCATGGCTCACGGGCCCAGCCGCTCCGCGGCATGTGGGATCTTCCCGGACGGGGGCACGAACCCGTGTCCCCTGCATCGGCAGGCGGACTCTCAACCACTGCGCCACCAGGGAAGCCCCATCCTTCCTTTTAAGCACAATGAACAAACACTTGCGCTGATCAAAGTTTTGCCTACTAGGAGGATTTCTCTTCACAATTTTTTTTTCCAGGGCCATCCAGAGTGAGGCTAGAGTGGTGCATCTGTCTACTTTTGGGTGGCGCCTGCACATTGTAAACTGAGCTCAAGTTTTGTTCTTTTTCAGAAAACTCGTCATAGGTGACTCCCCATGAGATCATAGATGCGGGCTGGGAGAGAGAAGATAGTGTAGCAGTAAGAAGGATGATGGGCATCTGGGTCACTTGCTCATGCCATTTACTTGTGCCTCCAGAACTTGCTTGAGTCTGAGCAACCCGAACGAGCTTTTTGGCTGACCCAATATATACCTTCCACTTGCTGCCGTGCAGGACCAACTTTGTATGTCAGTGGGTCAGACAGCATCCAATTTATGAGTGGCAAGTTAGGTCACATAGTAACTTGAAGATCTCCACTGGGGCACAATAGCAAGTAAGAAGCTATTTATCAGAAGGAGCATGCCTATAGAGGATGGCGTTTTTCTACTCCCAAAATGTAAAGGCGTATACTGTGATTCGCCAACAGCGGCCTGACAAAAGCTCTGTACAGCATCTCTGTCTATTACTGACACTTCAAGCACCATCAGCTCTGTCAGGTCATATAACCTAAGTTGCTGTGTAGCTTGCATCGGAGTCTGAACCTGATACAGAGCCTTCTCTTGTTCTGAGCCCACTCAAAACTGGCAACCTTTTGGGTTACTCAGTAGATGGATTGGACTCAAACTAGGACCAAAATGAAGACCCAAATGTCTCCAAAATCCAAAGAGGCCCAGTATGCATTGTGCCTCTGTCACCAGGGAATATGTTGATTTGTTCCAACAGTGAAACCACGTCTGAAAGAGCAACTGTAATTGGAGTTTCAACTTGATTGAGTTTATGATAATACATTGTCATTCATTCCCCATGCTCACTCTGCCTTCTGTACAAGCTAAACAGTCGACTTGGTTGGGGAGTGGTAGGTAGAGGCAGTTTTAATGGCTTCCACTTGTTATTTCTTACCCTAATAACCCTTACTCCACAGATCATGAAACAAGGATTCAGCCAGTTGCTCAGTATGTCTATTCCAACTATGCATTTGGAACTGGAGAGATAACTACAGGGTGGAATTGAGGACTCGCGGTCCACTGTGAGATAGACCTGAGGTAACACTCTCCTGAAGACCTGACCCACAAAAACCCCTATTCTGACCGGTGGACAGCAGTGGCATTTTGGATCTCCAACAGTAAGTGTCATTCATAGTCAGTGTCCAGTAATCCTCCAAATTTCTGATTATTCCCCTTTCCTCGATGCACAGTCACCCCGATAAGTGGCCACAGGTCTCTTTCTTCACCTTCTCCAGCGCACTTAGAAGCAACCAACCAAACCATTATGCTCCCTTTCTTTTCGCTAAAATGTTGACATTATGACAACAAATACTTGGTCCCCGCAAATCTCATCCTTTATTACAGGTGTCTACAGTTTATGCTTAAGTAGCTGTTTACCACTACCTAACATGGACTGAGTGTTCCTGGTATCTCTGGAAACAAGATAACTAGTGCCTTTTGATCTCATCAGTTCCTAAAATCAATTATAGGTAACCTAAAAACAATAAAGAGAATTTATCCTTAGGGCTCTGTGGTTACCCTGGAACTACTTCTGGTACCAGATTCTGCATCAGCATTTGATCAGAGAAACAGACCACTAGGGAAGATATAGAATAAGGGATTTATCATAGGGTTTTGACTTTTGGCAACTCCGGGATTCATATAAGCAGTCTATGGCTCTTGCTTATGAATCTAGTGAGGGTATGAAGTGAGCAGAGCCAGCAGTCAGGAAGGGAAGTTGAATGTGACATGGGGGATAGCATGGATAAACTGGAGCTTCTGAGGACAAATTAAAACCTGTACTTTTTCTCACCTCCTCCACACTTGATGGAGACTTGCAGGATGAACTGATACCCTTAACCATAGGTGCACATGCTCCTGACTCAGGGCTCAGAGAAACTGAAAGCAAAGTCCTGCAAGAAGTTAAGCCAGATCAGTGACAGTATGGCTGAGCTGCAGAATACCTGGTCCTGTACTAAATTTCAGAGCATAAGAACAGTTACTACTTCACTTCTGCCTTCCCAATCTCATGTAGATTCCTCTTGTGGAAAAGCCTAACCCAAAACCACACAGGAAGAGAAATTCAGGGAAAAGTAGATCCAGCCTTAGCTAAGTTCACACAGTACTGAGGCACCATACTGTACATGAAGCCAACAAACGTTTCTCAGGCTCCTCCTATGATCAGGCTTTGTGCTAGGCATGGAGGATATAGAAATATGAGACACAGGCCCTGATGTCACGAAAGTTTACAGTCTAAAGGTGGGGGGAGACAGTTATGTCACTGTGTCACAGTATGTGCTCTGACAAATATCATCTAGAATCATAGGTGATGCTCAATAAATATTTGTTAAATTACTGTATATGATAGACGTATACACAGGTGCTATAGGAATGCAAAGTTAGCGGGGGTGGCTAAAGTAGTCTAGAAGTACTAAAAGAAATGTATACTGGAAGAAGTAATTCCTGAACCAACTCTTGAAGACTGGGTTGAAGTTAACCAGGTTATAAAGAAAGAGAAAGAAATTCTAGAGAGAGGAGAGGCATGGGAATGAATTAGCATAACATGTTTGGGGAAACAAGTGGAGCATTGAGAAGCTGGGAGAGGTGGAGAGGTATGCAGGTCAAATAATGAAGGACTTGAATCACATGTTAGGGAGTTTTGACCTCAGTCTTCTAGCAGTGTTCTTCTGGTATTGTCAAATTATTCTGCTTCAAGAGTGTTTTGGCTATTCTCGACTCTGTGAAGTTTCATATAAGTATAAGAATTAGCATGTCAATTTTCTTTTTTTTTTTTTTTTTTTTTTTGCGGTATGCGGGCCTCTCGCTGTTGTGGCCTCTCCCGTTGCGGAGCACAGGCTTCGGACGCGCAGGCTCAGCGGCCATGGCTCACGGGCCCAGCCGCTCCGTGGCATGTGGGATCTTCCCGGACCGGGGCACGAACCCACGTCCCCTGCATCGGCAGGCGGACTCTCAACCACTGCGCCACCAGGGAAGCCCCAATTTTCATTTTTCAAATGTTATATTCCTCCATTTATTTAGGTATTTTAAATTTTTCTCTCAATAGTGCTTTGTAATTTTCTGGTCTTGCCCAGCTATTAATTTTTTCCTTAGTATTTTATGTTTCTGATGCTATTGTAAATGTATATTTAAAAAATTTCACTTCCTGATTGTTTTTCGCTGGCTTATGTGGAATACGTTTTTCACATTGACCAATGGCCTTGCAAAATTCACTTATTAATTCTCATACTTTGTTGAGTCTTCCGTATTTTCTTTGTATACATCAGATAATTTTCAAATACTAACATTTTATTTTGTTTTCTTTTCCAGTCTTTATACCTTTATTATTATTTTTAACTTGTCTTTCTGCATTGGTTCTTGTCTCCAGTGTAAGGTTTTATACAAGTACTAATATAAAATATCCTTTTCTTGTTCCTGACCTCAGGGTGACAGGTGGTGGGAACCTTAAATATTTTACCATCACCTAAGATGCTTGCTGTGAGCTTTTATTGGGCAAATATTCCTTATCAGATTAAGTATGTTCCCTTCTCTATATAATTTGCTAAGAGGGTTTTTTTCCCTTAATTTTGAATGGATATTTAATTTTAACAAATGCTTTTTCAGTATCTATTGAAGATGTCATATGATTTTTCTCCTCTTCTTCTGTTAATTAGGCAAATTGCATTGATTGATCTTTGAATACTGAACTATACCCCTGCATTCTGGAATCAACATCACTTGGAAATGTTATAGTATCTTTTTTTTTTTTAATCACTTGGTTCAACTTGATTATTGTCGCAGGTTGGGTTCCCCAGGAAGCAAACTCTAAGATAGAGTTCAATATGTAGAATGTGTATTAAGGAATACCTTTGGGAGCAACACTTGTGGAATGGAGGGGAAAGGAATAGGGATGGTCAGAGGGAGAAGTCATGATGTGATGAAGCCCAAGAACCTCAGCTGATGCTATGGAAAGCCCTAGAGCTAGAATGGCCCTTCAGTATTGTGTTGAGGATATAGAGTGTTACAAGAAAAGAAGTCTGTCTCACTCTATTCTCAGCTTTAGCAGATTACCACCCCAGTATGGTAATCTGTATATCTATAGGACTAGCCAGCAGAGACACTGTACTTTTGAACTAAATCCAGAGCAAGCTCCATGAGGGTAGGGAGCAGAGGATCTGGCTACTGTTGCCTTTTGGATTTGAGTGTCAATCCAACCATCTGTGCCCCTCTTCAAAAAGAAATAAAAATTTCTGCTACTCCGTTTCCAAAGCATTCTATGAAGGGCACACACCTTTTTGAAGTTATTTCTGCTTTCATTTCAAACTGCATTTCTACTGATGTGCACAGTGAATATGCCAGCATTGATATTTACATTTAGTTATTCTTACCAGCAGTCAGAATGCCAGATGTCTGCTCACACACAGTTGAGAAGCTTTCCACTCTTTGCATCCCACTTTACTTTCTTAATCGCAGTAGATCTAAGAACAGCAACAAGATGCTGATGCACTAGTCATTAATTCAATATATTTAATTGGCAAGATGGTAACAGAACATCTAGCTCAGAGGGCAGCCAGAGCCTTAGAGGAAAGTCTTAACTCAAGAGCATTTCACGAGGATCAGTATCTTACTTTCCACCACCACCTTCATGCCAGTAATCTATAAGTATTCTTCAATAGCTCTTCCTGCACATTCAGAATTCACTCCATATCTTCAACCACCTACTGGACATCACACACCTCAACATTACTACAAACTCAGTATTTTCAAAACCTAACATCACCCTCTAGCCCAAATCAGAGTCCCCTTCTAACTTATTCCTGTCAATGGTACCACGATCCTTCCTGATATCTGGCTCAAGATTGTGTCATGCTTGATCCCTTCATCCCTTCTGCTTCATTCTCACACTCAAACCATACCTACATGCTCTGAAATCCTTGAGCCTGTATCTCTGAGCCCAGTCTCTACCCTCTTTAATCTATCCAGATACTGCTGTCAGATGAATCATTAAGTGTCATATCAGTTGGCTCCTCTGTGAAATAGACACTAGTTGGAGTTAGGAGTTCAAGAGCTTTGTCAGGAGTTGGGGGGAGTAATACCTGTAAGAGACAAAAATGAGAAAAAACAGGACTGGGCATGAAGAGCATTCAGACCATGACACAGACCAGATACTTGCAAAGGGAAGAGGGAGAGGACACAGAATTTGGGCAGGGGATTCTTTAGACCACAATGCAGATCTAGCAGTCTTGGCCAAACCAACATGGAACTGTGGAGCAAATACTAGAAGAGTCCTATATTGAGCGGAGATGGCCAGGCCTTAATACTCCTACCACACTAAGTCATTGAATGGGGCTGCCTGGGGAAAACATGCCTCAGATCAAAAGTTAAGGAGGTCCCTGAAAGTGCTAACAGCAGGAGGCTGGCAGCTAACTGCATCCCTTGCAGCTGAATGGCAAGCTCGTTGTGGAAGGAAAATCTAGGCAGCACACTTCCATGGCTGCCCAAAACATATTTTTCATTTTATTATAATTCCACTTAATAACTTGCTTAAGTTCAAATTTATTTCTAACTTTTTAAGATCTCCACAGTTTTGCCTATTGAAAATGCACGCTTCTGACTATGGTTCAACCATCAGAAAAATATGTATCAAAGCCTGCTCTGTGCTGAGGAAAAAAAGTGACCAAGACACAGTATCCAGTATCCCTGCCATCAGAGAGGTCACAGTCAGTTATGTGAGACAGTCAAAAACGGATAATTACAATGAAATGTGGAAAGAGATAGGAATAATTGACTGGTTTCTTTAATGATGTTGGACAAATGGGAGGGATCAGTATTTCAAGTGGACGGACTAATGTGTAAAACATGGAGATGTGAAAGAACCTGGTGTGTTCGGGAAGTGGTAAGGAGCTCTATTTGACCATACATGGTATGGTGGGAGCAAAATGGGGATTAATAGTGATGTCAAGTGCAGTTCTATGTCCATAGCTGTAAGGATCCTGATGGTGAAAATATAGGGCTATTATTAGATTATGAGGCAAGGATATTGCAAGTATATTATTCTCTGAAATGTGTCAACTTCAATGATTACTTCTTGGTGGCTTAAACATCTGGTTCCCTTCACTTTTTACCCAGGCAACAGTCCTATCTTTAGAATTTTCAGTTGCTCTTCATAATTTTTTCCATGCAAGAATAACAATGCATTTCTTTTTATCCTGCATGTCGTGGCTGAATGAAGACATGAGTCTGAGCCACCATCCATTTTGTGAATAATGCTGCATAGGCAATGGGGAATCTTATGGTGGGGTGTGTGGAGATGTGTATATATGTGTGAAAGGATGTAGGTAAGGAATACACAGGTGTTCAAGGAAAATCGTTTTTATAATGAGTCCATTATGAAAAAAATATTGCAAATTGCCTGTTGATTTACATAGCTCTCAGATCAACTGAGAAAAATACTTTTTTTCAAATTCTGTAAAGCTTTCTGATGTACATTCACTCTAAATTTGGAACTCATTCTTAGTTTAGCAAATGTCACCCATGCCACTATCTACTATTTAGATGATGGTAGTTCAGTCAGACCTTGAAACGAGAATATTCAGGTACCATTCCCTTCTGAAAAAAATGAATGATCAGAAGTGTTCATTTTGGCCAAAAATATGCAGTTTCTGTGAATATAATTTTGAACTCAGATTACTCCTAAAAAAGGAACGTATACATGCTCTATTATTTCCAGAGATAAGGCATTTTACTGTGAAGACTTTGACACATCTTAACAATTCAACAATTTATTGTTCATTTCAAGTTGTTGAAGTGTGAATAGACTGCTAATAGTCATACTTCTTTTCACTGAATGTTGACACGACCTTAAGTTTTTTCTGTTGTTTCTATCCATTTCCTTATTTAACCATATTTAATTCTGTCTTGCCGATGATTTTTTTCATAAAATTTTAGAAATATTTTGAGATAATTTTATTGCATCATATCGGTGACACATGACAAACTTTCCTTATTACTGGTGAGGTTAGCATCGATCATTTGGTTAAGATGGTGTCTACCAGACTTTAGGACTGCTAACCTGTACCACTTTGAGAAAAGAATACCAACTAGAGTAGGATATGTATGTATAGCTCTTTTTGCCTTTATCCTTACAATATCCAGTCAGCTCCATGTTTTACCCACCCCTTTCAGTAAGTTATGTCAGATATTTGTATTAAGGTTAACCTCATTCGTCACAGTTTGCATTCAATCCCAAGATCCCTAATATCCAGGTTACTTTCCATTAAAAAAAATAAATTCATACAGTTAAGTTCATTCTTTGTGATGTACAGTTCTATGGTTTTTTTGTTTTTTGTTTTTGGGGTTTTTTTTTTTGCGGTACGCGGGCCTCTCACTGCTGTGGCCTCTCCCATTGCGGAGCACAGGCTCCGGACGCACAGGCTCAGCGGCCATGGCTCACGGGCCCAGCCGCTCCGCAACATGTGGGGTCCTCCCGGACCGGGGCACGAATCCGTGTCCCCTGCATCAGCAGGCGGACTCTCAACCACTGCGCCACCAGGGAAGCCCCCTATGGATTTTTATAAATGCATAGAGTTATGTGTACACCACCACACTGCCATATAGAACAGTTCCATTATCCTACATATCACTTCATGAGGCACATCAGTATCATCTAAGAACCTCTGGCAATGCTGATTTATTTTCCTTCCCTATAGTTTGGCTTTTTCTGGAATGCCAATTTAGTCTAACTTCTTTTACTTGGTAGTAAAATGTATTTTAAATTTATCCGTGTTGTGTGAATCAATAGGTCATTCTTTAAAATTGCTGAATAGTATTCCACTGTATGATGCCTCACAGTTCACTGTCTGAAGGACAACTTGGTTATTTCCATTTTTGGGCAATAGTGACTAAAGCTGATATAACATTTACATCCATGTTTTTGTGTGAATGTAGGTTTTTAGTTTACTTGGGAACATATCTAGGAGTAAGATCGCTGGGTCATGTGGTAAGTGCATATTTAACTTTATAAGAAATTGCCAGATTGTTTTCCAGAGTGAATGTACCACTTTCCATTCCTACCAGCAATGAATGAGCATTCCTCTTACTTGGCATTCTCCAGGATCATTTGGTACTATCAGGTTTATTTATTTTAGCCATTTAAATAAATGTGTATGGGTATCTCATTGTGCTTTTAATTTGTGTTTCCCTAATGACTTATGATTTTGAGCATCTTTTCATATGCTTATTTTCCATTCATATATCTTCTTTAGTGAATTGTCTGTTCACATCTTTTGTTCGGTTTTTATTGGGTTGTTTCTTTTCTTAATGTTGAGTTTTAAGATGTTTTTATATATGCTGAATACAAGCCCTTGGTATCTGATATGTGATTTCCTTCCAGTCTGTGACTTACCATTTTGTTCTCTTAACAGTTTCTTTCAGGGAACAAAAGATTTTTTAAATTACATTTTTTATACTGTGATCATTGTAAATTCGCATGTAGTTATAAGAAATAATAGAGATCTTGTGTATCCTTTACCCAGTTTCCCTCACTGGTAGCATCTTGCAAAACTATAGCACAGTGTCACAACCAGGATATTGATATTGCTATAGTCAAGATAGTGAACATTTGAACTACCACAAAGATCTGTCATGTTGTCCTTGTATAGCTACACCCACTTCCCTCCAGACCCCACCTCTGGCAACCACTAATTGGTTTTCTACTTCTATAATTTGTCATTTCAAAATTGTTATATAAGTGGAATCATACAGTGTGTAAGTTTTGGGAATTGACTTTTCACAAAGCCTATTTCTCCGGAGTCTTCCAGCTTGTTGTATCAATACTTCATTTTTATTGCTGAATAATATTCCATTAAGTGGTGTGGATGTACCACAATTTGTTTAACAATTCACCCATTGTCCATTGAAGGACATCTGGGTTCCAATTTTTGGCTATTATAAAGAAAGCTGTTATAAACATTTGTGTACAGGTTTATGTGTGGACATGAGTTTTCTTTTCTTTGGGTTAATTACCGAATAGTGCAATTGCTAAGTCATATGGTAACTGCATTTTAGGTTTTTAAGGAACTGCCAGGCTGTTTTCCATAGTGGCTATACCATTTTACATATCCACCAGAAATGTATGTGTGACACAGTTTCTCTACATCTTCACCAGCACTTGGTGCTGTAATTATTTTGTTTTTTACTTTAGCTATTCAGATAGGTGTGTAGTGATATTGAATTGGCATTTCCCTAATGTCTAACGATGCTGAGCATCTTTTCAAATGCTTATTTGCCATTGATATATCTTCTTCAGTAAAATATCTTTTCATGTCTTTTGTTCATTTTCTAATTGAGTTGTTTGAATTTGTTTAACTATTGACTTTGAGACTTCTTTATATGTCTAGATATTAGTCCTTTGTAGGATATGTGGTGTGCACATTTTTTCTCCCAGTCTGTAGCTTATCTTTTCATCTTCTTAACAAGGTCTTTCATAGAGCAAAAGTTTTTATTTTGATAAGGTCCAATTTATCATCTTTTCTTTTATGGATCATATTTTTTATGTCAAGTCTATGAAATGCTTTCTTAGCTCTAGATCTTGAAGATATTCTCCTATGTCTTTTCTAAAAATTTAATATTTTTATGTTTTACATTTTAACTCCGTGGTATAGTTTGAGTTAATTTTTTCTAAGGTTTGAGCCTTAGGTCAAGGTTCTCTCTCTCTCTCTCTCTCTTTTTTGGCCTCTGTATGTTCATTTGCTCCAGCACAATTTGTTGAAAAGCCTATCCTTCCTCCATTGAATTGCACCTTTGTCAAAAATCAGTTGAACATATCTGTGTAGATCTACTTGTAGGTTCTCTATTCTATTCTATTGATTTATGTGTCTGTTCCTCTGCAACACCACACAGTCTTGATTACTCTAACCATATAAGTCTTGAAATTTGATAAATTGTTTCTTCCCACTTTAATCTTTTTTCAAAGTTGTCTTAGATATTAAAATTCTTTGCCTTTTCATATAAACTTCAGAATAATGTTGTCTATATCTACAAAAAATCTTGCTCAGATTTTGACAGGAATTGCATTAAATGTGTATATCAATTTGGGGAGAATTGATATTTTTAGTATGTTGAATCTTTCAGTCCATGAACATGATATATCTCTCTAGATAATTTAGATCTTTGATTTCTTTTACCAATGTTTATAGTTTTCAGCATGTCTTGTATCTATCTTGTTATATTTGCACACAGGTATTTTTTGCCAATTGTAAATGCTGTTGTATTTTTAATTTCAATGCCCATATTTTCAACCCTATTATATAGATATACAACTGATATTTGTATGTTTATCTTATATTCTGTGATCTTGCTGAAATCACATATTAGTTCTAGGACCCATTTTTTTTTTTTTGTAGACTTGGGATTTTCTATGCAGACAATCATGTCATATGAAAATGGGTCAGTTTTATTTTCTCCCTTCAGATCTGTATGCCTTTTCTTTCCTCTACTTGCCTTACTTCACTGGCTAACAATTCCTGCACTATATTGACTAAAAGTACACATCCTTGTCTTGTTCCTGATTTGGGGGGGCAGTGTGAGTTTTTAATCTTTTGCCGTTAAAAATGAAGTTAGCTATAAGTTTTTCTATATGCTCTTTATGAAGTTCCCCTCTGTTTATATTTTTTGAAATCATTTCTCATGAATGGGTTTTGAATTTTATCAAATTATTCTTCTGCAACAATTGATATGATCATGCAATATTCTTCTTTAGCCTGTTAATGTGATGGGTGGCATCATTTGATTTTTTTTTTTTTTTTTTTTGGTACACGGGCCTCTCACTGTTGTGGCCTCTCCCGTTGTAGAGCACAGGCTCCGGACGCGCAGGCTCAGCGGCCATGGCTCACGGGCCCAGCCACTCTGTGGCATGTGGGATCTTCCCGGACAGGGGCACGAACCTGCGTCCCCTGCATCGGCAGGTGGACTCTCAACCACTGCGCCACCAGGGAAGCCCCACATCAATTGATTTTAATTGTTGAACCAGTCATGTGTGATCTGGAGAGCAAAAGTTTTTACTTTTGATCTTTAAATGTAATTTAAATTTTTTATTTTTGAAAAAATTTAATTTTTTTATGGATCGTGCTTTGGTGTTCTATCTAAAAACTCATTGCCAAAGTATCACAGATTTTCTTCTACGTTTTCATTGAGAACTTTTATAGTGTTATGTTTTGCATTTAATTCTACAGTGCATTTTGAGTCAAGTTTTATAGAGATGTAAGGTCTGTATCTACATTCCTTTTTTTCTTTTTGCATATTGATGTCCACTCACTCTAGCATAATTTGTTGAAAAGACTGTCCTTTATCCACTGAGTTGGCTTTGCACCTTTGTCAAAAAATTAGACGAATATATCTGTGTGGGCCATTACTGGGCTCTGTATTTTTTTCCATTGATTTGTGTCTGTCCTTTCACCAATGCCACACTGTCCTGATTATTATAATTGCGTAGCAGGTCTTATAATCAGGTACTGTAATTCCTTCAACTTTTTTCAACATTGTTTTAGCTATTCTAATATCTTTGCCCTTCCAAATAAATTTTGGAATCAGTGCCTTGAATATAAGTTTGAACTCAGTAAGAGTGTGCTTATTTAGTAATGACAGCAACTACAATTCATTGAGTGCTTACTATATACCAGGAACTTAAATCATTTCATTTTCACATTAAACTTATGTGATAGGGGACTAATTTCCTTCCTAATTACATACATAGGAACATTGGAATTCAGAGTGGTTGAGTATCTTGCCCAAATTCATGCAGCTTGTAGGCACTTGATAAGATCTAAGCCAAGGTGTTGCGAACCAATATAAGGCACTTTGGTAGTTCAGCAATTGTTAGGTTATTTAGGGAAATATTGTAGGCCCTATGATCCTTCTACCTGGTGGGAAATTACAAAGAATGCAAGTCTCAGGCATATACAGCACTAATTAGTAAGCAGGCCCAAATGGTCCTGCCACCTGTTCCTGAGGACTTGGTGAAATCCCACTGTGTCCTTGGGCACTGGGCCAGTTCGTAATTTATTGCCTCTCAGCTCCAAAATCATCTTTCTTTGCCTACTTTATGACACTAGCGTTTGACCGTGCAAAATACATTTCTCCTTTGCTACTTGTTAAGCTCTGCCAATAGAGGGCACTGGATGGAGACTGCAAGGTGAGAGCTAGAGGAGATTTTTCTTCTTCCAGTGTGCTATTTTCCATGTGGTAGCAAGCAGATCGGCGTGTGGGGAGTCCCAGCCGCCTTCACAGTTCATCGGGGGGCTCCCTCTGGGAAATTTCTTCATCTCCAGGGCAGCAGGCTGCTCTTACACTTCAGAGGCAGGCACCCTCTGGCAAGTTTCTTTGTCACTGGAGTGGCTGCAGTGCTCACAGTTCTCCAGCAAATGCCCCCCCAAACCCCAGTTTCTTCATTATGACAGAAGTGCAGTGTGTTTCTGTGGCAGCTACCACCTCTCCTCAGAAATCTGAAGCTCAGCCTTGCAGGGGCTCTGTGTCTGTTTCTAAGTTCTCTTCCTGCTCACATATCCCTCAGCATTTGCGACCTCTGTACACCTTGGAATCTCTCTTAACCCTTTTAATAGTTAACTACCACTTACCTAATTAACCATTCCTTACATTAAAATTTCCATGTACAAATTACGAGTTTGAATTCTGTCTCATGACTGGACCTCCTGGCGCTCTATCAATTGCCTTACATAAAAGGGTTTTCCCAAGGCCAGCACGATGGTATCCTGACAGCAGGACAGCCAACTTCTAGTCAGATCATGGATCAGAGTCCTCCTTTTGTAGCAGCACTCCGGACCAAATGAGGTTCATTCAGGACTTACGATGATACTCTTCGTGGGTTATTAGACCTCGTTCATTCAAGGATGAATGAACTTATATAATCTTTCTTTATTGTCTTAATATAATATTGATATTTTATTGCATTTTCTACTTTTTTAAAGTGGGAAATCATTTTTTTTAACTTTTTCTTTTATATTGGAGTATAGTTGATTAACAATGTTGTGTTAGTTTCAGGTGTACAGCAAAGTGATTCACTTATACATATATAATCTTTCTACTCAGTGACATATTTTGAACAACATTCGTTTTGTCAATGATTAACTTTCTAATACCTTTTATGCCAATTAACAGTCTCTGGTATAGATTTGGATAACACTATTTGAAACATTTGCTCTAGGACACTTTGGACTATAGACCCCTGATTTAGGGTCCTTCAAATGCTTAAAGCTCAGTAAGCAGTCCTGGAGTGTGGATTCCTGATCAGGAAACTTTATATGGTAGCAAATTACCCCTGGGTATAGATTTAATGCTACTTTACATAATCGTGTACATCAACCTGTTTATACTATGCTTGACAACATATGAGGTATCACAGTGACTTCATTTATCTAATCTGGCTAAGAACAAGGCCCAGTTCTGCATTATTCTTTGTCTATAGCAGTGGTCTATAAACTACAGCCCAGTGGGCTAAAGCTGGCCCAAAACGTGTTTTTGTAAACGTTTATTGGATCATAACTGGGCTCTATTCTTTATACGTAAACTTTGGCAGCTTTGGTCTAAAATGGCAGAGTTGAGTTGTGCTGGAGTCACAAAATCTAAGATATTAACTGTCCGGCTCTTCATAGAAAAAGTTGACTATCCTCTGGTCTAGAGTCATGTTTAAGAAAAAGATACTGATTTTGATTATTATTGTAAGAGAACTGAAAGCTACCAGGTTTCTTTGTTGAAGATTGGAAGGAATAATAGTGAAATCATAAGTGTAGATTTCATGCATTTCCAGTTCCCATTATCAATAAGCAATTTAAAAGCTCTAAAGTGATACAACATATTAGGCCTGGAAAGGCCTTAGAGATATTGCGTGCCTTCATTCTCAGAAGTGAAAATTAGTACGCAAAAGGATCTTATAGAGAGAGAGTAGTGACATGCAGCTTGCTGACGTTATTTTCTTTTTAACATCTTTATTGGAGTATAATTGTTTACAATGGTGTGTGTGTTTCTGCTTTATAGCAAAGTGAATCAGCTATATGTATACATATATCCCCATATGCCCTCCCCCTTGCGTCTCCCTCCCACCCTCCCTATCCTACCCCTCTAGGTGGTCACAAAGCACCGAGCTGATCTCCCTGTGCTATGTGGCTGCTTCCCACTAGCTATCTGTTTTACATTTGGTAGTGTATATATCTCCACGCCACTCTCTCACTTCGTCCCAGCTTACCCTTCCCCCTCCCTGTGTCCTCAAGTCCATTTTCTACGTCTGCATCTTTATTCCTGTCCTGCCCCAAGGTTCTTCAGAACCACTTTTTTTTCCTTTAGATTCCATATATACGTGTTAGCATATGGTATTTGTTTTTCTCTTTCTGATGTACTTCACTCTGTATGACAGTCTCTAAGTCCATCCACCTCACTAAAAATAACTCAATTTCGTTTCTTTTTATGGCTGAGTAATATTCCATTGTATATATGTGCCACATATTCTTTATCCATTCATCTGTCGATGGACACTTAGGTTGCTTCCGCATCCTGGCTATTGTAAATAGAGCTGCAGTGAACATTTTGGTACATGACTCTTTTTGAATTATGGTTTTCTCAGGGTATATGCCCAGTAGTGGGATTGCTGGGTCGCATGGTAGTTCTAGTTGTAGTTTTTTAAGGAACCTCCATACTGTTCTCCATAGTGGCTGTATCAATTTACATTCCCACCAACAGTGCAAGAGGGTTCCCTTTTCTTCACACCCTCTCCAGCATTTATTGTTTGTAGATTTTTTGATGATGGCCATCCTGACTGGTGTGAGATGACATCTCATTGTAGTTTTGATTTGCATTTCTCTAATGATTAATGATGTTGAACACTCTTTCATATGTTTGTTGGCAATCTGTATATCTTCTTTGGAGAAATGTCTATTTAGGTCTTCTGCCCATTTTTGGATTGGGTTGATTGTTTTTTTGATATTGAGCTGCATGAGCTGCTTGTATGTTTTGGAAATTAATCCTTTATCAGTTGCTTGGTTGGCAAATATTTTCTCCCATTCTGAGGGTTGTCTTTTCGCCTTCTTTATGGTTTCCTTTGCTGTGCAAAAGCTTTTAAGTTTCATTAGGTCCCATTTGTTTATTTTTGTTTTTATTTCCATTTCTCTAGGAGGTGGGTCAAAAAGGATCTTGCTGTAATTTATGTCATAGAGTGTTCTGCCTATGTTTTCCTCTAAGAGTTTGATAGTTTCTGGTCTTACATTTAGGTCTTTAATCCATTTTGAGCTTATTTTTGTGTATGGTGTTAGGGAGTGTTCTAATCTCATACTTTTACATGTACCTGTCGAGTTTTCCCAGCACCACTTATTGAAGAGGCTGTCTTTTCTCCACTGTATATTCTTGCCTCCTTTATCAAAGATAAGGTGACCATATGTGTTTGGGTTTATCTCTGGGCTTTCTGTCCTTTTCCATTGATCTGTATTTCTGTTTTTGTGTCAGTACCATGCTGTCTTGATTACTGTAGCTTTGTAGTATAGTCTGAAGTCAGGGAGCCTGATTGCTCCAACTCCGTTTTTCTTTCTCAAGATTGCTTTTGCTATTCGGGGTCTTTTGTGTTTCCATACACATTGTGAGATTTTTTTCGTTGTAGTTCTGTGAAAAATGCCAGTGGTAGTTTGATCGGGATTGCATTGAATCTGTAGATTGCTTTGGGTAGTATAGTCATTTTCACAAAATTGATTCTTCCAATCCAAGAACATGGTATATCTCCCCATCTATTTTATCATTTTTAATTTCTTTTTTTAAAACATCTTTATTGGAGTATAATTGCTTTACAATGGTGTGTTAATTTCTGCATTATAACAAAGTGAATCAGTTATACATATAAATATGTTCCCATATCTCTTACCTCTTGCATCTCCCTCCCTCCCACCCTCCCTATCCCACCCCTCTAGGTGGTCACAAAACACCGAGCTGATCTCCCTGTGCTATGCGGCTGCTTCCCACTAGCTATCTATTTTACGTTTGGTAGTGTATATGTCCATGCCACTCTCTCACTTTGTCACAGCTTACCCTCCCCCCCCCATATCCTCAAGTCCATTCTCTAGTAGGTCTGTGTCTTTATTCCCGTCTTACCCCTAAGTTCTTAATGACCGTTGTTTTTTCCTTAGATTCCATATATATGTGTTAGCATATGGTATTTGTTTTTCTCTTTCTGACTTAGTTAACTCTATGACAGACTCTAGGTCCATCAACCTCACTACAAATAACTCAATTTTGTTTCTTTTTATAGCTGAGTAATATTCCATTGTATATATGTGCCACGTCTTCTTTATCCATTCATCTGTTGATGGACGCTTAGGTTGCTTCCATCTCCTGGCTACTGTAAATAGAGCTGCAGTGAACATTGTGGTACATTGACTCTTTTCAAATTATGGTTTTCTCAGGGTATATGCTCAGTAGTGGGATTGCTGTGTCATATGGTGGTTCTGTTTGTAGTTTTTAAGGAACCTCCATACTGTTCTCCATAGTGGCTGTATCAATTTACATTCCCACCAGCAGTGCAGGAGGGTTCCCTTTTCTCCACACCCTCTCCAGCATTTATTGTTTGTAGATTTTTTGATGATGGCCATTCTGACTGGTGTGAGATGACATCTCATTGTAGTTTTGATTTGCATTTCTCTAATGATTAACGATGTTGAGCATTCTTTATGTGTTTGTTGGCAATCTGTATATCTTCTTTGGAGAAATGTCTATTTAGTCTTCTATCCATGTTTGGATTGAGTTGTTTGGTTTTTTGTTATTGAGCTAAATGAGCTGCTTGTAAATTTTGGAGATTAATGCTTTGTCAGTTGCTTGGTTTGCAAATAGTTTCTCCCATTCTGAGGGTTGTCTTTTGGTCTGGTTTATGGTTTCGTTTGCTGTGCAAAAGCTTTTAACTTTCATTAGGTCCCATTTGTTTATTTTTGTTTTTATTTTCATTTCTCTAGGAGGTGGGTCAAAAAAGATCTTTCTGTGATTTATGTCATAGAGTGTTCTGCCTATGTTTTCCTCCAAGAGTTTGATAGTTTCTGGCCTTACATGTAGGTCTTCAATCCATTTTGAGCTTATTTCTGTGTATGGTGTTAGGGAGTGTTCTAATCTCATACTTTTACATGTAACTGTCCAGATTTCCCAGCACCACTTATTGAAGAGGCTGTCTTTTCTCCACTGTATATTCTTGCCTCCTTTATCAAAGATAATGTGACCATATGGCGTGGGTTTATCTCTGGACTTTCTATCCTTTTCCATTGATCTATATTTCTGTTTTTGTGCCAGTGCCATACAGTCTTGATTACCGTAGCTTTGTAGTATAGTCTGAAGTCAGGGAGCCTGATTCCTCCAGCTCCATTTTTCGTTCTCAAGATTGCTGTGGCTATTCGGGGTCTTTTGTGTTTCCATAAAAATTGTCAAATTTTTTGTTCTAGGTCTGTGAAATATGCCATTGGTAGTTTGATAAGGATTGCATTGAATCTGTAGATTGCTTTGGGTAGTAGAGTCACTTTCACAAAATTGATTCTTCCAATCCAAGAACATGATATATCTCTCCATCTGTTTGTATCATCTTTAATTTCTTTCATCAGTGCCTTATAATTTTCTGCATACAGGTCTTCTGTCTGCTTAGGTAGGTTTATTCCTAGATATTTTATTCTTTTTGTTGCAGTGGTAAATGGGAGTGTTTTCTTGATTTCACTTTCAGATTTTTCATCATTAGTGTATAGGAATGCCAGAGATTTCTGTGCCTTAATTTTGTATCCTGCTACTTTACCAAATTCATTGATTAGCTCTAGCAGTTTTCTGGTAGCACCTTTAGGATTCTCTATGTATAGTATCATGTCATCTGCAAACAGTGACAGCTTTACTTCTTCTTTTCCGATTTGGATTCCTTTTATTTCCTTTTCTTCTCTGATTGCTGTGGCTAAAACTTCCAAAACTATGTTGAATAAGAGTGGTGAGAGTGGGCAACCTTGTCTCGTTCCTGATCTTAGTGGAAATGCTTTCAGTTTTTCACCATTGAGGACGATGTTGGCTGTGGGTTTGTCATATATGGCCTTTATTATGTTGAGGAAAGTTACCTCTATGCCTACTTTCTGGAAGGTTTTTATCATAAATGGGTGTTGAATTTTGTCAAAAACTTTCTCTGCATCTATTGAGATGATCATTTGGTTTTTCTCCTTCAGTTTGTTAATATGGTGTATCATGTTGATTGATTTGTGTATATTGAAGAATCCTTGCATTCCTGGGATAAACCCCACTTGATCATGGTGTATGATCTTTTTAATGTGCTGTTGGATTCTGTTTGCTAATATTCTGTTGAGGATTTTTGCATCTATGTTCATCAGTGATATTGGTCGGTAGTTTTCTTTTTTTTGTGACACTTTTGTCTGGTTTTGGTCTCAGGGTGACGGTGGCCTTGTAGAATGCGTTCGGGAGTGTTTCTCTCTCTGCTATATTGTGGAAGAGTTTGAGAAGGATAGGTGTTAGCTCTTCTGTAAATGTTTGATAGATTGCACCTGTGAAGCCATCTGGTGCTGGGCTTTTGTTTGTTGGAACATTTTTAACCACAGCCTCTGTTTCAGTGCTTGTTATTGGTCTGTTTATATATCCTATTTCTTCCTGATTCAGTCTTGTCAGGTTGTGCATTTCTAAGAATTTGTCCATTTCTTCCAGGTTGTCCATTTTATTGGCATAGAGTTGCTTGTAGTAATCTCTTATGATCCTTTGTATTTCTGCAGTGTCAGTTGTTACTTCTCCTTTTCCATTTCTAATTCTATTGATTTGAGTTTTCTCCCTTTTTTTCTTGATTAGTCTGGCTAATGGTTTATCAATGTTGTTTATCTTCTCAAAGAACCAGCTTTTAGTTTTATTGATCTTTGCTATTGTTTCCTTCATTTCTTTGTCGTTTATTTCTGATCTGATCTTTATGATTTCTTTCCTTCTTTTAACTTTGAGGTTTTTTTGTTCTTCTTTCTCTAATTGCTTTAGGTGTAAGGTTAGGTTGTTTATTTGAGATGTTTCTTGTTTCTTGAGGTAGGATTGTAGTGCTATAAACTTCCTTGTTAGAACTGCTTTTGCTGCATCCCATAGGTTTTGGGTCGTCGTGTTTTCATTGTCATTTGTTTCTAGCTATTTTTTGATTTCCTCTTTGATTTCTTCTGTGATCTCTTCGTTATTAAGTAGTGTATTGTTTAGCCTCCATGTGTTTGTATTTTTCTATTTTCTTAAATTTACCAAGGCTTGATTTGTGATCCAAGATGTGATCTATCCTGGAGAATGTTCCATGAGCACTTGAGAAGAAAGTGTGTTTTCTTGTTTTGGGATGGAATGTCCTATAAATATCAATTAATTCCATCTTGTGTAATGTATCATTTAAAACTTGTGTTTCCTTATTTATTTTCATTTTGGGTGGTCTGTCCATTGGTGAAATTGGGGCCATACAGTCCCCTACTATGATTGTGTTACTGTCGATTTCCCATTTTATGGCTGTTAGTTTTTGCCTTATGTATTGAGGTTCTCCTATGTTGGGTGGTGCATAAGTATTTACAGTTGTTATATCTTCTTCTTGAATTGATCCCTTGATCATTATGTAGTGTCCTTCTTGTCTCTTGTAATAGTCTGTATTTTAAAGTCTATTTTTTCTGATATGAGAATTGGTACTCTAGCTTTCTTTTGGTTTCCATTTGCATGGAATACCTCTTTCCATCCCCTCTCAGTCTGTATGTGTCCCTGGGTCTGAAGTGCATCTCTTGTAGACAGCGTACAAGAGATGCTTGTATGGGTCTTGTTTTTGTATCCATTCAGCCAGTCTATGTCTTTTGGTTGGAGTATTTAATCCATTCACATTTAAAGTAGTTTTCAGTATGTATGTTTCTATTACCATTTTCTTAATTGTTTTTGGTTTGTTATTGTAGGTCTTTTTCTTCTGTTATTTTTCCTGTCTAGAGAAGTTCCTTTAGCATTTGTTGTAAAGCTGGTTTGGTGGTGTTGAATTCTCTTAGCTTTTGCTTGTCTGTAAAGTTGTTAATTTCTCCATCAAATCTGAATGACATCCTTGTTGCTTTAAATGAGATTCCTTTCATCACCTTAAATATGTCCTGCCACTCCCTTCTGGCTTGCAGAGTTTCTGCTTAAAGGGCAGCTGTTAACCTTATGGGGATTCCCTTGTATGTTATTTGTTGTTTTTCCCTTGTTGCTTTTAATATGTTTTCTTTGTATTTAATTTTTGACAGATTGATTAATATGTGTTTTGGCATGTTTCTCCTTGGATTTATCCTGTATGGGACTCTCTGTGCTTCTTGGAATTGACTATTTCCTTTCCCATATTAGGGAAGTTTTCAACTATAATCTATTCAAATATTTTCTCAGTCACTTTCTTTTTCTCTTCCTCTTCTGGGACCCCTATAATTCAAATGTTGGTGTGCTTAATGTTGTCCCATAGGTCTCTGAGAGTGTCCTCAATTCTTTTCATTCCTTTTTCTTTATTCTGCTCTGCAGTAGTTATTTCCACTATTTTATTTTCCAGGTCGTTTATCCATTCTGCTGCTTCAGTTATTCTGCTGTTGATTCCTTCTAGAGAATTTTTAATTTCATTTATTGTGTTGTTCATCATTGTTTGTTTGTTCTTTACTTCTTCTAGTGCCCTGTTAAATGTTTCTTGTATTTTCTCCATTGTGTTTCCAAGATTTTGGATCATCTTTACTATCATTACCCTGAATTCTTTTTCAGGTAGACTGCCTATTTCCTCTTCATTTGTTTGGTTTAGTGGGTTTTTGCCTTGCTCCTTCATCTGCTCTGTGTTTCTCTGTCTTCTCATTTTTGTTAACTAACTGTGTTTGGGGTCTCCTTTTCGCAGGCTGCAGGTTCGTAGTTCCCGTTGTTTTTGGTGTCTGCCCCCAATGGCTCTGTTTGGTTCAGTGGGTTGTGTAGGCTTCCTGGTGGAGGTGACTGGTGCCTGTGCTCTAGTGGAGAGGCTGGATCTTGTCTTTCTGGTGGGCAGGACCAAATCCAATTGTTTCTTTTGGGGTGTCTGTGACCTTATTATGATTTAGGCAGCCTCTCTCCTAATGGGTGGGGTTGTGTTCCTGTCTTGCTAGTTGTTTGGCATAGGGTGTCCGGCACTTTAGCTTGCTGGTCATTGGGTGCAGCCTGGTCTTAGCGTTGAGATGGAGATCTCTGGGAGAGCTTTCACCGATTGATATTATGTGGAGCTGGGAAGTCTCTGGTTGACCATTGTCCTGAACTTGGCCCTCCAACCTCAGAGGCACAGGCCTGACACCCTGCCGGAGCATGAAGACCCTGTGAGCCACATGGCTCAGAGGAAAAATGTGAATAAAGAAAGAAAGAAAAATAAATAAAGTTATTAAAAATATATATTAAAAATTGTTTAAAATTTAAAAATTAATAAAAAAAGAATGAAAGAAAGAAAGGAGAGAGCAACCAAACCAAAAAACAAATGCACCAATGGTAACAAGCACTAAAAACTATACTTAAAAAAAAAATGGACAGACAGAACCCTAGGAAAATGGTAAAAGCAAAGCTATACAGACAAAATCACACAAAGAAGCAAACACATACACACTCACAAAAAGAGAAAAAGGAAAAAATATATATATATATGAAAAGGAAGAGAGCAACCAAATCAATGAACAAATCTACCAATGATAATAAACTCTAAATACTAAACTAAGATAAACATAAAACCAGAAACAAGTTAGATGCAGAAAGCAAGTCTACAGTTGCTCCCAAAGTTCACCGCCTCAATTTGTGGATGATTCGTTGTGTATTCAGGTATTCCACAGATGCAGGTACATCAAGTTGACTGTGGGGATTTAATCCGCTGCTCCTGAGGCTGCTGGGAGAGATTTCCCTTTCTCTTCTTTGTTCGCATGGCTCCCGGGGCTCAGCTTTGGATTTGGCCCCGCCTCTGTGTGTAGGTAGCTTGAGGGCGTCTGAAAGGACGGGGTTAAAAGAGTGGCTGATTCGGGCCCTCTGGCTCACTTAGGCTGGGGGGAGGGAGGGGTACAGAATGTGGGGCAAGCCTGCAGCGGCAGGGGCCCACATGACGTTGCACCAGCCTGAGGCTCACCGTGCATTCTCCCGGGGAAGTTGTCCCTGGATCCCGGGACCCTGGCAGTGGCGGGCTGCACAGGCTCCCGGGAGGGGAGGTGTGGAGAGTGACCTGTGCTTGCACACAGGTTTCTTGGTGGCGGCAGCAGCAGCCTTAGCATCTCATGCCCGTCTCTGGGGTCCGCGCTGACAGCTGTGGCTCACACCCGTCCCTGGAGCTCCTTTAGGCAGTGCTCTGCATCCCCTGTCCTCATGCACCCCGAAACAATGGTCTCTTGCCTCTTAGGCAGGTCCAGACCTTTTCCTGGACTCCCTCCCGGCTAGCCGTGGTGCACTAACCCCTTCAGGCTGTGTTCACGCCGCCAACCCCAGTCCTCTCCCTGCGCTCCGACCGAAGCCGGAGCCTCAGCTCCCAGCCCCGCCCGCCTTGGCAGGTGAGCAGACAAGCCTCTCGGGCTGGTGAGTGCCGGTCGGCACCAATCCTCTGTGCGGGAATCTCTCTGCTTTGCCCTCCACACCCCTGTGGCTGTGCTCTCCTCCGCGGCTTCGAAGCTCCCCCCTCCGCCACCCGCAGTCTCCGCCCGCGAAGGAGCTTCTAGTGTGTGGAAACCTTTCCTCCTTCACGGCTCCATCCCATTGGTGCAGGTCCCATCCCTATTCTTTTGTCTCTGTTTATTCTTTTTTCTTTTGCCCTACCCAGGTACGTGGGGAGTTTCTTGCCTTTTGGGAGGTCTTAGGTCTTCTGCCAGCATTCAGTAGGTGTTCTGTAGGAGTTGTTCCACATGTAGATGTATTTCTGATGTATCTGTGGGGAGGAAGGTGATCTCCACGTCTTACTCTGCCACCATCTTGAAGGTCTCCTGCTGACTTTTACTTAGTACATTTCTCTTTGCACTACACAGTGCATCTCCAACTGGAATATCTACCCCTTGCAGATATACAAAACCATGGGAAAGAAATATGGTGCATCTCCACACCTCCACCATCTTCTAGCCTTATGATCTCAGACAAGTTGCTTAACCTCTGTGTGTCTTAGTCTGTCATTTGTAAAATAGGTTGTTATGAGCTAATAGTCCAGGTGATGTGCTTAAAACAATACTAGGCACAATTTAAACACTCATTAAATATTCGATATTATTACTAGTAACCTCAAAGTATTTTCATTATTATCATTACTGTTAGTCCCAATTATACGTGAAGATTTGAAAGGAAAAAAACTTTAGAAATTTTAAAACAAATATAAACATGTTATTGACTAGAATGCGAGATTTGTGTGAATTTAGAAGATAAAATATGAGATCTCAAAGCAATATATTATAGTCCGCCCTCTGTGGGGGAATTTGGCTGGGAAAGTTGGAGAAGCTCTATGAGCTACCCTGCTGTCTCTCATTTCTATCTGGCCACAAGTCCTCTGACTCCAGACACTGTGTGACTCCTGCTTCACTAGAGGGGCTTCGTGGCTCTGATAAATCTACATTTCCCTTTGGAGCGTCTTGGGGAAAAGCTCTCTGTAACTGTTAAAGTGAGCTGACTGAAAAATTATGACTGTAATTTTCCAAGAAATTTGCCTAATGAAGGAACTCAAGTAGAATTTTGCACTTTAACTTAGGAGTGATGCAGAACTATCCCATTCTTCTTCTGGTGCTGGTTTCTTAATTATAAACTGCAGGGGCCACACAGGGTGAATAGGTAAGGCCCCTTGGGCCCATTATTCCAACACAATGTAGGGAATGAGCTGCCTTGTTACTGCTTGTTCCAGAAGTTCTCATTAATGTGATTAATATAGATAGAGCTGTCAGCTTTTTTTTTTTTTCACTTTTTTTGTTGTTCTTGTTCGTTTCTGCTTTATAACAAAGTGAATCAGTTATACATATACATATGTTCCCATATCTCTTCCCTCTTGCGTCTCCCTCCCTCCTACCCTCCCTATCCCACCCCTCTAGGTGGTCACAAAGCACGGAGCTGATCTCCCTGTGCTATGCTTTCATTCTCACTAAACAATAAAACAAGCCTAACCTTGTACCTAGGAGGCTAACAGCTGAGAGGCAGATGAGACAAATTTGGGATCTCACTAAAATCGAGTATATTATGATTTTTGAAATTAGAAACTCAAAATATATTGCATTAACATGACTAAGTTTGCCATTTGACTAAGTAAGTCACAAAGTGATCAGTTTGGGGGAATGTCTAGACATAGCCTTTAAAGATTGGGACAAATTATTTCCCCAAAATATTTCTTGATGTTCTAGGAAGGATGTGAGGGTAGGAAAAATATTAATATTGCACAAATCTCTAAATGTGGACACTTCCAGGAAGCACTTGGATAAAGCAATTAGATAAATTCCTTGTGAGGGGGTGGGTTTAAAAGCAAACCAAATGAATGTTTGGGGTTGCAAAAAAGGGCCCGTCATTTTCTGAGAACCAGTATGCATTAGGTGAAATGCTAGAAGCTGAGAATGTAGTGCTAAAAAGGGAAAATCTCGGTCTTGACAGAGCTTCTAGTTAAATGGAGGAGAAGAGAAGAAAGTCAGCAGTTCTACAGTTCAGTCTAATAAGTAATAAGATAGAGGCATCCTATGGGAGCATACCAAGGAGGAGCACCTAATGAGGCTTGGGGATAGCAAGGGAAGTCTTCTTGGAGAAGGCATCCCTTGAACTAATTTTAAAGGGGAAATAGTGAGGGAAAGTATAGGCACGTTTACGTCGGGGGCAAGAAGGCTCCTGGCAAAGGAGGATGGACCTCAAGAATTTGAAAATAGAATATGATCCAGCAACTTCATTTCTGGGTATATATGAAAAGAATTGCAGGCAAGGATTCTAACAGATATTTGTATACCCAGGTTCATAGAAGCATTATTTACAATAGCAAAAATGTTGAAACAATCCAAATATCCATCAATGGATGAATGGATAAGTAAAATGTGGTATATACATACAATGTAATATTATTCGGCCTTAAGAAGGAAGGAAATTCTGACACATGCTACAACGTGGATGAACCTTGAAGGCATAATGCTAAGTGAAAGAAGCCAGACACAAAAAGGCAAATGTTGTATGATTCCACTTGTATGAGGTACCTAGAATAGTCAAATTTATAGAGACGGAAAGTAGAATAGTGGTTACCAGGGTCTAGGAACAAAGGGAAATGGGGAATTGTTTTTTAATGGGTACAGATTTTCAGTTTGGGAAGATGAAAACATTCTGGAGATGGATAGTGGTGATTGCACTATAGCTGCAGAACAGTGTGAGTGTACTTAATGCCTCTGAAGTGCACACTTAAAAGTGGTTAAAATGGGCTTCCCTGGTGGTGCAGTGGTTGAGAGTCCGCCTGCCGATGCAGGGGACGCGGGTTCGTGCCCCGGTCGGGAGGATCCCACATGCCGCGGAGCGGCTGGGCCCGTGAGCCATGGCCGCTGGGCCTGCGTGTCCGGAGCCTGTGCTCCGGAGCGGGAGAGGCCACAGCAGTGAGAGGCTCGCATACCACAGGAAAAAATTAAAAAGTGGTTAAAATGGTAAATACTGTGTTATGTATATTTACCACAAAAAAATAAAAGGGACGGAAATACGAATGTCTTTCCCTTTTGAGATTAAATGTTGTTAGGACATTTTTGCTGTTTGAGATGAAATGGTCCCAGCTGAGACCAGTGGGCAGGTACAAAGACCAGCAGTCCCTTAAGGAATAATTCATCATGGGGGGAATATGGAGTTTGGACTGGCCATCCAGGCTCAGCATTTGAGCCTACACTCTCCTTTGAGAGAAGAGGCTGCTTGCAACATAGTATGTTGGGAGGCTGGAAACTGTGCCTGGCCTTGCCCCTCATGTACTGTAAGTATGCTTTTGAATTGATGGCTATATGAGAGTGTATGAGTATAAAACAGAAAGCCCAGACCATGGGTGAAGGTGTTGAAAACCATAGCTGATCATAACTCCAGAGGAGAGAATTTCCTCTTTTATCCTCCTCCCGACCATGGAAAGTTACTGCAGTAGTAACAGTGAAGCCATCACAGTGATGAATAGGTAAAAAATCGGTATGTGGGATGGTTTACTTTTAACAGTGTATCTATTGTGAGCACATTTGCTGGTTCTGTAAGGTGCTTAAAAGAAGTGGGGTTGGCCTAATGGAAAACATGGTGGTAGTAATGTTGATATTTTGGTGGTAGTAGTGGTGTCAAGTCTCTTTGAAATTCCTGAGTATGGATTTATAGTCCTTTGCATGATGGCATAGTCCAGCAGGGCTTCCCAAAGCAAGAAAGTTCTGGTGTAAGTTGTAGCCTTCTCCAGTGTCAAGGGGGCTACCAGATTTCCACGTTAAGAGGCCAAGTGGGAGCTACCAGAAATGAGGAGTGCACTTATCCCAGTAGAGATGACCCTGTGGTGGAGAAAAAAGGGTTCTCATGGTGACAAAATGGGTGTTGAGTAATTAATTTTACTTTTAAAGACAAGTATGTGATCCTAGACTGGTAAAGTAGTGCATAGCTGTTACCAAGAGATAGACGGGGGAAAAAAAGACATTCTAAACCAAAAATGTAACATTTATCATGTCATTTGATCCTCCACACAATCTCATGATGTCTGCATTATTGTCCCTCATGTGCTGTTGAGGAAACTGAGATTCACCAAAGTTAAGTAACTTCTTAGGGCAAGCATCTAGTGAGTTGGTGGAACAGGAATTCCAGCTCAGATGTTGAATTCCAAGGTCTTTGCTCTCATCACCACAGTGTGTGACTTCCAGATATGATATCTGGCTGATGAACCCAGTAAAAAATATATCAACATTTTAATCTTCATCCAGCAATTTTGACAATGTGTAGCCATAAACAAAGGCAAGTTTGCCAAGAATCTGACAGACTTACTGGGGCTGCTAACAAGCTTCCAAGTCCATCCAAATCGGGTGACACTCAGATAGCAAAATGAGTAAAATTTGAGAACCCTTACTTTTCATACAATCTATAGAAGACACCTGGTAACTTGCAAGTCATCATTAACTATCTTTTTATGTATATAAGGCCTGTTTCAAAAAAAACCTCCAGAACTCAGTGCCTGGCACGTAAGTGTTATTCAGTAAATATTATAGTTAAACTGAATGAAAACAAATCCCTGCCTGCTCCCACTATGTCTATACAAAACAGTATTTTGAATATATTTGCATTTTTTAAAATTCCATATTTAATGAAAAAAAACCTGGTTCATTGGACTTCAATTTGATGATTTTTTCCTTCTTTAGTTGGTGCTTCTATCATTCTGTAAAAACTGCCAAAACTGGTGGGGGGCAGTGGCTAAGTAAATCAAAGAAAGGAGGCTACAGCCAGATGAAATCAAGTTTGCCTGTGCAGTTGAGGAGAAGGCTTTCCGTATGCAGCTCCTGTAACGTTTCTAGGTACGCTTTATCCAGGACAACTGTCTCTGAGGCTGTCAGGATTTGCCTTTTCCCTTGGACGTTCATCATGGCAAAAAAGATTCTCCTTCCTAAAAACAGAGGACTAAGGTGGCAGCGATGTAATTTAGCATCCTAGCCCAATGCCAATACAACTTTTGATGAGAAACTGTTTCTACACAGCACTCCACAGACACTTTGGGAGAAATGCAGTGGTGCCCTGGAGTGGGGGGCTCTGGCATTAACAGGTTCTACCCATCGAACATTCATCCAAATTGTACTTTTTCTATATGAGCACTGGAGGGAGATTTCTGTATATGAGCTTCTGATTGGCTACTTCAGAGTCTATTTTGAAGATTCAAATATCAAACAAATCAGAACCTTTTTCAACTGGAATGGCCAAAAAGAGGTGCTCATTTAGGCCCTGATTAGTTTCAGATCAGTCATTGTTTTCCTTCAGGCAGCCTCTTCTCTCTGGTATACTGGAATGATGTAGATCTGTTTCCAGCATCCTCTTCTAAGGGAGAGCAAAATTAGGTGATACACTGGCTTAATTTTGAGAAACTTTTTTGGAAAATTCAAGCAAATGCTAAAGTAGAGAAAATAATATAACAAATCCCCATATATTCACTCTTCCCTCTACTGGATTATTTTAAGGCAAATCTTAGACACCAAACCATTTTATCCATAACTACTTTAGTATGTATCTCTAAAAGGAAAGGATTTCTTTTGTAAAACATAAGCACAAGACCATTAGCATGCCTAAAAATGTATTGATAATCCTTTCATATCACCAGCTATCCAAGTAGTGTTTATATCTGGTTGAATTTGATCAAGATTTTCCTTAACCATAGTTCTTTTTCAAATTTTTAGATTATTTTTTATTGAGGTAACATTGGTTTATAACATTATATAAGTTTCATGTGTACAAAATTATATTTCTGCTTCTGTATACACTACAGTGATGCTCACCACCAAATATTTAGTTTCCATTCATCACCATACAGTTGATGCCCTTTACCATTTCACCCTCTCCCCACCCCTTCCCCTCTGATAACCACTACTCTGTTCTCTGTATATCAGTGTTTGTTTTTGTTTTAATCTCAGTTCTCTTCCAGGTCCCTCTGGGGATTTTCTCTTACTCTTCTGAGTTCAGTTCCAGTGATGTATATATATACATATATATATATATGTGTGTGTGTGTATATATATATATATACACACAATATAATGAGGAGAATTTCACTCATCAGAAATTCTCCATGAGGAGGATTTATGGTTAAAAAACAAACAAACAAACAGAGAGCGAGAGAGGAATTATGCCTCCCCAGCGGCTTTTTGCCTTTGTCTCCACTGTGATCAAGAGCAAACCAGGGGACATGGAGCCTCCAGCTTCTCTGGATTTCTGTTGGTACAGTGAGGCCAGTGGTGGGAGCACAGCACTGATAGACATTCTGGGGTACAGGTTAGGGTTTCCATATTTAGCAAGTAAAAACATGGGACACCTCATTAAATTTGAATTTCAGGTAAACAGCAAATAATCTTTTAGTATACATTTGTCCCAAATGTTGCATGGGACATAGTATAACAATAAAAAAGTCATTGTTTATTTGAAATTCCAGTTTAACTATATATGTCCTATATTTTATCTTACAACCCTGAGACGGGTGGTAAAATGGATTTGGCACAGGGGAAAATAACTAGAAGTGCTCATGAGAACTTGGTTTCTTGTACAGTTGAGAGTGCTTGTAGGAGCTGAAGGGCATAGGAGAAATGGAGGGGACAGGAGCTTTTAAAGGTGTTTTGGGGGTTAATGTTTTTGAATGAGTAAAATTCAGAATTATATTTTTAAATGTAATTGATTGCTGAGTTATATCTCTTTGAATGTGATACCACTCTGAGACTGAATCACAATTCTGAGTATGATTTTTTTTGTCTCTCCAGGTGGAATTGGGCTCCCTCACAGTGGTTTCTGGGATAACCTTCTATTTTTGCAGAACCATAATAGGGGAAATGAGAATATTTTTATATTTGCCTAGACACTTTAAATGCTCTCATTCTTTTCAGTTTGCTCCACATTTCTAGCCCCTGCCACAAAGTTGGAATAGTGTGCATGGTCTATTTATTCAGTGGCAAAAGGAAAACTTTAATCTGATTTCCATTTCTCCTGTTCTGAAACTTGAACAGAGAAAGTAATTAGTATAAAATCACCAGGCATGACACCTGTATAGTAACTCACTAGCAGGACCTATTACACTAAGTCCCCTACATACCAAAGAGTTCCATTCTGAGAGTGTGTTTGTAAGTCCAATTTCTTTGTAAGTCCAACAAAGTTAGCCCAGTTACCCAACTAACACAATCGGCTACACTGTACCAGCTACATTACCTCTGCTTTTACACTTGCTTCCAGACATCCAGGGCTTGAAATAAAGATACTGTACTACTGTACTCTATACAGTACTATACAGTAAACCACACAAAAGCACAACCCCTTGTAGAGGATGCACGCATATGACAATGAACGCCAGACAGGTGAACTAACTTATGTGATTGGACATGCAAACCCACATTCGCATCTTTGAAAGTTCACAGCTTGAAGGTTCATATGTAGGGGACTTACTGTACAAGATGAGATCTAGAAGAGCCATTTGGCCAAGATCTTAAATTCACAAATGGCCTCAAATTTAGGCTTTTGACATAGTTTCAAAAGATACATACAGGTATATTGTGTGTATATTAAATTTTTAAAGCACCCAAATTCTTATAAATGTGTTTTGGCACTTCTTAATTTTCAGTATACATGGAACCTCAAAAAATAGAAACAGTAAAAAAAAAATGTGTCTCAGGACTCCCTTCATTTCCAGTTGGCTCTGCTCATTGGTAATGAAAAAAGACCATATGTGGTTTCTAAGTCTTTGCATACACAGTACTCTACAGTTTGCAAATGTCTTAGGTGTAACTCCTCATTTGTATATTATTCCAGAGTTTACAAAGCCTTTTCATATTCGGTTCCATATCTGATTGGGTTCCACGATAGTTCAGTGGAGTAAGTGTAACACAGATGTATAGATTAAGAAATTAAGCCATTTGCTCTTGGTTATGTGGCTAATAGGTGGCAGAATCCATACAAAGGCACAGTCGTTTACTTCCTAGCTGATTTTCCCATTGTACCAACACTCTTGGGTTCCAGCTTAAGAAAAATAACATATTTCATACACATATTCTGCCTGCTAGCTCTATTTGACAATAGTAGACTTAGATGTTATATAATTGCATTTTAATTTTTCCCTTATTTTAAAGACTCCCTTTCCCAACAGAGGGCCATGAAAATGAAATACGTCACAAGTAAAGCATTTGCTAGCCATTTACTCTTTGGAATATTTTTAAGACCTTTGCTTCATTATGAAATACCAAGCCAATGCTGAATGCCATTCAAAATGAAAAGGTCATCATTTTTCTGGCCCTGCTATCTTCAGTATAATTGAAAGCAAGAATGATGCAGAAATTAAATAAACTTATCTGGGGAATGCACCTGTTTTTCATATTTTAATGTCACTTATCATGACTTTAGAAAGAGTGAAAGACTTCACCAATGGAATGGGTGTTTTTCTAAAGCAAACTCTTTAGTTTGGGTAAGAAAGTTTTAAGGAAATAAAATAATAAATTAACATAAAATGCTCTTGAAGAAATGATGGAATTTTTCCAAAGAGCTGATTGTGCCTTTAAAATTCTTTTCATATTTATTTGCACTTCGATCTGAATGCCCATTGGAGTGTTAAAAGCTAGTGAGTGACGATTCCAGCTCATGGCAGTGAGTCTCCGGTTCACAGCATTTCAGAACATCATCTGTCACTGCCAGGGAAGAGACAGTTTCTTACACACTAGTACGCAAATACAGGCTTAGAGCCCTCTGAATCATTGTACACTGAATTAAGGCTTACCTCTCTGGAGAGAGAAAACGAACCCCACTAGTTATTTAGTCCCCAGCCAGTGGGAACAGGGATAGGATGATGAAGAGCTGCCATAGAATTAATAAACACTAATGGTAGTTGATTGGAGTGGGTGAACTGTAGCAGAGAGACACTGTGGAATGTGGGTTGATTATGTTGAGCATGGGACTAACCAACCACTTGATTCCAAATTTGAACTTTAAAATCATGGTGGAGAAGGAGGAAAGAACACTGTTAAATTCCTTTCCTAGCTGTATGGTCAACATCAGTCTTGACTGGTCCTGGCAGTGGATAACTAGGCCTCCATTTCTTAGGGAAGGCATATATGTACTTTAAATGCGTTCCTAGTTTTAAATTTGGCCTCAGTCCTCTATTGAAATATCCACTTAGTCATCAGGATGTTACCAAAGAAGGAAACAAAGTATAATACTCTTTTCCTCATTATTGAAAGGATAATAGTGATGCCCAATATATCACGGATAGAGGAGGAAATTGGATTCTATTCCTAATCCATTGTTAATGACCTAACTTCACAAAAATACTTAGTCTTCATCATACCTACTTTTGTGTTAATTGTGGAAGCAATGAGGTAACTCTTCCTGTAAGAACCAATTATCCTACATGACACCTTTTAATTCTGTAATTCAGTGATCCTCCTGAAGTTGAGAATTCGAAACCAAGTTTGGCAGTGAGCAGTTAATTATAATGGTCTTAGCTTAATGGCTAGAGTGAAAGCTTGGAAATATTCAAGAATAGAATATGTAATCATCACAACTGGATATAAATGTTTATCTGACTTTAAGGACTAGGCCAACTGATACCTCTGGTTTATATTTCAAATATTTATTGAGTACCTATTATGTGCCTGACACTTGTCTGACTGCATATATACAAGTTTTGTAGTGGGGAGAGGAATAAAAAGCACCTGCTTGAATTGAATTAAATAAACCATGTGAAAGGAGAGCAAGAAGGTTGAATCTTGTCAAAAAGCAAGGTGATTTGCAAACCACCAGTAGTATTCAATCAATCAGCTGTTAACTGGTTATTTCAAAATAACTGAATGCAACCAGTTGACTTAAAATCACAAACACTGTGAAGGTCAACTGGTTGGTATAGAACTACCCTACTTCCATTCTAGTTCGTTATAGCATTCCTTTACATTCCAGATAAAGCAGGAAATGTCTTTTTGACCAGATTACAAGGTATAAAATCAGAGTTTCAAAGTTTCTGGTGATTTTTGGAAAACATATGCAATATATAAATATTCTGTCTCAATGGGAAGTACGCTTTAAGCTGAAATGCTTCATTACATTTGATTTTGCTTATTATTAAAGTATAATTTTCCTGTTGAAATACTGAAGTTAATGTATGGAAATAAAGATATTTCCCCAAGTGACCTAACAGACACTGATTTAGTGCCTACTATGAGCTCAGCACTCTACTAGGTGCTGCATACTGGAGAGGATAATTTCCCTTATTGGTGTTTTACAGTAACCAGTTAAATGAAGTATCTGGGCTGGTATTTATTATTATGTTTTTCAGATAGATAATGGAGAGAGAAATCACCATTCTATTTAATAGAGAAAAGAAGTATAATTAACTTTGAAAGTAGTTTTTCCTTTTAACAACTCCTAATTTCTTTCTGAGAAGGAAGAATTAATTTAAGAGTCCACAAGTAATAATTCTAACAGATAGCTGTCACATATCTTACTAGGAAGAGCTCATTGGGCTGGACCTTGGAGTTGAGCATCAAAGAGGACCTAGGATATATCCATGCTAGAAAAGAGTACAAAACCTTAGGTCTTAGAAGGACATTAAAAGCTCATTTTTCTAACATCGTTTCACAGTTTAGGGAAATTGAGGTCCAAGGAGAGGAAAAGACTTGTAGGAGATAATGCAGCAAGTTAGTTCACAGGACAGTTGGACTACAACCTGAACTTGTGCTCCCTAGTCCAGTACTCCTTTAGCCAACGCACAGCACCCACAGTGGTAAAATCCAGATAAATCTGACCAGTGTGCTAAGCTCTTCTGACTTGTTGAAGAAATGAGACCACACATATGTGACCTATAACATCTGTATATTATTTATTCTTTAAGAACTCTTCAAATAGTCATTTTTACATTTAGAATAACTGGCTCAGTGTGTGCTAGGTCAGGAAGTCGCTGGAATGGGAAAATGCTAGAGAAGAAGGAAAAAGGTACAATCTCAATATTCGAAAGAGAAACCTCTTCTTTTCCTTTGGATTATGGCATTGGGAATTTATCAACAGGGGAAATACAAACACTTAAGAAATTGTGTTCTTATTCTCTTCTGCCAGAGTTGTTCACAAGGAAAATCCAATCTTAAATTTCTAGACATTCCTCTGGATTACCAAAGAACCAGAAACAGCCTTGGTGTTCTTCTAGGTGCCAGGAGAACAAGTCCTTCAACTTTCCAGCGAAAGATTTCCAGCAACGAAGGGGAAATAAAATAACTCACTCTGATGAGCATCAAGTAAGTGCTCCTTGTCTGGGTAATTGGCTTCCTGGAAGGTGAATCAGAGCTCATTTAGCAGTCCAAGGCCCAGTGAGTCCTGGCCAAGGGAAAATGAAATGTTAACACATTTAGTGCTAAATTAGAGACAGGATCCACAAGCTGAGAGCCCACACGAATCAGAGACATGAGTCACAAAGTCTGTGCTGTTTAGGGCAAATTGGCCCTGAAGACAAGTAAAAAATCAATCATTAATTTTCATGCTCTGCTCTTGATATACTTTTTCATTTGAAGGCAATTACTATTATAATAACAATAATGACACCTTATAATTTTACTTTGTAAAGTGCTTTCCTGTCTACTCCTCATAGCTTTAATTTCCTTAAGTTCAGAGGTAAAAAGTATGATTTTTCAAAATTGTTGCAAAATGACAATTCAAAGAAGATCCAGAGGTAATAAAGCTTCAATTCTATAGTGCCTAACCTAGAGTGATTATGTTTAAACCAGTATGAATGACATTTATCAGGTAGAATCCAGAAATTTTTATGAGTAATTTGTGGTGATGCTGGCTGAGAAAACATAATATGTAGCCTTGTGAATTGTGGAATAAAGGTTAAAAGTAGCTTGTGTGTTTGTCAAGGGTACATCAGTTCAACAGTCAGCAGTAACTGAGTACCTCCTAGTCAATTGCCACATGTGCTAGATTCTGAAGTTTCAAATTTGAATAAGACATTGCCCATGCCTTTGAGAGAGGAAGGGCATTCTCAGTAGAAAAAAATAGCTGATACAGAGGCCCAGACATATGAAACAGCATCCTTTGTCTGATGAAACAAAATAGTTCATTATGGGCAGATCAAAAAAGGGTGGAGAGCATGAAGGAGTAACAAAAGATGAGTCTAGGGCCAGATCTCGGAGACACTTACGGGTTAGGCTGAGGCATACAGACCTCAAGCCTGAAGACAAATGGACATCACTTAGGGGTTTTAAGATGGAGAGTGATATGAGCTGATTTTTCTTTCACAGAAAGGCCTCTTAGTTGACCTGTGGATGAGGGAAAGGAGGGAGTCCAAGTTTGGACCTTGTGATAATAATCCAGTGGCAAGATGATGAGGACTTGGGCTATGACAGTAGCAAATGGAGATGAACAGGATGTGCCTGGTATGTAAAATCAGAAAATATTGGTGATGGAATATAGCAGGGAGGGGTGAAGGAAAGGGAAGTATTGAAGCATTAAGTTAACCCAGTAAGTGCTACCATGTCCAAATATCAACTGTACCTTAACCCCCGAATCTACTCCTCACCTCAGTCTACCCTGTCTCAGTAAATGACAACTCCATCTTTCCAGTTACTCTGCTTCAGACTATGGAATCATCCTTGACTTCTCTCTTCTCATTCCCCACATCCCATCTGGCAGTAAATTTTGTTGGTTCTACCTTCAAAACATACACAGAATGTGACCATTTCTCACCAACTCCACTGCTTCCACCCTATCCCAAGCCATCATCATCTCTCACCTGGAGTACTACTATAGCCTCCCGATTAGTTTCCTTGTCCCTACTCCCACTCCTAAGCATATTCTCCAATAAATCAACCAGAGTGATTAATTTAAATATAAGCCAATCTAATCAAGCCATTATTTCTAATTTCCAGTTTATAAAAATACAGAAGATGAAGGAATAAGTTAAATAACTCAAAAAAACAATCAGACAAAGCTCTGCAGGATAACTGGCTCAGGCTCTTCAGTAAGTTAATGCCATGGGAAAAAAGTATGGGGGTGGGAGAGCTTTCTACATAAAACGGTATGTAAGAAGCTTAACAATCAAATGCAAATATATTAGCCTTGATTTAATTCTGGTTTAAACAAAACCACTATAATAAATTATGGGGACAATTAGGGAAATATAATTACCAGCTTGGGACTCGATTTGGTAGTTTTGGTAGATATGATAATGCATATAGTGATTACACAGGAAAATGTTTTTTAAAGAGATTTATAATGAGCATTTTGGAATAAAATGTCATGATATCTATGCTTTAAAATACTTTAACAAATTAAGTATACCCGAAGCAAATATGGCATAATGTTAACATTTGTTAATTTTAGGTAATGGGTATCTGAATACTTGTTGTGTTATTCCTTTTTCTTTTCTGTGTATATATATATATTTTTTTTCTTCTTCCAGTTTTATTGAAATATAATTGACATACGGCACTATGTAAGTTTAAGGTGTACAGCATAATGATTTAACTAATATACATCATAAAATAATTACCACAATAAGTTTAGTGAACGTTCATCCTCTCATACAGATAAAAAATAAAAGAAATAGAAAAACATGTTTTCCTTGTGATGAGAACTTTTAGGATTTACTCTCTTAACAACTTTCATATATAACACACAGCAGTGTTAATTCTATTTATCATGTTGTATATTGCATCCCTAGTACTTATTTATCTTATAACTGCAAGTTTGTACGTTTTACCTTTTGACCCCTTTCATCCAATTCCCTCTCCCCTCACTCCCCACCCCCAGCTCTGGTAACCACAAATCTGATCTCTTTTTCTATGAGTTTCTTTGTTTTTGAAGTATAATTGATCTACAACACTGTGTTGGTTCCTGGCACACAACATAGTCATTCGATATTTCTATACATTTCAATTGTTTTTAATTTTTATTTTTTAAATTAAATGTATATTTAAAATTTTTTGTAAGTTAAGAAAAGTAGGTCATATCTGGTACTCCTTAAAAAGCCTCCAAGGGCTTCCCTGGTGACGGAGTGGTTGAGAGTCCGCCTGCCGATGCGGGGGACACGGGTTCGTGCCCCAGTCCGGGAAGATCCCACATGCCGCGGAGCGGCTAGGCACGTGAGCCATGACCGCTGAGCCTGCACATCTGGAGCTTGTGCTCCGCAACGGGAGAGGCCACGGCAGTGAGAGGCCCGCATACCACACACACACACAAAAAAAGCCTCCAATGGCTTCCCATCCCACTCAGAGTAAAATTCAACATTTTAACCATGATCTGACCCTTACTATCTCTCTGATCTCATCTTCTACCACTCTTTCCCTCACTGACTCTTTTCCAAGAACACATATCTCTTTGCTAAGTACAGTCCTGTCTCCTGGCCTATGCATCTGTTTTTCTAGTTGCCTGGATCACTCTTCTCTCAGATGTCCACATGACTCAAAGCTTCTCTTTATTTGGGTTTCTATTTTCCTTAATAGTGAAAACTTCCCATACTACCCTTTAAAAATATCCCTTCTATCAATTTTCCCTGTGCCTGTACCCTGGTTTTATTTTTCTTCTTAATATTCATCACCACCTGACATATAATATGTTTTGTTTGTTTATTGTCTGCCTCTCTCCACTCCAGCCCAGCACACACTAGAATGTAAGTTCAATATAAATAATAGTCTGCCTGGTTTTTTCTTATTGCAGTCCTCAGTGAGGACAGATGGAATAAATATTTGTTGAATCAAATTACAGGTAGGAAAAGCTGGTTTGGTGGAAAGACTAAATTAACTAAGTTCAAGGTGTGTTGACTTTGAGGACCTGTAGCATATTTAAGTGAAAATACCTTGTTCTCTGTTTAGCTTGGAGAAGTTGTAGTTTAGATTTTAGGGTGAAAAGATAAATAATTTTGCATGTGGTAGTTCCCATTTGTTCATAAAAGAAGAAGGTAATGTCATCAATTGAAAACAACACATGAGTGAAAATGAAAATCTTGGAAATTGATGGTCTCTTATTTTGTGTACTTTGCTAAGTGAAGAGAAGTGACAGGAAGAGAGCCAACTTTAAAGTCTTTGAGAACAGCAATATATAAGGGGCAGACAGACCAAGAGGAGGCCATGAAAAAAGACCAAAAAGATATGAACAGAGATAAAGGAAAACAACAAGGAAAATCTGGTGTCATGTAAACTAAGGGAAATAAAAAGAGTGTTTTTAAGCTTTTCTTTTTCTTACTGAAGTAGAGTTGATGTACAATATTACATAAGTTACAGATGTACAATATAGTGATTCACAATTTTTAAAGGCTATACTCCATTTATAGTTATTATAGAATATTGGCTATATTCTTTGTGTTGTACAATATATCCTTGTAGCTTATTTTATACATAATAAAATGTATTATTTTTCTTACTCCCCTACCCCTATATTGCCCCTCCGTCTTCTCCCTCCCCACTGATAAGCACTAGCTTGTTCTCTATATCTGTGAGTCTGTTTCTGTGTTGTTATACTCACTACTTTGTTGTATTTTTTAGATTCCATATATGTGATATCATACAGTCTTTGTCTTTCTCTGACTTATTTCACTCAGCATAATACCCTCCAAGTACACCCATGTTGCTGCATATGGGCACTTGGGTTATTTCCATATCTTGGCAATTGTAAATAATGCTGCTATGCAACCTAAGTGTTCATCGACAGATGAATGGATAAATAAGATAAGATAGATATATACACACATATATATGTGTGTATATATATATATGTATATATATACAATGGAATATTACTCAGCCATAAAAAGAATGAAATAATGCTATTTGCAGCAATATGGATGGATGTCGAGATTATTATATTAAGTGAAGTCAGACAAAGATAAATATCATATGATATCACTTATATGTGGAACCTTAAAAAAATTATACAAGTGAATTTATTTACAAAACAGAATCAGCCTCACAGACATAGAGAACAGACTTGTGTTTGCCGAGGAGGTGATAGGGGAGGGATGGATTGGGAGTTTGGGATTAGTAGATGCAAACTATTATATACAGAATGGATAAACAACAAGGACCTACTGTGTAGCACAGGGAACAATATTCAATATCCTGTAATAAACTGTAATGGAAAAGAAAAAAAATGTGTTTAATTTAAATAAATAGAAGAAGAACTACAATCCTGCAGCCTGTGGAATGAAAACCACATTCACAGAAAGATAGACAAAATGAAAAGACAGAGAACTATGTACCAGATGAAGGAGCAAGATAGAACCCCAGAAAAACAACTAAATGAAGTGGAGATAGGCAACCTTCCAGAAAAAGAATTCAGAATAATGATAGTGAAGATGATCCAGGATCTTGGATAAAGAATGGAGGCAAAGATCAAGAAGATGCAAGAAATGTTTAACAAAGACCTAGAAGAATTAAAGAACAAACACCTAGAAGAATTAAAGAACAAACAAACAGAGATGAACAAAACAATAACTGAAATGAAAACTACACTAGAAGGAATCAATAGCAGAATAACTGAGGCAGAAGAATGGATAAGTGACCTGGAAGACAGAATGGTGGAATTCACTGCTGCAGAACAGAATAAAGAAAAAAGAATGAAAAGAAATGAAGACAGCCTAAGAGACCTCTAGGACAACATTAAACACAGCAACATTCGCATTATAGGGGTCCCAAAAGGAGAACAGAGAGAGAAAGGACCTGAGAAAATATTTGAAGAGATTACAGTCGAAAACTTCCCTAACATGGGAAAGGAAATAGCCACCCAACTCCAGGAAGAGTAGAGAGTCCAGGGCAGGATAAATCCAAGGAGAAACATGCCAAGACACATAGTAATCAAATTGACAAAAATTGAAGACAAAGAAAAATTATTAAAAGCAACAAGGGAAAAACGACAAATAACGTAAAAGGGAACTCCCATAAGGTTAACAGCTGATTTCTCAGCAGAAACTCTACAAGCCAGAAGGGAGTGGCACGATATATTTAAAGCAATGAAAGGGAAGAAGCTACAGCCAAGACACTCTACCTGGCAAGGATTTCATTCAGATTTGACAGAGAAATCAAAAGCTTTACAGACATGCAAAAGCTAAGAGAATCCAGCACCACCAAACCAGCTCTACAACAACTGCTAAAGGAACTTCTCTAAGTGGGAAACACAAGAGAAGAAAAGGACCTACAAAAACAAATCCATAAAAATTGAGAAAATGGTAATAGGAACATACATATCGATAATTACCTTAAATGTGAATGGATTAAATGCTCCAAACAAAAGACATAGGCTTGCTGAATGGATACAAAAACAAGACCCGTATATATGCTGTCTACAAGAGATGCACTTCAGACCTAGGGACACATACAGACTGTAAATGAGGGGATGGAAAAAGATATTCCATGCAAATGGAAATCAAAAGAAAGCTGGAGTAGCAATACTCATACCAGATAAAATAGATTTTAAAATAAAGAATGTTAAAAGAGACAAGGAAGAACACTACATAATGATCAAAGGATAAATCCAAGAAGATGTAACAATTATAAATACATATGCACCCAACCTAGGAGCACCTCAATGCATGAGGCAAATGCTAACAGCCATAAAAGGGGAAATCGACAGTAACACAATCATAGCAGGGGACTTTAACACCCCACTTTCACCAATGGACATATCATCCAAAATGAAAATAAATAAGGAAACACAAGCTTTAAATGACAGAATAGACCAGATAGATTTAAATGATATTTATAGGACATTCCATCCCAAAACAGCAGATTACATTTTCTTCTCAAGTGCACACGGAACATTCTCCAGGATAGATCACATCTTGTATCACAAATCAAGCCTCAGTAAATTTAAGAAAATTGAAATCATTTCAAGCATATTTTCTGACCACAATACTATGAGATTAGAAATCAATTACAGGGAAAAAAACGTAAAAAAACACAAAGGCATGGAGGCTAAACAGTACATTACTAAATAACCAAGAGATCACTGAAGAAATCAAAGAGGAAATCAAAATACACCTAGAGACAAATGACAATGAAAACACGACGATCCAAAACGTATGGGATGTAGCAAAAGCAGTTCTAAGAGGGAAGTTTATAGCAATACAATCCTACCTCAAGAAACAAGAAAAATCTCAAATAAATAATCTAACCTTACACCTAGAGGAACTAGAGAAAGATGAACAAACAAAACCCAAAGTAAGTGGAAGGAAAGAAATCATAAAGATCAGAGCATAAGTAAATGAAATAGAAACAAAGAAAACAATAGCAAAGATCAATAAAACTAAAACCTGGTTCTTTGAGAAGATAAACAGAACTTATAAACTTTTAGCCAAACTCATCAGAGAGGAAGAGGATTCAAATCAATAAAATTAGAAATGAAAAAGGAGAAGTTGCAACAGACATGACAGAAACACAAAGCATCATAAGAGACTACTACAAGCAACTCTATGCCAATGAAATGGACAACCTGGAAGAAATGGATGAATTCTTAGAAAGGTATAACCTACCAAGACTGAACCAGGAAGAAATAGAAAGTATGAACAGACCAATCACAAGTAATGAAACTGAAAGTGTGATTAAAAGTCTTCCAACAAACAAAAGTCCAGGACCAGATGGCTTCACAGGTGAATTCTATCAAACATTTAGAGAAGAGCTAACACCCATCCTTCTCAAACTCTTCCAAAAAATTGCAGAGGAAGGAAAACTCCCAAACTCATTCTACAAGGCCACCATCACCCTGATACCAATACCAGACAGAGATACTACAAAAAAAAATTACAGACCAGTATCACTCATGAATACAGATGCAAAAATCCTCAACAAAACACTAGCAAACAGAATCCAACAACACATTAAAAGGATCATACCCCATGATCAAGTGGGATTTATCCCAGGGATGCAAGGATTCTTCAATATATGCAAATCAATCAATGTGATACACTGTATTAACAAACTGAAGAATAAAAACTATATGATCATCTCAATAGATGCAGAAAAGCTTTTGACAAAATTCAACACCCATTTATGATAAAAACTCTCCAGAAAGTGAGGAGAGAACCTACCTCAACATAAAGAGGCCATATATGACAAACCCACAGCAAACACCATTCTCAATGGTGAAAAACTGAAAGCATTTCCACTAAGATCAGGAACAAGACAAGGATGTCCACTCTCACCACTATTATTCAACATAGTTTTGGAAGTCCTAGCCAAGGCAATCAGAGAAGAAAAAGAAATAAAAGGGATACAAATTAGAAAACAAGAAGTAGAACTGTCACTGTTTGCAGAAAGGATGATACTATACATAGATAATCCTAAAGATGCCACCAGAAAACTACTAGAGCTAATCTATGAATTTGGTAAAGTTGCAGGATACAAAATTAATGCACAGAAATGTCTTGCATTCCTATACACTGACAACAAAAATCAGAAAGAGAAATTAAGGAAACAATCCCTTTCACCATTGCAACAAAAAGAATAAAATACCTAGGAATAAACCCACCTAAGGAGGTAAAAGACCTGTACTCAGAAAAGTATAAGACACTGATGAAAAACATCAAAGATGACACAAACAGATGGAGAGATATACCGTGTTCTTGGATTGGAAGAATCAATATTGTGAAAATGAATATACTACCCAAAGCAATCTACAGATTCAGTGCAATCCCTATCAAATTACCAATGGCATTTTGCACAGAATTAGAACAAAAAATTGCACAATTTGTATAGAAACATAAAAGATCCCGAATAGCCAAAGCAATCTTGAGAAAGAAAAATGGAGCTGGAGGAATCAGACTCCCTGGCTTCAGACCATACTACAAAGCTACAGTCATCAAGACAGTATGGTACTGGCACAAAAACAGAAATATAGATCAGTGGAACAGGATAGAAAGCCCAGAGATAAACCCACACTCCTACGGTCACCTAATCTATGACAAAGGAGGCAAGAATATACAATGGAGAAAAGACAGCCTCTTCAATAAGTGGTGCTGGGAAAACTGTATAGCTACATGTAAAAGAATGAAATTAGAACACTCCCTAACACCATACACAAAAATAAACTCAAAATGGATTAAAGACCTAAATGTAAGGCCAGACACTATCAAATTCTTAGAGGAAAACATAGGCAGAACACTCTATGACATAAATCACAGCAAGATCTTTTTCTATCCAGCTCCTAGAGTAATGGAAATAAAAAGAAAAATAAACAAGTGGGACCTAATGAAGCTTAAAAGCTTCTGCAGAGCAAAAATAAAGTGTAAACAAGATGAAAAGCCAACCCTCAGAATGGGAGAAAATATTTGCAAACCAATCAACAAAGGATTAATCTCCAAAATATATTAATAGCTCATGCAGGTCAATATTAAAAAAACAAACAACCCGATCCAAAAATGTGCAGAAGACCTAAATAGACATATCTCCAAAAAAGACATACAGTTGGCCAAGAGGTACATGAAAAGCTGCTCAACATTACTAAGTATTAGAGAAATGCAAATCAAAACTACAACGCGGTATCACCTCACACCAGTTAGAACGGGCATCCTCAGAAAATCTACAAACAACAAATGCTGGAGAGGGTGTTTAGAAAAGGGAACCCTCTTGCACTGTTGGTGGGAATGTAAATTGATACAGCCACTATGGAGAACAGTATGGAGTTTCCTTAAAAAACTAAAAATAGAATTACAATATGACCCAGCAGTCCCACTCCTGGGCATATACCGAGAGAAAACCATAACTCAAAAAGAGTCATGTACCACAATGTTCATTGCAGCACTATATACAATAGCCAGGTCATGGAAGCAACCTAAATGCCCATCGACAGATGAATGGATAAATAAGATGTGGTACATATATATAATGGAATATTACTCAGGTATAAAAAGGAACAAAATTGGGTCATTTGTAGAGACGTGGATGGACCTGCAGTCTGTCGTACAGAGTGAAGTAAGTCAGAAAGAGAAAAACAAATATCGTATGTTAACGCATGTATGTGGAACCTAGAAAAATTGTACAGATGAACTGGTTTGCAAGGCAGAAATAGAGACACAGATGTAGAGAACAAACATGGACACCAAGGGGGAAAAGCGGTGGGCGGTGGTAAAGAAAATAGTGCTTCAAACAAAATGGCATAAAACAAGAGAAACTGCTTGGAACAATTTGACAATAAATTAAGTCTCAAAAAATTTTTGAATAAATAAATAAAATAATGCTGCTATGAACATTGGGTGCATGTATCTTTTTGAATTAGTGTTTTTGGTTTTTTCAGATATATACCCAGGATTGGAATTGCTGGGTCATATGGTAGTTCTATTTTTAATTATTTGTGAAACCTCCATACTTTTTCCACAGTGGCTGCACTAATTTACATTCCCACAACAGTGTATAAGTGTAGAGAAATAATAATTTTTAAAAGAGATAGAGACCAAATGACCTAGCATTGGCCAGGCAAAATAAAGATAGTCTCCTTAAGTATGACATTATGAAGGCAAATGGAAAAAGGTTAAGTGGAGTGTCAGAGGCTTAATTTCAGGAAGGAATGAGAAATATAGAAATAAATATTGAAAATAGGTTATTCTTTAAAAAAGATTTGCTAAGTAGGGAACCAGTAACTTGGGCACTGGGACTGGCTACAGCTCAAATTGAGTGACTTTTCTTTAGGATTAGAAGGCATTTAAACATATTTATATGCTGAGGGTGAGTGGATAATAGAGAGAAAGAAATTTTAAAAATCAAGTACTGAGAGATAACATATGAAGGAGCAATTCTGAGGAAGAAACAACAGATGGCACAAGAGGCAGACCTTCAGTAGAAGAGAGACACTCCTGCTCATACAGTAGGGATGAAGAATGGATGGGTACAGAGAAAAATCTGTATGTGGACAATGGGGAAGATGAAGGATTTCATCCCAGTGGACTCAGTATTGATGATATATGAGTCTTTGAGTGTGAGGGAGTTGGGAATTGGGTAGAAAACTTGAGTAGAGAGGCAAAGAATTGGAATAGTTACTGTGAGAAATTGGAAAAAATTAATAATAGGTAAAGGGATTGATATGTGCTATGCAGGATTCAACTGCGGTGAAAAATCAGGGATCTGTAGAGGCACTCGTTTGCACAATTTTCTGAGATTTTCTTTACCAGCCCTCTGGTTCTAAAAATGAGGAAGGAAGATGGTGTAGGGCAGGTACAACAGCATCGGGGAGTATTGTGTTGTGGTTAAGAGTGAAGGTTTTAGTCACAGACATGGCTTTGAGTCCTGGTTCTGCTACTTACTAAGCGTGTGGGCTTGGGCAACCTACTTATCCTCTCAAAAACTTAAGTTCCTCATCTTTAAAATGGAGGCAGTAAAAGTAACTACCTCATAGGGTTGGTAAAATTAGATAGAAGAATCAGTGTAAATTGCATGATACTTAAAAGCTTTCTTTAAATAGTAACTAAACACAAAAGGAAACTAAAACAGGAGTGAGAGGGAGTTGAGAGGGCTGATGAAACAGGAATTCATGGTATTGACCATGGGTTCCAGGCAGCATTGGGAAGAAAGTGAGACTCCGAGGGGCTGCTAAACTGGAAGCAAATAAAGGAATCAAGGGAACAGAGCCTTTTAGTGAGTGTGAAGAGCAGTAGTAAACGGGGTGAGAATATATAACAGGTAACTCTAAGACTGGTATTAACATTTGAGATGTAAGAGATGGAACATTTCTTGTTAATTACAAATCCAGGTCGTGGTCTTACACATTCAATATTGATGATATATAGGAGTCTTTGAGAGTGAGGGAGTTGGGAATTGGGAATTGGGTAGATATTAAGGGATGCTACCCCTTTTGTGAAAGGTCACCAGGGTCTGATCGTTCACCTTTGAGCCTTATTTTTCTGGAATGATGGTGATGATACTCTCATGAAGAAATTACCCAGCTCATGTTACCTAAACTCTCATTAGCCTTTTTGATAAATCATACCTTAAATCTATTAATTTAGAATGATAAATAAAAGTTACAAGGAATCTGAAAAGTCCCTGTTAGCCAAATAAGCCCAGTCTCCTTCCAGAAGATCACAAGATCTAAAGGAAGATTTGTGTGGATATTTTCCCGGTTGGGAGAGGATGCAGGAAGGTCATAAGCTCTTCCTGACAAATGAGTGTTTGCTCCACTCCGAGTGCCCCAAACCAGGTGTTAAGTGGTCAAGGCACTATCTTCCTGGACATAGCTGGTGACACCGACAAGGGCACCCTCCAATTATCCTTTTTCTGGACTCTGACATGATTGTTCTACGACTGGTACTTGCCATTACATCATCCTTCCCATTTTAATAGATTTGTAGAACCTCTTATCACTTTCAAGTTAATAACTTATTTTACACTGATTGCATTTAAGGTTGGCTGCTTCTTAGGAAGACAGACACTTTTTAGTCTTACTAGTAATATATCATCCTGCCGAATGGGTAACTTCGGGGGTTTCCAATAGCCAGCTGCTTCCACTCACAGACAAGTTTCAAGAAGAAAAGATTCCTTTTCAGATCTTTTCCTATTTTGCCCCTTTTACTCTTTCATGTCCACTTTGGTTCTACAACATCTTAGCTATTTTCAACCTCCGGGAGACTGTTCATAAACCAATCAAATAACTAGAGTGCATACTGCTTATGATGTGTAGTTTTCCATAAAAGCCATTGTTTGAAAATTTGTTTCAAATGTCAAAACATAAAACATCCAAGTTGTAAAATGTAAAATGAAGTTTAAATTTTCAGATGAATCTTTACTACACAACTTTCATTGGGAAAGCCTTTCTGCAGAGAATATATCAATTAACACCAAATCATCCAATTATTAGAGATAGCCTCAGACAATTTCTTCATTTCATACTTAATGAAACAAATCCACAAAAGTTAACCTCCTTTCTCAAGGTCATACAGCTAGATCAGTTGCAGTTCAGGACAAACAGGAGTGTTCCTATGGCTGTTAAAGTTATATGTGGGGGAACTTGTAACTCTCATCCTCTCCTTCAAATCAGTGCTATCTAACTTTATATGGAAAATCAGTCCTTGATCAACGTTATCTAGTGAACATCCATTTATTAGAAAAAAATCATGCCATTAGTCATCTTGAACATGGTAATTATTGGTACCCTCAAACTCACTTTTAAAGGAGTCTAAGAGAAAAGCAGGTGAAAGGGGTAGATGCACTGACATATGTATCACATATGGTTTTGTTGATTTGGAAACGCAAGTGTACACATCTCATTATGTCCAAACCAGAAGTCAAGAGAATCTTCACAGGCTACGTGGACTTTTGCACAGATCCAATATTTAGGAATAAAGAGTAAAGTTAAACCACATTGCTCCAGGAGTATATGAAAGAAGCTTTGTTGACGTGGATTTTGATTGAATTAGTCATTCAGGCTGTGCCTGATAAATGCCACAATTGCTGAGTTCATCAAAATGTGTGAATCAAGACACCATTTAATTTTATCTAACTGAAGAGGAGAAAAGGTTGCCCTTTTAGTATGGTTATTTTCATCTTGTGTACTTTAGTTTACGTTATCGACTTTAGAAGAGACCAACTCTGCAGCCTTCTTGGGACCAGCAGAGGGAGCTCAAAGACAAGTTGTGAAGCTGTAGCAACATGCAGGAAAATGGGGGCTTTGGGGAAGGGGGGTGGGAGGGTGCTCAATAATGTATATCACTTGAAAGAAAGCAGCAAAAATAATTGCCAGAAAAGTGCAGAGATGACATAAATGAAGCCAAGTTTGGGAATCTATTAAAAGGGTCATTTTTCAACACCCACATTTACCCCTCCCATTTCCTTCCATCTGCTAATTAAAATGAATTCAACAAGGTAATATTAACATCTTTTTCCAGACATACGGGAGGAGTAGCTAAGCAGTTTTGGAAACTTTCTACTTGCCTCTTTTTACCATTGCTCCAAAAAAATCTTAAAATATTTGCTCTGATAAAATCGAATTAATTAATTATATGAAGTTAGTTTTACCACAGTGATTCTTCATCCATCTTTTAATATTCATGTACCTTTATTGTAAGAAATTTTTCTTTTCCTGAGCATATATTTACTCATAAGCTAGATCTAAGTAGATTCTATGCCTATATATACACGGAGTGCAAACTTGAACCATTGTTTTGTAAACTTGATGACTCACATACATTCACGCATTAATTTATCCAACATATGTTTATTGAGGACCTGTGGTGTTCCAGATGCGGTGCTAGGACCTAGGGACCTGCCAGGGAATGTGACAGGGAAACTTACTCTCTAGTGGGGTTAACAGGTAATAACCAATCAAACAAGTAAGATAATTCAGAGCAGTTCTGTGAAGAAATTAAGAGGATAATGTGAAAGAGTGACTGGGGTGGGAGAGGGGACATGTCTCTCTGAGGGGGTGGCATTAACACCAAAACCTAAACAAGGAGACAGCCATGCAAAGACCCAGCTGGGTTTGGCAAACTTTTGTTTATAGGGCTTGTGGGTCATATATGATAGCTGTTTCAACTACTCAACTCTGTCATTGTAGCACAAAGCAGCCGTAGTCAGTAGTAAACGAACAGGCATGGCTGTGTTCCCATAGAACTTTACTTACAGAAACAGACCCATGAAAGGGGAAGAGTCTTCCAGGCAAAGGGAACGGCAGACTCAAGAGTCCTAAATCAGGGATGAATCTGGTGTTTTCTAGGAACAAAATATCCAGTGTGACTGTTGTATAATGAGCAAGGTAAAAGTGACACCGGCTTAAGTCAGAGAGGTAAACAGTGGTCAGATCACAGAGGGCCTTATAGGGCATCGTAAGACGTTTGAATTTGATTCTAAACATGGGGAGATACTATTGGAGAATTTTAAGCAGGTGAGTAACATAATCTGCTGTGCATTAAAAAAAAATAAACTCCAGCTGCTGTGTGAAAAGTGGATTGCATGGAGGAAGAGTAGAAGTGGAAGGCGAGTTACTAACTGGTCCAAATGAAAGCTGATGGCAGCTTTGATTAGGGAATAACAGTGGAGAAGGACATCAGTGGATGGATTCAGCATGTGTTTTGGAGATAGAATCAGTAGGAATTGCTGATGGACAAGAAAGAGAAAAGGGGGAATCCAGGGTTTTAAACTTGATCCACTGGGTAGGTGGTGATGTTTTTCACTGAGTTGGGAGAGATTAGGAGAGAAGCAAGGTTTGGGGTAGGATAAAAATCATAAGTTTTGTCCTGGACATAAATTTTTATCTGCCTATCAGACACGCAAGGAGGCAATTGGATATACAAGACTGGAACTAGGTGCACAGGTCAAGTTTAAAGATACAACCTATGGGAGTCATTAGACAATATCAAAGCCATATAGTTGATGAGCTCAGCTAAGGAGAATGTGTCTGATAGAGAAGAAGAGGACTGGTGCCAAGCCCTGAAGCTCTCAATATTTAGATGATGAACACAGGAAGATAAGCAGAAAAGGAAACTAAAAAGGAATGGCCAGTGGGATAAGAGGAAATCCAGGAGAATGGGCACTTCCTGGAAGTTAAATGGAAAAATGTTCCCAGTTGAGAGAGAAGGCAATAGCGATCACTCAGTTCCAGTTACTGGTCAAGCAGGTAGCAAGCAGGGAAGCTGAAATCAGAGGACAAGGCCTGTTGTGCCTCTTAAGTGGGAAAACATGTATAGGGTATGTTAAGCACCAAATCATCACTGTACTTTTTTTTTTAATTATCAATTTTAACACTTTGGAGGTTGTGCTGTAGACTCAACCTATAATGTTCTTATTTTAATCATCTTAAATCGTTTTCACATTTGTCCCCCAAGTGACAAGGTAGTGTTCTCAATTAGAGAATGCCTAGTGCTGTTTTTTCCTTAAGATTGACTCCATCTTATCCAGCTTCCTTCTCAGCTTTCTGTTACCATCTCTAACCTGGAATGAAATGACACAAAACCTTATTTCAAAACCTAAGTGCTGGAATATTTGAAACCTCCATCTCTTGAATAAATGAGAAGAGGGGATAGGAGGCCACAGCAGGCATCAGGGAAATGCCTGGCAGGAAAGCAGTATTCTGGGTGCATGAAGAGTATATTCCTTAATTTTAGAATATTTTCATCACTCTAGTACCCAGAGAAGTCATTTTCAATTCCCCTCTCACCCCATCCCCTGGCTACTGCTATTTGGTATGTCTGTGGATTTGCCTATTCTGGACATTTCATACAATGGAATCGTATAATATGTCTGACTTCTTCCACTTAGTGTAATGTTTTCAAGGTTTTTCCATGTTGTAGCATGTATTAAAACATTCCTTTTATGATGAAATAATATTCCATTGTATGGATATAGCACATTTTGTTTATCCATTCATCAGTTAATAAACATTTGGCTTGTTTCCATTTGGGGGCTATTAAGAATAAGATTGTTATAAACACTCATGTAGAAGTTCTTGTGTGAACACATGTCTATAGCTCTCTTGGATATGATACTGGGAGTGGGATTGCTGAGTCATATGGTAACTGTATGTTGGACCTTTGAGGAACTGCCAAACTGTTTTGCACAGTGGCTCCACCATTTAACATTCCTACCAGCAATGTATGAGGGTTTTAATTTCTCCACATCTTCACTAACACTTGTTATTTTCCATTTTTAAAAAATTATTTTCATAGCCATCCTAGTGGATGTGAAATGGTATCTCCTTATAGTTGTGATTTGCATTTACGTGATGACTAATAATGTTGAGCACCTCTTGATGTGCTTATTGGCCATTTGTATATCTTCTTTTGAAAAACTATTCAAATCATTTGCATACTTTCATAGGGTTGTTTGTCTTTTTATTGTTGAGTCATAAGAGTTCTTTATGTATTCTGGATACTAGATCTTTGTCAAATGTATTGCAAATATTTTCTCCCACTCTGTGGGTTGATTTTTTACTTTCCTGATAGTATCCTTTGAAGCACTTTAAAGAAAAATTTTTGACGAAGTCCAGTTTGCCCAATTTTTCTTTTGTCACTTGTCATCTTGGTGTTGTATCTAAGAAACTGTTGCCGCATTTGAGGTCAAAAGATTAACCCATATGTTTCCTTCTAAGAGTTTTATAATTTTAGCTCTTACATTTAGGTCTTTGATCCATTTTGAGTTCACTTTGTATATGGTATAAGGTAGGGGTCCTAGTTCATTCTTTTGTATAGGGGATATCCAGTTGTCCCAGCATCATTGTTGAAAAGACTATTCTTTCCACCATTAAATAGCCTTGGTATCCTTGTCAATAATCAATTGACCATAGATGAATGGGTTTATTTCTGGACTCTAAGTTCTATTCAGTTGATGTACATGTCTATTCTTATGCCAGAATCAGACTGTTTTGATTATTGTAGCTTTGTAGTAATTTTGAAATCAGGAAGTATGAATCCTTCAACTTTATTCTTATTTTTTCAAGATTGTTTTATCAGCACCCCTTGTATTTTCACAGGAATTTTAGGACCAGCTCGTCCATTTCTGCAAAAAAAAAAAGAAAAGAAAAAGACACTTGGAATTTTGACAGATATTGTACTGAATATATAGATCAATTTGCAGAGTATTGCAAACTTAACAATACTAACTCTCCTATGAACATGGGATAGGTTTTCATTTATTTAAGTTTTCTTTAATTTCTTTCAATAATATTTTGTAGTTTTCAGAATATGTTTTACAATTCTTTTGTAAAACGTATCCCTAAGTATTATATTCTATTTGAAATTAGACGGGAGTTTAGACTTAACTTGGTAAGCAATAACAGGTTATTGTAGGCTCAAATTGGAATATAATGAAAAATGGCATTTCTGGAAGTTATGGAGATATGATGCTTGGATCTCTCTTCAAGAAAGAATTTGCCATTCAGCTGTAAGGAATGCATTTATCCGACAGCCTCCACCTGTTAGCACATTTAGGTTCTGCCTCAGCCGTGCTCCTCATGGGCATCTCTCTGTCAATGACTGAGTATAGTAAGGGTATTAGGGCTTGGATATCTCTCCTCATTGTGAGATTCCTGTAATGGGAAATTTTTGCTTGAGCGTTCTCCACTGGGTTGGATGCGGCTTTGTGAGATCTGAACCTCAGTCTGAGACTCTATCTAATCCTACTTCCTGTCCGTTTTCTTTTCACAAGGATCACATCAGCATCACAGTCTGAAATTTTTCCCTACCCACTTCTGCCTACCCCTTCTTTTTCCTTTCACAACCATTACCTCCAATAAACCTTTGCATTCCTAACTCTGTTTCAGTATCTGCTTTCCAGAGAGAGCCTAACTCACACCCAGCTGAAGAAAAGAAAATAATAAAAGGATTTTCAGAAAAAAACAACCTCTTTTAAAAATCTCTTCTCTTTGGGGTCTAATACAGCCCCAGTCAGGATGATACTGTTATAAATAATAAAAGTCAATTTAGTTATGCCATAGTTTGAAGAGTGACAGAATGTAAGTATAAACAGGCACTTATCAGTGCCAGTTTGCTGCCAAATATCAACTGTTGATCAGATTCCCATATAAATAAATTGTCCAAATTGCACTAAGAAATATTTCGTAAGCAAATAGTTAGCCCTTCATTCAACTGATATTAGCCAATGTGGCTCAGATCCACAAATCCAACACTTACCTGGTACTTAAACATGTGGATGAAAAATGAGGAAAAAACCATCCATCAAGATATTTTGTGTAAAGCAGCCAAACGCAAAGCTAAGTGCAGAATTCAGATGACCATCTGGTTAATTTGGGCTGTAAATGCTATCACCTGAGATATGTAACTAATCGAGTTATTGGGCTTCATGTGGTAGAAAGAACCTAAAGATCATCAAGGAGGATGTCTACTGTCTCACAGAACAGAAACAGAAACTGAGGCCCAAAGGGAGCAAATGACTTGCCCAAGGTCACACAGCAAGCTAGTAGTTGAGCTAGGATTAGAACCAAAATCCTTGTAATTTGACAGAGCTCCTTCCCTCTCATTTTTGTGGTCAGCATACTTGAAGTGTCACTGATTCTGGCATATTCCTGTCACCAGGGAGCTGAATCCAATAAAGTATACTCATCCTCACTTTTTACCCTGCAACCCAACAGAAAATCTTCTTTTTACATCTTCAGGGATGATCTTTGATATGCAGCAGAATAGAAATCCACTAGAGGTTACACAATTTAGATTATTCAACTCCAAAGCAAAAGAAGCCCTCAAGCAACACCATCTGATTATACAACTTTGCTGTTATAGAGAATTAATCAAATTCATCCTAGAGGCTCATCTGCTGCATGACACACTTATTCCTTGATATCAAAACTCCCTAACAAATTTTAACATGAGAATTGCTCTTGACTTCTTTTCCTAGTAATTTCTGATTTTATTAAACCCCCTAAGCTCCAGAAGTTGAAAATGTGTTGGTTACTAATCTTCAATTTTCCAAAATGTTTCATAGTCAGGCTTTCTGGCTCCAAGATGTCAAGAGATAGGTCAAGATAGGTCAGCTCCAGGAAGGACAGCAAATTTATTGTTACCTTTGTAGGAAAAAAAAAAAAATGGAGAGCAGGTACAATAGAATCAGGTGCAATTGGATATTTCTCCCAAAACACCAGGTTTGGTGATAATTGTACCTTTTGGTGATTCAGTAGCTGGCACTTTCTCTTAGTCATTATTTAACTCATGTTCCAACAAGATATCAGGGAGTACAAGGCTCTATGAAGTACCAAGCTACTGGCCAAGCCTAGCTGCAGAAAATCCTATGACAAATGAAAGGATCTAGCTTGACTCCTCTGTGTCCTCCCTTTCTCACTTTTGATAGTTGTCTCTGAGGATGATCTTGTGGTTTGAGATTGGCACTGCCTTGAACTGGTGAAACTCAGGCAACTTGGCAGAGTGAGATAGGCAGAGGTTGGTAATGGCTACAGCTAATCAGGGCTATAAAAGGCTGTAAAGATCATAGAGTTTATTTCTATATCCACCTTGGATGAGTAAATGCCCTTCCTGGGTAGGTGTTGGTTGGTATATGCTTCTATGTCAAATTTTCCTATAGCAGAATCAGGTTTAAATGAATTTCAATGATAGTTTACAAGGCAAAACTGTGTATGTATGCTTGTGATAGCAAGGTATTACAAAGGCAACATTCATTCATGAATGTGTGTGTGTATCAGATACTGGGCCAGACAGTGGGATTATAATACTAAATAAGACAGAAAAAGTATCTGACCCCAGAGAACTTATGATTTAATGGGAAATAGAAACAGATAAATAGACGATTATAATACATTATACAGTGATGGGTCCTATGGGAGTGCCTAGAAAGGACTTGGGGGATAATGAAAGACTTCTTAGAGGAAGCAATATCTAAGTTAAGACCTAAGGAAGGTGAGAAGTGAGGCACAACAGAGTGTGTGCTCAGTAGGGAGAATGACATGTACAAAGCAGATTAAGAGAGTGAGGAAACGTGGGAGAAAGGCTTGCTAGATGAAGGGACTGAAAGAAGTGATGTATAGATGGAGCATGACATGTGAAGTAAGGAACAATAAGGCTCTGAGGACTGGTTAATATTCTGAAGAATAAAGTTAGGACTTTAACATCATAATGTGTATATGTCTACTTCAAGGACACTATCTGTGAGTATCCACCTTATGTGGAACTCTGCATCGGGGACTCTGGGAGCCAGAGCTTTTAGTAATTTTTATAGCAAAAACTTTTGATCATTTAACTCTGTGAATAGGTGCTATAGTTATCCTACCCCCATGTTGCATATGAGAAAACTGTTGAATAAATGAGAGAAAAATATAGAGCTAGACAGTAAGTACCATGGACATTCATGAAAAGAAAATGTCACAGAACTTGAGTAATCAAAGAAGATAGAAGACCTTGAGACGAAAATACAGGACTGTAAGGGAGAGGTCACAGTTGGATTTGTAACAATAGCCTTAGCTAGATCACCTCCCTGAAAGGAGTAACTGTTTCTAGAATACAAGCAGAGGCTGATGACTGAATCTTAGAAGATTCATGGTTTACTAAAGAGTGAAAAAGAGGAACCAGCAAATGAGAACAAGCAGGAAATTAACCTACAGTGTCCTGGAGTCTAAAGGTGGAAGGAATTTCAAGGAATGTGTGAATGGGTATGTCACCTAAAACCAAAGGAGGAGGTTACTGTGTCCTCCAACAATGCAGTTTTACTTTTTCTTTTTTTTTGGTTTTTTGTTTTGGTTTTTTGTTTTTGCGGTACGTGGGCCTCTCACTGTTGTGGCCTCTCCCGTTGCGGAGCACAGGCTCCAGACGCGCAGGCTCAGCAGCCATGGCTCACGGGCCCAGCCGCTCCGCGGCATGTGGGATCCTCCCGGACCGGGGCACGAACCCGTGTCCCCTGCATGGGCAGGCGGACTCTCAACCACTGCGCCACCGGGGAAGCCCAAGTTTTACTTTTTCTTTTCATTCCTCCCCGAAATGTACTATGTAATGAAGTAAATGTTGATAGTTTTCTTACAACATACGAAAACTGAGATGCAGAAACATGATGTGTTGACAGGTATTGAAGACAACTCTTTGATGTAGTCAGATCCTAGAGATGTTGTCAGCATTTCCACAGCCAGAAAATTTTTGGGCTCATCACCAGATCATTTCTTTGCAAAAGTATTTGATGTTTCAAAAGTAAAATTATTGATTTATTTCACGAGAAGAAAGAAGAATCTTCTGCTCTAATAATTTCTTCTTCCCCCTCCAACAAAAGCCACTTCTCTTTAGTAGAGAAATCTGGCTCAATGGCATAAGCTTAGGATTCAAAAAGTGCTTCAGTTAAAGCCATATGTAACTGCTAGTTATGTGTTCCTGCTAGAATTAGGACCCAGGAATGTGAAGTTCTAAATTGTGTGCTTTTTCTTCTGGTGGGACTCTTAATATAAATCAAATTAAGAAGAAATTAATCCTTAAAATAGTAGCTCTCTTAAATTCATTCCTTCCCAAACAGTTAACATACCATTTGGATTTTTAAGGGGCCATGACATTTTAGTGAACACTTCCTAACTTATCATGAACCAGGCTGCTTGGTCCATTGATCTTTGACGCCACATACTAAACCACAGAAAGATAGGTTGAGAATATTACAATCCAAGTTTGCTTCTTTCACTTGATAAGCTACAACTTGTAGCTCGAGAAGCAGTACCTTATGTAAAGACATTTTAAAAATATATGTCAAATTTTCCCCATAACTTTAATGGCTGTGCCCCTACACACGTGCCTATTTGAATCTAGCCAACACTCGCAAGGGTAAAGGGAATGTGCACCATTTCAACTAACTAAACTAATGGAATTTTTGTTTTCAGATACTTTATCTTCATGTAGACATGGTCTGATAAACACATTTTCAGGGCAAAAACAAGTTAAAGATGCAGAATAGATGAGAACAAAGGAAGGCTGAAAGAATAAAAGAAAACCAAGAGAAGCTTGAGGCATTCTCTTAGTCTATCTGACCTTCTACTTAGGTGGCCACTGGAAAAGGTCAAGTCTCTTTCTCTAGACAAAAGTGAATCTGATTTAAATGGAATTATTGGATTTTTCAGATCACTGCAGAATGGCAATCATGCTATTCAAATGATTCATTTCTTCTGTTGACTCCACTTTGTCTTCTAATCTTTATATAACTGAATAGCAAAAGAAAGCTCCTTAAATAATGAAAGGAACTTCAAACACACAAAGAGGCTATTTGTTTTTCTCTGTCCACCAGCTGTAAACTTCACATTAACCCTAGCTAGCCAGCTCTCAAAAATGCTCTACCAGTTGTAAGGGTGATTTGTGGGGAAAGGAAGAAAGTCTAGGTCTACTTTCTAGGTTCCTCTTTCTATGAGAATGATGCATAGGGAACATTGTCTACAGAGGGGGCACACAGGGAGGTTAAGCGGAAGAAGGTATAATAGATGTTTGGTGTGTCCTCAGATTCCCACATCAAGAATGAGGCGTCCTAACTACAGAGTGTTAGCTGTCTCCAAGCTGAGTTTCTCTCTGAGAATCACCATCATCCAAAGAGACTTGTCTCACCCAAGGTGATTCTCACTCCCCAGAAACAGCCCACATCTAATGCCTGGCAATGTGGATGTACAAATCCAGAACCCCTTATGTTGGTTCAGGACAACTCAAAAGACCCATCCCAGCTCTAGAACTCCCCATAGGATCAGCTGAAGTCTCTGTTGCAACTGTATCTCGGTAGACCCTCTCTCTGCCAAATCCTGCTTCCTCCACTCCTTTATAGTGCTGTTCTACCCAGGAAAATGCCTGCACACAAATTTTCATCTCAAGGTCTGTTTATTGGAAAATTTGGCCTAAGACAGAGTGGGAAAGTAGCGATGTTGCTGGCTAGCAAAAGAAGAAGGCCTCTAAGGAGTTGATGTTCTTCCTTTCTTCTGCCTTAGTGGTAAAATACCATATTCCTTGCCTACTAATTTCAGCCTAGGAGTTTCTGAGACTTTACCAGTACAGAGTGGATTTCTGATCTATCTATACTTTGCTATATCTAGTGTGACTCCATTCGGATGAATGAAATACCTTCTGATATTTCAACTGAATTAACTAATCAATTCAGTTAAGATGGTAGACCAACCCAACTGTGTAGATAACAGTCAAAGAAAAGTGAGTAAAATTGGACTGGGGAATTTAAGAATAATGACTAAAGACTTATGTGACTCATAAATTTGAAACTTCTTTTCTCAGTAGAGTGAGTGATTAAATAAAGGGCTGAGGTACAGAGAAAAGGAACGTATTAGTGGAGGTGCTGAGACAGGCATTATTGATTAGTACATAAGCTATTACCCTTGCACTTTCAAGTGATCCAGGCTGACCAATAAGGGACAGGAATGTTTTGTGTCTCAGTTTGATCATCTTTAAAACAAGAGATTTTGACAAGTCCAGTGAGTTACAACTTTCTCACAACCAAAGACTCTTTTAAAAAATCCCTATCCCCACCCCCAATAATACCATGGACTCCATGATTTGAGACATTAAACCCACTACACAAACTGCTTTTTATTAAGTAATAACTTATTTTCTTATATTTAAGTGATTATATATACAGGGATCTTTCAATAAGACCTTCTGATGAATGTGAGATAACCACACATTAAACCACATTAAGCTGGTAAATCTCCAGCCCAGCACAGAGACACTTGGTAGTCTAGTTAACCTGTGCAGCTTTATTTTGAGAAGCTAGAGTTTCCAATGGAAACTAAATCCAGATATCCCATTATTGGCTTAGAAAACCTATAGGAACCCCAGGACTTCAGATTGAAACATAAAGTCCCTCTCAGGTCTAATGTTCTATGTTTTATGAAATTTCCAAATTATGTTTCATTTTAGCAATTTATTTTTACCCATTTTTGTTCAATAATGAAGAGTCACATCTGATTCTGAGCCTTTATAAATCCAAGAAGTAATTGCCTTGTCAATGGATTATACAGAAAATTTTATTATAATTTTTATAATTGTCTAATTAGAGGTGAGAATCAGAAGTTCATTATAACGACCTACAAGACAGCTGGTATCAACAAAGTCACAATGACCTTCACCTCCTATTATAATTCACCATGGTAAATCCATGGGCCCCAGAAATCTGGGATTCATTATTCTAGCAACATAGCCGATACCTTCCAGTGCATGAATCCTGCCCACAAAGCCAATTCTTTGCATATATAGTCACATCTATCATCTGAGTTCTATCAGCAATTCCACCTGATTTCATGGGTTTCTGTGTTTGTAAATGAAAAGGGGACATCATCTATCATCCATCAGGGTCAACATACATTTTGTACAGACATGGAAAACATTTGGCCCTGGCCTCACGGGAAAGTAATAGGATAGACTATCTGTGCTTATTGGCAGGACTGGTGCAATTTACTGGCATGCCTAAGGAATTCCCAACCAATATGCACAACCTCTCCATTTATGGACAAGATGGCTTTATCATGCAGTGGCAGGGAGGCTTGGCTGAAAGGAAAGCCAAAGCCTCCCTTCGAGCTGCCTAGCTCCACACTACAAATATCAGCCTGAGTGTGAAAATTAAAATCTTATTTGATTCTAGGTAACATTCCACTTTGGTGCGAGGAGAGTGGAAACATGTCACATGTTAAATAATAATGACATATTAATTATTCTCTCTTGAAAAAAAAATGACTGAAGGCACAGAAGGACTACAGAAGAGCTTCTTGGGCTACTTTAAATATACTTCTACAGTGATAAAAAAAATATGACATTAATAGGGTGCATTTTGGGTTCCTCTGATTCTTGTTTACCTGAATTCATCAAATGTTAATGGACCAGGATTAATCAGTTTAGAAATGCATCCAAAGCCATGTTCAGAGACCAATGCAGTCAGATCACATATGCAGATTTCTGCCATTTTGGAAGTTACTTGACATCAATGCCTTGATTAATGGTTTTGCTACAATGCAGAGGTGGTACAGAATGCTTTTTGTGACTTTATAAGAACCACCTCTGTTAAATTGCTTCCTGTCGCGGTGTATTAGCTTCTGGGAGACTATCACTGTCACTTAGACTCTATGAATTTAGTAATCTGGGATTTAGGATGACTTACAGCTAATAGAACTGTGATTATCTGTGCTTGAAAAACACCCAGGCTTCTTCTTTACTTGTTTATGAGATGCTTGGAGGGCAACCTTCTTTATTCTGTTCTTAGGATTCAGTCAGGTAGCCTCTCAGAGGCATTGGGGAACAGGCACCTCTTTAATTCTATCACAGTTTCAGTAGAATGAGGGGTAACAACTGTGGTGTACTGAAAGGCATACTGGAGTGGAAATTGAGAACGTTGCTTTAGCAGCAGTACTAACTTGCTCTCTGACTGAGGGCAATCACTTCATTCTCTAGGACGTGGTTCTCTGATCCATAAAGGGAGAGGCCCAGGGGCATGGGAAGAGAAGGAGGTTCCCTTTTATTGAGAGTTTTCTATGTATTAGACACTTAACAGATGCTTCAGTATATTATCTCATTTTGTCTTCACAACTCCCCTAGGAGGTAGACAATAGCATTCTTCCCATTCCCAAAGGAGAAAGATGAGGCTCAGAGAATCTAGAAGTTTCAAATATTGCTCAATAGAACCCTAAGAGTTCATAAAGGTGCCTCTGGAACCCTCAAGTTAGTGAGAAGGTAGATACCTTGACCCTCAATTTCAATCAAGTGTACTTTGTTTTCATAGGTTGTATATATTGAGCTACCATGTAAATTTTTCTTTGTATTCCAGATTCTGCCACAGAAAGACAGTTGAAAATGTTGAGTAATCCCAAAGATGCAGTCTGTCTCCAACATTCTGCACAATGTCCAGATACCACAAGAAAATGCGAAAAGGTAGGCATCTGCTGGGTATTCTCATCAGAGAGCGTCAATTTCTCACATGAGTTTGAAATAGTCCATGTTGTTCTTACTACAGAAACAGACATTCCTGAGCTTCATGTGACTCATGGTGTTTTGTTTTTTTTTTTTTGACTCATGGTGTTTTGACTGTACACAGAAAGCCAGGTTGGTCTGGACAGGGCCAGGGTGAAATGCACATGTGGATTGGCTGGGTAAATTTATGCCTTCGATTCAGTTATCCTGGGCAAAACAAAGCAAAGGGTGATTTCAAAGGCTGAAATCAGGACTGTCCCCAATTTTCTAAGTTACTTGAGGCAGAGGTGAGCTATTAGGCTTGTCCCACTTAGATGAGGCCTGGACAATCTCCAATTCCCTGGCTAATTAGGCAGCCCCTATTGCCCTGTGGAAGTTTCCAATACTGCATACTGTCATAAATATGAGTAAAGCACCCCATCTTGGCTGTGAAATCACTCAAAATTACAGCTCGGTTTCACTTTAACACTCTTTACCATCCATCTCTGTCCAAGTTTATTGCTAATGACAATGTAAAAAAGGAAATCTCATAGGAGAATGATATTTAAAGCCACCCAATCAACTTTAAAATGCTTTCCTGATCAATAAGCCGTTTTTGAAAAGAATTAGGCAAACAAAACTACCCAATGTTACAAATTAGAGTTTGTACCAAAGCTGGGAATGTGACCTGGAACCACATCAGTGTATTAATTCCTCCAAATAGGCAGTGGATTCTGCCATCAGGAGCTCCATTGTCTTTGTGACCCCCCAACCCATCAAGGCCCTGGGTTCCTTGGCCTTCTCTCCCTCCCATGGCCCTACACCCTGGGTATGAGTATAAGGAATAAGAGTCTACCCATTGGGCTTTAGTAATAATCTCTCGCTGTTGGTGTTTTATAGTCTCTACAGCAGTATGACAGTCATGTTTTTTCTCTTATTTCTCCAAGAAATGTTCCTTTTCGAGAGGGAGAGATATGTTCACTATATCTTGATTGTGGTGATCATTTTGCAGGTGTATAATATCAAAACTATCAGATTGTATAACTGAAATATGGGCAGTTCACTGTATGTCAATTATACCTCAATAAATCTGTTAAAATGTTTACTGGATGCTTCCTCTGTGCCAGGACAGTACTTGATACTGGAAAGACAGAGATAAATAAGACCTCACAATTTGCATCCTGTTTGGTTGAACCATATGAAATTGCTGTTGGTATATGTGAAAAAATCAACAAGTACTGGTAACGTTTCAACCTAACATAAGTTAACAACTACAGTCACCATGAAATAGGCAATGTGAGTATTAATACCAATGTATAGATGAGGAGATTGGGGCTCACACAGATAAGGTGACTTACCGGAGAATACTCCCCCTGGAATTTGCATGATTTAGCCACCCCTTGTCTGGGTTGTCTGGCCTGAGTATACTGAGAAGGCTAACCCATACAGGGCTGGACATACGGACGGACCGTTGATCAGAGTTACAGAAGAGTAAACTCTGGGCATGAGGTTATTGTGGTTTCTATGTTCCAAGTGGCCCTCGTGGGTGCTACTCCTGAGATTCTGTTCTCCATGTTGACACTGGGCTCTTTGCTGAGGTAGTCTCTTGTGCTTGGGACTTGTGTGTGGGTCTCAGGAGCTTGCCTCCATTTCTTGCCACATCACATAGTTTTTGGTGCTTTGGTTTCTACTCATCACCTGCTTTTTTACTCTATTTCCAAATGAACTGTCTTAGCCTCTGACTTTGATTTTTCAATGGCCCAACTATAGTTTTCCTGCCCAATAGTGAATATTACCCCCTCTAGTTAGAAACAGTGCCTTCAAGATCAGGGGCTAGAGGGTCCTCAAGACATTGCAATGTAATGACTATTCGTTAAATATTTTTTGAGTTCATGAAATGATTCTTTCCATCAGTGGATATTTATTATCTATTCTTATTGAGTTACTTTACATAGAATGGGGACAACGATAACCCCGTAATTCACGGAGCTGATACAAGCATTAAATAAGACAATCTATGCAGACAACTTAGAACAGTGCCTGGTGCATAGTTAAGAGTCAATAACATTAGCTAATATTACTATACACACAGTATTTATATTAAATGGTCAGTCCATGGGTACAGGTTGGGGTGGAATAGGATTAAGGACACAACAGAGATGAATAGCACAAAGCTACTGCCTGCAAGGAACTTGCAATCTTATCATCTGATTTTAGTATAAAGGTACAATATGATTATTCAAATTTAAAAATAAAGTATAGTAGAGGAAAGGTGAAATTCCAAGTTAGGAATAGGGGATTAGGGACAACCTCATGGAGAGTATGGCATTTGAAGAGGGCCCTGAAGGACAAGACAGCCTTTGACCTGAGAGACGGGTAGAAATGGAGAGGGTATGAAGGGCAAAGGGAACCACATGGGCAAAGGCACAGTGGTAGGAAAGTGTTCCTGGGCATCTGGAGGAAAGACAAAATAGGTAGCGTAGGAGGTGAAGCTATAGAGGCAAGCTAAGGCCATATTTCCAGTGGATTTTAGTGCGGAGGCACAAGTACCTGTCAAGGTCACTTTGTCCCTTTGGAGTCCAGTGTTAAGTGCAGCTGGGTGTTTGTTGCAACTAGTGCTGAAACTGATTCAGAAGCTAACCGTGATGAGTAGCCCTAAAATGTGCTTGTTTTTGAACCACGTGATAAGATGCTGTGAGAAGAACGCAGCATCACTTGTGCGGTATTGCTGCCAAATATGTACAGCTCGAATCTAATAATGAGGAAACATCAGACAAACTCAAAAGGAAAGGCATTCTATAAATATAATAACTAGCTGGAAATATTCAAAAGTGACAAGATCTAGAAAGTCAAAGAGATTGAGGGGCTGTATAGGAAGGAGACTAGAAAGACGTAACAACTAAATATAACACACGGTTGTGAACTGGATCCTTTTACTATAAAGGACATTATTGGGACAATTAGTGAAGCTTGGATGGGATCCAAGGATTAGACTATAGTCATGCATCAGTATTAATTTCCCATATTTCCAATATTAATTTTGATGGTCACATTGCAGTTTTATAGGAGAATGCCCTTGTTTCTAAGAAATAGTAAAGTATTTGATGGAAATGGGGCATCAGTATGGCAATTTGCTTTTAAATGATTCAGGGAAGAAAAAAACTCTTGTACTATATTTACTGTATGTAAGACTTTTCTGTAAGTTTGAGATTGCTTCAAAAATATGTATAAAATTACTAAAATAGATTCCACAGGGGAAAAATAAGATTAAAATAAAGTTAGCAAGTTGTCTTTTAAAAAAAAACGCTGTCGACTGCCTGCCGTGGTTTCCTGAAGAAGGCCCCTTAGACTGCTAGCCATCTGTGTGTAGGATGTGGTCCAGGAGGCCTGCAAGGCGGAGACTGCCATGCCTTTTGAGGGACCTCACAGAGAGAAGCAGTATCTGGGAATGGTCTTCTGCTTTGGACCCTTCAGTCATATATTGTGAGCTTTGGCCCCCTCTCCTTGCTGTATGAAATAGAGGGCAGAGAGAAATTAAAATGTGGCCCAATCAGAATTTGCTAATTGACACATGGGCTGCTCTGCTTTTTCTTGTAAGAAACATTAGCAGGTGTATTTATGCCCTACCTTATACGTTTTGATAAGCCCTATGGGAACCTAGAAAATAATTTATCATGCCTCTCCTCTTTACCCCAGCATAATAAGAAACAAGCTCTGGATCAATAGTTGAAGTGCGCAGGGACCACCTACTTAAAGTGAGGTTTCAGCAGGCTAAATTCCTCTTTGAGCACCGTTAGGGATTGTCCGTGTCTTCAAAACCTGTCACAAAGGAAATAAAGTTTAGAACATTGTCAGTCCCCACTTTATACCTCAATCACTACCATAGTCTCTGCCACCACCACTATTACCACAACTACAACCTGCCATCCAAACACTGGCGGCATCTTTCTCAAAAGCCCAAGACGTGTGCTCCCTTGCCCAGTTGGCTGAAACCCCTCCTGCTATCCAGCCTGTGTAGTTCCAAGGGCCAATGAGTCAATCCCTCAGCCAGCTGCCTGTTGAGCACTTTGAATAATTTATGCTAACATTTCTTTTGTGCTTACTGTATGCCAGGCACCATGCTATGTGCCTTATGTGTATTAGTCCATTTGATTGTCATAAAATCTTATTAGGCGGGTGCTACTTTTATTCTAAATTTTATAGATGAGGATGCTGAGATTTGGAGAAGGAAAGTGACTTGCTCAATGTCACATACACGCCTCTTAAGTTGTAGAGCTGGGATTTGATCCCAGATTGATTTGACCCCAAAGCCAATCAATCTCTTGGTCACTTTGCTATATTGTCTCTCAGGCCACTTGGTCATACCAACTAAATTATGTACAGATGTCAACACCTCAGTCTAACTCAGATTTTAGAGCCAGACTGTCACCTGTGAGTGAGACCTTGGGCAAGATACTTTAAGTCTTTGTGCCTCAATGTCCTCACCTGCAAAACGGGGATAACATTACCTACCTCTTAGGTGGTAGCAAGGATTAAATTGAGTTAATGTAGGTAAAGCACATTTAGAACAACACCTGGCACATGGTAAGTACAGAATGGTTAGTATTATTATTTAAATCCGAATGTGCCATGGGGAATACTGTGTCCCCTGAAACAATATCCGGATGATGCTATAGCCTAACAAACTATGGTAATCCCAGTAGGCAGAGATTATTTTTTGCTCTAACATCAGCATAATATATTTAGGAGTTCTGCTCTAGTCACTGTCTGTCTCCTATATAAATAGAGAAACTTTGTTTTTCCCTGTAAATCTCTTAATCCACAAGTATTATGGAGAAACTACTAGCTGTTTTAGCACTGTCTTCAAAGAACCAACAGTCCAGTGGAAGAGACTAGCGCGGGACAGAGATGTAAGAGTTCGGCAGACAGGAAAGAGGTGAATTGGAATCGATGTTCACATCTAAGCCAATTGATGAGAATATTCACTCCTAAAGCATGCCGCAGAGCTGTCTGTTTGCATGTTCACCAAAGCCAGAGTCAGTCTAGCCTAGTGGGCATTGGGGCAAATGTCACCTAGTCGCCCAGCAATTCCCTATTTACTCTCCCAACTGTTTCCTACCCAGCTACCTTCACTGCTTATCTCCTTAGCCTGTGTTTTTTTTCTTAACAGCGTTTATTACTATCTGACTGGACCATATATATTTACTCATTTTGTCCTTGTCCGTCTCTCCCACTGGATTCTCTGCTCCTTGACAGTGGGAACTTTGTTGTCTTCACTGCTCAATCCCCGGGCCCCACAAGAGTGCCTAGCTCACAAAATATTCTTTGGGACAAAGGAATAAACCCTCACCAGACCTGCTGTCTCCAGCTTTCTCCTTTGTTCTAAAGCCAGGCTGCCCCCACTGCTGCTGCAGGTAATAATAAAAGTTACTGTTTACTAAGACTTCCTACGGGCCAGGCTACGTAATGTGCTCCACACAGCCACCCCGAGGAAATCAAGAATGTTATTCTTTCCAGCTTACCAATGCAGCAACTAAGGCCTAAAGACATTGTGTACCTTGTCCAGGTCCACATACTTAAGAAGTGACTGACTTCCAATAAGGGTTGACCTTATGCTCTCTGGCTTTAATCTAGCAGTATTGGGACATGGCCAAAATTTGACTCTTTTTTTTTTTTTTTGGCTGCCCCATGCGGCTTGTGGGATTTTAGTTCCCCGACCAGGGACTGAACCCGCACCCTTGGCAGTGAGAGAGTGGAGTCCTAACCACTGGACAACCAGGAAATTCCCGAACATGCCCAGAATTTGAAGCAGAGAAGTAGAACCCTAAAGAGGCAGGAGTGGTGGAAGGGTGGATGTGAGAGTCAGTGGGTAGGTGTGATGGGTTGAATTATGCCCTGCCCCCCTCCCAAATTCACATGATGACGTCCTAACCTCAGTACTTTAGAATGTGACCTACGTGTAAATAAGGTTGTTGGAAAAGTAATTGCTTCTGATGAGGTTATACTGAGGTGAGGTGGAGCCTAAATCCAGTATGACTGCTGTTCTGATGAAAAGGGGAAATCTGGACACACACACACAAGGAGAATGCGCTGTGAAGATGAAAGCAGAGACTGGAGCGATTGCCAGCAAACCACCACAGACTAGGAGAGAGGTGTGGAATAGATGTCTTCCCCGCAGTTCTCAGAAAGTACCAACCCTGCCCATACCTTGATCTCAGACACCTAGCCTCCAGAGCTATGAAGCAATACATTTCTGTTGTTTAAGCCACGCAGCTTGTGACATTTTGTTACGGCAGTCCTAACAAATTAATACAGTAGGAGTAGGCAAGGAGAAGACTGAAAGAGAGAGAGGAAAAAACTCTCACAGCGCCTGGTGGGCGTTCTTGCTCGTATTCCGTCCTTGCCTCTTCTACCTTCACCCACAACCCAGTCTGGCATTCTGAAGACGTAGCTTTCTTCTGGCAAGACCCTGGCAAGCCTTCTGAAGGAACTAGTGATTTCCTAGGAGATGAAAGCGAGCTTCCTGGTTGTCCTTGTTAACTCTGTTAACCAGGCCCACAAAGTGGGTCATAGTGCGCAGACAGCCACTTAGAAATTTCACTGCTCCTTGCAAAGAAATCTACAGAGACTTCAAGGCTCTGTGGCCTCTCCAAGGCCAATGTTGCCCTGAACTATCCCAGATCTTTGTATGAACGTAAGCTTTAGAAAATCCCATGAAGATAGCTCCCTCATAATTCACAAGTTGGTGGCCCTGCTTGATGGGAAAAGTTGGAAACAGGACGTTCAGGAGGAAGATACATCCCTAATATCTGCAGCGTCTACTGCGGGATATTGATTCCATTGTCCTTTAACCCGCTGGCACTGGGTTGATAGTATATTACTGGTAAATGAAGAGAAAATCCTGCCAGGAATTGTTAAATGGTTGCAAGTCACTATAACAAATCGTTTCACAGTAAAAATAGTGAGGGCTCAAGACTGATTTCAAAAAGAATGGCAAGAAAAAATGTTTCTCTCCATCCCAGGCCCAATACCCATCCCCACAAACCTACTCAGGGAATTTCAGTAACGTGTAGTCTCCTTCCAAGCCCCAGAAATTTCTGTATCGGACAGAAATTCCCTGTCATGACAAAAGGAACCTTTCCTCATGAGTGGGGTAAGTGTTTGATTTCTATAACACGGTGGTCAGCAAACTTTTTCTGTAAAGGGTCAGACAGTAAATAATTTAGGCTTTGAGGGCCGTCACTGCTGCAACTGCTCAGTCGTGCTGTTGTTGTGTGAAAGTGGCCACAGATCACACACAGAAATGAATGGCTCTGGTTATGTGCCAATAAAACTTTATTTAAAAAAATATCTTCCTAGTAGAACATGCTCTACTAGATGGTTTCCATCTTGGGTATGGCACTTGGACATAGAGTACCAGTCAAAACTTTGGGGAGAGTTTTATATACCATCCTAAGCATGTGGACTTTGGAGTCAGAACTACTGACTTCAAATCCTGGCTATACCACCATTTGTCATATGGTTTGGGGGAAATTACTTAACTTCTGAGCCTTAGTTTCCTTAGCTATAAAGTGAGGCTTATTAAGGTCTAATTCTCAGGACTGTTGTGAAGATGATAGCAGATAATATACACAAAGCATGCTGCATGGGACCCGGCACATGGCAGATATTCAGTAAATGTTAGTTTCCTCTCTGTTCCCCCTTCCTAAGTATGAACTTAACTTGAGGGGGACAAAAAATTGTCTGTGAAATACTCTTCTATGATTAGAATAATAATGTTATAACTTCAAAAAGATGAAACTATTTCTCTCACTTTTGGAGAAGAAAAAAATAGTACCTGTCAAATCTCAAATACAGTTACAATAAAGCCTTTATAAAAGAATTTTCCAAATCTTAAAAAAAAAAAAAAAAAATAGGCAGGGGCCAGATTTGGCCTATAGACCATAGTTTGCCGACCCCTGGTGTATAGCACAAAAAGACTAGAACTTTGCTGCCAGTAGAAACAGTGCTCCTTTTTCCAAAGTTTTGGTGTCCAGCTGTTTCCTGAGAAGTGTCATCTCAGGGCTCACATTCTTTTGCATCGCTGTCATGAAACAGAAGAGGGAAATGAATGAATCTATCTCCTTATTCCTTTTAGGGCTCCATATTGCCAACACTGAACTAAAGTGATGCCAACCTGTGACCCTTTAATTTCTTCCCCTAGACTTTATCAGCTCATAAATTTTGTGATAAAGAACAAAGAAGAAATTGCCTTGCAGAATGTCTCCTTCAGTGATGAAATGGCATCGATAGAAGAGTGCTAGACTTTGTCTAGAGCCCTGGCTTTTTGTCCCCGTCTCTGCCCCTGACAAGCCCAGTGACCCCTCACAAGTCATTTCATCTTTCTAGTGTGACAGCTCCTCCCCTTCCTACTTTATGGGATTGTCACGAGAATAAACTAAAAAGACCACAATAACAGACATGAAAGCATTTTACAAAAAACTTAAATTGTCACAGATCTATTTGTCCAAGGAAGCAGGAGGATGAGAGGGGTGCTTTTCTGCATAGATGGAAATGGTACAACTAAAATAGAACCCTGAACCCTTGTGATGTAGAGGGACCAGGACAGGAGAGGGCAAAGGGCTGCACGTGAAGCTGCGGCAGTTTCAAGCCTTCCCATTAGACTGGCTGGCTGTTGTGTCATTTATATCTGGATTCCTTTCACTTTTGGTTGTTTCCCAGCAAGTCTGTTGGAAAGAGCAGGTGCTCATTATTGAATTCCCTTGTTTATTTTTCCCCCAAATCTATTAAATCAGTACCAAACACCTAGAATTCTCTGACACTAAAGCAAGTGATTTATTTACCTATAGCTGTCTATTGCATCTGGCTTTGATAGGCTTTACTTCTATGTGCTAAAAACACAGAGCCCTTTAAAAGTTTGATTTTATTGCAAAAAGGAAGACAGCTGTATAGGGGAACCTGGATGGGAGTAAAGGAGAGCAACTCTCTGGCTGACAAGTCTAAATGTCAGTGCTTTTTTCAAGTGCATCAAAACATATAGAATCCAGGTGTGGACCAAGAGGCCAGACTTTCATAAATCCTTATAGGGAACTTTGTTTGGGTTTAAGCCTAGGGTGGGAGATTAGGTGTAGAGGAAAGAGCGGTGGGATCAGGAACCCTGATTTAAGTCTGGGTTCTGCCACTAACTTGCTGTGTGATTTTAGCTAAGTTACTCAGTCACTCTTGACCAGTGTCTTCTCGTTTGTAAAGTGAAGAGATTTTAATTTTAAGACTCCTTTTCCCACCCACTCTCTAGGAATTAAGGATTCAGTCACCATGGTGCATAAACCAATAGTGCCTACTATGGATCTCATCATTCATTTGTTCAGGAAACATTTATTGAGATGCTACCGTGAGCTAGGCACTGAGAGTATAATGATAGACAAAGACAGACTCTGATCCATCCCCTCTTGTATCCCATGGAGTAGAGACGATCTCTCTCCTCCCTCCTTTGAATCAGAGAAGCAGAAGGGCTTTGATACGATCATTGTTCAATTGCTATTTTATTTTATTTTATTATCTTTCACATTATTTTATTTTTTAATTTTTATTGGAGTATAGTTGCTTTATAATGTTGTGTTAATTTCTGCTGTACAACAAAGTGAATCAGCTATATGTATACATATATCAATTATTTTAGCCCATTCTTTGGAATAGCACAAATTTTACCCAAGTCTTAACACAATCTTGACCTGACCTAGAAACAGATTCTGCTATGGTAGTGAACACATAGTTTGACTATGCACGTGGAAGATATTTTTTGACTTAAGGCTTATTGGAGGCTGGTTTCCAGTTTGGCGCCAGAGTTGCCAAGCTTTTAGACCTTGTCTGTTCAGCGACTCTGGTTAGCCCTGTAACCTCACCAGTGGCCTTGAGCCCAACTAGCTCTACCTGTGGACTGGGCCATGGGGGGCTGGACTGGATAGAGGAAAAAGCAGCTTGAACAGGCTCTCCAGAGAAAAAGACAAACCCAGAGCTCCAGAAAGCATAGGATGTGAAAGAAATGGGTAGGATAGCACAGAAGTGTTTAAAAGGGCTGGAATGACTAGGAAGAATAGGTAAGGGACAGGAAGAAGGAAAAGTTGGGCACAGTTTTCTGGGCTCATAATAGACAAGCAGAGCCATGCTGGGGCTACTATATAGCTGTGAAAGTTAAATATTCACCCACTGACATTTATCTGCTGAGCGCCTAATAGGTACTTTGCTAGATTCTGGAGATGCAGAGGTAAATTAAGACTTCATCCATGCTCTCAGAGAGCTCATGGTCCACTGAAGGAGGCAAATGAACAAATGGCCAATTAGAATACAGACCTGAACTAGGTGAGGACAGTGTTCTAGTCTGCTTCATTCACTGCTGTTTCCTTAGCTTAGTATATAAACCTGGGACAAGACTTTGTTGTAGACCAGATGATGGCTCAGAGAAAGAGGGAAGTGGAAGAATCAAAGAGATATTAAGGAGAGAGACTAGACCACGTTTGATGATGAATTGGAGTTAAGGGCAGAGGGAAGATTCAAGGATGACCTTCAGCCCTCTGACTAGGACAATTAAGTGGACGGTGATGCCATTCCCTGAGAGGTGAACCCAGAAGTTTGAGGCAAGTACAGAGACTGCTGAATAAGGATTGGGAGGCTGGTAAGTCATGACTTACTGTGAAGCTCCAGAGGCAGCCAAAGGAGCTGAATGTGGTACTGACCTTTCTGTTTCTAACTTCGTTTCTGCCCCAGGATGTCTGTTTGTGTGTCATATACTGAGAAAAAAAGAATTTGGATCATTTTGAAGAGTTAGTAGAAAGTGAGCATGGTCTGCAGTCTGACATGATGAGAGTTAAACAGATGTGTGTTCAGTAAATGGTGTCTAGTCCCTCTGTCTTCAGGAATTCCAATGCTTGAGTAACATCCTGAGGTTTATGAAGGGATAAAAGAGAAAATCCACTCGGGGATATTTCACCTAATGTTGGTGATGTATCTCAGCTGATAGACGCGAGTATAGGGTTTGCCTTTCATCTACAAAGGACTACGACCTCATGTGTGAGTCCCTGAAAATTTGAGATTATCATTCTCATAAAGGCTTCTTTTTAGCACTATTATGGCAATTAAGTTCAGGCAGAATGGAGCCACATCCCCAAATATTATATCGGGCAGCAAGATGAAAAACGAGCACGTTACCAGAGAAAAGTGCTTCTGTCTGGAACTTCTTCTTGATGGTTTCCTTGGGGACATAAGTTTGAGATTTTATTAGTTGAAACTGGCCATAATACAATACTTGGTATGTATTTATGTGTCTGTGGGGCAGGGGACCTGTACTGGCATATTTGACCTAGAAATTTTAGTAACAGAAATTAATTAATTAATTTATTTGAAGCATAGTTGATTTACAATATTGTGTTAGTTTCAGGTGTACAGCAAAGTGATTGAGTTATATATATATTTTTCAGATTATTTTCCATTATAGGTTATTACAAGATACTGAATATAGTTCCCTGTGTTATACAGTAAATCCTTGTTACTTATCTATTTTATATATAGTAGTTTGTATCTGTTAATTCCATACTCTTAATTTATCCTTCCCCCCTTTCCTTTCCCCTTTGGTAACCATAAGTTTGTTTCCTATGTCTGTGAATCGGTTTCTGTTTTGTATATAGATTAATTTGCATTCTTTTTTAGATTCCGCATATAAGTGATATATGATATTTGTCTTTCTCTGCCTGACCTACTTCACTTAGTGTGATAATCTCTAGGCCCATCCATGTTGCTGCAAATGGCAATATTTCACTCTTTTTTTATGGCTGTGATATTCCTTTGTATCAAGATGTATATATATACCACATCTTCTCAAACCAATCATCCGTTGATGGGCACTTGGGTTGTTTCCATGTCTTGACTATTGTAAATAGTGCTGCTGTGAACATTGGGGTGCATGTGTCTTTTCAAATTTCCTGTTTTCCTGATGTGTTTTCATCTTTTCCGGATATATGCCCAAGAGTGGGGTTGCTCAATCACATGATAGCTGTACTTTTAGTTTTTTGAGGAACCTCCATACTGTTCTCCATAGTGGCTGCACCAATTTACATTCCCACCAACAGTGTAGGAGGGTTCCCTTTTCTCCACACCCCCACCAACACTTGTTATTTGTTGTCTTTTTAGAAGTTTCAGCAACGGAATTTAAATTGGGGGTTTTGTACAAAGGCAACCTTCATGAGTGAGTTAAGTGTGGAAGGAGCATTGGACTGGAGTCAGAAAACCTCTACTCCAGTTTTATCCCTGTTGTTAACTAGCTGCACGACCTGAAGCAAGTCCTTTCCCTTTGATAGATCTGTTTCCTCAGCTCTAGAATAAGGGAGTTGGACTTAATGGGCTTAGTCTCTTTCAGCTCCACTGTTCTAGGAAAATGAACTGAGAGTAAAACCACTATGACATAACTACTATAAACTACTACGAAATGAACTGAGAGTAAATAACTACTCTGCTCAACAGCTTTGCTGCAGAGTTCGTTGAAAAGGCAGTAACTGGGCTTCCCTGGTGGCGCAGTGGTTGAGAGTCCGCCTGCCGATGCAGGGGACGCGTGTTCGTGCCCCGGTCCGGGAAGATCCCACGTGCCGCGGAGCGGCTGGGCCCGTGAGCCATGGCCGCTGAGCCTGCGCGGCCGGAGCCTGTGCTCCGCAACGGGAGAGGCCACAACGGTGAGAGGCCCGCGTACCGCAAAAAAAAAAAAAAAAAAAAAAAAAAGTCAGTAACTGGTAGATGAAAAGATCATTAAAACAGCTTGTTATTTTCATTAATCATGTTTTTATCCTAGAGATTAATCTAATGCTTTTATCCCGAAGGAGCTGGCCTAAGGAGCCAAATTACAGTTCTGAGCAGTAAAGAGCTCTATGTTCCTTTGAGAGAACACCAGGTGGCCTTAGTTTAGCCCAAGTGTGCTAGCTTGGGAGGCTCTGCTAATACAGAAGGTGACTACAGACTCAGATTAAGGGTAATCAGATGTTTCCATTCTGAGACTTAGGTGAGGGCTATGGAGCGCCCCCTTCCCACACACACACACATGCTATCCCTGAGCGCTCTTCTCCCTCCCCCTGAGTGGAAAGGTGGAGTGCCCCCATAATGCACTGGGGAACTGGGACTGCTTCTCAAACAGCAAACACAACCTTTCCAATTTCATAAAGAAAGAAGCTGAGCTAGCTGACACCTCTGCAGTTTGGCTGGGGATTGTAGGAACTAATCACCCCCACTAGAATTGTGGTGGGAGTCCTCATCACCTCTGGACACTGGGTCTCTCTGTCACTGTCAACCCAGAGCCCACAGGATAAACATAACCAAGTCATGTTCTCTTTAAAGGCAGAGGGTGGAAGGTGTGAAGCCAACTGTGTGGGGTGGGAGATGTAAAGCGCTTGACGAGTCTGAATCACTTTGCTGTACAGCAGAAATTAACACAACACTGTAAATCAACTGTACTTCAATAAAATAAATTAAAAGTTTTTAAAAATAAAAATAAATTAAAAAATAAGTAACGTGCTTGACGAGCAGTGCCAGATGTTGGACTTAAGCCCCTGAAGTTTCCCCTTGTTGCTCTAGTTTGGGAATGGACCCATTTGATGACAGTATTATTCACAGCCTCTGCTGACTATAGCAGTGCAAGAGAAAGAACGTGAGTGTTCTCACCCTGTGAACCCCACCAGTGCCTCACCACCCACAGCTCCTTTTCTCACACTTACAAAGTCAGCTGAGAGGGTCCCAAGAGATCTTTCTGACCTCCTCCCCCAAATCTGTAGCTGAAGAACCAGGAGTGCAGAGCCTCAGCAGCCGGGCCAGAGACATGCCTCAGGTCACAGTAAATTAATGGAAAATTAAAACTCAAAATCAAACTTCCTTTGATGAATAGTGAACTATAGCTCGTTTCCTTACCAGTGATTGTCAACTGGAGGGACACTTGAAAATTGTGGGCAGACATTTTGGGTTGTCAGAATGATTCAGGGTAAGGGTGCTCCTGGCATTAATACTCAGGGGTCTGCAGTGCATTAGACAATCCCACGTTACAAAATGCCAGCATGTGCCATTGAGAACCATTGCAGGCCTACACCAGGCTGTATCCACTTAGAAAAATACAGAAGAATACAGAGTCATGGCTTCACCTTGTCTCCTTCTTCTCCTCAGCAGAAAGCATGAGGAGGGTGAGACTGGAGACCTCGGTTCTAGCTCTAGCTCTGGCATTACATCATTGTGATCATGGTAATCTGGCATTACATCATTCACACAAGCTCTCCTCTCTGGACCTCAGTTACCTCATTTGTAAAATAGTGGTTTTGCCAAGATGGCCCTCAAGAACTCTTCCGATTCAACATTCTGGGCCTTCTTCTTTCAGAATAGGGTCCAGGCAGTGCTTGGGCTGCAGCTTTTTAAGAACCTAGATTTCTGGACCCCGCCATAGACACGCTAAATCAGAGCTGATGAAGGTGGGGCACTGGGATCTATATTCACCTCCCCCCACAGTGATTCTGAAGTACAATAAGTTTGAGACCCATGCTGCTGTGGCCCTGAATGGGAGGTGGGAATAATCTCTTTATACTCTGTAAGTGCTAGCCGATCAAGTACAGCTCTGCCGTTTAAAACACTAGAAGCCTGGTTCTCAAACTTACTGTGGGCTCCCTGCCAGACTGCTGAGGCCTGTGGGCAGGGGTCGGGGGGAGTCAGCTCAGGGACTGGGGCTGGTGGAGGCAAAAGGTCTCAGAGGGTGCAGTCTGACTTTTTAAGACTGTAGGGCTTACTTCTCTGACACCTGAGAGGAGACAGCCTGCGCCTGTTACAGCTGCCCACCTGGCACCTGCCTTCTCAAGCAGCTACCCTGACGAGGCTGCAAGCTCAGGCTCCATGCTCCGATGGCTGCTAGCTGCAGAACTTCTTGATTTGGTCTAAGTAGGGCCTCTGCAGCCTGTCTCCTTCATCCCAGCACCGGGGGTGGAGCCTGCAGTGAGCATGTTGTGTACAGCACACCCAGAGTGAATTGATGGCTTCTTCCTGTTGGCTCGTAGAATGCTTTGCCCTTCCATCCACCAGTCCAAACTTGAAGCCCTTCATCAGTGCTCAAAGCCAAAAGGCTAAGACATAGAGTTCACCTTTGGCTAGTTTGGTGGAAAAAAGGTTGGTTCTTTGAGCTTGGAAATAACGTGTCAAACAGACTGCTTTTATTCATCATGCAAAAGATGCGAGAGTTGTGTCCCAAGGAAGCTTTGAAGATTTATTGCCTGGCATTCTCTATGGCCTTCAGGCTGACAGGCCATCAGTAATCACCCTACTAAATAATGCAAAACATGTTGGCCACAGTTTCCTCGGGGAGTCTCAGGGATTTCGAGGCCTCTCAAGAGAATGGAGGAAAGGAAGAAGTTAATAGCCAAACATAAGCTAGGATGTACCCTCTCTCCTATAGATAGCAATCTCTCTCAGTTTATTTTGCCTAAAGTCATAAAATATAAGATGGGAGGTTATGAGTGAAAGTTAAAATAGCAAAATTCCAGCATACTTTTCGTATGTATTTCTTAGAAACAAACTGTGTTTTCCCCTCTACTGCCCCCACCCCCAGAGGGGAAAAAAATCACCAGTTCCTGAGCACCAGTTCCTGCTCAGAGAAAAGGCCAAAGAATACATATGTCCATCATTCAATGGTTGGATGTAAAGATTTCATTACAGATAATTAATTTATTGAGAGTAAAAAAATAAGTCAAAACAAAGGCCAAAATACGATGCACCGTCAGTGAGGTAGGGCCCACTTTACACCTGTTGGAAAGCTTGCTAGTTATTAATCTGCCCTGACAGGAAGAAAGCATTTTTGTACCTGACAGCGTTGATAAATGTGGCGAACACTGGCCCTACATTTTAAAATCAATATGGAGTGTTTTTCAGAACAAACCTGGCTCAAGCCAGCATACCAAACATAAATGGCTAACAACCAGCATGGAGACTAATTGTTTAAATGAGTTCCAGGGGACACACAAAAATCACAAGAGGGAAAGACAGAAGACAAGGCTGATAAAAGGAAAATGGGCTCAGCTTGGTTCAAGGAAACTTTTCTCTAATAAAAAGGATCTTTGGAATGTGAAAGGGACTTGTTATGGCAGAAAGCAATAAAATGCAGGCAAGAAATGAGCAGGCATTCATACAATACTTTACAGCTAGTATGCAATTTGGGGCTGAAAGTCTGAACTATGAATCAGAATCATACAAAGCTATAGTGCAGAAGCCCTAACATAACCTCAGAATCTTCCAGGTTAGAAATATCCAACTGTAGCTTATAATTTGCCTGGATTCATTTATTTCGTCAACAAGCATTTATAAAGAATTCTGGAGAGTCGTTAGTGAACAGAACAGTGCCCCTGCCCTCAAGAGGTTCACAGGAGAGAAAGATAGAGATATAGAAGATTTCCAGTACCATGCAATAGTGCTGTGATTGAAAGAGGCATGGGGGCCTGTGAGAGCACGGAGCAGGGGAACCGAGTCCAAGGTGGCAGGAGGAGAATCCAGGCAAACCTTACTAGAGGGAGGCTATGGGGTCGGACAGGCCTGAGTTCTTACCCAGATTCTACTGCCTTGTAGTTGTGTGTGGCTTTGAGCATTTACAGATGAAGAATAGGAGTCTCAGAGAGTCTGACCAACTTGTCATGATGGTTAATTTTATGTGTCAGCTTGCCTGGGCCACGAAGCGGCCAGATATTTGGTCAAACTTTTGTCTGGATGTGTCTGTGAAGGTGTTTCTGGGTGAGATTAACGTTTGAATCAGCAGACGGAGTAGAGCAGATTGCCCTCCCTAATGTGGCTGGGCCTCATCCAATCCGCTGAAGGCCTGAAGAGGACAAGATGACTGAGGGGCCGCCTCCTACCAGACTGCCTTCTAGTGGAGATATAGGGGTTTTTTCCTGCCTTCAGATTCAAACTGAAACATTGGCTTTTGCTTATTGGCTTTTAAACTGGAGTAACACCATCAGCTTTCCTGGCTCTCAGGCTTTCCTACTCAGACTGGAGCTACACCCCGGGCTGTCCAGGGTCTCCACCTTGCTGACTGTAGGTCTTGGGGCTTGTCAACTTCCATAATCACATGAACCAATTCCTTATAATAAAACACACTCATTCCCCCTATTGATTCTGCTTCTCTGGAGAACCCTGACTAATATACTTGCTCAAGTTCACATTGCTGGAAAATGGCAGAGCTGAAATTTCGGATAGGGTCACTCTTACTGCAAAGCCCATGCTCGTGACCAGTGCACTGCCAGGAGAGTGCATGCTACCTGGGAGCTACCATCCCACACCACCACCCCTTGGTAGGGCATTTCTGTATAGAGTGCTCACGGAAAACTTGCTTTCTAGACCTTTTCTTCTCTGACAAGGAAAGGAAGCACTTGTGCCTGCTTCTGATTCCCCTTACCCATACCTCATTCTAGGGCTAATGTGTTTTTTACACCCAAGACAAACTTAGGATTCTTTCTGTTCTAGATATTTGAAATCATCTTTTTTGCATGAAGATCTCAATTGCCTACAGATCAAACAAGAAACACAGGAATCATATGTGTATGTATTCAAGTTGATCAAAATGATATCGGGAGATTGAGTTATACATACTTTGCCTAAATTATTTTCTCATTAAATAGATAAGCCTTCTAGTTGCTTTAACCGCTGTGGACTATATCACTACTGTTTAAAGGCAAAGAAAAGTAAAACTGTCATTTGTTGAACATCTATTATATGCCTGGCTCTGTCACTGTAATGGTTAATTTTATGTGTCAATCTGACGGGGCCACAGGGTACCCACATAATTGATCGAACATTATTCTGGGTGTTTTCAGATGAAATTAACATTTCAATGTGTGGACTCTAAGTAAGGCAGATTGCCCTCCACAATATGGGTGGGCCTCATCCTTAGCTGAAGGCCTGAACAGAGCAAAAAGATTGACCCTCCCCCGAGTGGAAGGGAATTCTCTAGCTGACAGCTTTGGACTTTGCACCATCAGCGTTCCCGGGTCTCCAGCCGGCCAGCCCACAATGCAGATTTGGGCTTGCCAGTCTCCGTAATTACACAAGCCAGTGCCTTATAATAAATCTCTTTAGCTAAATATACACATCCTATTGGTTCTCTTTCTCTGGAGAATCCTGACTAATATAGTCGCATATTTTATTTTATTCTTTAAAAAGTTCTGTGAGATTTAAACATTATTATGCACAGTTAACAGACAAAACAGTGAGGCACAGAGAGACTAAGTACGTGCCTAAGACTACAGAGTTAACCCATGCTTTTCCCCTTCCCCAGGCTGATTCAAGACCCCTGTTTAAGCTTCCCATTTGCACAGAGCAAAATGTTACCAGTGGCTTAGAAACGTTACCAGTGATACCAGTGTCACTAGTGGTTCCAGACTATAGTGCATCCAGCCCAAACCGTAATACCCATTGAAGGACATGGCACAGCACACACAGACACACAAATCGATTTGCTCTATGCAAATAGAGCTATCAAGGTGGGAGTGTACTTCAGTATTCACAAAAGATACCTCCTTATCCAATACGCATTTCTCCAATCTGAGAGCCTGCTCTGCACAGCAAAGACAGACCTCCAGCAAATCTAATTTTTCTCCAATGCTGAAAAACTCCAAGTTTGGAAAACTCTTTCTCATTTCTTGTCAAGGTGCTGGATGTCCTAGGTTAAGTCCAGCCCCTTACGAAACTACTGAAGGAAAAGGGCATCACAGGACACTGGACAGCAAAGCAGAGTCAGGAAGAACTGGGGAGAGGATCAGGTGGTAGACAGGGATAGATTTAGTTGAGGACTGGGCTGGCCTCAGGTTTTCTGGTGAAAGGTTGTTTCATCCAACATTTATTAAGAACCTGTGCTGTGCCAGGCATGGGAAATCCAAACACAAGTAAGACACTGGCTCTGCCTTCGAGTCCATAACCTAGCATATCTCACAAGGTGACAGGGAATTCATTCATCTGTAGAACAAATAGAACAACTGCCAACTACGTGCCAAGCCAGTGTGCCAAGTGCTGGGCATAGAGTGGTGAGTAAATCATGTATTGTATACAGCAGAAAGTAACACAATATTGTAAATCAACTATACTCCAATAAAAAATTTTAAAAAATAAAATAAAAAGGTACAGATGCATACAAAAAATCATGTATTATAGACTCCTAGCCATAATTAGGCTCACAGTCTACTGGGCCATTACACCTGGCTTCAGAATCCGCAGAGTGGGGAGAGGACCCTGTAGCTCCTCTCAGATCTCCTTTAGTTGGTCTCTTTTGAAACAATGTGCTGTGTCTCTCTTTGTAGATTCTGAATTCACTCCCTACCTCAGGAATATTACCCTATGACTGGGGAGAGATTATTGTATTTTCAGTCATACAAAGCCTAATGCTTTGGGGAAAAAATAAGACAGACAGACACAATATTCAGACATTCAATCTCCTCAGCCAGGAAGCAAGGCAGCCAGGGGGAGCAGTGACGGCCATCAGTCTTCCCTAGCCCAACCCAAGAACAAACAATCTTCTCTGAATATTAAAGGCCCGGGAACAATTTAGAGAAAAAGTCTGCACTTGCTTTCTCTCCCCTACCATATTCAATGAAATGCAATTCTGATGTTCAGAGAGGCTCCAACTAAGTAGATAATACAGCCACATTTTTCAAAGGGCCTGTCATGGCTTTTTATCCTCCACAGCATCTAATACCTGTCAAACATTTTAGATTAAAATGAGCATGACAAACACAGCCTCACTCAGCACTTCCTTTGCTCTTTAGACAAGGGACAGGGATGAAAATCAGCCTTGGGGTTTAAAGTCCATACTGGGATGCCCCCCACCCTGTGTATTAAGCATCTACTATATTCAGAAACAGTATATTAGAGATAGCATTGACTTTGGAGTTGGGCATGCCACTGACCTGATGCTGACTTTGGGAAGTCACTTCAGCTCTATGAATTTCAATTTCCTCACTTTGAGACCAGGAATAAATAATCCTTTTTCCCCTGACCGTAGGATTATAATGAGAATCAAATGAGATCACATATATCAGAGCTCTGACACATTGTAGGCCCTCAACTGATAGCCACCCATCTCCTTCATGTCCCTCATCTTGCCCTAAGATTAGCTGGAGAGCAGTCTCCTTCTCAGGGATTATACCCCTGCTTTTGCCTGGCCTTCCTTTCTACTTCTTTATTCCCTTCAAGTAACCAGGAAATACCAGAATTTCTCCTGACTTTCCTTCAGGTTTTTACTGCTTCATTCTGGTCTCCCTTTTGCTGCTAATTAGGAGGTAAAGTCATCCACTCAGTATTTGTACAACCCAATCAAATGAGAACGTTCTGTCATCACTGAGAATCTGTATCATTTAGCTGATGCAAATCCTCCGATAATGAGAAAGTTTCATATTCTGTATGAAAACAAATCTCCGGTAATTAGCATCCTCTTGTCATCAGTGTGTTCCGGCAGGTTGGCTGAATGGCCTGGGCCGAGGGATTGGCAGCTCTCCAAAGCCTCAGTCTGTTGGGAGTTCAGGCCTCTCAATAGTCTGAAAGGAAATAACTTAAGAAAGAGGGAGAATGCCCAGCACTTTTCATTTCACACCATAGGAGTGGCCTAACACTCAGCACCCTCTGTGCAGAAAGCCCCCAAACACTCGCCTGTCGTTGTCACTTTCCCATTCAGCCTTCTCTGGTCTACTGCGAATTCAGTGTTTGACTTGGGAAAGTCTCCTTCCTTCTCTTTGTCTCAACCTTTTCTGTTAATTGAGTAATCTAGGGGAGGGCCAGGAGGAACTCTGGATCTACTGGATTTGTATTCTTTGACTGTCTTCACCCCCACCCCTACCACCAACACCGAAAAACTCCCCAGGTAACTAAAAGGGGTTCTACACTGAATTCCAGTGTGATGAGGGGAGGTTCCCCACACCAATGAGCATTTCTCAGACACCAGCTGGGCATTCTACAATCCATCTCAATTCTGAAACTATCTACCCGGAGACAGCATCAGATTCCACAGGTTAAGGGTTCAGTCCTACAAGGCTGCCCCGCCCCCTTCAGACGGCAGTCACAAGCCCAGGTTGTCACTTGTGCTTCTGACCGACCAGCTATGTATTAGAGGTTCCAATGGCTTCCTCCTTGGGTTTGATTAATGTGCTAGAGTGGCTCACAGAACTCAGAGAAACATTTTATTCACTAGATCACCAGTTTATTATAAGTGAATATAACTCAGGAACAGCCAGATGGAAGAGAAGCATAGGGCAAGGTATGTGGGAAGGGGGGCCACCCTCCCAGCACCTCCAAGTGTTCACCAACCTGGAAGCTCTCTAAACCCAGTCCTTTTGGATTTTTATGGAGGATTCATTACATGGGTATGATTGATTAATTCCTTGGCCATAGATGATTGATTCAACCTCCGGCCCCTCTCTTATCCCCAGAAATCAGGGGGAGTTCCAACTCTCTATTCATGGTTGGTTCCCCTGACAAGTCCCCCATCCCCAGCTGCTTTCCAAAAGTCACCTCATTAACATAAACCTAGTTATGGTGCAAAGGGGCTTGTTATAAATAAGAAGACTCATTTCACCTTCGTGGCTCTGAAGTGATTTCAGGAGCTGAGGACGAGACCAAATTTATGACAAAAGATGCTCGCATTGCTCTTATTGTTCATGAAATTCCAAGGGTTTGGGGAGCTATGAGCCAGGAACTGTGGACAAATATTGCAGTAACTGAGACAACAGCGAAAAAGGGCTTTATTGGCAGGATATTGGGAAGCTTGCAGATGCAATGGGAGGCTGGAGACAAGGCTAGGAGACAGAAAGGAACCAGGACAGAAACAATTTGAGCTTAGACTGCTGCTTGCATGGATGACTTTCAATCATGTGTGTTTTGTGCTTACATCACTCTGCTCAAGATTGAAAGTGCTGGGATTTAGAATCTAGTTGTCTCTATTTAGGTCACCTGCTGGCCTCTTGGATTTGGAACAAGGGTAGGGCAGAAGGAGCCTCCAGGAACCCTTTTGACTTCCATTATGGGAAGGCAAGCTTCCTGATCGCCTCTGCAAATTCAAATAGCATGATCAAACTATTCCGTTTATTGACCCGTTAACAACAAACAATATCTTAGCTTCCTACTTTTGTAGCCTGAGAAGCTGGAGTCACATCCTTCCCTTTTCATCTCCTCACTACCTTCCTCCAGCTTTTATCTGCTTGTTCCTTTATTTTTCCTATTGCCAAGGTTGATAAGTTGTATGCTTTATTTTGCAACCATGCTTAAGTTTTCCATGCTTTTTCTATAGATTAATTTTTTAAATAAAGTTTAACATTTATTATTTTTATTTATTAACTATTTTGTTTACACGTCAGTCCAGTTGATGTCTCTCTAGTTATTTTGGTTGTCTAAAGCTCATTTTCTAGTAGATTCCTCAGGAAGGACTCATGGGAATAATATCCCCTGATTTCTTACATGTTGACAACAATTTGTAGGCCTTTATTCTTGAAAGTCAGTTTTGCTGGATAAAGAGTCCTTGGCGCCCACTTTTCTTTCCTAGATGTCTTAAATTTATTATTCCATTTTCTTCTGGCATAAGGTCTGATGATAATCTAATTTTCTTTCCTTTATAAGTAAAATGCTCTTTTTTTTTTCTATATGTCCAAGGGATTTTTCTCTTTCTTTAAAGTCCATTGGTTTTACTAGAATGTGCCTTGGTGTTGTTGGTTTGGGGTCAGTATTCCAACACATGCAGTGTATACTTTCAATATGTAATTTCAAAAAAATTTTTCTAACCAAGAAAGGTTTTTAAATTGTATTTATGGCATTCTGTTCCTTTGGCCTTCTTCAGCAATTTTTATTATGTATATATTCACTATCCTTTGCCTATAATCAATATTTATCATTTTTGTCTCTCAAACTCATTTTATCTCCATTTCTAAGTTATTAAAAATATAGTTTTACCTTTTATTTTAAAAGGCTCTATTGTGTTTTTTCACTCCTTTATTCCTTCTAGTTAGTCTTTGTTTTTCAAATGATTCTTCTTTGTTTATAATTCTTTCCTGAGTTCTGTCACCTACTTTCTGAGTGTTTTAACTTCTGACATATATTGTTCTTTCACATACTGTATCATTTTCATAATATCTTGTGAGCAGATCTTTCTGGCATACTTTCATCATCTGTGGGATGTTATGCTTCTTTCTTTTTTTCTTATAATGACTTTGTGGGAGATTTGGCCTTGATAAACTTCGCTTGTCCGTTTTTAAGAGAAATTAATTTTATGTTCTTTGGTGTAGTGTTCACAAACATCACGTCTGGCCTTCTGAGATTCCCTGGCTTTCTCTTCTCCCCTAATTTATTCTGGACCTTCTCTCTGCTTCGTCTCTGTTGTCCCTCTCCTGATCAATTCTGATTCCATTACCATTAATTTCTCCTCACTCTGGGGCTCAAAGGAAGCCATGGGCCAATCAGTTTTTAGTTTTGACGGTTCATCGGGGCTGGAGTGCTTCAGTCCCTTTAGCAGTTTTTTCAATTTTCAGTCGTATGATTTCACCTATGGAGGCCTGAGTTTGTTTGTTTGTGTGTTTGTCTGTGGGGCCTCTCGAGAACACGCCATGTACCCACTCTAATTCGAACTTCAAACTGGTCATGTTTCACAGCCTACAGTGATACCTTAAGAATTTCCTTCAGTACTCTTCTAGGGTAGATCCAATAACTTCTTTTGTAATGATTTATTCTTATTTTGCTGGATTACATCTGTAGGGAATGCTTTAAGAAAAGGAGTTAGGAAGATGAACTTTCTGAGTCCTTACATGTCTAAAAATGTCTTTATTCTGCTATGAGGTTTCACTAATAGTTTCAGTGAGATAACATTGTAGTTTTCCTTATAACTTTGTATATACTTCCTGATTGTATTCTAGTTTCCAGTGTTGTTTATGGGAAGTCTGATAGCAGTCTGCTTCTTATTCCTTTAGAGGTGACCAATTTTGAACCTCTGGAAATCTTTAGGACTTTCCTTCTCTTTGTTGTTCTGAAATTTCTCAGTAATGTATGTGTGTGAGAGAGAGAAAACAAGTCATTCTTCATTATTCTTTTTTGAGGACTAGATGGGCCCTTTTCATCTGAAGACTTATGTCCTTCCACTCTGGAAGAAATCGTCTTCTACTGTTTTCAGGGACAATTTCCTTCCTTCCATTTTATCTGTTCTTTTATTCCAGAATTCTTATCAGTTAGCTGTTGGACCTCTCTGTGTTAGTTTTTAAAAATCAATCTTATTGAACTATTGTTCAGTTACAACAATAAGCATTCAGTCTGAGCATGCATTTACCCATGTGACCACCACCACAATCAAGATATAGCATAGATTCATCATCACAAACATTTTTTTCATGCTTTCTTGCAGTTTTTCCCCCCACCTCCAGCTGCAGTCAACTGCTCTGCTTTCTGTCTCTATAGGTTACTTTGGCCTGTTCTGCAATACCATATAAATAGGATGATATCAATACAATGTGTATCTGGCTTGTTTGTACCTGGCTTCTTTTGCTCAGCCTGATGGGTTTTTTTTTTGAAATTTATCCATGTTGTTGTACTTATCATCGTTGTTTCTAAGTAGTATTCCACTGTATGAATATACCAAATTTATTTACCTGTATTGATATTTTATATCAGAGTTTAGCAGTTCAGAGTACATGCTCTGTAGTTCATGATCTTTGCCCTCTGGTGTCACACTTGTGGTTATGTTCTGTTACTTGGCAAAAGGGACTTTGAAGTATTACTAAACTGATCTTAAGATAAAAAGGCTATTCTGTATTATTTGGTGGGCCCAATGTAATCACATGAGCCCTTAAAATCATCAGAGGGGCTAAGAGTGATATAGCGGTGGGGAAGTCAGAGAGATGTGAAGCAAGAGAAGGACTACATGTGCCCTTGCTGGCTTTGAAGATGAAGGGGACCATGGGCTAAGGAATGTAGGCAGCCTCTGGAAGGTGAAAATGATCTCAGGCTGACAGTTAACAAGAAAATGGGAACTTCAGTCCTACTACAACCTCAAGAAACTGGATTCTGTCAATAACTGAATGATCTTGGAAATAAATCATTCCTAGAGCGTCCCAGTAATAGCTCAGCTGACCAACAACTTGATTTCAGCCTTCTGAGACCCTAAGCAGTGGACCCAGTTAAGCATGCCTGGACTTCTGACCTACAGGACTGTGAGATAATGCATGAGCACTGTGTAAAGCCACTGTCTGTGGTAATTCGTTACGGCATCAATAGAAGGGTAGCATAGAGCCAGACTGTCCGGATTCGAATCCTGGCTCCACTGCCTTGTAACTGTGTGACCTCGCTCATGAAGTTCAGTTCAACACTTTGGATTACTGAGTATGGATGTCTTGCCAGCCCTCAAATTCAGTCAGTCTCAAAGTACACTTGCCTGTGCTTTTCAAGTCTGTCTTTTCCCTTGACTTTTTGTGAAATATTCATTTTCCAAGTGCCACTGAGAGAAATTCTGGCATTTGTTTTGCCTCATCCTTTTCTCAGTTCCCATATCTAATCATACACCAGACCCTGTTAAGTCTCCCTGCACAGTGATTTTTGAAAATAACCCATTCTTTTATTTTCACCCCTACTGCCTCTGCCTTAGTACAGCCTCTCACATTCTCTCACCTGGATCGTTGCTGCCCCTGCCTCTAATCTCAGCCTCTTTAATTCAACACTCCAGACAGCCATGAGTGCCTTCTTGTCTAAATACCACTCTCATCATGCTACTGCCTTATTTAAAACCAACAAACCAACTAACTAACTAACCAACCAGACAACCAAACAGCCAAGCTAAAAGCACCTTCTTTGGTTCCCAAAAGCTTCAGTACAAGTAAAAGTCAACTACTTATCCTGCCAGTCAAAGTCTTCCACAATCTTGTCCCTGTCTTCTTTTCAAACTTTGTACTGTGTTTCTCCCCAAAGGAACCCTTTCATTCCAGCCATATGGTCCATTTGACATCCCGATACTCATACTGCTTATATGACCTGCAGTGCAATTCTTTCACTTATTCTTACCTAATGTTCTTTCCATCCATTAAAGCCCAACTTGACTCTCACTTGCTCCATCCACCCTTCTTCCGCCCAGGAAGGATGCTGGGAATACAATACTAAAATCAATAAGCCTTTTCATTCACCTTTACCGAAAATTATCTGTCTCATCTTATAGAACCTTCTAATACCAACACTGAAAATTCTCACTGTTCAGGAAAGTGAGGTCCAATGAGGAGAAGTGTCCTGCAATGGTGACACAGTGAGTGGATGACTCAGAGGTGAGTCTAGAATCTAGATCTCTGACATCTCAAGTCAAAGCATTGACCACTCCCCCTGCTCATTGCATTATAATTTATCCTATGGTTCTTATACACTGCTGTCTTAGAGTATAGATTTTTCAGTTGGTTCCCACATCCCTCATTAGTACTGAGTTCCAGAAGGGCAGGTGATATTTCTCCTACTTCTCTGAATTCCCCACAGCACGTAATCCATTGTTGTGGGCAGAACAGGCATTAAGCAAATATGTATTGATTGAACAAGATACGATACATCACAACCTGACATAAAGAATCAATTTTCAGTGTCTCATTACCATATTCTATCAATTAAAATTAGTAGTGGCCTTGGGTCCCTGAGCAGTTACAATGACAAAGCATGATATTCCAAAATAGTCAGGTAAACTAGAGGCCCTAATGTATATTTCATAAAGTCTTTGAAGGGCAGAGCTGGAATTGCCCAGAAGGTCATTTGACATAGCAGTCTCCTTTATTCCCCCCATTTTATTGATGGGAAAATTGAGATTCACGGAAGAACAAACAGGGCTTGACCAAATGTGCACGTTAAATGAATGGCATAGTCAGGACCAGAAACTAAATCTCCAAATTCCTGAGCCAAAATTTTCCATAACCCAAGAGAACAGGTTACATACAATGGTTGAACTGTTAAGTCCCTAGAGTTTGGAGTCTGACTGACCTGGCTCAGCCACTTGAGCAAGTCATCTCATCCCAGTGAACCTCAGTTTCTTCATTTTCAGTCATAAGCCAGCCGAGGAGACAGTACTCTCTATAGGTTGTGACACTTCCTGCACTGGATGGAAAAGACCCAACCATCAGCTGAGGTCCAAGGCCATGCAGGCCCCTAAAGACTAAGGGGAAGCCATGGATGGCCCAGTACATGCACAGATGTGCCCCAGATGTCGTCCATAAGCCCGAGATCAAGCAGTGTGGTCCTGTGCCTGCCTGGCGTGGAGACAAACGTGAGGAGCATTGGGGAGATTAACTAATTACATACTGTGAGGAACCAGGGAGTAGGCACTGAAGTAATAGGACAGCACCCTCAGGAGCTGTCATTCCTCCATGAAGGGCCCATTGTGAAACTGTCAACAATGGCAGTTGAAAGTCAATGAGTGGAGGAGGACATCTTGTCTCCAAGGCACTCAGTTGGAACTGCTTAGTGCTAGGACAGCCAGAGGGACTTTGAGGTCTCACCAAATGTTACCAACCAAAGAACCAGAAAATGTAGAGAATAGTATTTCAAGGGTAAGTAGCACCAGCCCCTTGAGAAATTGTGACTACAGGGACAAAGATACTAGGGGAATGCTCTGACCTCCAGGTAGAGTTCAGACAGGACAAGGCTGGGTGTACGGACACCAGGGGCACTTAAGAATTAAGTCATGGGAGATGAGGTCTGATCCGAAGCATGGAAGACAAGAGGAGGAAACCCATGACATGGAGTCCAGATTTAATAAGTGTAGAGTGCTCAGATATCAAAATAAGTGGTAGAAGGAAACTGGTTTATTGAGCAGTTACTGTACATACTAAATTACCACGGACTTAGTGACTTAAAAACAATATCCATTTATTATCTCACAGTTCTGTGAACTGAGTATAGAATGGCTTAACTGGAACCTTTGCTCAAGGTCTCACAGACTACTGTCAGAGTGTCACCAGGACTGCGGTCTCATCTGAGGCTTGGAGTCCTCTTCCAAGCGTATAGGTAGTTGTTGGCAGAATTCATTACCTTGCAACTTGCTTCTTCAAGGCCAGCAGGGGAGAGACTTTTATATCTGATCTCCACTCTCTTCTATAAAAGGCTCACCTGAATATCTCAGACCCACCTAGAATAATCTTTCTCTTGATTAAGTCAAACTAAATAGGGATCTCATTACATCCGTTAAGTTCCTTCATCTTTACCATACAACATAATCTAATACAGATGTGACATCAATCACATTCACAGATTCTGCTCACATTCAAGGGAAAGGATTATACACCAGGAGACAGGAATATTGAAGACTGTTTTAGAATTTTGCCAACCACTGTCTGTCCTCTGGCCTCCAATGACGCGCATCCCTTCTAAGTGCAAAATACATTCACAATGTTCCCAAGAGTCTCATCTCATTATAGCATCAGCTCAAAATCCAAAATCTCATTTAAATCTCATCAGCTAAAAGATCCAAATCTCATCATCTAAATTATCTCTATCAGGTACAGATGAGGCTTTCTCTCCATCTTTTAAGCTCTTTACATGTATTGTACTATTATACTTAATTCTGAGGACAGTCCTGTGCATACATTTTCATCATCCCCATTTTAAAAATAAGGAAACTGAGGCATTTAGAAGTTAATTAACTTGCCCAGGGTCATTTAGAGATTAAGTTTCACAGTTAAAACTTGAGCCCAGTTATGTGGAAATGTGTTAACTGTACTCAGTGTCTCTAGAGAAGCATGTTCTGAAGCCCTCTTGGCAAGTAGGGGATCTTAAATAGTCATCCACATCACCAGTAGCCACGCTTTGGGGACTGTTAAGACTCTCAGACTGGAGAGTTAAATGTCAGATAGCATCACTAGCATTTTAGTATGGATGAAGTTCCCTGCTTATGTTTCCATGGTGGAGGTGAGAATTGGGTTGAGAGAAGAGTATGAATTAATGAGAAGAATAAAACAAATGTTAGTAGCTCCAATTACATGATCTAAGAACCAAAAAAAGGAGGGGGAAATATGTGAGTACTAGCTCCTATCCTGCCATAACTTGATATATGACCTTGGGCAGATAGCTTTTTTCCTCTTTGAGCCTCAGTTTCTTTCTTTGTAAAATGAACATGTTGAATGCCAGATGGTCTCTCTAGGCCATTTTCAAAGGCCTGCAATGTTAACAAGAGGAGCAACCAACAATGCAGACAAATGTCATGATTTGGCATTTGGTAGAGCAAAGAGACCTGGTTATTTAAATTCCATGACATTGTTCTTAAACAGAAAATGCTTGAGCATATGGACATAGCCTTGACCTCAGAACATGTGATGGAGCCTTACACAGTATTGCCAGGGAAGAGCCCAGGACCTTTGAGAAACAAAGGTGATATTTAAGCCATTGATGACCATTATTTTTATAGTCTTTAAAAATATAGACTGCTATATTTTTAAAAAGCAGGGTCCTGAGGAGCGTCAAAGTGAACAAAGCCACATTAGAAGTAGATATATCTTGAATGCCCTGGTTGGGGAGGGCCAGAGGACTTGAATGCCTGGATAGAGGAAACGGAGCTGTGGGCATGGGGGTGCAAAGTTAAACGGGGAGTAAACACCTCCCTCTCAGGACTCCACTGATTGAACCCAAGTAACCATACACATCCTGCAGTTCCCTTCCCTCCATTCATGAAGCCCTACCAGTTGGTTTCACTCATTCCACAAATGCTGATCGTACAACTCCTATGTGCCAGACACTATGGGGGACTATGTCAATGATAAATGATATATAGTCTAGAACCATCCTACTCACTCCTTTTTATTCATGATGTCTGTCCCTTGATCTTCCACAGAGTATCTGAGACAGTTATTCATCCTTCAAGTCTCAGGTCCGTGTCTGCTTGTTGCATGAAATTTTCTCCGGTGAATATGCTCTTCTCTTTTCTTTTCTCTTCTCTTTCTCTTCCCTTCCCTCCCATTCTCAGCTCCTTCTGTGACCTCCTCACATAATACTTGCTACTCCCAGTCTTATGCTTCAGGTACATATGCATAGCTGTCATCTCCCCTGGTAGTCTGCGTGAGGAACTTGAGAACAGGGAATGCTTTGTTTGTCATACAGTAGGTGTTCAGTGCTGCAAATTCTTCCTGGGGCTGCCCTTAGTGGCATGTTTCAGAATCATAATCACTATTATCACTGTTCTAGGGACTGTACTGAACACTTCATATACACCATCTAATTTAATCCTCATTATTCTACAGAGTCAATTGGCTATTAAAGTAGTACGGTTCCTACAAGAACCCAGGTCTGCCTGATCCTCAAACCTGTTAAAATACTATGCTCATCCACCTCCCAGAGGAGCCAGTAATGCACTGTCATCCTTTTATGGCTCCTATAAAGGTAGTTTTAGTTAAAAGCTAGCTCTTCTCAGCTTTGTTTAGGTCCAGTCAATCCTGAAGTGAATTTGCACTTGCCAAGCCCACCCAACTGCAGGTTTGGGTATGGAAGAAGGGGAGTGGAGGAAAGTGGGATGAAAGCAACCCCAAAGCTCACTGAGCCAGGGGAGATGATCCTCCAGGATCCCCAGTGTTAGCGGATATGATGGAAAAGAATCTTGAGATAAGAGAAAGAGAGAAACCAGCCAGAGACAAAATGATGACAGGTGGCATAGCTAGGTTTGCCAAGTGGTTACTTGGAGGTTGTTTTCAGGGAAGAGCAGAAGAGGGAAAACCCCTACCCGGTATATTCAGTTCCTTTGACCACAGAAGGGAACATCGGAGGTGCTCAGCTCCTTGAAGCCACCCCACACATCCTGCTTACTTTTAGTAGGAGCCAGTGAAGGCCAGTATTGGCTGCTTCAGTGTCACCTTCGTGCCCTCGGCAGTGATAGACTCCACTTGACACTAGAGGCTTTTACCAGGTCTGTGACACATAGATGCATTTTTGGCTGAAAATGTAGAAAATACTAGAAAATAAACTGGCCATTGTTTGTTAACAAAAAGCGAAGAGCAGCTTTTTGAGCAAGCATCACAGTGACCCTTCCATCTGAGCACTCCTTTTTACCTTTCTACACCAGAGGATGAATACTTCTTTATATATTTACAGTCAGTTGCAATAAACTCCGGGCTTTACAAAACTCATTTACAAATTGAGTTTTTAAAGCTGCATATCAGATACAAATTAGGTCCTCTCCCACTTTACTTAATAGTTTATATTCCAATCACCTTTCTTTGCTCATATTTTTGATTAACAATTTAAAATTTGTCTCTCGGGTGATTTTTAATAAATCATTTGGTGGTGCTCAGGCTGCATATTTCTGCATTCTCTGCACACACACACTCAGCTGCCCAAGGCAGTTGTTCACACCTCAGCACTTGGAAGACTCCAAGAGGCTCCTTCTTCAAATATATTTTATCAGCTGCAGATAGATAAGTCGCCGTGTAGCGCATTGTTAATATTGAAAATGTATTTGCACACACCTATATATTTATATCTATGTATTTGCACACACCTATATATTTATATCTATGTATTTATATATATTTGTTTCCATTTGTCAGAGATGCTGAAAGATTGCAGGTGCTGTTGGAGTTTTGCCTTTACCAAGGGCTTTAGGAGTTCACATTCTCCAGGGTGCAAACTAGAGCCCTAATAAGAGGATGAGGTACTGTCCCTTCCAAATGGGGCTGCTGGCTCCCCAGAAGTAAGAGCAAATGGCACTCCTGGAAGGGCAGGAGGAGATGGCATGACAGGAATGAGGATGTCCAGCTGCTACACACTCAAACTTCACTGTTCTGGAAGAAGGCAAGCTGCCTGGAGAAGTAGTCAGACTCACCCCCACTCCAAAGGGCAGCCAGGTACCCAGAAACCAGATACAGCCACTTCTTTGAAGCTGGAGCGAAACAGCCAGAGCACATCAAACAGGTTTAGAGTTCAGGGTGGTGCAAGCAGAGGGAAAACGCCCATCGTGGAAGGGCAGGATGAGGCGGAGATCCAGGGAGGCAGTAAGGTGGAGGTGTTTGTCAGCAGGTTCCAGGTCTCGTCTGAAGCTGGCTTCTGGAATGGGAGACGTTAAGTGATTAAAAGCACAAAGTCTTTGGAGTCATACAGACCTAGGTTTACATCCTGGCCTTGGGACTTAAGAGTGCGACTTTGTGCAAGTTGCTTATTACAGCTCTGATTCTCAGTTACATCATCTGTTGAACAGGTGTAATTGCAGCAGTCACCTCCTAGGGTTATGGGGATGACTGGATTTGTTGGTACAAGTTGCTCGGAAGAGTGCATAGCCCAGAGTGAGTGCTCAAAACTAGTACTCATTATTAAAATTAGACTAAAATAAAATAAGACATTTAGACTTTAGAGGAAGGGTAGGTGAGGATGGACCCTTACCCTTACCTGGAGAACCTGGGTGACCAGATCCCAGGTGGGCAAGTGTTTGATCATAAAGCTTTAGTTTAATGTGTGTCGGGGGGCAAAGCCACAGGAAAAAATAAGCTCAGTTGCTAGAATTTCGTCATTGCATTAGAGAAGGATTTTATGATGAGGTCCCTGAAATGTTTAACCAAGACTTCCTAAGTCCCCCTTATTGGTTAGGCATGATTCTCTGGTTCTGCAAGGGGTGGGGGACCGGTCGGCCGGTCCAGCTGTAGAGAAAGAAAGGCTGAAGGGACAGAGCACTAGATGCTTCCCCATCTTGTGGCCATAGCCAAGATGTTGACAGGGACACTCAAAGCCAACTCGTGCTCCTCTGGTTCTCAAAGCACCTTAATCCAAGGCATCACCAGCTTTGGCCTAGATTATTATAACAGCTTCCTAACTGCTGTTGCTGCTTCCACCCTTGTTCCCTCTGCCCAGAATCTGTTCTCAAAATGCAGACATAGTAATCCTGCTAAACAGTGATTCTCAGCCCGTAATGCACATTAGAATCATCTGAGGAACTTTGGAAAATACCCTATTCCAAAAAGTTAGATCAGAACCTCTGATGTAACATTTTATTTCTTGCTCAAACCTTTTAGTGTCTTCTTTTCTGTCTCAGAGAAAAGACAGCTTCCTACCATAGCTTATATGATTAGTTCATATGCCTGTTTTTCTGACTTGATCTTCTACCATTTTCCTCCTTGCTCACTATGTTCCAGACACACTGTTCTCTTTGCTCTTTTTTGAATGTGCCAGGCAAGCTTCTCCCTCACATACTTTTCACTTACTGTTACCTCTGCCCAGAGCACTCTCACCCTGACACATACATGACTCACTCGCTCACTTTCTTTAGGTCTCTGCTTAAATGTCATTTCATCGGAAAGGTCTTCCATGCTGAGTCTATCTGCAGTACCACTCCAGTCACACTCTGTCCCCCTGTCCTGTTTTCTTTTTTTCACACACTATCACTACCTGACTTTATATTTCAGATCAGTTTATTTCTGTTTTCCCCACTAGAATGTAACATCTATGAAGACAGGGATTTTTTTCTGTCTTGTTCATATCTATATGCCCAGCTCTTAGAGCTGTGTCTGGCACATAACAAATATTTTGTGGCTCGTTGGTTGAATGAATGAACGAGTGAGTGAGTGAGTGAATCTCTGTTCCATCTTGCTAGGCTCTGAGTGTATGGGAAGAGCCAGAGGAAGCTCCCTGGCTGTAACAGTGCATATTCAGCACACGGGTAGGTAGAACTGGTGTGCAAAGTCTTCGCTCAGGACTACATTAATTAATTGAAAATCTATTAATAATCAATATGTCCAGATGGCTTTTGTTTCAACGATCATAGGATGGATTTCTAGCCATCCTAAAAGCTTGTTGGTACATAACTTGATAGGTATCACAAAGCCTTGTTTAGAGTCTTGGAGTGGAAAGATTTCTGAGCTTAGCTCTAAAAATGTAGCAGATGGCTATGCAAATGTGGTAACTGATAGTAATACCACATTTGCATAAATACTGTATTTTCAAAGCAATTTATTGCTTTACAAAAAGCTGGACCAGAAATGGTACATTATTTGTTTCCCATTAGCCCTTGAATGTGATTCCAGTTCATATAATAGGCTGGGTGGCTCTGCAGTGCTCAGATTTACCCTGTAAAACCTTGTGAAGCCACCATGTGGATCCAAGCAGATCTCGAAATAGCATGAACCTTCCCCAAAATGGTTATGCCCTATTTTTCGTCATTGAGGAGTGACAGAATTGGCCCTCACTGCTGCCTTTTTGCTTTATTTCCACTTTACCCAGCCCAGCCCAGCTGGACAGTTCACTGTCACAGGAACAGTCCTGCCTTGAGCATTGCCACTTCTACAGCTGTGCTTCTGGAATCTTCCCTGCCTAGAAAACTCTCTGTCTTTTCAGCCTGTTTGAATTCTAGCCCCCCTCCAGGGACACATCAAGTACCCTCTGCCCAGTAAAGTCTTCTCTGACCATCCCAGATCAAACCGATGACCCCTCTGAACTCCGGGGGAAACCACTGCTCATGCCATCGACTGGGCCCTTCAGTAGCTTCATCTCTGGACGTCACACTGTAGTAGCAGAACTAAAATAGTCCTAGACTTAAAACTATTCTAGACCCCACTTGACAAAGTTTTTTTAGAAAGCCATAAAATGATCAAGTTGATCCACAAGTAAAATAACTGCCTGCCAAAACAAGTTCTTCATTAAAGGAAGACAATAAAATGTAGACACTTGATAAAGTAATTTTTACAATACCCATCAACCAATCAAAAATTAATAGGCCTCGGGGCTTCCCTGGTGGCTCAGTGGTTGAGAGTCTGCCTGCCGATGCAGGGAGCACAGGTTCGTGCCCTGGTCGGGGAGGATCCCACATACCGCGGAGCGGCTGGGCCCGTGAGCCGTGGCCGCTGAGCCTGCGCGTCCGGAGCCTGTGCTCCGCAACAGGAGAGGCTACAACAGTGAGAGGCCCGCGTACCGCAAAAAAAAAAAAAATTAATAGGCCTACAAAGAATCAGGAAAATGTGATGTATAACCAGGGGAAATGTTAATTTAAAAAATAGACCCAGGGCTTCCCTGGTGGCGCAGTGGTTAAGAATCCACCTGCCAAGGCAGGGGACACGGGTTTGAGCCCTGGTCCGGGAAGATCCCACATGCCACAGAGCAACTAAGCCCATGTGCCACAACTAATGAGCCTGCGCTCTAGAGTCCGTGAGCCACAACTACTGAGCCCGCGTGCCACAACTACCGAAGCCTACGCACCTAGAGCCCGTGCACCGCAACGAAGAGTAGTCCGCGCTCACTGCAACCAGAGAAAGCCCACGTGCAGCAACAAAGACCCAGCGCAGCCAAAAATAAATAAAATAAAAATTTATAATAAACAATAAAAAAATAGACCCAGAAATAACATAAATGGAGTTAGCATACAAATATTTTAAAACAGCTATTATAAATATGTTAAATAATGTAAAGAAAAACATACATATAATGAGAAGAGATCAAATCTCTAAAAATGAACTAAATAGAACTTCAAGAGCTGAAAAATACAATACCTGTAATGAAATGTTCACTGGATAGTTGTAGGAGCATATTAAACACTGCAGAAGAAAATATCATTGAACTTGAAGATGTTGTAGAAACTATATAAACCAAAGCACAGAATAGAATGATAGAAAAGAGCAGAACAGCAGTGGTCCATGGGACAATATCAACAGATAAAGCAAATGTGTAGTCACATTGCCAGGAGGAGAAGAGAGTGCAGAAAATTATTTTAAGTAATGATGGCCAGGGACTTCCCTGGTGGCGCAGTGGTTAAGAATCTGCCTGCCAATGCAGGGGACGCAGGTTTGAACCCTGGTCCAGGAAGATTCCACATGCCACGGAGCAACTAAGCCCATGCGCCACAACTACTGAGCCTGTGCTCTAGAGCCCACTAGCCACAGCTACTGACCCCATGTGCCACAACTACTGAAGCCTATGCGCCTAGAGCCTGTTCTCCACAACAAGAGAAGCCACCGCAATGAGAAGCCCACGCACCACAACAAGGAGTAGCCCCCGCTCGCAGCAACCAGAGAAAGCTCGCAGCACAGCAACGAAGACCCAATGCAGCCAAAAATTTAAAAATAATAATAATAAATAAGTAAATTAGAGTGGATTCAAAAAAAAGAGTAGAGAATATGTATGCCAATATTATCACTGATTCTAATTGGAAGAAAAGGCCTTTAGAAATTCATTATTTGGATCATCATTTGTGAAAATTATTAAAAGCTTTCATGAACCATTCTAAAGTAAAACGGGTTTTAAATATTGAGGTATAATTTACACAGAATCCCCAGATATTAAGTGTACAGCTTGATGAGTTTTGACAATTGTATACAACCGAGTAACTACTAGCCAATCAAAATATAGAAAATTTCCTTGTACCCCTTCCAAGTCAATTCCCACCACCCAGAAGTAACCAGTTTCTGATATCTATCACAACAGATTAGTTGTGTTTGTTATATAATTTCACATACACGGAAATCTGCAGTGTTTACTCTTTTGCGTATAACTTCTTCCACTTTTCATAATGGTTTTGAGGGTCATCCACATTGTTGCATATATCAGTAGTTCATTCCTTTTTAGTGCTGAGTAGTGTGTTTTTGGATGAATATAACACAAATTGTTTTTCAACCTCCTGCTAATGAGTTTTTGAGTTGCTGTTGTTTTTTCATATTATGGATAAGGCTCTTGCCCAAGTCTCTTTGTAGACATGTTCATCTCTGCCTACTAAAAGAAAATGTCACATCATTTTTGAATTTTCTGTATCAGAAATCCTGGGAGATTTCTTGACATGGGCTAGAAAGGTGATAATTAAGCATGTGAAGGATTTTCTCCTTGCTAGGAAAAGATTTTAAAAAAATGAGAGTGACTGTTGGGTTAGATAGTATTCCAAATGAAGAATTGATTGGTAAAAGCGCAGAAAGAGTTTTCATTTTCCGATACCAGCTCTCTGAGCCGGACTTATTTGTAAGGTTCCTTAAGTTCGGCTGACTCTTGGTAGGGACTGAAGGGCCTGTTGCAGACTGCTTCGTTTGGAATCGTGGGCAAGCACGTAAACGCAGAAACACAGAAAGGCAATGGACTTTTTACTGCTGTTTATTAGGACAGCGAAAAGTCAGAGACTGAAGTTCTTCATGGTGGGCTTCCTGAGTTAAGAAGGCCGCAGAGCCTCCCTACCTATATCCTCCTCCCTCACCCCTCAGCCGGGTTAGGGTGTGTTGAATGAGGTACCTGCCTCTTGGGATTTTATGTGAGCGTAAATTAGTGAGCTTCTACTGCCAGGGTAACAGCTTGATAGGCAATCAGCTTAATAGCTAAAGGTTACTCTTAAATATTACGTTGCACATTTATTTTTATGTCCACCTTGCAAAAGTGCTTACCAAGGAGGTGTATGCCAGAAAGCACTATTGATTCGAGAGCCCTTTGCTGCGCTGTGGTATGTACTCTCATTAGGCCAGCATCTGCGATGTGAAGGACTCTTCCTGCACCAGGAGCTGTGTGAAAACGGCCAGGAAACTGGTGTGTTGATGACATCACGCTCTCACTCCTGCTTTTCCACCGTTGAGTGCAGACACTCTTGGCCTTTGCTTGTGTTGTTCTTGGGAACTCTGAGGCCACTGGGCAGTGCAGGGATGCTTATCAGCCTGAGTTCTCTCAGCATTCCGCAGCTACCTTGCCTTCCTCATGCCATGCTCTCCTACTGTCCACAATTGCCTCTTGCTCTCTTACTGGTCACTGGGACTCTGGATGGAGGTGCGCATGCTTCAGCGCATTTAAAGCCAGCTGATACAGTGAAAGGAACTGTAGAGGGAGACAGACTTGGGTTCCACTCTGGACTCCGACCCTCACTAGATGTGTGCCCTTGGGCTAGTGACTTCATGTCTCAGCCTCACTCTTCTGATCTACGAAATCAAGATAACAAGAGCTCATTTATAGAGATGACAAGAGAATTAAATGAAAGAATGTGTCTAACAATTGGCACAATGCCTGGTACATAGTAGCCACTTGGCAAATATTACTCTATACCTTTTTCTTAGCATGAAGCAATCCCCATGGCCCTCCAGGATCCCCCAGAGACCCCAGGTTCTCTCTGCTCCCCTGACCCATTCACAGGCTAAAATGTGTACATGCCATCTGTCTTCTTCCCCTGACTCTGCTCAGGGCCTTCCTGCTAAGATCTCCCCTCTCAGTCATGACCCCCTATTCCTCTTCTATCAGTATTCCAAGGGTTTACAGAAATTAAGAGCATCTCCTGTTCTCACAATGGTTGAGGACCCTTGGCCTGGCCTGTAGCATCCAGAGATTAATCTTTTCCTTTACCTGGAGCCCTCTTTAATGGGACCGATGCCTTTGGTATCTTGACAACTGGTTTAAGCCTGGCTTTAACCAGCAGATCCTTGATTCTAGCTGAGCTGGTAATGGAAGGGGGAGAGACACTTACTTACAGCTTCCACCAAACTCTGACCAAATGCCTCAAGGACTGGCCATAGCCAAGACCCAGCTTTAAGGCAGGCAGAGGCACTGGGCTTTATTTTACTCACTCCGCAACTCTATGAGCTTGAACTTGGCAAAGGCATGGCTAGTGACAATGTCAGCCTCATGAGACTTCATGGAGGGAAGAGCAGAACTTTTAGTAGCAGTTGTCAGTTTTCTGGTGCCTCAGCTCGTGGAGCCCTGATGTTTACACTGCGGTCTGGGCTGCTTGTGCCTGAAAAACCTGAATGTCTCCAAGCTTCACAGAGCTTCACGGAGCTAGGAGGCAGCAAAAGCATCCTTTGACTTTACTGAATTCCTTGGCTGTGTCTACATAAACATAAAGCAAGTGATAGAAAGAAGAACCAGTCTAGTCAAATGAGCTCTTTGGAAGACAATCCAGCTGGTTTAGGTCAGAACTAGAGGGACTTCCTCAGAGGTAGCTTTTTCGAAGCAACAGGCTAAAATATCATATATTCTTACAAAGCAGACTGGTACATTGGAAGACAGATGGGTGTGGAACTACCTACCCGATCATGCAATGTGGTGATGAGTTGCCAAACCCCAAGTCACTTTGTTCTCCTATGTAGTATACTTACAGAATACTTTCCTGTAATAATTATCTGATCTCTTTGGCCTCTCTAACTACAATCTGTGTTACCAATTTCAGGAGATAAGGAGAGAAGCTGCTTTACCCTTCTTATCCTCAGTGACGTATTTTTGCTATTCTGATTTCAGCAGAGAATGAGCAAACAAGGCCGGGTACTAGCTCTGTGCCCTCCAGCAAGTCTTTCTGCCTCGCAGGCTCGGCTTCCTCACCGCAGAACGTATGCAATCATATATGTTGATTAAATGCAGGAATAAATGAATATAAATGGGGATAATAATAACACTCAGCTTATAGCAGTTTTGTGGAGAGTAAATGAGAAGCTCCACGCATTTATGTTCCTGGCACATAGCAGCAAGAGGTACAGTAGGTGTCAGCTCCTCCTCTCTCCCCTGCACACACATAGCCCCACCACCCTGCAGGCAGCCCTGTTCAGATTGCTGTAGCAAATATTTCGTTTCAGGCTGTCTTCCTTCAGCACCTCTCGAGACTGCCTTCCATGCAGCTGCTGTGTGCATGCTGACGGCAGGTGACTCAGGGACAGTGTTGTTAACAGGGTGATGGAAACCGCCACAAAAGAAGAGGATAGTCTGAAGGCAGAAATAACTACCGTGAGCGCAAGTGCCCATTGATCATTGTTCCCAGCAAGCTGAAAAGGTGCACTTTGGGGCTTCCCTGGTGGCGCAGTGGTTGGGAGTCCGCCTGCCGATGCAGGGGACGCGGGTTCGTGCCCCGGTCCGGGAAGATCCCACATGCCGCGGAGCGGCTGGGCCCGTGAGCCATGGCCGCTGAGCCTGCGCATCCGGAGCCTGTGCTCCGCAACGGGAGAGGCCACAGCAGTGAGAGGCCCGCGTACCGCAAAAAAAAAAAAAAAAAAAAAAAAGGTGCACTTTGTCCCATTGGAAGTTTTGCTGAAACTAAATTTCTTAGAATATTTCAAGATTCTTAGTCATTTAGATACTTTGCCAAAGCAGAGAAATCCCAGCAGGAAACAAACCTGATAGTTTACACACAGTACCGGAGGGCATGAACTAGGCTTCAGATTTCTTTGAGAGCTGATGCGTGCTCAGTGGTGTACGAAGGAAATGGGGGATATGGGGTTAGCTGCTGTCACCACTGAAGACCCTCGTGGCCCACCCCATGTCAATGAAATGTTGCTCTCTTTGTGGTCTCATCCTCCTGGCCCTAGCAGCTTTTTCTCGACATGCTTCTTTTTGACCCTTTCTATGTCATATCTGATATTTTTATCCTCTTCTTCCCTTTCCCTCTTGTGAACTCACTTCTTACAGGTTGTTGATTTTCCCCCTCTATCACATTGTCCGTTCTCCTGTGCTGGACGTGGCCTTCAATTTGATCTGCCAGATTATCCCAGATATCTCATCAAATTTCAAGTTTGCAGCTAGAAAGGATATCATTCAAGAAAATAAAACTGCCCAAGAATTAGAGTTGCATTAAAACAAATGGGCTTCCTAGATAGGTTGTGAGATCCCCTTCACAGGAGGTATGCAAGCAGTGGCTCACTGGCCCACTGATGTAGACGTTAGAGGGAAGGTTTTAATATCTGATGGGTCTCAAGAATTCTGAGATTCTATAAACCTTAGCAAGACAAACCTTCTCATTTTACAAATGAAAAAATTAAAGTTAGAGGTTTAAGGAGATGCATTCAGTACATAAACAGGGATAAGAGCCCAGATTTCCTGACCTGTAGTCCAGGGCTTTTCTCACTATAACATACTGGTGTCCTAATCCCACATTTGGTCTCACTTTCCCTGAAAAGTTCTCCTGGATTAGATGCATTTTGGCCTAAGTTGCACTCTACCTCAAGTATAACACCTTATCTTCCAAAAACATTTCACCACCACCATGACCCCCACTCACACACCCATAACATGAGGGAGGGGCATTAAAATTTTTATTAAGAAATGTCTTTGCGCCAAGCTATTGGATGTACCATTGCCAATAAAAATAATCAAATTTGGAAGAGGTATCTAGGAAGTTAGGTTAATACCCTCCCCTTTCAGGTGCTGCCCATGCCTTCCTTCTTGGTTACTTATGGCTACTTAGGCACAAAGACATAACTGAACCTTTAGGTTGGCCCTGCTAAGTTCAGCATTACACAGGATGAAGAAAACTAGAGTCTTGCCTTTGGGGAGCTGAGATTCTTGTTGGGAAGATAGCACACATGTGAGAAAAATACTTGAGGACAATTACAAGTAACATGGTAGCAAGTGTGCGATCATATGCTTCTAATTGAAACTGTAGGTAAGAGCTTAGGGTACACGAAGGGGAAAGATTAGGGCTATTTTTCCATCGATTTTTTTCACAATAATTGCTCTACCATCATCATCATCAACAAACAACATTGATATGTGCCTGCTCTGCTGGAAGGGGAAAAGAGGAGGCGTTCAGGTCAGGATGGAGGTCCAGGCCACGCACGTATCAGGCAGCAAGTGCTTCAAGGCCAAGAATGTTCAGGTACATAGGTGGGCAGAGGAGGTGGTGAAAGCAGAGATCCCCAAGGGCCTGAAGAGAAAGGGAGGACTTTCCTGCAGAATGCTGGTCTCAAGCTGCTACTTAAGGAATAGCTAGGAAACAGAGAAGTACAATGTATGTCAGGTGAGAGAAACTATAGAGAAAGGTTTAGTTTACTATGAGGTTGTAGAAGATAACGTTGAAGAAGGAGGCGCCCAACTGTGAAAAACCACAAAGGACACATTAAATAAGGAGTCTGTGCTTTATCCTATAGCCACTAGAATACAACTGAGGATTTTGAAAGGAAGAGGAGAGGGGTAAGCTTTACAAAAAGTCTTTTAGAAGGATTCATTTGACTTCCAGGTGTGGGCTGTTAGTTGTAGTGATAGTGGGGGAACGATCACTTAGATGTGCATATGGAGTCAAAGCCTAGAGCTACGGATTTCACGAAGAAATGGGTAAAACCAGAGCCCTTCTTTTGGTGTGAATATGTATGGAAAACAATACACTACATTTGAAAAACAAAGATCAAAGGAAGTTGTTTACTTAAAATCAATAGGTAAGTCTTTAGTGATTTGAGGTATTTCACCTCTTCTTCCAGTTTCATGTTTTGAAGGGAATATAAGAACAAGGTGAATATTGATTTCTTCTTTTAATTATGCACGAGTAAAAGTATCTTATATTACTGTGAATATCTTTTCTTTTTTAAACCTAAATATACCTAAAATACTACTTATTGCTAAATTAACAATTCAACAACATTAAAGTGAATACTTAAAAGTAAGCTCTTGTTCCTGATAGTACAACCCTTTCTCTTTCCCATATTCCCTTCCAGACTTAATCCTTATACACAATTTATTTCACATGATTGTCATTACAGTTATTTATGGAACTGTCATTAAAACCTACATATTAAATGAATGTGTTTTCATTGAAAACTCACAAGAATAAACCAAAATGTTACAGAGTTTAAAATAAAATGCTGTGTTGACACAATTTTGTTATGATTCCCCAACTTCTCTCTAAACTACACCTAAAGTCATGCAAGATGTCAAAAGGCCCACTCGTGTTTAAAAACCTGAGACTTGGCATCCCAAGAACATACAGTGTTGATATTTTTAGGATCATTATACTTTTCATAAAGATATAAGATGGGCTTTAAGATCTGGAGCTAATGGTGGCAATACTTATTTAATTTTTCCAATAATAACAGCAGTTGCATCTTTTGTATGTCTGTCAATTGCCAGGCACAGGTGCTGAGCAATTTACATACTTTAACGATCTCACTAATTCCTTACAGCATCCTAATGGGGTAGGTATTATCCTCATTTTACATGAAAGGGAACTGGTGCTCGAAAGATTAGTGACTTAGACAAGATCACAAAGTTCAAAATAGCAAAGGGGGATTTCAGATTTAAGTGGGCCTCATTCCTGTGTCTGAACTCTTAACTGGCTCTCAAGATAATATTTTCAATTTTAACAGGAAAGGAGCGATTTTTGTTCCTCTTATTTAGTGCCTCAGTCCCAGCTCCCGTGTAACTTTTTGTTTCAGCAGTAGCAACGCTACGGAATCCTTGATCAGAGCCATAAGCGGAGCGTGACCAACCCTGTGGCTGACACTAAAGGCGTGAATCCCAGGGGAAGTGGGCACATTGAGAGACTGCCCTGACCAAGCCTTTGGAGGATTCTACCTAGTAGGAAATTGCTTCTTCCTCCAATGATACGGCCCAGTTCTGAGCCGCTGGGAATCACTTACATAATCCATGTGTTCTCATATTTCCATGTTATAATACCTGTATGAGTTAGGAGATGGGGCAGGTATGTGACTAAACGCAAATCCATCCCATTAGTCTTTTGACAAATATTCTTTGAGTACCTCCTCTATGTCTGCCATCATGTTTGATCAACTCTTGTCACTCTCATTTGTGTTTGCACAAATGTCTTCTGTTTCTTTTATTGGAGCTTCAGTTAATCCTTTCATCTTACTTTTTGCTTATTTTTCTCTACTGTATATCTGAGGAAACAGAAACTTCCGTGGTAGTTTCTTGTAGGCAGTCCGGGCTAGCCATGCCAGGCACTCTGGTCACTTTCCTGATGGAGTACTGCCTGAGGAAAAGTCTTCCGGACACTCACTATTAGTGCTTTGGGCAGGGCAGGGCCCAGGTCCAGCCTCCTGGGCATGCAACCCATGTAGTCAGAGGGCTGTGCTTAGAAGGGCCCCAGACTTGGTTGAATGCTCTGCTGTTGCTGTCTTGAAATGCTTAGTGATTTTTGAACAAGGAGCCCTGCATTTTCATTTTGCACTTGGCCTCGCAAATTATGCAGCTGGTTCTGGATGGGGCCGTGGCGCACTGAAGCCAAAGGGAGCTGTGCTCACATACACAATCCTTCCCAGCCTCGCATAGATCCCCTTATTGGATTGCAGGTGGATGTGAAGATGCATGGCCAGTTCACCTCACTAAATGGTAGTCTGCTCTCCAATAACCAGGGTTAAACATCTTTCAGTTATATTTTGAAAATTGCTCTGCAGTCAGACATCCTCTAGGTATAGAATGGTAGAGCCAGAAAAGTGGCTTATACTTAGCTCTACCACTTGCAAGATGATCTTAGTCACTTAATGTCTTGAGGCCTCAATTTTCTATCTGTAAAATGGAAATAACAGGGTCTGCCTTACAGACAGGGTGTTTGTGAGACAAATAAGATAATGTATTTGAATATAATTGAGTGCTATTCAAGCTTTGAGATCAGTATAATCGTTTATTCTTTCCAAGGTATATGTACAATAGTTTAGAAGTTTTTCTACTTAACAGAATAAACAGAAGTGATTATTTTAAGAAATAACTGTAGGAGTTAGGAAATCCACAAAGAAATAGATCAAAGGAAACATAAAACTTTGCAGAGAATACATGACATTTCTGGTGTTAGAAACTACCGAAGTGATTAAATAACCACCATGATATTTTTAAGTTCTTGTTGCAGTTCTCATTATTTTAAATAACAGTTAAGATCTCAGGAGCATCATTTCTCAGCTACAAATCTATTGTCTTTCTGCACATTAGCCTAACACTTCAAAAAGTAGAACTGGAAATATTTGGGAAGAATTTGCGACTATGTGTCTAACTTCCAAATCCCTGTACTCATCTTTCTCCTGTCCTTCTATTTGTTGACAGCTGATATTAAATTCTTGTTGTGGTTGTTTTTAAAAAAGAAAGAAAGATGTTTAAAATAGTATTTCTCTTGGTAGTGTATATATGTCCATGTCACTCTCTCACTTTGTTCCTTCCCCCTCCCCGTGTCCTCAAATCCATTCTCTACGTCTGCGTCTTTATTCCTGTCCTGCCCCTAGCTTCTTCAGAACCTTGTTTTTTTTTTTCTCTTAGATTCCATATATATGTGTTAGCATACGGTATTTTTTTTTTCTCTTCCTGACTTACTTCACTCTGTATGACAGACTCTAGGTCCATCCACCTCACTACAAACAACTCAGTTTCATTTCTTTTTACGGCTGAGTAATATTCCGTTGTATATATGTGCCACATCTTCTTTATCCATTCATCTGTCGATAGACACTTAGGTTGCTTCCATGTCCTGGCTATTGTAAATACAGCTGCAATGAGCACTGTGGTACATGACTCTTTTGAATTATGGTTTTCTCAGGGTATATGCCCAGTAGTGGGATTGCTGGGTCGCATGGTAGTTCTATTTGTAGTTTTCTAAGGAACCTCCATACTGTTCTCCATAGTGGCTGTATCAATTTACATTCCCACCAACAGTGCAAGAGGGTTCCCTTTTCTCCACACCTTCTCCAGCATTTATTGTTTCTAGATTTTTTGATGATGGCCATTCTGACTGGTGAGGTGATACCTCACTGTAGTTTTGATTTGCATTTCTCTAATGATTAGTGATGTTGAACATCCTTTCATGTGTTTGTTGGCAATCTGTATATCTTCTTCTGAGAAATGTCTATTTAGGTTTTCATACACTACCAAATGTAAAATAGATAGCTAGTAGGAAGCAGCCACATAGCACAGAGAGATCAGCTTGGTGCTTTGTGACCACCTAGAGGGGTGGGATAGGGAGGGTGGGAGAGAGACGCAAGAGGGAGGAGGTATGGGGATATATGTATATGTATAACTGATTCACTTTGTTATAAAGCAGAAACTGTCACACCATTGTAAAGCAATTATACTCCAATAAAGATGTTAAAAATAAAATAAAATAGTATTTCTCCTGTGTGTCAGAAGATGCTGTTAATTTATTACCTCCCCTCCATTTCCACCCAGCTATATGCAGTTACCCTGGTATAACTTTTATTAAGTTTTTTTTTAAACCAGGGTAAACTATACCCACCAGAACTGCCAGTCTTCTGTCTTGTTAGCTAGTATGAGGTGAAGAGCCTAGCCATTTTTGAAGGTTGTGCTTTTTTTTTTAATTTATTTTTTCTAAAGTTTAGTTGTTTTATTGACACAATGTTGTGTTAGTTTCTGTTGTACAGCAAAGTGATTCAGTTTTTTTATATATATGTGTGTGTGTGTGTGTTTATGTACATATACATATATTTATATATATATGTGTATATGTATTCTTTTTCATATTCTTTTCCATTATGGTTTATCACAGGGTATTGAATATAGTTCCCTGTATTATGCAGTAGGACCTTGTTGTTTATCCATTCCATATATAATAGCTTCCATCTGCTAACCCCAACTTCCCACTCCGTCCCTCCCCCACCTCTCTCCCCCTTGGCAACCACAAGTCTGTTCTCTATGTCTGTGAGTTTCTTTCTGTTTCATAGTTAGGTTCGTTTGTGTCAATATTTTAGATTCCACATATAAGTGATATCATATGGGATTTGTCTTTCTGTTTCTGACTTAGTATGACAATCTCTAGGTCCATCCATGTTGCTGCAAACGGCATTTCATTCTTTTTATGTCTGAGTAGTATTCCATTGTGTGTGTGTGTGTGTGTGTGTGTGTGTGTATGCCACATTTGAAGGACGTGCTCGTAAATAAGCTTTCTCTTATCCTCCATGGCTGTCTGACAGTTTTCTGGGAAGTTGGCCCATCCACTGATTTATCTAGTGAGTTCATTTGCTACATTTCCAGAGTAAAATGCATAATGTGCATTTCTGATTTACAAGCTGTGCTTTGTATCTATTTCTTCCAATCTAGAATTTGCTTCGTGGTTAAAAACATCATATTTCCAAGTTAGCAGAGAAATAGATGGAGCGTATGCTGCTCCAAAAATTTAGGGAGGGGCTATCTCACAACCACTGCTAGGGCTGTTTCATCCCCAATCACCTCATTCTAGAGGTGGTCAGCCTTGCCTAATGTGTGCATAAATGATCCCAACACCCAAGCAGTACATACCATTTGACCATTAAGATGGTCAAAAGCGTCGATCAACCATTTGTGGTTCTGTTTTGCTTATCATATACACATGGCTTCACAGCGTAAAATGTAAAGTTAAAAAGTAATTTTACAGTTCCTTATATTTCATTTCATTTTGTCATATCACCAAGAGCCATTCATAAAAGAATCTTCATATTCCTATGGCTTAGCCCCTGGTCTTACACAGATCCTGCCTTAGCACTTCGGCTATTTAAAAAAAAAAAATAGGCAATAACCCTCCTGGATTAGTGTCCTCTGAGGTGTTTCACTAGATTTGTCAAACTCGCCTTCCCCGTAATACCGCGAGGCTGATAGGTTGGAGGACTTTGGAAGGTGCATATGTGCACAGCCTTAAGCAAAATATACCCTCACTCACAGTATTAATGACAAAAGGGAAACAAAATGGAATGATTCCATTTGCCTTCAAGCCAGCAAAGGGACTTTGTTTCTGACCGGCTATGCTTAAGCCCTTGAAATCAAGGCTGCTAATGACAGCGGGACCAGAATTGTGTAAGGTGCTCACGGAGAAGATGCCGCCCACCCAGCCCAGGAGGCTGGCTGCCCAACGTCAAGGACAGAGCAGGTTATGGCTGAAGTACGGGCTCTACCAGTGGCCACTTGGGCCCAAGGCAAGCTGCTTCTCCTCTCCAGGCTCCTTTTTCTGCAGCTGTAAAAGGAGAGTGTTGGGGTCCTCAGAATAAGTGGGTTTTGATAGGGAGATGACAGATAAGAGACTGTAGAGCATCGTGACAAAGAGCATGGGCTATGTAGCCAGGCTGCCTGGCTCTGCCGTTTAGGAGTTGAGCGGCCTGAGGGGAGTTGCTTAAACACTCTGTACCTTCAGTTTCTTCCTCCAGAGTAAACAGGAAGTTATAGTGCCTACTGCACAGCACTGTCAGGAGAGTGAAATGAACTCATACAGGGAAAGACCTTAGCACACAGGACCTGGCACACGGCAAATGCTCAGTAAGTAGTAGCTATTATTACTGGTGGTGGTCTGCAAGCTAAGAAAGATCCAGAATTTCTGATTAAGATAATGTCTGGTTCCGGAGTCCCAGAAAGCCCAAAATATCAGGCACCGCCCCTCCCAGGGCCCCTCAGCCACCCCACTGCTGAATACTAAGTCACTCTCCTCTTCACCTAGCTGAGCCATTGGTGACTGGAAGGTTCCCCCTCCCTGCCCCCATCAGCACACACACCACATACACCCTAACGCCCCCATCCCTTCACAGTGCTTTACCCAAACCGGAAGGACATCCACAGGCACACGCAGGTCCACCATATCACACTTCCACACGCACACATCATTCAGAGCATGCTCTCACATACACACACATACACAAAGTCTCTCTCTCTTGCTTGTTCCAGGACCATTAAATGCAATCATGACATTTCCACATGTAGGCTTAGGGCAGTGGCCCAAGCCTACGGTGTGCCCCAGGAGGCCGCCTCCCTCACAGCACTCTGCACCTCGCCTCTGTTAACAGAAGCGGTGCGCTCCGGCTGGGCTGGCGCTGCCCCCGTGCAGCTAGCTGCCGAGCGCACGACCGCGCCTCGCGTTCACTGACCGACTGAGACCGTCGTTACCTGAAGTTCAAAGCCCTCCTCTTTCCAACTCTGTATGGGCCCCAGATCACAGAAGGAGTCCCTTCCTGCATCACAATCACTGCCATAATTGCCGATGCAGAGGTCAGAGCAAAATTACAGCGAGAAACACCAGTGATCTATTCTCCTTCCTGAGCCTCTCCACTGCTTCCGTGACCTGTGTAAACTGTAAGTTGTTCTAACAAACAAATCATGTTCTTCCATAGTTTAAGGTCCGGGTACTAAATATTGGGCCTGAAGAACATAGCATGTTTGGAGCGCTAACTTATTTGGTTAGCTTGAATTCTCCGCAACACTGGTTCAGGGGCCAAGTCAGTCACTGAGAACAGTGGGAAGCAGGAAAAGCTGCTAGTGATGGAAATTCAGTTTAAGCAAATGAGTTCCCCCTATTCCAGCTGCCACCTTACACAGTGACCATCCCTTCAAGGTTATCGAACCGCTATGGAGCACCCTCTAGCCTCAAATTTTCTTTCACTCTGTTAAGACGCTTTCTCTCCACTGCCCTGTCCGTTGATGCACTAGCGCAGCAATGCGGGTGTCAACGTGCTACAGGAAAAGCACCAGCCCCCAGTAGACCACAGTCCTGCTGGGAGACCTTGTGCCAGACATGTCTCCACTTCTCCCTGGGTAGCAGTTCCTCCATTGGCTACGTAAAGGTTATAGGCCATGTTCTTGAACTTCCTCTTTGGTGAACTGTCTGAGATTATCATTTGAGCTGTGCTCACTTATTTCTAAGACCATACAAGGTCATGTCCTAGATTTGCAAAGTACCCCGGACCTAGGAGCTGCCCCTGTACCTGTAGTCATTCCCTGGACTCCACAGGGTTCACTGATCAGGGCACTGAGTGAGGGAGTGTGGCTTAAAAGCCTTTACCACTTATAATTGTAAAGCCGCTCTGAAGAAATCAGATCTCAACTTCCACAACTAGAGACACCTGAAGGCAGAAGCCAGGACTAAAAAGCCCAAGAGCCAGCACGGTGGGGAGGAAGGGGGTTGTTCTTGCGGTCGGAGGACCCAGCTTCTGGTCCTGCTTTGCCACCCATCTCCTGGGTGACCCATTTATGTCTCCTCTCAGGACCCTTATTTTTCCTTTTTAAAGAGAGTTGGACTAAATGGTCTCTAAGATCTCTTCCAATTTTGAGATCTGTTTTTTCTCCTAACGCTTTTACGTAGAATGTAACCCATTCTAGAGTTACACACTCTGTCCCCAGTCCTGGGCCAGTGTTTGGTTGCTAGGGGAAACAGGCAAGCAGACGTGTATGACAATCCTTCCCGCCCTCACCAGTCACCAAGGGCACATCCGTCCTCCTGACAGTGTCAGCAGGGTCACCTTTGTGTCTGGACAACAGCACATTCACATTATTTCTTGATTGAATAAGAGCGCCATTGACTACCTGACAGACAAAAAGGCAGTGGGTCCTGCATGACTGCAGTATGCGCTCCCACTGTCAAGGAAACCATTTGATCATGTGAGCTGATAGATGTGGAGGGGCTGTGTAAAATACAAAGTATGGTGGAAACGGGAGCTGTTATGAAAGTAGTGAAACACTTATCCAGTGTTCCACTGTGGCTGGTTCTTGCCATTTTTGTTGAAATAGGTAATTGATCTCAGCGTCTACGTAACCACAGGAAGATTACCCAGCATGTTGTTTTTATAAGCTCCTTCTTACCTAAGTGAAAGAAAAAAAATTATCTAGCCTTTTTATTCCTGGGGCACTGAATTCAATTTTAGACCTTCCTTAATAAGAAAATGCCAGCTTTTCTAGCCTGTAATCTGGTTATCTAACATCTTGCTAAAGTGATTAAAACTGATTAAAATGAGGAGGGAACGCTCTTTTAAAAAAAGAAAGGAAAAAGAAAATGATTGGATTTCTACGCCTTAGGTTACACTTAAGGAAGGATTGAATTAACTTGATCTTGAATGAATAAAGGACACTCTAAACAATTCTAAATTTATTCCAGGTCTGAACATTGTTTTCTGGAATGCTTCAGCACAAAATGTCACTGTCACTTTTATTTCATAAGCACAGATATCTTTTAATACATAGATAATGTACTTTATAGAGGCTCTTTAAGAGCATTCACACATGCATAGATATTTATTTACAACTGTTTTTGCCAGACCAAAATAGAAAAGGCTTAGTTGACTTTCAAGCACTTGCATTTTCCAATTTGAAGACGAGAATTATGACTGCAGAGTACCTCATTTACATAACCAAGAGGTGGCAGTGTTACATCCATTATGTATTCACTGCACCAAGTATCATTTAACAGTAAAAAAGTGCAACGTGTAAATAAAAATATGTAACAAATATTTCTGTCCTTTTTAAATGGCTGCTTCAGTGATAGCCACTAAAAACATTCATTAAAGTGTGATGTTTCCTTGTAAACAGCAATCCCCCCTCTCCCCCCAAAGAATCAAAGCTAGGAACCACAATTTATTACCACCAGTGAGTTTACTGCAGCTCTGGGAATCCATACACATCCCCTTCAGTAATCACTTGTTTTCTGGTAAAACATTCACCTCCTTCCCAAATATAGATAAAAATCAACGTAAAAAAGCAATCACAAGATTCCCCAAAGTAAGAACTTCTATGTAAAAAGCAATTTAGAAAAAAAAGTCAAAGAGTTGAATACAAACAGCATCCTACACACTGATTATTATCACAGAAAAATAACCATTTGAAATCAAACCCTTTTGGTGACCTCCCAAGGTTGTTTTGAGCATCTGCTAAATTATGCCTTGTGACTTGGGTTACAGTCCAATTAAATTTTACCTAAGCTACCTGAATCTGTTCTGTTTTATTTTGGGTTTTCTATTTCCAACCAGTCTAGGAGATTGAAAAACAATAACAGCCAAAGCAAGGAACATTTAAAAACTGGAACTGTTGGGCCCCCAGTTTCCTATAAAACTACTCTTGGTGAAAATCAATACCGTAAATGTATCTGAGCAGTCAGGAATGGATATTTGGAATAGAAGTTCTTAGAAAAGTAGTTTAAATAGAAACTGAGTACTTTACATCTGGCCTTATAGAAAGTTAGGCAGCTCAAACTTTCTGTCACTCATAGGAAAATACATTATTTATTGGCCGCACCTAGCGGCATGTGGGATCTTAGTTTCCTGACGGGGAATTCCTGACGGGGAATCGAGCCCGTGCCCTGTGCATTGGAAGCGTGGAGTCTCAATCACCCCCAAAATATGTTATTTTAAACCATGAACTACATAGTGCAACATCTCTAAATGAACACCATCCCCTAGAACTAAACCATTTGAATATTTGGAAATATTTTTATGTTATTTAGATACTTCCGCTACCTATTAGCCCACATCCAGAGTGTTTGTTGTACAGGTTCTAAAAGTTACCTAAAAACAAATAAAGGCCATTTAGAACATTAGTATCTGACACATACCGAAATATTACGAGCTTTCAATTTCTAAAAGAAATATTCTATGGAAGAGTCATGAGATTGGCAGTTCTGACTGATTGTGGGCATTTGAATATTTTAGATCTGTCCTTTTTATTTCTTCTTCTGTATTTCATTTTAAGTCAGAAATTGTGGTTGCGATGGAGAGTACTGAGTACTTTTTTTACATATGGCACAAACAGCAAACATTCAATGTATAGGCTGAGAACCTAGTCTGGGAAAATTCGATCTATGGACAGGATTCAAAGAGCACATTACGTAGTATTGTGCCAATGGCCACATGAGTGGATCGCAGACTCCCTTCCAATAACTTCAAAGTGGGCAAGGGTTTCAGTTTCTGAAAAGGGCTGGGGGAGTTAATTTAATTCTTGCAGTCGCCCCTAAGAAATCTTCCAGTTTCATCACTTTGTGGAATAATTTCTAGTCTCAATTTCATTCTTAATCAAATTGATGCATTATGTTATTTCCTCCAACATGAAAATAACAATGTATTTTAGTGTTTTAATTGAATTTATATTCTCATCCTGTGTATGAATTCTGTGGTCGTGTCATGATATCTGATGTCTCATCAATCAGGGGCTGATGAGACTATCACCTTCCTCTGTATACAGATACTCCTGTCATGCACTGAGATTCTCCCCACCTACCCACCATGCCTCTTATTTTTCCTCCTCACTAAGAGAGTTCTTATTCTGAGGAAAGATATAGGTTGGTCAAGAAAAGGAGGAATAAACAAGAATAATATCAACATTTATTCGTTTGTTTACAGCATGTCAGGTACTCTGCTAAGAGCTTTACACTGATTATTCTACATGATCCTCACAAGGCCGTTTCAGGTAGATACTATTATTATCCCTATTTGAAAAATGAGAACACTGAGGCTCAGAGATGTGAACTGACTTGCCTAAAGTCACACAGCTGGTGAATGCCAAAGACACAACACAGTGCCACTTAAAGGAGGCACCACCACCACCAATAACTTCCATTTACTAAGCATTTTACAAGCATCAGTTTGTTTAATCCTCACAAACCTCATGAAGCAGGGGCTAGCGTCGTCTCTACTTTATAGATAAGCAAATGGAGACACAAAAGTCATGTAACCTGCATAAGGGCAGATATCCTGTAACCTGGGATTCAAGCCCAGCTCTCTCTTGACTCCAAAACTCTTTAATGTCCTGCTCTAAAATAGACAGAACTGAAGGTGAAGGTGGGCTCCAAGGATGACTCACCTTATGAAAGCACATTCACATAATCCTGAAGCTGTCCAAAGATGTGAAATTCGACTTTATGCTTCCGATTGGTAGCTCCCCTTCAAAAGTAGAGCCAGGGGCTCTTTCTGCACACAAACTCACATTTCCCTTTCACTCAATACAGTGTTTGGGTCTGTCCCGTAAGTAGGAGTCAATCCAGAAAGAAACATGCTGATATCAACCTTCTGACTAAGAAAAAAATCTTTTTTTTTTAATTAAAAAAAACATTTGGGGGGGCTGCATTGTGTCTTCCTTGCTGTGCGCAGGCTTTCTCTAGTTGCAGAGAGCAGGGGCTACTCTTCGTTGCAGTATGCAGGCTTCTCATTGCGGTGGTTTCTCTTGTTGCGGAGCACAGGCTCTAGGCGCTCAGGCTTCAGTAGTTGCAGCATGCAGGCTCAGTAGTTGTGGCTCACAGGCTCTAGAATGCAGGCTCAGTAGTTGTGGTGCACAGGCTCAGTAGTTGTGGCTCACGGGCTCTAGAGCACAGCCTTAGTAGTTGTGGCCCGTGGGCTTAGTTGCTCCGAGGCATGTGGGATCTTCCCAGACCGGGGCTTGAACCTGTGTTCCGTGCATTGGCAGACAGATTCTTAACCACTGCACCACCACGGAAGTCCCCAGAAAAAAATCTTAATTGACCAGTTTCATCAAAAGAGTTGAAGGTCTTGCCCATATAGATATCACTTACAGATGTAAGTGATTCCTTGCCAACACTTATACCACCAAAGCATCATGGATGGAACAGATCCCTTTGGATTTCACAGATCCTTTAAAGAGTGGTGCTGGTTGAAGAGGGAGGGGACTCTGGCCCTGAATATTTGCATTTGAAGGGACAAATCATTGAACAGTAAGGTATAAGAGATCCAAAGAAATGAATTAGAAATGGTAGAATTTCATACACATTTTATGGACTACAGTGCAAACCTAGGACTACAGAGCATTCTTATTCTCAGGAAAAAAGCTTCTTGGCACTAAGGCACCAGGAAGCAGAGCTATCTACAAAAGACCACAATTTTTAAAAAAACTTTGTTTTACTTTGTACCAAAGAAATGATTTCTGTCTTAGTCTCCAAAGATTAAAAAAGCTCATGTGCAAAGACAGAGACATCTATGTCTTGAATTATTAAAGTTGTCAGTCCCTATTTTTAAAAAGTTAAATTAATGTGCAGTCCTGGATGTCTGAGCCTCACTTCCATTTGCAGGAGGCAGCAGGAAGGATGCTGGATCCCTCTCTCCATTTCTTTGTTAAGTAATGAACAATCTGAAAAGATGAGTTATTTGTAATCAACCCATCCACTTAAAAAAAAAAAGGGCATGTCTAAGAGAAATCCAGTCATCATCAGTTGAAGTTTGGGTTCAGTGGCAGGCTTGTCTTTGGAAAGCTAAGTATTAAATCTTATCTGTTGGTTTGTGCATCAGAAATTTATTGCAGGCTAGTCCACTGGGCTTTGCCTTGTGCGATGCAGTATGTTGCTGGTATATATAATGAAAGAGCTTGGTGGTACGCTCTTACATCAGAGGTTTTCTGTTTAAGCATTGTGCATAAATATGGGTAATTTCAACCAGAGTAAATACCATGAAGATATAACTTCAAGTCAAAGCTCTGTCTCTCTGACCTTGGACAAATTACTTAACCTTTCATGCTTTAGTTTTCTCTTGTGTAAAATACGATGTTTGATGCATTCATCCCACAGGTGTTTTGGGTATCTATTGTATGCTCAACACTAAGGTTGTCATGGTAAACAAGACAAACCCCTTGCCTTCACATTGGTTGTAGTCTAAGTGGAGAGACATCCAATAAATGTATAAACAAATAATATAACGTATAATTTCACAGAGTAGTATGTTCTGTGAGAAATAAAGCAGAATAAAGGAATGGAGGATGATGGGTAGGATGGATGGACTGTCTTTTTGGTAGACTATTTCACAAAAGCTTCTTTGAGGTAGAGACTTCTGAGCAGAGACCTGAATGAAAGAAAGAATCCAGCCATGCAAAAATTTAGGGGAAGAGCTTTCCAGGCAGAAAGAGACAGCACAAAAACTCTAAGGCAAGTTGCTTAATATGTTGGAGGTACCGGCTGGAACACAGGAAAGAAAATTGAGAGCAGTAGGAGATACGGCAAGATCATAGAGAGCTTTCTAGGCCATCGTGACTTTGGGTTTTATTCGAAGTCTGACGGGCAGTTACTGGGAGTTTAAGCAAGGAAGTGACTTGATCTGACTTACATTTTTAAAAAGAGAATTCTGTCTGCTCTGCAGAGAATAGACTATAAGGGGGCAAGGGTGGAAACAGAGAGCACTTGGAAACTATTAGAATAATCCAGGCCAGAAATGATAGTGGCTTAGATCCTGATTGTCTTGAGCAGAGGTGGTGAGAAATGGTCAGATGTGGGACATTATCTTGGAGGCAGAGCCAACAGAATTTCTTCATAGATTAGGTTTGATCTGTGAGGGCAAGAGAGGTGCCAAGGATGATTCTGAAGTTTTAGGCCTGATCAACTGAAAAGTTCAAATTGATATCAGCTGGGATAGGGAAGACTGAGGGGGCGGTTTGGGGCCTTCATAAGTTCTTATGGACGTGTGAATCTGACATTCCTATGAGATACTTAAGTGGAGATGTCGAGTCAGCTATTGAATATATGTGTCTGGAACTTAGAGAGTGCTTAGATATGGAGAGAAAGACTTGGGAATGTTGATGGTGTTTGAAGCCATGAAAATGGAAAATCACCCGCTAAAGAAGAAAGTGTACATGAAAAAGAGAAGAGGTCCAACGGCTGAACCTGGGTCACCCGTACATTAACAGATCAAGTAGGTCAAGTGGAATCAACAAAGGAAACTGAGAAGGAACAGCTAGTGAGGTAGGAGGAGAAATAAGAGAGTGGTACTTCAGAAGGAAAGTTTCAAGGCAGGAGGAAAGTGATAAATCGTATCAAATTTTGCTGAGAGATAAGTAAAATGATAACTGAGAATTGACCACCAAATCTAGCCACATGGAGGTTACTGAGAAATATAATAGTGGTGGTTGCTGAAGAATGTTTTGTGAAAGCCTGTTGGAGTTGGTTGAGGAGACAATGGAAGGCGAAGGAGAGACAATGAGTATAGACAACTATGTATTTTTAGGAATTTTACTATGAATAGGAGCAGAGAAATGATGTACTGACAATGCTGATCTTACCCGATTATAATGAAGTTGCTTCACAAACTTAAAATTTATATACAAATAATTAGGCTATGATAAAAGGGAATTACTTCCTAATATCCATAACTAGCAAATTCACTTTATGTGTTTCTATGTATTCATGCTTTGTAAAGGTTTATTAATTATTTTTTTATGTTTTGTCAGATGCTTGTTTTTTTATTTTTTTTAATTTATTTATTTATTTTTGGCTGGGTTGGGTCTTCGTTACTGCGTGCTGGCTTTCTCTAGTTGCAGTGAGCGGGGGCTACTCTTCGTTGCGGTGCGCAGGCTTCTCATTGCGGTGGCTTCTTTCGTTGCAGAGCACGGGCTCTAGGCGCGCGGGCTTCAGTAGTTTCAGCACACAAGCTCAGTAGTTGTGGCACACGGGCTTAGATGCTCCGCGGCATGTGGGATCTTCCCAGACCAGGGCTCGAACCCGTGTCCCCTGCACTGGCAGGCAGATTCTTAACCACTGCACCACCAGGGAAGTCCAAAGGCTTATAAATATTTTTAATTGGCCACCTCCATGTTTATTTTAAGCACATGACAGTTTTGACTGAGTCAGGCACCCCTTGATATGAAACACAAACCTTTTGCCATATGCTCATTGGCACTGTGGATGCCTTTGTTCACTGAGAGACAGAATCTAAGAGAATGTCTATAATTTCCCCATCAGCCTATATCCCCTGACACATATACTCCCCAGAGGGATTACACTTTCTCTTCAGTCTTCAATAGAAGCATGAGATCTGTGAGGAAAATAAAACCGGATGAGTCGAAGTCCTAGAGAGTGGCTTGAGGTCAGTGTCACAGTTATGGAAAGAGATGCATCAGATTAAAGAATGAAACATATCTTGATTTCTTTTTTTTTCAATAAGACAATCATGGAAAGGAAAGGGAAATAAAACTTGTATTGGAATGAAACTTTCAAAAAGACCTTGAGGGATAGACATGTGATTGTCATTTTTTTTTTCATTCCAAATTATTTAAGGAGTTCTTTAGAACCTAATCCCATTCAGTTAAAAAACGGAGATGGAGGAGGAGATTACGCCAATAAGTGGTTGACAGTATTCATTAGTTCTGGAAGTTCTGGCTCTCACCAAGATTCTCTGTATTCTCAAATGATATTTAGAGTAAAAGAGAAACAGTTTGACCTAAGGCAAAGTAAATATTGACTGCCATCTCAAGGGTTTATCTGGCAGGCATGGTAAAAGCAAACGATGGCCAGTGTGCCAAAGAGAGAAAGGGCTCCAGTCACCAGGTACAGAGTCTGTAATCATCACCCACAGACATTTAGGTCAGGAAAGGGAGCTCTCAGCTTGGAAAACAACCTACAGTGTGGATTTTAGCCTACATACACTCACATGCGTGCACACACACACACATGCACACAACCTTTATGCAGCCTAATACCTAAAGACCAACTCCAGATAATGTTCTTCATGGAGAGAGCAGTCAGCAGATGCATAAATTCTGTTTGTTGACATATTTATTCCCAGGGCTGATTGTGTTAATTTCCAAACACTCTTGCCTTGATGAGAGCTAGTGGGGAGGAAAGGGAAACAAACTCTGTGGCATTGTATAATTATATCCACAGTTAAAATTTTCTTTTTGTTTCTCATCAAGATGCAAGGCTTACCCTATATCACTGTGCACTGACAGCTCTAATAGAAGAAAAAATAAAGCAAACAATTAGCCTTGGGGAAAAGATGAACTAATGCACAATTCATGAATTTGCTACTCATTCAACCTGCTGTGATTCTAACAGAGTTGAGGAAATATAACAGTGAGTGATTTTGAACAATTTTGACTTACTCTTCTGAAAAAACACTTGGTGTTGGGATTATTTAAAATGTGACTGCTTCTTATGGATCATATGCAGAATACTCTTTCTCTGAGAGAGATTGTTTCATAATATAATTTGGTACAACCTTCCTAAGTAAGCCTGGGATGAGAATAAGGGCAGCTTTATTACTGACCGCAAAGCACCCTTTGATGGCATACGGTTTCACAGACACGGGTTCCATCTGCAGTAGTCAGAACTCTAGGTAGATTCCAACCCAAGCCAGCTTATGCAAAATGAGAAGTTACTGGTTTAGGTTACCAAGTATAGAAGAAGGAGGGGTATAGCTGGTTGTCAACAATAACTGGAGCCAGGAACTTCCCTACCCCCTAACAGAGCTCTTTTTCTCCATTGTCAGTTTCTATATCAGTTTTATTCTTTCAGGTTAGCTTTTAAAATGCTAGGGAAGAGAGACCTTCAAGATGGCAGAGGAGTAGGACGTGGAGATCACCTTCCTCCCCACAGATACACCAGAAATACATCTACACGTGGAACAACTCCTACAGAACACCTACTGAACGCTGGCAGAGACCTCAGACCTCCCAAAAAGCAAGAAACTCCCCACGTACCTAGGTAGGGCAAAAGAAAAAAGAATAAACAGAGACAGAAGAATAGGGAGGGGACCTGCACCAGTGAGAGGGAGCTGTGAAGGAGGAAAGGTTTCCACACACTAGAAGCTCCTTCGCGGGCGGAGACTGCGGGTGGCGGAGGGGGGAAGCTTCGGAGCCGCGGAGGAGAGCGCAGCAACAGGGGTGTGGGGTGCAAAGCGGAGAGATTCCCGCACAGAGGATCGGTGCCGACCGGCACTCACCAGCCCGAGAGGCTTGTCTGCTCCCCCGCCGGGGCGGGCGGGGCTGGGAGTGGAGGCTCGGGCTTCGCTAGGATCCAGGGAGAGGACTGGGGTTGGCGGCGTGAACACAGCCTGAAGGGGTTAGTGCACCACGCCTAGCCGGGAGGGAGTCCAGGGAAAAGTCTGGACCTGCCTAAGAGGCAAGAGAACATTGTGTTGGGATGCACGAGGACAGGGGATACAAAGCACTGCCTAAAGGAGCTCCAGAGATGGGCGTGAGCCGCAGCTATCAGCGCGGACCCCAGAGACGGGCATGAGACGCCAAGGCTGCTGCTGCCGCCACCAAGAAGCCTGTGTGCAAGCACAGGTCACTCTCCACACCCCCCTTCCGGGGAGCCTGTGCAGCCCGCCACTGCCAGGGTCCCAGGATCCAGGGACAACTCCCCCGGGAGAACGCACGGCGCGCCTCAGGCTGGTGCAACGTCACGCCGGCCTCTGCCGCCGCAGGCCCGCCCCGCACTCCGTGCCCCTCCCTCCCCCCCGGCCTGAGTGAGCCAGAGCCCCCGAATCAGCGGCTCCTTTAACCCCGTCCTGTCTGAGCGAAGAAGAGACGCTCTCAGGCGACCTACACTCAGAGGTGGGGCCAAATCCAAAGCTGAACCCCGGGAGCTGTGAGAACAAAGAAGAGAAAGGAAAATCTCTCCCAGCAGCCTCAGAAGCAGCGGATTAAAGCTCCACAATCAACTTGATGTACCCTGCATCTGTGGAATACCTGAATAGACAAGAAATCGTCCCAAATTGAGGTGGTGGACTTTGGGAGCAACTGTAGACTTGGGGTTTGCTTTCTGCATCTAATTTGTTTCTGGTTTTATGTTTATCTTAGTTTAGTATTTAGAGTTTATTATCATTGACAGATTAGTTTATTGATTTGGTTGCTCAGTTCCTTTTTTAAAAAAATATAGATATATATTTTGCTTTTTCTCTTTTTTTGAGTGTGTGTGTGTATGCTTCTCATGTGATTGTGATTTTTGTCTGTATAGCTTTGCTTTTACCATCTGTCCAAGGGTTCTGTCCATCCTTTTTTTTTTCTTTTTTTCTTTTTAGTGTAATTTTTAGCGCTTGTTATCATTTGGTGGATTTGTGTTTTGGTTTGGTTGCTCTCTTCTTTCTTTCTTTTTCTTTTTGTATTAATTTTCAATTTTTTTATTTTTTAATAACTTTCTTTTATTTTATTTTATTTTTCTTTCTTTTTTTCTCCCTTTCTTCTGGGCCATGTGGCTGACAGTGTCTTGGAGCTCTGGGCGAGTGTCAGGGCTGAGCCTCTGTGGTGGGACAGCTGAGTTCAGGACATTGGTTCACCACAGACCTCCCAGCTCCATGTAATATCAAACAGCAAAAATCTCCCAGAGATCTCCATCTCAACGCTAAGACCCAGCTCCACTCAATGACCAGCAAGCTACAGTGCTGGACACCCTATGCCAAACAACTAGCAAGACAGGAACACAAACCCACCCATTAGCAGAGAGGCTGCGTAAAATCATAATAAGGTCACAGAAACCCCAAAACACACCACCAGACGTGGACCTGCCCACCAGAAAGACAAGATCCAGCCTCATCCACCAGAACACATGCACCAGTCCCCTCCACCAGGAAACCTACACAACCCACTGAACCAACCTTAGCTACTGGGAGCAGACACCAAAAACAATGGGAACTATGAACCTGCAGCCTGCAAAAAAAAAAGACTCCAAACACAGTAAGCTAAACAAAATGAGAAGACAGAGAAACACACAGCAGATGAAAGAGCAAGGCAAAAACCCACCAGGCCTAACAAATGAACAGGAAATAGGCAGTCTACCTGAAAAAGAATTCAGAGTACTGAGAGTAAAGATGATCCAAAATCTTGGAAACAGAATGGAGAAAATACAAGAAACGTTTAACAAGGACCTAGAAGAACTAAAGAGCAAACAAACAATAATGAACAACACAATAAATGAAGTTAAAAATTCTCTAGGAGGAATCAATAGCAGAATAACTGACACAGTAGAACGGATAAGTGACCTGAGAGATAAAACAGTGGAAATAACTACCGCAGAGTAGAATAAAGAAAAAAGAATGAAAAGAATTGAGGACACTCTCAGAGACCTCTGGGACAACATTAAATGCACCAACATTCGAATTATAGTGGTCCCAGAAGAGGAAGAGAAAAAGAAAGGGACTGAGAAAATATTTGAAGAGATTATAGTTGAAAACTTCCCTAATATTGGAAAGGAAATAGTCAATCAAGTCCAGGGAGCGCAGAGAGTCCCATACAGGATAAATCCAAAGGGAAACATGCAAAGACACATATTAATCAAACTATCAAAAATTAAATACAAAGAATAAATATTAAAAGCAGCAAGGGAAAAACAACAAATAATATACACGGGAATCCCCATAAGGTTAACAGCTGATCTTTCAGCAGAAAGTCTGCAAGCCAGAAAGGAGTGGCAGGACATATTTCAAGTGATGAAAGGGAAAAATCTACAACCAAGATTTCTCTACCTAGCAAGCATCTCATTCAGATTTGATGGAGAAATTAAAACCTTTACAGACAAGCAAAAGCTAAGACAATTCAGCACCACCAAACCAGCTTTACAACAAATGCTAAAGGAACTTCTCTAGGCAGGAAACACAAGATAGGGAAAAGACCTAAATAACAAACCAAAAACAATTAAGAAAATGGTAATATGAACACACATATTGATAATTACCTTAAAGGTAAATGGATTAAATGCTCCAACCAAAAGACATCGATTGGCTGAATAGGAACAAAAACAAGACCTGTATATATGCCGTCTACAAGAGACCCACTTCAGACCTAAGGACACATAAAGACTGAAAGTGAGGGGATGGAAAAAGATATTCCATGCAACTGGAAATCAAAGGAAAGCTGGAGTAGCAATTCTCATATCAGACCAAATAGACTTTAAAATTAAGACTATTACAAGAGACAAAGAAAGACACTACATAATGATCAAGGGATCAATCCAAGAAGAAGACATAACAACTGTAAATATTTATGCACCCAACATAGAAGCACCTCAGTACATAAGGCAAATGCTAACAGCCATAAAAGGGGAAATCGACAGTAAGACAATAATAGGGGACTTTACCACCCTGCTTTCACCAATGGACAGATCAACCAAAATGAAAATAAATAAGGAAACACAAGCTTTAAATGATACATTAAACAAGATGGACTTAATTGATATTTATAGGACATTCACTCCAAAAACAACAGAATACACTTTCTTTTCAAGTGCTCATGGAACATTCTCCAGGATAGACCATAGCTTGGGTCACAAATGAAGCCTTGGTAAATTTAGCAATATTGAAATCGTTATCAAGTATCGTTTCCGACCACAACACTATGAGACTAGATATCAATTACAGGAAGAATACTGTAAAAAATACAAACACATGGAGGCTAAACACTACTAAATAATGAAGAGATCACTGAAGAAGTCAAAGAGGAAAGCAAAAAATACCTAGAAACAACTGACAATGAAAACACGATGACCCAAAAGCTATGGGATGCTGCAAAAGCAGTTCTAAGAGGGAAGTTTATAGCAATACAATCCTACCTCAAGAATCAAGAAAAATCTCAAATTAACAACCTAGCCTTACTCCTAAAGCAATTAGAGAGAGAAGGAAAAAAGACCCCAAAGTTAGCAGAAGGAAAAAAATCATAAAGATCAGATCAGAAATAAATGTAAAAGAAATGAAAGAAACAATAGCAAAGACCAATAAAACTAAAAGCTGGCTCTTAGAGAAGCTAAACAAAATTGATAAACCACTGCCAAACTCATCAAGAAAAAAATGGGAGAAGACTCAAATCAACAGAATTAGAAATGAAAAAGGAGAAATAACAGCTGACACTGCAGAAATACAAAGGATCATCAGAGATTACTACAAGCAACTATATGCCAATAAAATGGACAACCTGGAAGAAGTGGACACATTCTTAGTAAAGCACAACCTTCTGAGACTGAACCAGGAAGAAATAGAAAATATAAACCGACCAATCACAAGCACTGAAATTGAAACTGAGATTAAAAATCTTCCAACAAACAATAGCCCAGGACCTGCTGGCTTCACTGGCGAATTCTATCAAACATTTAGAGAAGAGCTAACACCTATCTTTCTCAAACTCTTCCAAAATATAGCAGAGGGAGGAACACTCCCAAACTCATTCTATGAGGCCACCATCACCCTGATACCAAAACCAGACAAAGCTGTCACAAAAAACAGAGAACTGCAGGCCAATATCACTGATGAACATAGATGCAAAAATCCTCAACAAAATACTGGACAACTACATGTAGCAGAATGCAATTAGAACCCTTCCTAATACCATACACAAAAATAAACTCAGAATGGATTAAAGACCTAAATGTAAGGCCAAACGCTATCAAACTCTTAGAGGAAAACATAGGCAGAACACTCTATGACATAAATCACAGCAAGATCCTTTTTGACCCACCTCCTAGAGAAATGGAAATAAAAATAAACAAATGGGACCTAATGAAACTTAAAAGTTTTTGCACAGCAAAGAAAACCATAAACACGCAAAAAGACAACCCTCAGAATGGGAGAAAATATTTGCAAATGAAGCCACTGACAAAGGATTAATCTCCAAAATTTAAAAGCAGCTCATGCAGCTCACTATCAAAAAAACAAACAACCCAATCCAAAAGTGGGCAGAAGACCTAAATAGACATTTCTCCAAAGAAGATATACAGATGGGCAAGAAGCACACGAAAGGATGCTCAACATCACTAATCATTAGAGAAATGCAAATCAAAACTACAATGAGATATCATCTCACACCGGTCAGAATGGCCATCATCCAAAAATCTACAAACAATAAATGCTGGAGAGGGTGTGGAGAAAAGGGAACCCTCTTGCACTGTTGGTGGGAATGTGAATTGACACAGCCACTATGGAGAACTGTATGGAGGTTCCTTAAAAAACTAAAAATAGAACTAAGTATCATACGACCCAGCAATCCCACTACTGGGCATGTACCCTGAGAAAACCATAAATCAAAAAGAATCATGTAACACAATGTTCATTGCAGCTCTATTTACAATAGCCAGGACACGGAAGCAACCTAAGTGTCCATCGACAGATGAATGGATAAAGAAGATGAGGCACATGTATACAATGGAATATTACAAAGCTGTAAAAAGAAACGAATTTGAGTTATTTGTAGTGAGGTGGATGGACCTAGAGACTGTCATACACAGTGAAGTAAGTCAGAAAGAGGAAAACAAATACCGTATGCTAACACATATGTATGGAATCTAAAAAAAAAAAAAACGTTCTGAAGAACCTAGGGGCAGGACAGGAATAAAGACGCAGACGTAGAGAATGGACTTGAGGACACTGGGATGGGGAAGGGTAAGCTTGGATGAAGTGAGAGAGTGGCAAGTACTTATATATACTACCAATTGTAAAATAGATAGCTAGTGGGAAGCAGCCACATAGCACAGGGAGATCAGCTCGGTGCCTTGTGACCACCTGGAGGGGTGGGATAGGGAGGGAGGGAGGGAGACGCAAGAGGGAGGGGATATGGGGATATATGTATATGTATAGCTGATGCACTTTGTTATACAGCAGAAACTAACACAGCATTGTAAAGCAATTATACTCCAATAAAGATGTTAAAAAAATAAGGATAAAAACAAATAATACTAGGGAAGAGATCTTATTGATCCAGTTTGTGTTAAGTTCCCATTCTTATACCAGTGAATAGTCCCTTGAGAGCTACCTCTGGGAAATACAAAACTATCCATGCCCCCGCAAAGCTTTCCAAAGCCCTTTTCTGAAGTGGTTTCTGGGTGTATGCCAGGCACATAGCATTACCTGGACTAAGACCAGGAGAAGTAGTTACTACCTGCCTAGAGTTTGGACCTATTCATATCTCAGACAAGATCAATGGAAAATCAAATGAAAGAAAGGGAAAGAATTCACAACTGTATTTTATCTCCCCAATAAATCAAATGGATTTAATTTTGCCGGACTCCCTTCTAGGGCATGAGTACCCAAGTTGGGGTTGAGGGGAGTTCATTTGTCAGCCTTTTTTCTTCTTTCTGAAAGCAGTCGAGAACTAGACACAGGAACCAGGTGGAACTCATATCTTGGTAGTTGCTAAAGGTGGATTGGAAGAAGCATTTTGGACTGGTTGCCAAAGTGCATGTTCCATATTACTCCCTCTCCAGTCTATATCATGGGATTTACATATGGGGAGAGTTGGGCGTTTCCCCAGTTACCCACACGGAAGGTCATGCCCTGGATGAGCAGGGGGCAGAGGGACAACGAGGAGGGAGACTTGCAGTCTTACCTGTGGAAGCTAGGTCCTGAGCCCCGATCCAGCTCTCTTTACCATATATGGGAGCAGGGTTAGGGAGTAGAGCAAGTGCCCCCAAAGACAGCAAGCAATAAACATATGTTTGCATGTATCCAGTGACACCTTCCCTATCTTGTTAATCAGATAAATCATTTTTCCTCCCAAGGAGAGGAAAATGTGACACATAAAGAGAAGGCCTTAAAATGTCACTTTGATACTACTTCCTCCTGGGGAGTGGAGCAAAACTTCTCTCATGGGAATATTAGGACAGGGGAATTGGGTTCTGGCCAACATAATATTATAACCATGATTATACTGTAGTTATACTCTTTATACTTTTTTCAGTTTTTATGTCTTAAGCTTTTTCTGTGTTATCTACATTATCTTCCAAATCATAATTATAATGACCGCATAATGTCTCATCATTTAGATCGGGGTCCCCAGACCCCGGGGTGGGACCAGTACTGTTAGGAAGCGGGCCGCACAGCAGGAGCGGAGCGGCGGGCGAGCCAGCGAAGCTTCATCGGCCACTCCCCATCGCTCCCCATCGCTCGCATTATCGCCTGAACCATCCCCCACCGTCCCCCACCTCAGTCCGTGGAAAAATTATCTTCCATGAAACTGGTCCCTGGTGCCATAAAGATTGGGGACCGCTGATTTAGATGATTACTGCTTCACCAGATAATTTACCTTTATTAAATATTTAGGTGGTTTCCTATTTTTCTACCCTAGGTACTACTTAAATGGACATTTTTATGACTATAGTTTATTCTCTCCTTTTGGATTCTTTCCTGAGGTTGAATTCTCAGAAGTAAGATTCCTATGCCAAAGGCTATGCATATCCAAATACAAAATGTTCATCCTAACCTACACTGCCACCAGTGATATAGGCATGTGCCAGTTTTACCACAACATCATGGATAGCCAATAGCATTTTGGTCTTGACTAGTTTACTGGCTATAAAAAGCACTTCGTTAGTGTTCTCTTTTGTATTTCTTTGCTTGCTAGAGGGTTTAAGTATTTTCCCATATGCTTGTTTACTAACAGCACTTCCTTTTATAAATTGTTCACCTCCATCGCCCACTTATCTATTGAGCTTCTTAATGTTTTTCTTAACAATTTGTATGAGCTTCTTAGATTATATACATCCTAGCCTTTGTCATGTTTACCGGTAATTTTTTTCTCATCTGTTGTTTGCCTTATTATTTTAACCATTTTTATGTGTATGTAGAGGTTTAGAAATTATGGAGTCTACATCAACCATTTCTCCCTTGTAAATTCTTCAGTGGCTTCGAAGCTAATGTTATCAATCTCTTGTTCTGATGTCTCTTGGGGGATAGAGTTATAAAAAAAAAAGACATGTCACACTTGGAAAAAAGTTTCATAAGGATCAAAGCAACCTTGAACTCAACCACAGTTTGTAAAGGAATTAGTTAAGCTGCGAGTTGATTTTTCCTTATTCATGCTGAAAAAGACTTTTTAAGCAACCAAATATGGATCACAGCGGGAAGTATTAACTTCTAACACTTTCCGGAGAGCACAAACCTTCTGTTATTCCATTCACATAAAATACCAGTTGACAGATGGTATTTGCCAGAAAATAGGGGAGAAAAGCATTCAAACACAGATTTATAAATTGAAAATTCTCTCAAGAAAAGTACCTGTCTGTTTGGTTGGATATTAAAGAGATAATAAGTCTGGGGTCAGTGTAGGAAAATGAAAAGATAGGATGAAAGGAATTTCGATCCTAAGCCTGGTTCAATTCTTAACTAGCTATGTGACTTTCATCAGCTATTTACCCTCTCTGGGCCTAAGTTTTCTCATAGATTTAATAAGGAAATTGGACTGGAAAATTTATTAAATTCCTTTTGGTGCTGGCATTCTATTCTTCTTCATTCATTCTTTCATTCATTCAACAAATACATCTTGAGCCCATAATATGTAGCAGGCACTCTGCTGGTTGCTAGGAATGCAGCGTTAAATAAGAAAGAGTCCCTATATTCATTGACCTCTAGTAGGGAAGAGAGAAAACATTGACGTGTCATGTGGTCAGTTCTAGAATGGTGCTGGAAAGCTAAGGGAGCAGAGGAGCACCCCATCCTCATGCCTTTCTCAGCACAAGCTGGGCTGTCAAGGGGAAGATTTCTGGGGGAGGTGACACAAAACTGAACCTTAAAGATGAATCTGGTTTCATTAAGGAGAGAAGGGATGTGGGCCTATGAGTTAGTCTATGCAGAGGAATCAGGAGCAAAGACTGAAAAGCATAAAATGGCAGGAAGCGGGCAGAGAACTACAAGTTCTGATGTTACAGGAGCTTGGAGTTTGAGGCACAGAGACAAAGCCAGAAGACAGGGCTCAGCTCGTGGAGGACCCCTTGTATTAGGCTAAGAAATCTGGAATTTATTCTCGAAGAAATGGAGAGCCATCATAGGACTTCAGGCATGAGAATACCATGGTCAGATTTGTGTTCTGGCAGAAGCAGGCAGGGTGTGCGAGAGGGGGCAGGATCAGGTAATCTACTGAAAAGCTATTGTCATAATCTAGGTATGACCCCATGGCTTAAATGAGAAGAGTAAGGGTGGCTGCATATGGCTTTTCAGGTTTTTCACTGCACAAGGGTGCTTGGCTGAGGGGGCAAATGGGAGCTGAAATCTAGTCTGTGTTCCAATTGGCAAGTACCTCAGTGAGAGGTTTCGCCCTCCTGGAGAAAGAGACACTGTGTTCTAATTCACACAAAGAAGTCATAAGAGCTAGCATTGACCCTGAGGGTAGTAGTCATAGATATGGAATAGATTTGAGAAATATTTAGGATGGATGTAGGCAGGACTTAAAAAAATTACTATTAATATTAAAGAAGCTAATTATTTGGTATTTTTAAAAATATCCTATTAGGTGGCATTGATCTTTCCCCTCATTAAATTTGCAAACATAAGTTCTGAACTATATCAAAATTAAGTTTATTTAAGAAAAACTGCTAGAGTTAACAGAAATTATCAGTCCAGATATTTCCCCCACCTGTGTGGCGTACAAGTGCTGTTCCATGGGGTGGGCTATGAAAGATGGAGAATGAGAACTCTTATGACTATAGTGCTTCATGGTCTCTTGGTATATTTATGTATTATATTGCTTTTGATTTTCACACAAATCTTCTAAGGAAGGCAGAGCAAATGGCCTTATTCCATTTTTGTAAATGAATAAACTTAAGATCAGGAAAGCTAAGGGGCTCGGCTGTGGTCACACACATAGACTCAGATACAAGATTAGAACCCAGCTTCCCAGGCTGTGAGACCAGTGCTGGTCATTTCTTCACACCAACTGGCATCCATGACTACCCTGCCTATTATGATCTCACTGCTAGACTAGTCTGAGAGACACCATGGCTGAAAATTCCTGTTAATTTTCAATAATCATCATGCAGAAATTATAGTGATACTTAGAGTTCATTAGTTAAGACTGTTTATTCAACTAGAAAAAAGTACTCAATGTCATTCCCATTAGAGTAATGAAGCTGACAGGATTGGAGGAGCCACCCTTTCTCTGGCGTTCTTTCCAGCATCTGGGCCTTTGGTTCCCATATTAATTATTGGGTGCTGCATAACAAATTACCCCAAGCCTTAGTGACTTAAAACAACAAAGAATTATTTATTATCTCTCATGGTTCCCGTGGATCAAGAATTTAGACAGACCACTGTGCAGATAACTTACCTCTGCTCCACAGTACCTGGGGCCTCAGCTGGAAGAAAGGCAGACTGCTCACTCACCCACATGTGCAGTGGTTGGTGCTGGCTGTAAGTTGATGGCTAAGCTGGGATGCTCAGCCAGAACATACCGTGTAGCCTGGGCTTACAAAGTGGTGGCTGAGTTCCAGAGAGCTAGAGAGAAAGGGGTGGCGGGGGGAAGCTGAAGGAGAGGGATTGAGAGAGATTGATTTATTGTAAGAAATTGGCTTACACAGTTATAGAGGCTGACACGTCCCATGATATTCAGTCAGCGAGCTGGAAACCCAGGAGAGCCAGCGATGCAATTCTAGTCCAAGTCTGAAAGCCTAAGAAGCAGGGCAGACGATGTAAGTTTCAGTCTGAAAGCCTAAGAAGCAGGGCAGACATGTAAGTTTCAGTCCAAAAACCAGTGGCTTAAGACCCAAGAAGAATTAATGTTTCAGTTCAAGTCTGAAGGCAGGAAAATACTGATGTCCCAGCTCAGCGGTCAGGCAAGAGGAATCCCCTTTTACTCATAGAAGAGTCAGCTTTTTTGTTTTATTCAGGCTTTTCAACTAATAAAATGAGGCTCACCCACATCATGGAGGGCAATCTACTTCACTCAGTTTACTGATTCAAACGTCAATCTCACCTATAAATACCCTTGCAGACGTGCCTAGAATAATGTTTGACCAAATATCTGGGCACCTCGTGGCCCACTCAAGTTGACACATAAAATTAACCATCACAGTAGATATGTCATAAATATTTATGAAATGGATAAATGGATTCAACAAACAGTCCTCAGTATCTACTCTGTGCCAACCTCTGTAGTAGGTGTTGGGGATACCGTAAGACACAGTCCCTGCCCTCACAGGTCTCACAATTTAGTGGGAAGGGCAAACATGCCAGAGAAATGGACTGTGGTGAGGGCTTTGGTCGCGGTAAGCCGCAGGTGCTCTGGAAGTGCAAAGAATGTAAGCTCCTCTCTCAAATTCTGTGATGAGGGGAGAATAAAGAAGGTTGTCACAGAGGAGTTAGCCTATGGTCATAATCCTGAAGTAGAAGTAAGTAAGCCAATGGGAACAGGAGCAAGGGGGAGGAAATAGCATCCCTGGAAGCCAGAAAAGAAGGTGCAACGGTCTAATGAAGTAATTTTGGGTGACTATTAGTGAGGTTTCTCCAGAGAAACAGAATCAATAGGGTGTTTGTGTATTTCTCCCTCCCCCACCCCCTCTCTAATAGAGAGACAGAGACAGAGAAAGAGAGACAGAAAGACAGAGAGAGAGAGAGATTAAGGAATTGGCCCACACAATTGTGGAGGCTGGCAAGTCCACATCTGCAGGGTAGGCCAGCAGGCTGGAGACCCAGGGGAGAGTTGGTGCTGCGGTTCGAGTCTGAAGGGTGTCTGCTGGCAGAATTCCTTCTTGCTCAGGGGAGGTCAGTCTTTTCTATTCAGGCCTTCAAGTGATTGGATGAGCACCCCTATGCTATGGAGGGTAATCTGCTTTTCTCAAAATCTACTCATTTAAATGTTAATCTCGTCTTTAACAATTTTCAAAGAAACATCTGGAGAAATGTTTTACCAAATATCTGTGTACCACAGCCTAGCCAAGTTGACATACAAAATTAACCTTTACAGCTGTTAAACATGGTCGAGTATGCCGAGAGCAGAACTCATGTGGAAAGAGATAAAACTAAAGAGGCAAATAAGGTCCAAATCCTTAAGGATCTGATAAGTCAAGCAAGGAACTGAAGATTTTACCCTGAGGGCAATGAATAGCTATGGAAGGGACAGATTTTCATTTTAGACGAATTTTTCTGATGGTAGAATTTTAATTGGAGAGTGTAGAGCATGGAGAACTAACAGCAGGAAGACCAAAGAGGAGAAAATTACCACAGTTCCAACGAGAGACAGTGGTAGCCAGGACTAGGGAGGTGATGGAGATGGAGATAAATGATTGTAATCTGGAGATAATTTGGAGGTAAAAGTCCTAGGAATTGGTCAGGGATCTGATGGATTAGGGAGGGAGAAAGAGCCTAGGATGGCACTCAGTTTGCTGGTTGGGGCCCTGGGTAGATAGAGATTTCAATTCCTAACATGAAGAAGAGAACAGGAGGAAGAGGTGTGAGAGAAATGAGGAAGGGTTCATTTTGGTACACGTTGAGTTTGAGATACTGTGAGATCCCGGGTAGGGTCATGATGGAATGGAGATAGGCAGGTATATCCCCTCTCCTTTCTAAAGCGGTGAAAGGTGTCTTGAATCTACCATGATTCATCTGCCCTTTTCTCTTCAATAGGCAAATACATTCATCGTAAATTCCTTATAATGTTTCTCTGATCTAATGATTATCACCCTCCTCTCCGGATTCACTGTGGATGCCATCTAGAATGACACAATGGAGCTGCACACACCAGCAACAGCAACAAAAATTCCTGAATCTCCTTGAGGATTTTAGATTAAAACAATAGAGTGTGTGTGTGTGTGTGTGTGTGTGTGTGTGTGCGCGCGCGCACAGGCGTGTGTGTTTTGGCACTAGATTCCAAGCCATTCCTATTGTCTCCAGGGTTCTGGCAACTTATTTGACTTAGATGATGTCAAGTAAACCCCTGCAGTACCTCCTAAGTTGTCCTTCTACATTTTTATCCATACAGAAGCCAGTGGATCCTTTTTAAATGTAAGGTCATGTTACTCCTCTGCTCAGAGCCCTCCCATGGCTCCCCATTTCATTCTGAGTAAAAACCAAAACCCTAATAATGACCCAGAAAGTCCTACAGGATCTGTCCCCTGGCGATTTCTCTGACCTTCTTCCATCCTTATTCTCAGCACCTCTGCTCTAGCCACATTGATTTCCCCGCTGCTTCACAAATGCACCAGTACACTTCTATCTTCGGCCTGAAATGTGTCTGCCAAATACCGACATAAACCCTTTCAGTCTGTACTCCAACATCACCTCCTCTATGAGGCCCTCCTTGGTCATCCTAAATAAATCTTGTGTAAGTATGCCAAATGCAACACCTGCCCCTCTCCCCCACCCCACACGCATGCAGATTCAGACATTTCTCTACGTAAGGAGAGTTGCCTGGCAAAAATGAATGTCATTTTACAAAAGGTCTCCTGGGATAAGGCAGTGTGGTGTGCTGGGAATGGGGTAATCCATGGAAGGAGGATGAAGTCAGCTTCCTTTGGGGCCACAGGTGGCCTGGTCCTGCCTAGACCGTACGCCCACTTCTGACGGCTTTCTCCTCTTTTCCTAACACTCCACTGTACTTCCCTAACATTGCCTTCTCCCATTAAAATGGCATGTCTTCAGTTTTGTCCCCAACTCCAGGTTCTCTGTGTTGACCTTCAGAAGAAAGGAGCCCTGGCCCAGCTATGTGAGTCAACGGCACTGTCCTAGAAGTAGTCAGGCCCACGGGACCACCAGGGCCTCTTCTCTCTCCCTGAGCCTTAGTGTCTTACATCTCTCCTCTGTACTGCGATAATCACATTTTTGTACATTTACAGTTCTTCTTCAAACAGAAGGACATAAGCTATCCTTCAAGAGAGGGGCTTAAAATCTCCCTGACATGAATGGTTGTCTTGGCTCAGAAGCCATGTGAGGGCTGTACCGGCAGAGGGCGCCATCTCAGATCTAGATCTCACCATCTCAGGAGTCTATGTCTTATTTCCCATTTGAGCCTCTGGAAGTAAATGTTCTATTCTCAAGTCGTAGAGAATATGATTATGCTCTTTACTGGACATTTATGTTCCCAGCCAACAACTTATTAGATACGCTAGGGAAAAAAATGGGGGTTGGGGGGCTGCTGTGAGGAGTAGGCCAAAGGGACAGAATGCCCTGAAACACTGCATTTGCTTTAGGCTCTCTTCCTGTCATGCCTCCCCCATCACTGTATCCGCAACCCCATTACGGTCCTCACACCAGTCTAACAAACACACCGTTATAACTGAGGAGCATTTTACTGTTGTCTGAAGGCATTAGGAGTTGGCTTAACAACTTGGCTATTCAACAGAGACTATTCAAATTATAAATAATGATTCATCACTAGCTCTTTTCATTTTAATTTTTCACCCATGTACGGTATCTCTGCTTGCCAGAATGACAGCTCACTATCAGTGAGCCAACACGAGTAGAGAAAGAAAATACCCAAAAGAGAAAATGAAACTAGCTGAGAAGTTCAACATACATCCTTCTATGCTGAGTCTGATCTCGGAAGAGAGGAGAACACTTTCAGTTAGAGTTGGAAATCTAGGACAATGTGTCTCTAAGAAATGGAAATTGCAAATCCTGTAGCTAGTTTGTTTCTCCAAACTGGGAAGCTATTTTATGCCTCTGCAGCTTTCCCAGGGGACTCACTGTACCTAGAGTGTCCTCTCTGGAGTGGCCTCCCTTTCCTTGTCTACCTAGCAAGCATCTACTTTTTTTTCAAGACTCAACTCAAGCCCCACTTCCTCTGGAAAACCCTCCAGTAATATTCAAAGATTGGCTTTATTTTCATGTACCTGTAACAGTTTTACACGTTTCAGTTTGAAATACGTTTATATTTACAAAAGAATTGCAAAGATAGTACAGTTTCCATAAACCATTTCCTTAGCTTCCTCTAATGTTAACATTTAACATCTCACAGAATCATTACACATTAATCAAAACTAAGAAATTAACATTGCTACAATACTACTAACTCAACTATAGAGCTTATGTGAATTTTACCAGTTTTTCCACCGATATCCTTTTTCTCTTCCAGTATCCCACATTGCATTTAGCTGTCAATGTCTCCTTAGTTCTCTACAATCTCTGACAGTTTCTCACTCTTTCCTTACTTTTAACCTCGACACTTCTGAAGAGTACTGGTCAGATATTTTTCAAAATGTCGTGTTTCTCCACTGTAAAGTTATTACCTTTCCTATTCATTAGAAGTGAGTCACTAAGTCCAACCCACACAGAAGAAGAGAGAAATGAAGTTACACCTCCTGGAAGAAAAAACATCAAATAATTTGTGGAGAGCTTCCCTGGTGGCGCAGTGGTTGAGAGTCCGCCTGCCGATGCAGGGGACGTGGGTTCGTGCCCCGGTCCGGAAAGATCCCACATGCCGCGGAGCGGCTGGGCCCGTGAGCCATGGCCGCTGGGCCTGCACGTCCAGAGCCTGTGCTCTGCAATGGGAGAGGCCACAACAGTGAGAGGCCTGCGTACCACAAAAAATAATAATAATAATAATTTGTGGATGTTTGTTAAAACCACCACAGTAACTAATAAATATTTGGAGGAACACTTCGAGGCTGTACAATTATGCCATTTTGCCTTAAAGTTTCACCTACTGACTTTAGCATTCATCATATCTTGCCTGCAGTACTTATCACTGTAGTGTTCTAAGAGTGATTTTATATCTCTCATTCCTTCCACATTTTAATTGGAATTCTTTTATAAGGAAGATTCGTCCCTTCTTCCCACTAATTTATTCATTTATTTATATCCATGTGGACTTATGGGAGTTGCTTTACACTTCGGGTTATAATTCAATACTATAACAATTGATTTTGTTGCTCAAATTTTCAAGTGTTAGATATAGGAGCAATTTTAGTTGGGTTCTTGTGTCATTTTAACATCACCTGTAATATTGTATTACGACTTGCCTGGGTATGTGTCCATCTCACCCAATTAGACTGTAAATCCTTGAAGACAGAAATGTCGTCTTATTTATGTTTGTGTTCCTAGTGTTGAACACAGTGCCCCACACATAGTAGGTCCTTGATGAAAACCTGTTGAATGCATTAGCAGTCAAGAAATGGGAGTGGGAGAATTTTCTCGCTTTATAAAAGAATCTGTCACTTCAGTCCCACACAAGCCCGTATGAGGCCAAAGGAAACTTGGATCCGAGTTGTTTGCGAAGAGTTCATCATTCTTATTTGGATATCATCTAACACAGTTGTAGACCAATTTGTGGACAGAACTGCTGCAGCCAAAGAAGAAGGGGTGTTGTTGAATGGGTGAGCAGAGAGAAAGCGTCTGAAATAGTGAGAGTGCTCCCAGAATCCTGGCCTCCCAGGTTGGCAATGTGCTTTGGAAAAGCACTTGGAAGCGGTCTGTTCCCTGACACCCCAGGCAGGAGCCGGAGAGCAGCATAGGTTTGAAAGTAAGGCTATTCAGGCAATCAGAATGTTTGGCCGAGCAATGTAATGCTTTAAGATAACATCTTCTATAGCTCAGCGTTTTTGACATTTATTTTAATTTTTGGTTTATGTTATTCTGGGAGAAAAAGCCAGCAAGTGGCAGAATTTTAGAAAATCTCTGACTTTCACCCATTTTTGTCTTTGGGGAGGACCATCAATCCAAGATTCTTGACAGAAAGCCCAAAGCTCCTGCAGGCAAAGCTGTATGAAACTGTGCCTGGATGTTGGCCCAGGTATCAGAGAGCTAGAAAAGGCTGCCCTCAGGCAACCATAGCACCTCTGGTCTTTCAACGTCCAGAAGAGGAAGATAACCAATGATCTTTGGGGCAGGGTGAAAACCTTTCTAGTAGCAGAGTTGGCTAAGGCGTCCATCAGACTTGAGTTGGAATCTTTTCAACCTCTTTCTTGCTATATTAACTTGAACAAATTACTTAGCTCTCCAAACCTCAGTTTCTTCATCTGTAAAACGGTGATGATAATAGTGCCAACCGGATAGGTGGGTATAATGATATCGTGGATGTGAAGCCCCTAATGGAGTGATTGACTCATAGAAGGTTCCCAAGAATGACACCTGTCATGAATGTATTCCCAAGGCTCCAAACACTAACATTCCCCGAGCACTTCCTCTTGCGCTTTCAGAGTTCTTACCTAGTCTGCGGTAAGTAAATACCGGATGCTGCTCTGTGCTGTTGCAAATGGGAAAACAATTAGCAAGACTTCCTCATGCAGCCCCCAGGCCCCCAGCCTGTAACCTTACCTTCTAAGCCTTTGATCATGTTTCTAGCTCTCCTCAAAATGGCTCCCAAAAAACTTTTAAATGGTTACCAGCTTCCAAAGCCTCCAAAGTCAACCCCCTGCTTGTATTTATTGCCCTCTCTTCAGACTGTCCTGTGGCTCTCTTGACAATACACCATGTTGCCATGGTTTGTTCCAGTAAAAGGAGATGAAGTCTCTTGTGTTTGTCCCTAGGTAGCCATGTTGCTTCCTGATCAAGTGTTACAAGCTTTTTTTGTTTTTCAGTAAGACTAGAGATGGGGAAAAATTCACTCCTTGTCAGCCAGAATCCCAGAAAAATCCTCCTGCGTGAGAACTGATCATTGCCTGGAAGCCCTGGTTAGAATGCAGTGATTAGTTTGGAATGTTGCCTGACTTCTGAGTAGCACGCACTAAAAACACAGAGCTCTAGCATGCATCTCAGCTTCACCTGCAGCCAGGCTTCCAGGCTTCCCGTCAGGCTGATGGAGATGAGTCTTTGAGAACAAGCCTTTAGGGCAGACTCTGGCCAGCACAGCACTGAACATTCTATAAGCCGACAATAAATAGTAGAAACACGTCATAAGCACCTATAAAAACTATATGGCCTGACCTCATGCAGTGCAAGATATAACTCCTGTAATCAGGAGCTAAGTGGCCAATTTTAGGACACTGGTTCCCTGCCATCAATCTCCTGCCTCCAGGACTGTGATTTGATCTGTGCAGTTGAGGAGAAAGTTGGTAACTGGGCAGGATATTTGTCTCTAAATATCTGAGGAGAAACCGTAAAAGGAAGAGCTGAAAATTATTCACTGTGGTCAGTGGGGCAAGAAAGAGATTACGAAGCTTAAATTGTGTTTTTCCAAGCATCAGCCTAGCTGCATCATTAATGAAAACAGCATGTAACCAAAGGTGAAACAGAGGGCATTCTGGAGACTCATCATTAAAATACTTTTACTGCCTTATATTTGTAGGCAAGTTAGTCAGGGATAGAAGGCTACGAGCCTCCTTATGAGCCTCCAGAACTGGGGGACAAGGTCAGACAGTGTCATTCTGATTGGGATAATAAGAATTGAAAACGAAATAGATGGGGTTAGCCATCTGTGGAAATCTTTTCAGAAGCAACCAACCCTAAGAGATAACTTGAAAATGTGTTGCTAATGAAATGAAGGCAAGTCCCTAAAATTTCCTCAGGAAGCTGCCAATCAAAATGTCACGCATTTAGGATCTGCTGTGATCTCAGAATTGTTAATTAGATTGGGAGTCAATAACAGCTGGCATCTTACACTTACTTGCTGAGTAACCTTGGGAGAGCTCTTTGACCTCTCTGAGACTCGGTTTCTTCATCTGCTGCATGGTAAAGGCTAATACCTACCTGGTAGAATTGCTGTATTATATGAAAACATTCATTAGAAAGTGTTTTGTAATGATATGAACCCTAAAATATTAGTTTGATGATGATGATGAAAGTGACAGAAATGCAAATGGGGGTGGGATATAGACAAAAGACCACTGCCTTGTATATTTCTTTTAAGTGATTATGACCAGGACTTTCTGTCTGCTTTAGTAATATCTTAGGATGGAAGTGTCCCCAGCCTATCTCCTTTAACCCTCAAATCGCTACAATTACCAGGATTTGTCCTCCAAAGCCCCCACTCATCTCAGAGTCATTCTTCCCACCTGGTGGCATGTATCTGCCCTTACTTTGCTGAGCATCCCCCTTTCCTTCTTTCCTTTTTCCTACCACTTTTCTTTTGCTTATTACTCTCTCAAATATATATATATATATATATATATATATAATAAGTTAAGTCAAAAGTATGTGCCCTTGATTAGGTCAATAACCTTAGCCTTTGATCTAAAGTCCGCTCATCCCCCAGTGGGGTAGGGACCATATTGGTTGATTTATTTTGTTTGGAATCTAGCTCAGAACTCCCCAAGTGTTCCAAGATATTTTGGGGTTAGTGGTGCTACAGTCCCAAGAGATCACCAAGTCTCTATACAATATGATATTTTATCATGTCATTCTGCTGTTGATTTCAACTATATACATATCTTCTACCCACGCCTCCATCTCCACCAGTTTTTTGTAATTTCTGCTCTACTGTTGACATGTCAACATTGTGTTCTACATTGGCTATTCATTGTCAATACACATAATACCATTTGATTGTTTAGGAAAGCATTGGAGATAGACTTCTGCAGTGGAAGGAACACTATAGCAAAGAATCAGGAAAACTGGGTTCAAGTACTCAGGCTACCATTAACTGGCTATGTGACCTTGGACAAGTCACTTTATTTGTTGAACCTCAGTTTCCTCATCGATAAAACTGAGATGATCGCTGCTTGGTGTGCTTGTTTTACAAGCCATTGTAAGGATTTCACACTTATGCTTCTCATAACATCTATTACATTGTGCTTTAACTGTTTGTTTACTTTTTTATGTCCTCCATCAGAGTAACAGTTTCCTGAGAGCAGGACCATCTGTATCCCCAGAATTTGGCAGAAAGCCAGGCACATAGTAGGTTCTCAATGATATTTGTGGAAAGAATGAGCACATGAATAAATAAGGTCATGATTGTGAAAGTGCTCTGCAAATATGAAAACGTGCAAAATTATTTCAAAATGTTCTAGTGAGGCAAGTATTTGCATACCCATTTTACAGATAGAGAATACTCATAGGGATAAAGTGCACCGTCCAAGGTGATACAATGAGTTGGTCAAGGGGAAAAGAAAAGCTCCCTGTCTCTTGACACCTTAACCAGCTCATTTCCCACCATAGTACACTGTCTCTAATTTTGCTATGAGCACTGTTATTCTTTTTTTTTTTTTTTTTGCGGTACGTAGGCCTCTCACTGTTGTGGCCTCTCCCTTTGCGGAGCACAGGCTCCGGATGCGCAGGCTCAGCAGCCATGGCTCACGGGCCCAGCCACTCCGTGGCATGTGGGATATTCCCGGACCGGGGCATGAACCCGCGTCCCCTGCATGGGCAGGCGGACTCTCAACCACTGCGCCACCGGGGAAGCCCAGTACTGTTATTCTTATTGGTTGGAGTTTTCAGGTATTCTACCTTGGGCTGTGTGGGATGAAGTTGTGGTAGTGCCTAGTTTGGCTTGGACCTTTCAAAGATATTACAGGGTGTAAAAAGTAGTTGGTTGTATATAAATACCATTCTGCGGCTTTGGGATTTTTTGGTTGTTTGTTTGTTTGTTTTGTGGTACGCGGGCCTCTCACTGTTGTGGCCTCTCCCGTTGTGGAGCACAGGCTCCGGACGCACAGCCTCAGCGGCCATGGCTCATGGGCTTAGCCGCTCCACGGAATGTGGGATCTTCCCGGACCGGGGCACGAACCCATGTCCCCTGCATCGGCAGGTGGACTCTCAACCACTGCGCCACCAGGGAAGCTCCAGTAGCTTTGTTTTTTATCAGTTTGGTTGTAAGGTAATCTCTTAGGCCAGTAAAGTCAGTGCAAAAATACACAACTTTTGAGCAGTCCAGCTCAGTAAGAAACTAGTACCGAAGTAATGGAGTTAAAAATATTCCCAGGAGTGATTATTTGCAGATTATCAGACAATTGACAGGAAGCCAGGCTCTCCTAAAGCTCTTTAAACCACTTTTTTTTTTCCTCAGGAAACCAAGTAACTCGCCTTTACTTTATTAAGAAATTGTTACCCTAGGATTTTTCCAGCTAGAATGGATGCTAAAGGAGTAGCAATCACCTTTGTGAAAAAAGTGTAGGACAGCTTTCAGGAGCCCCGCAATTGCAATGTGGTGTCTCAATCAGTTACACTGAAATAGCAGCAGCTGCAGAGGCATTGTTACCATAGAAATACAATGAGCATAGCTTATAGAAGTGGACAACTGGACCTAAGCACCCCACACACTTCTATGTGAAGACGGTTCAGACCATAATTATGCCAACTCATGCCACACACAAATACCCATTTTAATACGTAGAGCACAGTCCCTGGAATCTTCCCTAAATTTCCCTTTTGGGATTGTATTACAGCAGATATCCTGAGTAACCAAACCTAGACGCACTCCAAGAAAACCCTGTGTTTTGATTCAGTTCCACGCTACAATAGTCATCCTTTCTGCTGCAGTGTCATCCTCCCGCCCCAAGCAGGCCCTTAACTTTTCCCATCTGGGCTCTTGCAGTTACCCCTTAGATGGTCCCCCTGCCCTATTTTTGGATCACCTACAACTCTTCCTTTACATTGTTCCTGGAGTGGTCTCTCTAAATTTCAAATATATGATTGTGTTACTATCCTATGAAAATCCTTTCCAGTGGTTTCCCGTAACCTCAGCTGTGTTTCCAAAAATGTATTCTGGGGTTCCATTGTCAAATAAGTTTGAGAAGTGTTTCTGAAAATATCCCTGCTTCTGGGCGTTCACTGTGCATTCTGGTGTATTGAGAGCTCTGAGAAGAGTATTACAGGAAAACTGATTTGTTGAATCCCACTGCTTCCATACTGATTTGCCCACAGAATCCTTTTTTGTACCACCTTTATCAATGTGTCCAGAGCACTGATTTACCAATTTGACATTGAAGACAGCGTCAAAGCAATGTACCACTTTCCAAAAAATGGTTTGATAAGATGTGTTCTCTTTTAGTTACAAGTTACCCAGAAAACCTTGAGTTCTTTTTTTTTAAAGCTCACTGACTTGTATATTTTATTAATTCATAAACTTTATTTTATAGAGAAGTTTTAGATTCACAGCAAAATTGGCTGGCCATCATCATAAAATCTACAAACAATAAATGCTGGAGAGGGTGTGGAGAAAAGGGAACCCTCTTGCACTGTTGGTGGGAATGTAAATTGATACAGCCACTATGGAGAACAGTATGGAGGTTCCTTAAAAAACTAAAAATAGAACTAATATATGACCCAGAAATCCCACTACTGGGCATATACCCAGAGAAAACCATAATTCAAAAAGACACATGCACCCCAATGTTCGTTGCAGCACTATTTACAATAGCCAGGTCATGGAAGCAACCTAAATGCTCATCGACAGGCGAATGGTTATAGAAGATGTGGCATATATATACAGTGGAATATTACTCAGCCATAAAAAGGAACGAACTTGGGTCTTTTGTTGAGACGTGGATGCATCTAGGGACTGTCATACAGAGTGAAGCAAGTCAGAAAGAGAAAAATATCGTACATTAACGCATATATGTGGAACTTAGAAAATGGTACAGATGAACCGGTTTGCAGAGCAGAAATTGTGACACAGAAGTAGAAAAAAAACGTATGGACACCAAGGGGCAAAGCGGCGGGGGGGGGGGGGGGGGATGAATTGGGAGATTGGGATTGACATGTATACACTGATGTGTATAAAATGGATGACTAATAAGGAAATAAATATTAAAAAAGGCTAATCCTTTCCTATCATCAAGGGTATGATACCAAGAACAGTATTCAAACAGAAGAGATGTGTGCTGAATTTTGAAGGGGGGATAGAAGTTTGCCAGTTGAGAAGTGAAGTACTGGCATTTGCTATGGACTGAATTGTGTCCTCCCCAAATTCATATGTTGAAGCCCTAACTCCCCCCCACAATGTGACTATATTGAAGAGAGGGTCTTTAAGGAGGTGATTAAGGTTAAATAAGGTCAAAAGTATGAAGCCCTAACCCAACAGAACTGGTACCTTAATAAGAAGAGGAAGAGTCACCAGCACTCTCTCCCGCAGAGAGACGGTGGCTGTCTGCAAGACAGGAAGAGATGCCTCACCAGAACCCAACCATGCTAGTACTTTGATCTCAAACTTCCAGCTTCCAGAACTGTGAGAAATAAATTTCTGTTGTTTAAGCTGCCCTGTCTATGATATTATATAGTCTGTGGCAGCTCCACCAGACTAAGGCAGCATCCAAGCAGGGAGAATAGCGACATAAGAAAAGAGTTTGCATAGAGTAGTAGGGAATGAAGCCAGATCGTGAAAGCCCTTTATATTGTGCTAAGAGTTTTCAGAAGCACTAGGCTATAGGATGAAGTCCAATGTGTGTTCTCTTCAGCAGTAGTTATGGTGTTTTGGGAAAAATGTACAAGAAAAGTGAAACCAGTCTGGAAATAGGGCTGGAAACACTGAAAGTTCTGGGAACTGATTTTTTTTAAAAAAAGCAAGATTGATAAAGGATGATCTGATTTTCAGGAGTGGAATCTTCAGCACCCACATCATTTCTGAACTGAATTATCATAATAACTTCTTAACCATTCTCCCCACATCCAGTCTTGTCCCCTCCCACCTCCGACAACCCAGTTTTTCTATTGCAGCTAGAGTCATAGATCAGTGGTTTTCAGAATTGAGTGTGCGTCAGAATGGCCAGGAGGGCTTGTTAAAACAGATTGCCGGGCCCACTCCCAGAGGCTCTGCATCAGCAGGTCTAAGTTAGGGCCCGAGAATTTGCACTTCTGAACGCTCCCAGGTGCAAAATCTTGGACCGTACTTGGAAGGCCAACGATAGACAAATCTGATCAGTCTCTTGCTAGAAGTCCTCAATATCTCCTTAGTGCCTCAGGATAAAGTCCTTAATCTGGCTAATAAAGTTCTAGATTGTCTGGCCTTCGTTGTTGTCTTCTGCCTCATATCTCATCCCTTCCCTTGTTGAACTGTGTGATGCTCCCTATTCTTGCTTTCTGTTTAATCTTCTATGACTGAGCATGTATTTCTCCATCTGTCTGGAACTCACAATAGAACCCTTCCTCCATCCAACTACTTCATATTTATCTTTAAAAACTTAATATACCTATAACCTACAGGAATCCTCCATTCAGCAACTAATCTGAAGGAGATGCCCTTTATCTGTGCTGCTAAAGCATCCTGTACCAACACCCACTGTTGTACTTACCACGTGGTATTTTAAGAATCTATTTGCGTGTTTGTTTTTCTCCTTTAGAACATAGCATGTTGAAGGACAGGATCTTGTATTTCGTTCATTTATCTGTTTTCCACGTGCCTAGCACAGTGCCTCCACATACAGTAAGTTCAATTAGTGCAGGATAATTAAGAAAATAAATGAGTGCATGGGCTCTGGCTTCGGTAAAGACCACAAGTAAGTCACTGCTGCAATTTATCTCTTTAACAACCTCGGAGGTAGGTACTAATAGAACAGCCATTGTACAGATAAGGAAACTGAGTCTCAGAAGTCAAGTAGTCTGCCCACAGTCACCCAACTAGTGAGTGACGAATCATGATAGGAACCCACATATGTCTGACTCCAAAGTTTGCTCTTTTAACCACTCTCCTATTCCATCCAAATGACTGGCTATATAGAAATCAAACATCCTGTAAGCTGCATCTAACTTGCAAACATGTAGGAAGTAGAATGTGCCATTCTGGAAACCATATATGAGAAGTCATGTTACTGCTAATAGGCCCTTGCATCAGGTCTGAGTGATGCTTCTTTCCACCATCCTTTAATATAGTGTTTGAGGAATATGTGTCCATCCATGAGACTCCACAGCAAATCAAGGGGAAGAGACTCAGCTTACCCTTGTAGGACATCAAAATCTAATGTACACACACACACACACACACACACACACACAGTGGAAATGTTCCACATAGTTTCTGTTGGTCAGAATTGGAGGCTTGTAGAGAATTGTAGGTAGTTTTTTCCCAGAGCTCTGATTATTGCATTCAGAGAAACCCAGTTTGTGGGTACATTGCTGTTTATATCTGTAAACACCAAATATGTAAAGATGGGCGTGAGTTTAATCAATCAATCAGTTAGTTTTGGGCAGGAAATAAGTCAGATCTCTGGCTCATTAATTCAATTAAAATATCTCAACTGTAGCATATTATAGCCCCTGGATATATGTAGGCGTTTTCTATAATGCTTAAACACAGCTATTTTAGAAAATAAATTTTATAAATAGTGTTAAGAATTGGCAATGCAAACCTAAGACCACATCCTTGAGGAATCTACCACTTCTTTTTGTATCATGAGCCATTCCATGAGGACTAAAAGAGCGTCATGGCAATTTGCCTCTTGCCACCCTCCCACTGCCCCCCAACCAACTTATGCAGCCAAGTCAAAGATGGAGGTGAGGGTCAGGAGAACAGGGAGGCCAAATATGTGGTCAGCCCACATTCTGTTTTTCAGTATTGTCCCTAACCAGTAAATAGCAACAGCAATTCTGGAACATGTCAAGTAGGAAGCAGGTAGCACTAAAACCCTAGTTCTAGCGAGCACTTTATCACAGTGGCTCTAATTGCCACTCCCCTACTTGGCACTGGTCTGTGAGAAGGTATTCATTTGGGCAGTGGGAAAAGGTAAAATAAGTACACACACACACACACACACACACAGAGCTCTCCAGAAGCATACTATGAGACAGTATCTATTGTGAGTGATGTCTAGGCTTAGCACTTTGGGAAGGAAAGGGGAGAAAGTGGGATTATGCAGAGGAAGAAGTTGAACAGCAGGTCCCGCAAAGCCCCAGCCAACCCAGTGAGGAGCTCTGGAGTGCCGATTCCCTGACAGGGGTATCTCTGGTTGGTCTGGAACGTCCAGGCTCTTCTACTCTGACCTTGTTCAGTCATCGTGAGCCACCTCACGTTCGATTTCTCCACTGTCTAATCTAAATAGATTCCTCTTTTCTCCAGCCATCACACGTGCTGGTCTTGGTGGCTTTCCTGATGGCGTCATCTGGACCCTCATGGTATAACCTAAGCCCCTGATCACCATGTCTTTCTCAGGCTGGGGTTGCTGCTCTTGCACATTGAGAGTTACAGTGGGCGGACAGGGGAATCGAGAGATGCCCAAGTTGATCACCTGCCACGATGGTAACTTCTTTTCTTGCTTGTGGTCCCAGAACACAAGGAGCCCCAGGTGCTCTACTGGTAGTTGTAGCTTATAATTCAGTGTTACCTCCACTGTGTGCCCTGGTAAAAGCAGGCTTTCTTTGGTGACAAGGACTTCTACTCTAACTCTATTGAGCTTATAGTTCCAGGGACAAGAAACACAAGGTCTCCCATTAGGTGGCAGGGAGGAATAGTAAGTGGGGGCACTCCTGCTCTTGTATCCATTGTTTCCCAGACCATGTCTTCATCCTATTATGTCACAGAACCATATATAAGTCTTTGATTTTATTCATACACTGCATCCTGAAAAAGGGAATCCCATGCTTTCAGGGTATCGCCTTCAAGGTAGCCCTACAGCTGGGACTGCAGCAGGCCTACTGACATGCTATCAGGCTGGCAATTTCTGTGTGGTACAATATGTGAAACAACCAGTGGAACTCGTGGTTTGGAGCCTACCCCCATACTCCTTTTCCTGCAAATTGGGCTCTCTTTTCTGATGATATGTTATGTGGGATCCTACTTCGGTGAATCCTCTTAGAAGCCTTCAGATAGCGGTGCTGGCTGAAGCCCTGCAGACAAGAAAGCTAATCACATACCTGGGATACCTACCTGTTTCTGAGAACAAACCACTGCCCTTCTAGGATACAAAGGGACCGATTGGCCACACTCATGGCCAACTGATATCCTCAAGGAAAGATAGCATATTGGAAGGGCAGTGCTGGCCTCTATTGCTGGCCCGTTGGGCATTTGACACCCGAAGCTACATCAGCCTTGCTGAATGGAAGTCCATGATGCTGGGCTCATGTATAGCCTCAGTTTCTGCCTCCGTGTGTCTAGCATGCAGTTTTGGGGTAGCTGATGTCAGAGGTTAGCTAACATCAACTGATCAAGACATCTTAACAATGTGATTGTTCAGTCCCTCTCCCATAGTAGGTGCTCTCTGGTTAGTGTTAAAGTATGAAACAAAGACCTTCGCAGGTTGTGCCCACTCTGATGTCTATCCACGTGGCTTTACTCCAGAGTTCCTTCTCCCAGACCTTTCGATCCTTTTTCTTTTCAGGCCCCTACCAGCCAGACAAGCCGTTTGCCACTGCTCATGAGCCTGTACATATATTCCAACCCCTAAACACTTCTCCTTCCACAAAAGGTGGACGGTAAGGTGAACCGCCTGAAACTCCACCCATTGGGAGAATTTTCCCTCATTGTTGTCTTTCCTGGCCTCCCTTGAATGAGATTATAATGCAATTGCTATCCATTTTTGGTTTTATGCTCATCTACCAAGCTGACCCATCTTTAAACCAAGCTTGGGATTTCTCAAAATCAGTTGATCACATGGGACTCCCAATATGGCCATAGGCCATAGGGAGAGGAGATGGTGCAAATGTGGTAGATGACACTGGGATCTGGGCTACTATTTCATTCAGCTTGCTGGTACCCTCTGGTTTTCCTTGCACTCGGTCTCAGATGTAGCACTTCCATCTTATGATGGGTTATTTCTGGACTCACCAGACCTTACAACTGATTGATCTGACAGAACCCGACTCATAGTGGGGAATTCCAGATGCATGGTCACTCGGTGTCCTACAGTTAGATAATCTCTCACTCTACCAGTATCCAGTACCATAACAAGAGTTGTTTTTCAAAAGGTTTTAATTCTCTAATGCGTATGGCATGGCCTTACTCCAGAACTCTAGGGGCTCATGTTATGATTCTCCCTCCAAGCTTTCCACAAACTCAGTGTAACTTCTTCTTCCCCCTCCCCAATATCTGTAAAATCATAGTCTGCAGAAGTCATATGGCTCAAGCAGCAGGGCTGCTTGTACCCTGGCCTGCTGCAAAGCTCCTTCTTGCTCTATGCCCCACTCAAAGCTGATAGCTTTACTTTTTACCTGGTATATGGGCTGGAGCAGTATTGCAAGGTGTGAAATATGCAGCTCACATAACCTAAAGAGGCCTACCAGGCACAAATGCTTCTTTCTCTGTGGTGGAGCAAGTGCAAAAATTGGCCTTTTCCTTTGATGAGAAGGTCCCAGCGCTCTACTGATAGCTGGGCTCCTAAAAACTATAGTGATCTGGCAGACTCCTGAATCTTTTAGCATTTATCTCCTACTTCCTGTGTAGGAGGCATGTGTCTTACCAAGGTCTCCAGCAGCTTCACCATTTCATCCTGCTACAGTCCAATTAGCATGAACTCATTGATTTAAAAGATCAATGTGATATTCTACAGGATGTGCAGATTGTCCAGATTGCTTCAGATTACTTTATATCCAAGGGTCAGACATTTTTCATAACCCAAGGGCAAAACTAATCAATGGATATTGATTTCCATCCTTGAGAATATGAACTAGTTTTGATCCTCTTTGACTGGGTAGAAAAGAAAGAATTTGCCAAATCTGCAGCCACATGTCACGTACCTGAGACCATCTTAATCTCCTCTAATGAGCATATCTGACACTGTGGCTGTGATTTGAGCTACCACTTACTTGAGTTTATGGTACTCTGTGGTCATCATCTAGGATCGATTCCTTTTCTCCGGGGACCAGACTGCTGAATTAAATGGAGATACGATGGAAATTACAACCTCTGCATCCTTCAGCTCCATCCTTACTGTGATACCAATTTCTCCCACTCCCAGAATGTGATATTGGTTTAAATTTACCACCTTCATCTGGGTCGGGGTCGGGGCAGCTCTAACCCTGCAGGCCAAGGTTCCAGTGTGTGTGTTATTCAAACTTCCAAGTATGCCAATCCAATTATACATATGGGACCAGGGAAATGACCAGTAGATGGGTTCATGGACCCACTAGACCCACAGTAAGCAAATCTTGGCCAGGACATTGCTTATTTTCTGGCCTCTAATATTTCTCCACTCTAACAGAGGAGTCATGACTTTTGATTATATCTCATTTTCCAGAACTGGGTCACATAGCCACTCTTAGCTGTAAGAGAGGCTAGGAAGATGAGCATTTTTAGTATGGTGAATGGCTGGGGAAATTGTCAATGCAAACAAAATGTGAGTTCTGTAGGTAAGGAAGAAGTGGAAAATGGATGTTGAGTAGGTAACTAACTAGCTGTGTCTGCAACAGCAATACCTGTTGGATCCAAGAGGTTTACTTTTTTTGATATGCCATATCCCTTTTACTCTTGATGTTTACATAACCATTCTAGAAGAATTACAACAATGTTCAGTATTACTCCATTTAAGGTAATGTTTACAAAATACTGGGGTCTCCTGGCATCAGTGAGGCCATGTCCTCAGAGTAAGTGCCCACATGACTCTGAACAATATCTCTGTCTCCAGCTTTCCAACCTTCCAGAATCACATTTTCCCCAAATTAATATGAATTATTAAAAACATTTTCTGTTTTCTGCTGTCTGTAAGGGAGATAGAGAGGGCTAGTTGTTCATTAGTCTTTCCTGCTTTTTTGATGATAAAATTACCTCTGTTATGAAGATGATAAAAGCTGGTAATTAGATAGTAATTAATTTACCTAAAATCCTTATTTAGAAAAATTAATTTGTCAAACGTATGTAGGATCAGAATTTAACCCCTAAGAGTAAAGGAAAAATAAGAGTAAAAATAGAGAGTAAAGCAGACCTTAACCAAATTGTCTGTCAGATAATACACAAATGCCTGAGTCCACAGAACATAAAAGTGTCCTCTACTTTTGGTTTAACTGTATATTTCAAATCATTTGACATCCATAGAATAAAGACTGTCTCCTGTGTATCATTCAACTCATTCCAAGTTTCCTAATGGACATGAGGTCTTTTTTCTCTTCTCTCCGCTTACCCCATTTGACTAACCCTTCTCCGTCGGAGAGAAACCTCTTCCTTCTGAAATTACTCCAACTCATTTCGCTCTTCTGCAGCCACTTAGACCCACTGATTTTTCCTCTTGCCTGTGAAAAGGGTAATCAAGCATTCTGCTCCTTGGACACTTGAAGGATTGCTTAGTGTATTAGAAAAAGGGGAATTTTCTATTCTGAGGAATAAAAAGAGAAAGTGTGAAAGAAGCTGTTACTTTCATCTGCCTTCAGAGTGGAGTATTTACAAAACAATCAGATATTTAACATGCCCAACATCAAACTACTCTTAGCACTTTCACTCTGCATTATTCAGCTAAAAGAATTCTAGTTCTTTCTCAGCATGGAGTTGCATAACCAGAGAACAGTTTTAGTTATTCTGGCCTAGGTATGCTTTGTGCATCGATAAGGAAAGCAGGAACAAAGATTAAAAACAATACGCATCCCATCGCACCTGTATTACTCTCTGCCTCGAATTGATTTTTGAAATTTGATGGGTCTAATGAACTCCAGGTGTGTGCCAGTTAAATTATAGACCTGCACCATGTAGTTACAATCATCTCTTACATCTAATGCCACTTTAAAGTTACAGAAGACCTGCTTTTATACATTACCTCATTTGATTTTTCCTTGGACTCCTATGATGGTACCTGAATATGGTAGTCATTAGCACTGATCACAGATGTTTAGGCTCTTTCTCCTTCTTGGCACATGGAAAGATTGTACTTCCCTGACCTCTTGAATTTATGTATAGTCACATAACTTGTTTTGGCCAATGAAATATGAGCAGATGCGTCATTTCCAGGTGGAATTTTTTACAGCCTGTCTATGCTTTGACACGCCCTCTTTTCCCTCCATCAGAGCAACTAATCTCTATCTGGATTTTTATCTCTGTTTCTGTCTCTGTCTCCATCTCCATCTCTATCTCACTCATTCTCTTGCTTTTACTGTCTCTCTCTTAGTCACACACACACACACACACACACACACGCCGCGTGTGTTTCTCTTTACATCTCTGCTTCATTCTTTACTTCTCACTTGTCCTTTTGCATATGGCCAGCATGCCTGCCTCCAGCAAATGGCAGCCCTGGGCCCCAGGTCTACATGATCAGCTTTCCGGAAAAGAAAAGCTGATTGCCCAAGCTTGAGACAGGTTTTCATCCCTGGATCACTCAGCTGCAGCTAGGGGGTACAGGGTCATACGGAAAGTAGCTGCTCACTTTATGCTAAAGGCAAGGCACATTCTCTAAGAAAAGGGAATAGGCACAGTGAAATGATGGGCTTTTAAAGAACACCAGTCAAAGCTAGTAGGCTTCAGAACAAGAAAGAGAACTCAGGTGTTCTGACTTATAGTTCAGGATTATTTTCTACCACACTCCCTGCTGCAGCTTCAAACTCGTATTTGGAAGAAATGATTGGGCCTAAACCCTATCTAAACCCATGCAATAATACTGTTTATAACAGGGCACTACTATACTTTTTTAAAATAGGCATATACAGCAACACAAAAATAAACTGCTATCTGACAGAAGACATGCATTTTTCATTGAACAAAAAAGCATAACTTCCTTGGATTTATAGCTGTAGAATATTTTAAAGACTCTTTTCCCTTGTCTTTTCCCAATGTTTCTGTATTGAATGATCTGTTTTTGTCCTAAATCCATCTAAAAGAACTTGTCTTTGATTCTCTTCTCCAACTTTCATAGTTATATGTATTTTATATCAGATAGTTTTGGCTTAATTTATATTTTCCTAAGTTAACATTAACTCTTTAACTGTTAGTGTTCCCTAGGAATTTGTAACAGCATGAAGATGAACTTAGTAACTTGTGCTTCCCTCAGCTTAATAAATATATTATTTTTATGACTCCTGTGATGTTACTGTCACCATATGCGTAGTCTTTACAAGTTCAACATGCAAAACTCAATTTCCTCTGAAGGATTTTTGTGTAATTTGGGTAAGCTCCCATTACAACAAATGAGCGGTGGCAACTTAGTCATGGTTCTATGAATAGAACTTCTCCTCACAGGGTTAGTTCATCCAGGGGAAAGATGATAATTCTTCTATCCTCACTAAAGAAATAAGATATATCTTCTTCATTCACTTGTCCTCACCTGATGTATCATATATCTATACCTGACTATAGTGTAAAAAAAAATTTTTTTTTTTTTTGCGGTACGCGGGCCTCTCACCATTGTGGCCCCTCCCGTTGCGGAGCACAGGCTCCGGACGCGCAGGCTCAGTGGCCAGGAGCGGCATGTGGGATCTTCCCAGACCAGGGCACGAACCCGTGTCCCCTGCATTGGCAGGCGGACTCTCAACCACTGCGCCACCAGAGAAGCCCAGTGTAAAATATTTTTATCATATGTTCTCTTTAACAACCAATAATTGGGCTATGTTTCTTAAATCCAGAGTTTAAAGTTATCCAGATATCTGCTTAACCCTAACTTTGTTTTTGAGGCAGAATGATGTGGTAGGAAGAGCTCAATCCAGGATTGAGAAACATGGATTCTATCCTACTAGCTTTGTTCCTTTATTAACAGCAGAGAACCTTCTACAAGCCATCCAAACTCTGAACTTCTATTTCCTCAATTGGAAAGGATTTGTTATAATACTGTTCAACCCATTTCTCAGGCTCACTGAAGGCTCAAAGTCGATGCATGTGGGAATTGTTTTAGAAACTGAGACCCAATATATAAATGTGGTTTGCCATTAGTATTATTTTCCGTAGGAGTCTACCTCTTAACAAACCCTTCAAGATCAACATTCAAAGAGAAAACTTAAGAACAATCTTAAATAGAAAGATAAGCAATCCCTGACTTAGCAGCATCTGAGTCATAAATGATTCATATATGCAGTTTGCCACAGTTATCCCAACGGTTGCTGTCAATGTAAAAACACTGGAAACTTTTAGACAAGCTGTAGGTTCACAAATGGAAGGAGGGAAGACAGTGTTTAATAAATAAATCACTTTAAGAAGAGACCCAATGACAGATTCATAGTCACACCGTGTAGCTGATGCCTAAATCCAAAATTTCACACACACCCTCAAATTTTTCACTGCAAGAAATCCTACCAGTTATAGACTCCATTGCGTTAATATGTATCTTCTTCCTTCCTCTCCTTCCTCTTCCTCTTCTTCCTCTCCTGCCTGTTCTTCTTCTTCCTCTCCTGCCTCTTCCTCTCCTTCCTCTTCTTCTTCCTCTCCTTCCTCTTCCTCTTCTTCATCTCCTTCCTTTTCTTCTTCTTCCTCTCCTGCCTCTACCTCTTCTTCCTCTTCCTCTCCTTCCTTCTTCCTCTCCTGCCTCTTCCTCTCCTTCCTCTTCCTCTCCATCCTCTTCCTCTCCTTCCTTCTTCCTCTCCTGCCTCTTCCTCTCCTTCCTCTTCCTCTTCTTCCTCTCCTTCCTCTTCTTCTTCCTCTCCTGCCCCTTCTTCTTCCTCTCTTTCCTCTTCCTCTCCTTCCTCTTTCTCTTCTTCCTCTCCTTCATCTTCCTCTTCTTCCTCTCCTTCCTCTTCCTCTTCTTCCTCTCCTTCATCTTCCTCTTCTTCCTCTCCTTCCTCTTCTTCTCCTTCCTCTTCTTCCTCTCCTTCCTCTTCTTCTTCTCCCTCTCCTTCCTCTTCCTCTCCTTCCTCTTCCTCTTCTCCCTCTTCTTCTTCTTCCTCTCCTTCCTCTTCCTCTTCTTCCTCTCCTTCCTCTTCTTCTTCTTCCTCTCCTGCCTCTTCCTCTCCTTCCTCTTCTTCTTCTTCTCCTTCCTCTTCCTCTTCTCTCCTTCCTCCTCTTCTTCTTCTTCTCCTTCCTCTTCCTCTTCTTCCTCTCCTGCCTCTTCCTCTCCTTCCTCTTCCTCTTCTTCCTCTCCTTCCTCTTCTTCTTCCTCTCCTGCCTCTTCCTCCTCTTCCTCTTCTTCCTCTCCTTCCTCTTCTTCTTCTTCCTCTCCTTCCTCTCCTCCTTCTCCTTCTCCGTCTTCTAACAATGAGCCCTGTAGGGCTATAGAAAGTACATGGTTCTTAATACCTAAGGAGCTTCCTCACCCCTACATTTCAGGAACACAACTCTCAGGATCCAGATATCAGACCAGTGACATTATCTAAAGTTCCATTTCCAACTATAGTTTGATCTCTGCCACCTTTCAGATCAATCCCCTTAGACTGGTCAGTCTGCTGCCTCTTAGATCCATCTGCCTGTCTTATCACTCTCTGACTGTGTATATGGGAAGGACGCAAGTGGGTTATGCCAATGGTTACATTTATATTAGGCTACTGAAGGAAATGACCCTGCTTTTCCATTTAAGATTCTATTTTTATTGAGGGCAAATTAGACTCTTTATCTTGAACTACATGCAAAAGGTTAATCCCTCCAATAAACATTTATTGAGCACCTGCTGTGTGCCAAGCACTGTGTTAGATAATGTGGTATATGTAGAGAAGAGTAAGCCACTATCAACATCTTCAGGGAGCTTACTGTCTAATGGGAAAAGGGGTATCAAATTACAATGCAATATGATAAATACTGTGCTGAGGAATATACAGGGTTCTATGAGATATTAGGAAAGACTTTCTGGAGGACAAGTTTTTAGAGAGGTGAGGAGGAAGTTGGAAGAGTGCTCCAAACAGAAGGAATAGAGTATGCAAAGTTCAACATTGAGATAAGGCATGACATATTTGAAGAAGTGCAAATAGTTCAGTGTAGCTATACGATAGAGTTAGCTGAGAAGGTGGGAAGATTAGCAAGAGACCAGGCTGTGACAGAGAGCTTTATAGGTTTTAGTAACATATTACTGTGGTTTCCCAATTATGTGTAATAGGAAGTCTGAGAAATCTTGGAGTTGAATGAGGTCAATAAAAAATAGGTGGTTGCCAAGGGGGAGGGTGATGGGAGAGGGTTGGATTGGGAGTCTGGGATTAGCAGATGCAAACTGGTATATATAGAATAGATAAATAACAAAGTCCTACTGTATAGCCCAGGGAACTACATTCAATATCCTGTGATAAACCATAATGGAAAAGAATATGAAAAAGAATGTACATATATGTATAACTTAGTCACTTTGCTGTACACCAGTAATTAACACAACATTGTAATTCAACTATACTTCAATAAAAAATAAATTTTAAAAAATACCCCTCTACCACATCTAAGGTCAGAACGTGCTAAGGGAGAAACACAAGTCAGGCAAACAGAGGTAAAAATATCAACTTTATGTTGGAGAGCATGACTTTACATCTGTCAGTCAAGTAGACTTGTTAATATTGCATCCTTAATTTGAATCTATTCCCCCAACCCCAGGCACCACTGGAAAGTCATAGGTTTCTCTTGTAGCAGGTCACAAAGTGAGTTCACAAAATATAGTAATTCATATTAACGAGCATATACTTTGCTATGCATAATTGCTATACCAATCGACCCTGTTTATTTTCCTTTAGAAAGTTTTGTAAACTATATCATTAGACATAGACAGCACAGGGATTTAGCATTTTCAAAGTCAAATCTGATTCTGATAAATGATAAGATGCAATGAAATGACACATGGGAAATATCAAGTATGTGGAGGGAAATTTAAAGAGTCATTTTCATTGCTTTGTTTTCTGCGTATCTAAACTCAGGTACTGGGTTCAGAAAGCAGGGGAATTGACACTGAGATGTTAGGGCAAAGTAAATATAAATGAGATATCTATTCGTGCCCCAGGAAATTGCTACCTGCATAAAGGAGATTTTGTCTCTGGGCCATCAGTTAAAATCAAGCTGGTACTAGTCAATACTGCTACTAGGGCACTGGCCACACTCCTTTCTTGCACAAGCATTTGAATGCACTTAATATTACTTAGAATATGTGAGAGCCAGAATCTGGGCTTTGTCGTCTTGTTACAGAGGTTTATATTGTGTGCCTGTGTGTCTCTGTGTGTGCGTGTGAGTGTGTGTGGCATCGGCGGGGGAGGGGTGAAAAAAATAAAAACTGAGCCTTCTATTTTTTACTTGTGGTATGGATTAATTAGGTTGAACATGTTTCAATATAGACTTTCTTTTCAAAACAGAATAATTCACTCGGAAGTGAGTCAGTCAGAAGCACTTTATGACAGATAGCCCTTCAGTATATAGAAGTAGCAAAAGAGCCAGGAAAAATGGACGAATATTGGGTCTATGCAAGGGCCAAATTGACAAAGAATTGGCTGAGGGAGTAGGTCAAGGCCACCTATGTCAAATAAGTTAAAAGAAAGAAATTACCATTCCTTTCTTGTATTTATTTTGGTTCTTGAGTTGGCTACTTTATTCTATTAAACACATAGCACTGTGCTGAGCATTTTGTTTGTCCATTCTACAAATATTTATTGAGCAACTATTAGGTGGCAGATACTTTGCTCAGTGCAGGTATAAAGTGAGGGACAAAATAGATATTGTCTCTGTACTCACCAATTTAACAGTCTAGCAAGATAGGCAAATATTCAGCAAATTAATCTATAAATATATGAATGAATGTATACATACAAATTGAGATAAGTGCTCTAAAGGAAAATAATTGTGTGCAACAAGGAAACATTACAGTTGATTGTGTTAGGGAAGGCTTCTCGGAGAAAGTGACGCATTTCATTTAAAACTCAAATAACTGTAAGTGAAAAGTGTTATTACCTGTATTTTACAACAAGAAAGGGGAGATTTGTAGTGAGTAAGGAAAGCGCCAGCAGGTAACTCAGCTAGTAATTGAAAGAAATGGAATGAAACCCGGCCTACCTGATACTGCAGTTCATACTCTGCGCTCCTAGCCTACACTGAGCACCAGGTTGAGGAGCAGGTGTCTGTGAGTTGCTCTCAGCTGCTTGTTCAGGTTCATGCGTGTTATCAGCAACAATCCTGTCCTTACCACTTACTTAAACACCAGCACCACTCTCCCTTCTGGCAGTGAGCAGGGCACATGGCGTGGTCCCAGGTAACAAAGAGACAACAGACCTAACCACGGAGCAGTGCTCATGGATTCGGAGTAGGATGCATTGTAACAGCATTTGATTGCTGTGAAGTAGTCACTCCATATTTTGGGTTAAACTGGTTTCTTTCTACATAAATCTGTTCCCAAATTGAAGTTCAGTTATCATTGTAGAGTTGTGGAACTCTCTCCACCTTTTCCAGAAAATTGGTTAAAGATAGTGTCAGGCTAGGCACCTTATAGAACTGTTCTTGTTAATAAAGCATCTAGCTATGTATAGATCAAGTATTTGATCCAAATAGTCAGGAGAACAACTGAGGAAAATCAAATAACAGAGAAAAAATTAACAGAAGGACAAGAGCAAAAATGAATAAACTGACACCAAAATCATAGAGAATATTAACAAAAGCAAAAGCTGATTCTTTGGAGGGGAAAAAAGATAGACAAGCAGGTAGCAAGAGCCAGTGTCAGGTCCAGGAAACATTCTTCTATGTTCTTCATTGTCAAATGTGCCATCTTAGACTAATCTCATTTCTCTCACCACAAGCAGAAGGTAGCTGCACTGTTATTTCACACAGTGCCAGGCTTTTCTGTTTGTATTGGAACAATATATATTTCCTTTCCTCTGCAATTTCCTAATACAATTTATGTAGAGCTGGCTACATCATTACTCTGGACCCAGACCCCATGGCCGAGAACCCATCTCGGCCAGGTGGAATGGTGGGACCACAAGTGAGCTGAGACTCCACTGTGCCATCTGAATTCACTTAAAAAACACAATGTCAGGGGGGAGCTTCGGGACCGCGGAGTGGTGCACAGCGACGGGTGTGGAGGGCAAAGCGGGGAGATTCCTGCACAGACGATCGGTGCCGACCGGCATTCACCAACCCGAGAGGCTTGCTGCTCACCCACCGGGGCGGGCGGGGCTGCGAGCTGAGGCTCGGGTTTTGGTTTTGGACGGAGCTCAGGGAGAGGACTGGGGTTGGCGGCTTGAACATAGCCTGAAGGGGTTAGTGCACCACGACTAGCCGGGAGGGAGTTCGGGGAAAAGCCTGCACCGGCCGAAGAGGCAAGAGACTTTTTCTTCCCTCTTTGTTTCCTGGTGCGCGAGGAGAGGGGTTTAAGAGCGCTGCTTAAAGGAACTCCAGAGACGGGCGCGAGCCGCGGCTAAAAGCGCGAACCCCAGAGACGGGCGCGAGCCGCGGCTGAGGGCGCGAGCCCCTGAGACGGGCGCGAGCCGCGGCTAGAACCGCGGACCCCAGAGACGGGCGGGAGACGCTGGGGCTGCTGCTGCCGCCACCAGGGGGCCTGTGTGCGAGCGCAGGTCACTCTCCGCGCCCCTCTTCCGCGGAGGCTGTGCAGGCCGCCACTGCCAGGTTCCCGGGATCTGGGGACAACTTCCCCGGGAGTACGCACAGCGGGTCTCAGGCTGCTGCAGCGTCACGCCGCCTCTGCCGCAGCGTCACGCCGCCTCTGCCGCCGCAGGCCCGCCCCGCACGCAGTGCCCCTCCTTCCCCCATCCCCCAACCCCCGGCCTGAGAGAGCCGGAGGCCCCGAATCAGCGGCGCCTTTAACCCCGTCCTGTCTGAGCAAAAAAACAGACGCCCTCCAGCGATCTGCGCGCAGGGGCAGGGCCGGGTACGAAGCTGAGCTCCTGTGAGCTGTGAGAGCAGGGAGGAGAGGGGGAGGTCTCTCCCGGCAGCCGCGGAGGCGGCGGATTGAAGCTCCACAATCAACTTGAAGTGCCCTGCATTGTGGAATACCTGAATAGACAGGGAGTGATCCCAAATTGAAGAGGGGGAATTTAGGAGCGAGATCTGTGATTTTTTTCCCTTTTCCTCTTTTTGTGAATGTGTGCGTGTATGCTTCTGTGTGAGATCTTGTCTGTATACTCTTGCTTCCACCATTTGTCCTAGGGCTCTATCCGTCCATGGTTTTTTTTTTTTAAAAAAAAAAAAAATTTTTTTTTAATAATTAATTTTAATAGTAATAACTTTATTGAACTTTACCTTCGTTCTTTCTTTCTTTCTTTCCTTCCCTCCTTCCCTCCTTTAGACAGCGAATCACCCCAGGTTGAGGGGGTGGTCTCTGGGAGCAGGATTTATGATTTTTCCCCCTTTGCCTCTCTTTGTGAACGTGTATGTGTATGCTTCTGTGTAAGATTTTCTCTGTATAGCTTTGCTTCCAACAGTTGTCCTAGGGCTCTATCCGTCCATGGTTTTTTTTAAAAAAAATTTTTTTTCTTAATAATTAATTTTAATTGTAATAACTTTATTGTACTTTACCTTCGTTCTTTCTTTCTTTCTTTCCTTCCTTCCTTCCCTCCTTTAGACAACAAATCACCCCAAATTGAGGAGGTGGTCTCTGGGAGCAGGATTTATGATTTTTCCCCCTTTGCCTCTCTTTGTGAACGTGTATGTGTATGCTTCTGTGTAAGATTTTCTCTGTATAGCTTTGCTTCCAACATTTGTCCTAGGGCTCTATCCGTCCATGGTTTTTTTTTAAAAAAAAAAATTTTTTTTTCATAATAATTAATTTTAATTGTAATAACTTTATTGTACTTTACCTTCGTTCTTTCTTTCTTTCTTTCCTTCCTTCCTTCCCTCCTTTAGACAGCGAATCACCCCAGGTTGAGGAGGTGGTCTCTGGGAGCAGGATTTATGATTTTTCCCCCTTTGCCTCTCTTTGTGAACGTGTATGTGTATGCTTCTGTGTAAGATTTTCTCTGTATAGCTTTGCTTCCAACATTTGTCCTAGGGCTCTATCCGTCCATGGTTTTTTTTTAAAAAAAAAAAAAATTTTTTTTCTTAATAATTAATTTTAATTGTAATAACTTTATTGTACTTTACCTTCGTTCTTTCTTTCTTTCCTTCCTTCCTTCCCTCCTTTAGACAGCGAATCACCCCAGGTTGAGGAGGTGGTCTCTGGGAGCAGGATTTATGATTTTTCCCCCTTTGCCTCTCTTTGTGAACACGTATGTGTATGCTTCTGTGTAAGATTTTCTCTGTATAGCTTTGTTTCCAACACTTGTCCTAGGGTTCTATCTGTTCTTTTTTTTTTTTTTTCTCTTTCTAAATATTTTTTAGTACAATAACTATATTATACTTTATTTTATTTTTACTGTATCTTCTTTCTTTCTGTCTTTTTTCCTTCTTTCCCTCCTTCCTTCCTCCCTTCCTCCCTCCCTCCCTCCCTCCTTTCTTTCCTTCTTTGCTTCTTTCTTCCTTCCTTCCTTTCCTCCTTTCCTCCTTTCCTTCTTTCTTTCCTCAAACTTCTACTAATTCTCTCTACATTTTCTCCTTCTTTCCCTCCTTCCTTCCTTCCTTCCCCCCTCCCTCCCTTTCTTTCCTTCTTTGCTTCTTTCTTCCTTCCTTCCTTTCCTCCTTTCCTTCTTTCTTTCCTCATACTTCTACTAATTCTCTCTACATTTTCTCCTTCTTTCCCTCCTACCTTCCTTCCTTCCTCCCTCCCTCCCTCCTTTCTTTCCTTATTTGCTTCTTTCTTCCTTCCTTCCTTTCCTCCTTTCCTTCTTTCTTTCCTCATACTTCTAATAATTCTCTCTACTTTTCCTCCCTTTTATTCTGAGCCGTGTGGATGAAAGGCTCTTGGTGCTCCAGCCCAGGAGGCAAGGCTCTGCCTCTGAGTAGGAGAGCCAACTTCAGGACACTGATCAACAGGAGACCTCCCAGCTCCACATAATATTAAACGGTGGAAATCTCCCAGAGACCTCCATCTTAACACCAGCACCCAGCTTCACTCAACGACCAGCAAGCCACAGTGCTGGACAACCTATGCCAAACAACTAGCAAAACAGGAACACAACCCCACCCATTAGCAGAGAGGCTGCCGAAAATCATAACAAGGCCACAGACACCCCAAAACACACCACCAGACGTGAACCTGCCCACTAGAGAGACAAGATCCAGCCTCATCCAGCACAACACAGGCACTAGTCCCCTCCACCAGGAAGCCTACACAACCCGCTGAAACAACCTTAGCCACTGGAGACAGACATCAAAAACAACGGGAACTATGAACGTGCAGCCTGCAAAAAGGAGACCCCAATCACAGTAAGATAAGCAAAATGAGAAGACAGAAAAACACACAGCAGATGAAGGAGCAAGATAAAAACCCACCGGACCTAACAAATGAAGAGGAAATAGGCAATCTACCTGAAAAAGAATTCAGAATAATGATAGTAAGGATGATCCGAAATCTTGGAAGTAGAATGGACAAAATGCAAGAAACAGTTAACAAGGACCTACAAGAACTAAAGATGAAACAAGCAACGATGAACAATGCAATAAATGAAATTAAAAGTACTCTAGATAGGATCAATAGCAGAATAACTGAGGCAGAAGAACGGATAAGTGACCTGGAAGATAAAGTAGTGGAAATAACTACTGCAGAGCAGAATAAAGAAAAAAGAATGAAAAGAACTGAGGACAGTCTCAGAGAGCTCTGGGACAACATTAAACGCACCAACATTCGAATTATAGGGGTTCCAGAAGAAGAAGAAAAAAAGAAAGGGACTGAGAAAATATTTGAAGAGATTATAGTTGAAAACTTCCCTAATATGGGAAAGGAAATAGTTAATCAAGTCCAGGAAGCACAGAGAGTCCCATACAGGATAAATACAAGGAGAAATACGCCAAGACACATATTAATCAAACTATCAAAAATTAAATACAAAGAAAGCATATTAAAAGCAGCAAGGGAAAAACAACTAATAACACACAAGGGAATCCCCATAAAGTTAACAGCTGATCTCTCAGCAGAAACCCTACAAGCCAGAAGGGAGTGGCAGGACATACTGAAAGTGATGAAGGAGAAAAACCTGCAACCAAGACTACTCTACCCAGCAAGGATCTCATTCAGATTTGATGGAGAAATTAAAACCTTTACAGACAAGCAAAAGCTGAGAGAGTTCAGCACCACCAAACCAGCTTTACAACAAATGCTAAAGGAACTTCTCTAGATAAGAAATGCAAAAGAAGGAAACGACCTATAATAACGAACCCAAAACAATATAGAAAATGGGAATAGGAACATACATATCGATAATTACCTTAAATGTAAATGGACTAAATGCTCCCACCAAAAGACACAGATTGGCTGAATGGATACAAAAACAAGACCCTTATATATGCTGTCTACAAGAGACCCACCTCAGACCTAGAGACACATACAGACTGAAAGTAAGGGGATGGAAAAAGATATTCCATGCAAATGGAAACCAAAAGAAAGCTGGAGTAGCAATTCTCATATCAGACAAAATAGACTTTAAAATAAGGACTATTAAAAGGGATAAAGAAGGACACTACATAATGATCAAGGGATCGATCCAAGAAGAAGATATAACAATTGTAAATATTTATGCACCCAACATAGGAGCACCTCAATACGTAAGGCAAATACTAACAGCCATAAAAGGGGAAATTGACAGTAACACATTCATAGTAGGGGACTTTAACACCCCACTTTCACCCATGGACAGATCATCCAAAATGAAAATAAATAAGGAAACACAAGCTTTAAATGATACATTAAACAAGATGGACTTAATTGATATTTATAGGACACTCCATCCAAAAACAACAGAATACACATTTTTCTCAAGTGCTCATGGAACATTCTCCAGGATAGATCATATCTTGGGTCACAAATCAAGCCTTGGTAAATTTAAGAAAATTGAAATTGTATCAAGTATCTTTTCTGACCACAACGCCATGAGACTAGATATCAATTACAGGAAAAGATCTGTAAAATATACAAACACATGTAGGCTAAACAATACACTACTTAATAATGAAGTGATCACTGAAGAAATCAAAGAGGAAATAAAAAAATACCTAGAAACAAATGACAATGGAGACACAACGACCCAAAACCTATGGGATGCAGCAAAAGCAGTTCTAAGGGGGAAGTTTATAGCAATACAAGCCCACCTTAAGAAGCAGGAAACATCTCGAATAAACAACCTAACCTTGCACCTCAAGCAATTAGAGAAAGAAGAACAAAAAAGCCCCAAAGCTAGCAGAAGGAAAGAAATCATAAAAATCAGATCAGAAATAAATGAAAATGAAATGAAGGAAACGATAGCAAAGATCAATAAAACTAAAAGCTGGTTCTTTGAGAAGATAAACAAAATAGATAAACCACTAGCCAGACTCATCAAGAAAAAAAGGGAGAAGACTCAAATCAATAGAATTAGAAATGAGAAAGGAGAAATAACAACTGACACTGCAGAAATAAAAAAAAATCATGAGAGATTACTACAAGCAACTCTATGCCAATAAAATGGACAATCTGGAAGAAATGGACAAATTCTTAGAAATGCACAACCTGCCAGACTGAATCAGGAAGAAATAGAAAATATGAACAGACCAATCACAAGCACTGAAATTGAAACTGTGATTAAAAATCTTCCAACAAACAAAAGCCCAGGACCAGATGGCTTCACAGGTGAATTCTATCAAACGTTTAGAGAAGAGCTAACACCTATCCTTCTCGAACTCTTCCAAAATATAGCAGAGGGAGGAACACTCCCAAATTCCTTCTACGAGGCCACCATCACCTTGATACCAAAACCAGACAAGGATGTCACAAAGAAAGAAAACTACAGGCCAATATCACTGATGAACATAGATGCAAAAATCCTCAACAAAATACTAGCAAACAGAATCCAACAGCACATTAAAAGGATCATACACCATGATCAAGTGGGGTTTATTCCAGGAATGCAAGGATTCTTCAATATACGCAAATCTATCAATGTGATAAACCATATTAACAAATTGAAGGAGAAAAACCATATGATCATCTCAATAGATGCAGAGAAAGCTTTCGACAAAATTCAACACCCATTTATGATAAAAACCCTCCAGAAAGTAGGCATAGAGGGAACTTTCCTCAACATAATAAAGGCCATATATGACAAGCCCACAGCAAACATCATCCTCAATGGTGAAAAACTGAAAGCATTTCCACTAAGATCAGGAACAAGACAAGGTTGCCCACTCTCACCACTCTTATTCAACATAGTTTTGGAAGTTTTAGCCACAGCAATCAGAGAAGAAAAGGAAATAAAAGGAATCCACATCGGAAAAGAAGAAGTAAAGCTGTCACTGTTTGCAGATGACATGATACTATACATAGAGAATCCTAAAGATGCTACCAGAAAACTACTAGAGCTAATCAATGAATTTGGTAAAGTAGCAGGATACAAAATTAATGCACAGAAATCTCTGGCATTCCTATATACTAATGATGAAAAATCTGAAAGTGAAATCAAGAAAACACTCCCATTTACCATTGCAACAAAAAGAATAAAATATCTAGGAATAAACCTACCTAAGGATACGAAAGACCTGTATGCAGAAAATTATAAGACACTGATGAAACAAATTAAAGATGATACAAATAGATGGAGAGATATACCATGTTCTTGGATGGGAAGAATCAACATTGTGAAAATGACTCTACTACCCAAAGCAATCTACAGATTCAATGCAATCCCTATCAAACTACCACTGGCATTTTTCACAGAACTAGAACAAAAAATTTCGCAATTTGTATGGAAACACAAAAGACCCCGAATAGCCAAAGCAATCTTGAGAACGAAAAAAGGAGCTGGAGGAATCAGGCTCCCTGACTTCAGACTATACTACAAAGCAACAGTAATCAAGACAGTATGGTACTGGCACAAAAACAGAAAGATAGATCAGTGGAACAGGATAGAAAGCCCAGAGATAAACCCACGCACATATGGACACCTTATCTTTGATAAAGGAGGCAGGAATGTACAGTGGAGAAAGGACAGCCTCTTCAATAAATGGTGCTGGGAAAACTGGACAGGTACATGTAAAAGTATGAAATTAGATCACTCCCTAACACCATACACAAAAATAAGCTCAAAATGGATTAAAGACCTAAATGTAAGGCCAGAAACTATCAAACTCTTAGAGGAAAACATAGGAAGAACACTCTATGACATAAATCACAGCAAGATCCTTTCTGACCCACCTCCTAGAGTAATGGAAATAAAAACAAAAATAAACAAATGGGACCTAATGAAACTTCAAAGCTTTTGCACAGCAAAGGAAACCATAATCAAGACCAAAAGACAACCCTCAGAATGGGAGAAAACATTTGCAAATGAAGCAACTGACAAAGGATTAATCTCCAAAATTTACAAGCAGCTCATGCAGCTCAATAACAAAAAAACAAACAACCCCATCCAAAAATGGGCAGAAGACCTAAATAGACATTTCTCCAAAGAAGATATACAGAATGCCAACAAACACATGAAAGAATGCTCAACATCATTAATCATTAGAGAAATGCAAATCAAAACTACAATGAGATATCATCTCACACCAGTCAGAATGGCCATCATCAAAAAATCTAGAAACAATAAATGCTGGAGAGGGTGTGGAGAAAAGGGGACACTCTTGCACTGCTGGTGGGAATGTGAATTGGTTCAGCCACTATGGAGAACAGTATGGAGGTTCCTTAAAAAACTACAAATAGAATTACCATACGACCCAGCAATCCCACTACTGGGCATATACCCTGAGAAAACCAAAATTCAAAAAGAGTCATGTACCAAAATGTTCATTGCAGCTCTATTTACAATAGCCCGGAGATGGAAAGAACCTAAGCGCCCATCATCGGACGAATGGATAAAGAAGATGTGGCACATATACACAATGGAATATTACTCAGCCTTAAAAAGAAATGAAATTGAGTTATTTGTAATGAGATGGATAGACCTAGAGTCTGTCATACAGAGTGAAGTAAGTCAGAAAGACAAAGACAAATACCGTATGCTAACACATATATATGGAATTTAAGGGGAAAAAATGTCATGAAGAACCTAGGGATAAGACAGGAATAGAGGCGCAGACCTACTGGAGAACGGACTTGAGGATATGGGGAGGGGGAAGGGTGAGTTTTGACAGGGCGAGAGAGAGTCATGGACATATACACACTAACAAACGTAGTAAGGTAGATAGCTGGGGGGAAGCAGCCGCAAGGCACAGGGATATTAGCTCGGGGCTTTGGGACAGCCTGGAGGGGTGGGAGGGGGAGAGTGGGAGGGAGGGAGACGCAAGAGGGAAGACACATGGGAGCACATGTATATGTATAGCTGATTCACTTTGTTATAAATCAGAAACTAACACACTATTGTAAAGCAATTATACCCCAATAAAGATGTTAAAAAAAAAAATAATAAAGCAAAGTAGGAAGAAAAAAAAAAAAACACAATGTCAAAGGTAAAATTATTAAGAATTTCAAAGAGTGGATATATGTGTATGTGTGGCTGATTCACTTTGCTATACAGCAGAAACTAACACAACGTTGTAAATCAACTATACACCGATAAAAATTAATTTTAAAAAGTAACGAATTTCAAGACTGCAACCAAACAGCTTCAGTCCCCAACTGCAAGGTCCTTCTGAGCACAGGGCACTGTATGGCTACACTGATAACATGCTCACGAAGCCAGCTCTGGTGGATCACATGATTGTTCATTACATTGGGACTTTTGCCAATTCAGCTCTTAGAGCTTTAATAAGCAGACATACAGACCTAATTCCACCAGATGGTACATTCTCGAGACTGTACCAGTAGAATAACTCTTCCAACTAAAGGCTGCTTGTTTTACTTTAAAGAAATGGAGCCAATGAGCAATCAAATCAATCAGCAAATACTTGAGCTCCCACTGTGCTGTGGAGGAAATCAGCGAAGGTAGAGACAGACAAGCTTCCTGTCCTCCAAGAGCTCACAATCTAGTTGGAAACAGAAACAAAAGATGACTAACAGATGCATATCTAACTTATTTTTCTTAGTAGCCGCTTAATGTCTCATAATATGCCGCTGTTTATTCAAGTGTCCCCTTACTAATGGGCTCATATTGTTGCCAGTTACATGTTAGCTTTTTAAAAAAATAGATCAGTTAGCTCTTGATGTGTTACTAACCACTCTCCCAAATGTAGTGGCTTAAACAGCAATCGTTTACTAATTCCTATGATGCTAAGGATTGACTGGGAAGTTTTCCTCATCTGGGTCAACTCAGCTCATCTCTGCTGAACTCACTCTTATTTCTATGATGTACTGGCACATTACAGAAGGTTGGATGTTCAGGATGGCCCCAATCATATCGCTGACAGTTGGCAAGCTGTTGGCCACAGTGACGGGACTGACAAGTGCACACGTCTCTTGTCACCAGCATTCTGGCTAGGTTGATTCACGTGGCAGGCTTAAGCTTCCAAGAAAGCAAACAATCAAGTTTCAATGCACAGGCACTTTTGAAGCCTGTTTGTATCATATTGGCTAATGTGTTATTGGCCAAACAAGTCGCATGGTCAATCTGGATTAAAGGAATAGAGAAATAGAATCTACCTCTTAATGGAAGGATTTGATCACTTTTACAATATATCACATCAGTTTTTTTACACCGAATAATTTGCTACAATAAATATATCTATATGAGTATGGTGGCTTTATTTCTATGAGATAGATTTCCTGAAATGGAATCATCAGGCTAAAGGGTATGTGAATTTGTAACTTTAATAGGTATTACCAAATTGTTTCTAGAAGACTAGTAATTTATAGTTGAACAGCAATTCATCAGTGTTCTTTATCCTGCCTCCTCACCAGGAAAAGATGTTATCATTATATTTTTTTTGACAATCGAATGAGTGAAAAACAGTATCTCCCTGTTGTTTAATTTGTGTTATCTTGACGACTAACGTGTAGTAACCTTCAGAAGACAGTTATATTTGTAAAAGGTGATGTGTTAAGGTGACTGAGGACAAGTAAAGAGGAATGCTCAAGTGATTTACACATGGTGCCTGCTGGTAGTTTAGTTGTTGAGATAAGTCACGCATAGAAGTCCAGCATTTGGACTTGTTGTAAAACACCATAACAGGAGTACAGATAGAGTGCATGTAATAGAAGTACCGAGCGAGTTTTGTCTGACTGGGGAGATCAGGGAGGTTCCTCAAAGAGGTGATACAGGAAGTGCCATTTCTTGAATCATGGGCATATTTTATCACGTTTTGCATATCCGTCTTATCTTCATAGCTCTATTTTGCTTTCGCTATTAGAGTGAGGAATGAGAGAATATAACATATGCCAGTGGGTGGTTGGACAAAGCTAAACATAATGAAAATTTCACCGGAAAAAAAGTACACATAGATGACAGAGATGATTAGGTGTTTCAGTAGTATGGAAATTAGTCTTTTGGGGATTGATCCTGGAAAAAATAATTCTGTCACTTCTTATTTTTTTATACCAAACCCTGGGTTCGTTCTGCTATAGGTGGTGGGGTAATCATTTGTTTATGAATTTCCTCTCATCCTCAACCTTGTGGTTGAGTTGTTGCTGCTAAGTTTTAAATGCAGATATCAGAGAGAAACACAAGCCAGCTCCAGGCAGTCTGGAAGGAGAAAGAGAGAATGCTCCCAGACCTGGAACTAGCTGAAGGAACGCTCCTGGGCACCAGCAAGGGGAGGGCATATCCTCACAGGTGCCCAGAGGCCTTGGCCCACGACATGGGATGTGCTCACACACTCGCTCAGGCCTGACTGCTGCCGGATGGCCCCTCTCACCAGCCACTGGACCTATGCACTGCACCCTAGATGGGGGAGTGTTCTGGAGAAGTCCACTTAGGCATCTTTCCAACCCACGGCAGACAAGTGACTCTTAAAGATCTTTAAACCTCTACATTGGGCTGTGCTTGGTACTTGGATTGGGGGTGAGTGGGTAAGTGGCTTCCCGCAACCAAGATGCAGACCCAGGCTGGCCACGGACTAGACACGCCACTGTGCTGCTAGCCTGGAGTGGGCATGGCTACCACCAAGCCCCATCCCGAGATGCCCTGGGGCGTGCACAGCCAACTCCAACTCTCCCCACACCTGTGCCCAGGTTCCTACTCAGAGCAGAGGACAGCAGGGCCCAGGCAGAGAGGACAGGCCTAGCAGGGCCTAGGGTGCCAGAGGGTGGGAGAGCAGGTGGCTAAGAGCTGAGCCTGGGAGGCGGCAGGATATGAGACCTCACGCAAACCAAGACTCCAAGCCTCTGGCGCACACTCCAATGCCTCATCTACTTAACTTACAAAACACAATTTGTAAGATAAAATCACTTTTTAAATTTAAGACAGCAACTGTGGAGCATTTCTGAACATGGAGCCCTCTGCAACCGCACTGATCACACAGTGATGAAGCTGGTCCTTGTAGCAGGAATGTGAAAGGTAGATGCAAAGGATGGGTGAAGTTAAAAAATGGATACAACTGTGAGGCTACTGTAATAGTTTGAAAGTGCTGACCCTTCACATTCCTACTTCACACTTCTCACTAACACCTGCCACTTCCCTTTGCACACTTCACAAGTATAATAATCTCACAACAACCTAATCCCATTTACCCACCTCTTGCCACTTCTGCTACTGGTGTCGTATTTATTACTTCTACACACATTATGAACCTCATCTTATGGTATTATTACTTTTACTTTAATCAGTCAGTTGTGTTTTAATTGTATTTGATAAGAAAAGTAAAACCTATTATTTCATATCTGTAATTTCTGATATTCTTCTTTCTTTTATAGATGCTGTTTTCCATCTGGTATCATTTCCCTTCAGCTTGATAAGAATCATTTAGCATTTCTTGTATTACAAGTCACCTGATGACAAATAATATTAGTTTTTATTCATCTGAAAATGTCTTTATTTTACCCTCATTCTTAAACAATATTTTTGTTGGATATAGACAAGTTGACAAGGTTTTTTTTCCTTTTAAATACTTTAAAAATGCTGTTTCACAATCTTCTAGTCTACACTACTTTTGATGAGAAGCCAGTAGGCATTCTTACCATTGTTCACTATATGCAATGGCATTCCCTGTTATAGCTGTCCTCAAGATTTTCTCTGTTTTCGGTTAGGTAATTTGATTATGATGTGACCAATTTTGATTTATTTTTAGTGGCTTTGCTTGGGGCTTTTTGAGATATTCGGGTCTATAAGCTAATATTTTCTGTCTTATTTGGGAACTTTTTGGCCATTACTTTTATATTCTTTCTGCTCTATTACTTATCTCTTCTATTCCTGGGATTCTAGTTATAAGTACAGTGTACCTCTCAGTATTCCCCAAGCCTGTGAGGCTTTTTTCATTTTTGTCAATTTTTTCCCTCCATCTTTCAGATTGGATAACATCTATTGTTTTGTCTTCAAGATCACTGACTCATTATTCTGCCGTCTGCCATCTACAATCTGATATTAAGCCCATTTAGTAAATTATTCCTTCCGATTATTGTACTTTTCATGTCTAAAAATTCCATTTTTATACTTTCACTTTATCTGCTAAGGTTCTTTCTCCTTCACTCATTAAGGCCAGGCTTTACTTTAATTCTTTAAGGACATCTTCTTTTGGTTCTTTGAACATTTTTATCATGGCTGCTTTAAAGTCTTTATCTGCTGTATGTGAAGTCTGGACCATCAGTGGGTCAGTTGCTATAGACGTTTTTTTCTTTACTATGAGTCACACTTTCCTGTTTATTTGCATGTCTACTAATTTGTTTTAATTCTCTTTATGGATATTGTTGATGACACAATTTAAATACTTTAGATTCTTGTATCTTTGTCTGGAGAGTGTTGAGCCTTTAAATTATTAGCCCATCATCTTAAACTTGTGTCAGCTTAAGTTTGTACTTTGGTAGTTAAAATGTATGGAAATTCCACAGTGTTTCTCAAGCTCCTCTTATTTGGTGGACTCAAATTTCAAACTTTGTATCCCCTCCAAATGTTGTCAGGGTTTGGTTTTAGTCTTTGTTAGAGTAGGTCTAGAGTCAGCCATAGCGTAGTTCTTAATCTTAAGGCACACACTTTCTGGTGACTCACCTCAGGATGTTATTGTTTTTTGTTTTTTTTTTTTGGCCCTGCCACGTGGCTTGTGGCATCTTAGTTCACCGACTGGGGATTGAACCTGGTCCCGCAGCAGTGAAAGCTCTGAGTCTTAACCACTGGACTACCAGAGAATTCCTTTTTTTTCTTTTTTTAGGATGTTATTGAATTTTTAATGAGAACTTTATACAGGCATGCCTCATTTTGTTGCACTTCGCAGATAACGTTTTTTTACAAATTGAAGATTTGTGGTAACTCTGCATTGTCAGATGATGATTAACATTTTTAACAATAAACTATTTTAAATTAAGGTATGTACATTGTTTTTTAGACATAATACTATCACACACTTAATAGACTACAGTATAGTGTAAACATAACTTTTATATGCACTGGGAGACCAAAAAATTCATGTGACTTGCTTTATTGTGATATTCGTTTCATTGTGGTGGTCTGGAACCAAACGTGTAGTATCTCCGAGGTCTGCCTCTACTCTGGCTAGGTCAGACTTCCAGTGTTCCCCAATGCCAACTGACCTCTAGTATCTCTGTTCTCTTCTCAACCTCATAGCAGCTGCTCTCTAGTAAGCATCGTGCACTCTCAACCAGCACTTGCACAGGTCAGTCTAGAACTCATGGGATACTTCTGACTCAGACTCCTGGGCACCCCCCACCTTTGCAGCTCCTTTCTCTTCAAGTGCCCTGCCCTGCAGGTTCTAGCCATTTCTGATTCCTTGAACTCTCATTTCCTCCTTTTCATTTCAGTGAGACCACTGTGCTTGGATTCCAGTCCTCTGCACCATGTTTGGGAAATTGTCCTTGGGCAGAGAGCCATCTGTTGTCCAAAGTCTGAAAACTGTTGCTTTATGTATTTTATCCAGTTTTATGGTTCTTATGGTGAGGAGGTTTATCTGGTACCAGTTACTCCATCATGTTTGGAAACCATATTATTTTTTAGTCAACTCCTTTCCTACTGGTGGTTGCTTGCAATCACCAGGCCTTTGGCCAGAGACATGGGGTATAATTCTGGGTCTTTAAGTGGCCTACTTCTAATATACTGAATACTTATATAATTATATATAATTTATATAATTACATTTAAAAAGCCAGAATTAGTGAGTTGATGGTAAGGAGACAGTGTTGTTAAAGTAAGTATAGCATCATTTGTGCTGCTGTTTAATACTTCATCAATTAGCAGTTATTTTTAAGATTGGTTACTTGTTTTTCATTATGCCTCCCATCTGCCTTCACATTAATGAGCTTTCTAGTTTTTCATACAAGTAATATTTATTGAGCCTTTACTAGGTAATACACACACATGCACACACACGCACTACACTGTGTACTGTGGATACAGAGATTAAATGCAGTCCTACAAGAAAATTACTGTCTGTGTGCCAGTACCATACTGTCTTGATTACTGTAGCTTTGTAGTATAGTCTGAAGTCAGGGAGCCTGATTCCTCCAGCTCCATTTTTTTTTCTCAGGATTGCTTTGGCTATTCAGGGTCTTTTAGATCAATGGAACAGGATAGAAACCCCAAGATAAGCCCACACACCTATGGTTAACTAATCTATGACAAAGGAGGCAAGAATATATAATGGAGGAAAGACAGTCTCTTCAGTAAATGGTGCTGGGAAAACTGGACATCTACATGTAAAAAAAATGAAATTAGAACACTTTAACACCACACACAAAAATAAACTCAAAATGGATTAAAGACTTAAATGTAAGACTGGACACTATAAAACTCTTAGAGGAAAACATAGGAAGAACACTCTTTGACATAAATCACAGCAAGATCTTTTTTGACCCACCTCCTAGAGAAATGGAAATAAAAACGAAAATAAACAAATGGGACCTAGTGAAACTTAAAAGCTTCTGCACAGCAAAGGAAACCATAAAAAGACAAAAAGACAACCCTCAGAATGGGAGAAAATATTTGCAAATGAATCAATTGACAAAGGATTAATCTCCAAAATATACAAAGAGCTCATGCAGCTCAATACCAAAAAAAAAAAAAAAAAAACCCATCCAAAAATGGGTGGAAGACCTAAATAGACATTTCTCCAAAGAAGACATACAGATGGCCAAGAGGAACATGAAAAGTTGTTCAACATCACTAATTATTAGAGAAATGCAAATCAAAACTACAATGAGGTATCACCTCTCACTGGTCAGAATGTCCATTATCAAAAAATCTACAAACAATAAATGCTGGAGAGAGTGTGCAGAAAAGGGAACCCTCTTGCACTGTTAATGGGAATATAAATTGATACAGCCACTATGGAGAACAGTATGGAGTTTCCTTAAAAACCTAAAAATAGAATTACCATATGACCCAACAATCCCACTAATGGGCATATACCCAGAGAAAACCATAACTCAAAAAGACACATGCACCCCAATGTTCATAGCAGCACTATTTACAATAGCCAGGACATGGAAGCAACCTAAATGCCCATCAACAGACGAATGGATAAAGAAGATTTGGTACATATATACAATGGAATATTACACAGCCATAAAAAGGAATGAAGTTGGGTCATTTGTAGAGATGTGGATGGACCTAGAGACTGTCATACAGACTGAAGTAAGTCAGAAAGAGAAAAACAACTATTGTATATTAACGCATATATATGGAATCTAGAGAAATGGTACAGATGAACCTGTTTGCAAGTCAAAAATAGAGACACAGATGTAGAGAACAAACTTATGGACACCAAACAGGGGAATAGGGGGTGGGATGAATTGGGAGATTGGGATTGACATATATACACTAACTAATATGTATAAAATAGGTAACTAATGAGAACCTGCTTATAGCACTGAGAACTCCACTTCACTGTACAGTAGAAACTAACACAGCATTATAAGACAACTATACCCCAATTTAAAAAAAAAGGAAAGAAAAGTACTGTCTAGTGAGGGAGGCAGACAAGTAAATAGATCATTAACATAAGGCCTAACTTGTTGGAATATTTAGTAAAATATCTGGGAAATGACAAATAGGGAAGTGTTGATACCTTTCTCACTGATCTGTCATAAATGATCCATTCATTTGATTGAGCCCATGCTCAAACTTGTGTGTCATTCAAAAATCTTCCTGTGTTTTACTTTACATCTACAAAGTTAGTCTCCTTAATTCTGGCTACATCGAGTAACACAATATAAATGTTTTCATATATAACATTTTAGACACAAATATAAATTAAGTTTTAAATAGGTGTTTTGATCAAACTGTATAAATGTGAAATTAAATTAGTAGAAAAAATGAAATACAATTTTATTGCTCCTTTTTCTATGTTAGAAAAATAATAAAGCCATTCATTCAATATGCTGTACATTTTATGATTAATCCACAATTGAGGATACTATACTTGGCTTCTCCAAATGTATGGTGACACAGAAGGGATTGAGAGGAAGCACATGAAACACCTATCCCCTCTTTATTAAAAGGCTAAGAGTTGTAATAGTTCTTTTTGATGGGTTAAGTACTGACCTATAAAAGTGAAGAAAATAGGCCAAGGAAGAAGGGGTAAGCCGGGTGGAAAGAGGTTGAAGTGTGGTTGCGTTGCTATAGAGTTATAAAACTCCTAGACCTGATCAAAGAGAGGAAAGCCAAAGGGGTTCTTTCATGTGCTAGAATAGGACGTCTCAGAACATTCTTATGGAAAATAAGCAATGATCTTGCTTAACTGCTAACTGGGCTTCTTGGAGACTTTTTGTGTCCTTTTATTCCAACATCAGCAGTTTAATCAGGTTTATGAAGAGAGAGAAGAGCTTGTTAAAACTCCTTCTTTGTCTTTTTTTTCCCCCTCTTTCCTGCACACTGTTCAAAATCAACCAATAAATGAAAAACCTACATGGTAATGTCTCAGCTCATTAATGTGAAGAAAAATGGGAGGCATATTGGATAACAAATAAGTAACCAATCTTAAAAATAACTAATTGATGAAGTGCAAATGATGGCCCTTTCATAGTGCTATATTTAGTATGACTGAGATTCTTCCATAAAAACTTCATTTCAGAGGAGATGGGAAATTTAAGCTTTAGAAGAGCAAAAAGTTGATTTTCAAAAATGAGGAGGAAATGAGTGCAGAATATCCAGATGCTTAGGAAGATGGAAAGACTATAATCTCAGCGATAATCTATTCGGTTCTCTTGTTTCCCTGAATTTTTATCTTAGAGCGTCCAGGCTCTTAATGCATTGAACATAAAATTTGCATTAGATCCGTGGCAAATATTTAGCATCAGCGAAAATAAAAATTACCAATCACTTCTTGGTGCTTGTGGCATGGGATAAGAGAAGAAGGAAGAAAATGAACGTCTTCTCTATTTTGATTGCTAAATTTCAATGCAAACGACAAGGCTAGCATATATGTTTGTGGACAGAAATGCAGACATTTTTAGAAATGCCATGAGTCACTGCTTAATCAAAAGGTCAAAGTAGACTTTTTAGATATAGGTTTCTATATGGTCTTTTAAGATTGATTCTGTGTGAAAATTTGTGATCTGTGGAGCCAAACTACTTGGGTTCACATCACATCTCTCTGGTTTGTTAATTTAATCTCTCTATGCCTCAGTTTATTTGTTTTTTAATGGGCAGGGAATAATATCTTCCCTTTAATGTTGTAAAGATTTAAAGAAATTATGTATGTAAAGTGCCTAAGGTAAATTTTGGCATAAAAATAGATGGTAAATGAGTGGAAGTTATGTTATTCACCAGAATTGAAACTTCCTGAGGGTATAAACTATGCATTATTTGTGATTGTATCTGCAATATTTTCATAAGTGCCAAGCACAAAATAAACACAATAAATAAATGTTGAATGAATACATGAACTCCAGTCCCCCACTGCATAAAATCATATGTACATTGGTCATATCAATGATGGTGTTGGCTGCTATTAGTGAATTCTCATTGACCACAACCAATGTAGTCAATAACAGGGTCCTTGTAGGAAACGGTTATTCTGGCTCTGCTTCTATGTAATGCAGGTGCTTGAACTACAATATGGGACCACTAGAGGGCAGAGAGACAGCAACTGGCTCTCTGACAGTAAACAGTTGGAATAAATGAAAGGCATATGGTTTGGGTTTTAACCTTTTGGTATTTCTTCTTTAAATTATTTCATCCAGGGGACTTCCCTGGTGGCACAGTGGTTAAGAATCCGCCTGCCAATGCAGGGGACATGGGTTCAAGCCCTGGTTCAGGAAGATCCCACATTGCCACAGAGCAACAAAGCCTGTGCACCACAGCTACTGAGCCCAGGTGCCACAGCTACTGAAGCCCGCGTGCCTAGAGTCCATGCTCCACAATAAGAGAAGCCACTGCAATGAGAAGCCCATGCACCGCAACGAAGAGTAGCCCATGCACCGCAACAAAGAGTAGCCCCTGCTTGCCACAACTAGAGAAAGCCTATGCACAGCAACGCAGACCCAACGCAGCCAAAAATAAAAATTAATTAATTAATTATTTTTAAAAGTACTAGTAAAATAAGAAGAAATAATACCCAGATAATACAAGTTTAAAGTGTTATCTTTAGGATTTCCCATGTATAGTATCATGTCATCTGCAAACAGTGACAGTTCTACTTCTTCCTTTCCAATTTAGATTCCTTTTATTTCTTTTTCTTCTCTGATTGCTGTGGCTAGGACTTCTAAAACTATGTTGAATAAAAGTGGCGAGAGTGGGCATCCTTGTCTTGTTCCTGATCACAGAGGAAATGCTTTCAGCTTTTTCACTGAGTTGAGTATGATGTTAACTGTGGGTTTGTCATATATGGCCTTTATTATGTTGAGGTATGTTCCTCTATGCCCACTTTCTGGAGAGTTTTTATCATAAATGGATGTTGAATGTTGAATTTTATCAAAAGCTTTTTTTGCATCTATTGAGATGATCGTATGGTTCCTATTCTTCAATTTGTTAATGTGGTATATCACATTGATTGCTGTGTGAATATGGAAAAATCCTTGCATGCCTGGGTTAAATTCCACTTGATCATGGTGTATGATCCTTTTAATGTATTGTTGGATTCGGTTTGCTAGTATTTTTTGAGGATTTTTGCATCCATGTTCATCAGTGATATTAGCCTGTAATTTTCTTTTTTTTGTGATAACTTTGTCTGGTTCTGGTATCAGGGTAATGCTGGCCTCATATAATGAGTATCACCTCACACCTGTCAGAATGGCTATCACCAAAAAGAACGCAAATAACAAATGTTGGCAAGGATATGGAGAAACAGGAGCCCTCGTACACTGTTGGAGGAAATATAAATTGGTACAACCACTGTGGAAAACAGTATGGATGTTTCTCAAAAAACTAAAAATAGAACTACCATATGACCCAGGAATTACACTCCTTGGTATATATCAAAACAAAGCAAAACAAAACAAAACACTAATTTGAAAAGATACATGCACCTGAATGTTCATAACAGCATTATTTATAATTGCCAAGATATGGAAGCAACCTAAGTGTCCATCAACAGATGAATGGATAAAGAAGATGTGGCATACACACACACACACACACACACACACACACACACACACACACACACACACACAAAATGGAATACTACTCAGCCATAAAAAAGAATGGAATTTTGCCATTTGCAGCAACATGGATGGACTTGGAGGGCATTATGATAAGTGAAATAAGTCAGACAGAGAAAGGCAAATACTGTATAATATCACTTATATGTGGAATCTTGAAAATACAACAAACTAGTGAGTATAACAAAAAAGAAGCTAAATCACAGATATAGAGAACAAACTAGTGGTTACCAGTGGGGAGAGGGAAGCGGGGAGGAGAAGAATAGGGATGGGAGACTGGGAGGTACAAAGTATTGGGAGTAAGGTAGGCTACAAGGATGTATTGTACAACATGGGGAATATAGCCAATATTTTGTAATAACTGTAAATGGAAAGTAACATTTAAAATTTTTTAAATTAAGTGTTAAGTGTCAAATCCTCTTTTTCATCCATTCTAAACTGATTATATAAAGTTAAGAGTCAGAGAGAGGCGCAGTTTGCAGATATTTTTGAGTTTTAGATATGCAAATTTTTATATTCTTTTGTTGTTTGCTAGTCAGTATAATTAATTACATTTCACTGCATACATGGGACTTTTCCAAAATAGTAGAGAAAGTACCGAGCGTTGTCATTGCATTTCAGGAGAAAAGTAACACACTTTAAAAAATGTTTGCCAAAATGATGAAATGTTCTTTCTGATTGCAGTATAAGTAATATACTTCAGTAGCTTTCAGTGAGTAGAAAATCTAGCTGTGTCACTTGGTTTAAAGACTTATAGCTATCATTTTTTAGATTAGAAGTGTGGTAGCTAGGACGTTATCCTGCCTTTCAAAACTATGCCATCTATGTGTAAGGGAAATGGGAATGACTAAGCTCATTAGATAGGCACACAGATGCCTGTCAATCAGTGACCCACGTCTTCCCTCAGAACCAGTACAGTTGGAGAAATTGACCTCTTTCATTTTAGGCTGCATTATGAACAAGAAACAAATATGGAACTATAAAATGTACAAATGAAATTGGGCTAAACTGGGGGGGAAAAGGCAAAAACTGAAAGGTTAAAAAAAATCCAGAAAATTGCTATCCCATTATAGAGGTAAGACCAATGCAAATAACTTAATTTTTAAGTTTTATTGAAGAATAATTCATGTCATAAAAATCACCAATATAACATAGAGCATTCAATGGGTTTTAGTATACTCATAGTGTTGTGCAACCATCATCATTATCCAGTTTTAGAACGTTTTCATCACCCCAAAGAGAAACTCTATACTCATTAAGCTGTCAATCCCCATTCTCCCCTTCCACTTTCAGACCCTGAAAACCACGAACCTACTTTCTGTTTCTATAAATTTGCCTATTCTAAACCTTTCATAAAAGTGGGGCCATACAATATATGGCCTTCTGTATCTGCTTATTTCATTTAGAATGATGTCTGTATTGAAGCATACATCAGTACATCTTCCATATTATTGCCTAATAATATTTCATTGTATAGATACACCAAGTTTTATTTATCATTCATCATGTGGTAGACATTTGGGTTATTTCCACTTTTAGGCTTTTATGAATTGTGCCGCTATGAACACTCATATACAAGTTTTTGTGTGGACATATGTTTTCGTTACACCTGGATATATACCTAGGACTAGAATTCCTGGGCGCTATGATTCCCATGTGTTTACCCTTTTGAGGAATTGTCAGACTGTTTCCCAAAGCAGCTACACCATTTTACATTCCCATGATCAGTGCTTGAGGTTTTCAGTTTCTCCACATCCTTGCCAACACTTGCTATTACTTGTCTTTTTAATTATAGGTATCCTGATGGGTATGAAGTGGTACCTCATTATGATTTTGATTTGCATTTCCAGGATGAATAATAATACTGAGCATCTTTCCCTGTGCTTATAGGACATTTGTGTTTCTTCTCTGGAGAAATGTTTAAGACCCTTTGACCAATTTTTAGTTTTTAATATTTGTCATTTTATGAGTTCTTGTATTCTGAAAATGTCTCTTATGAGATGTATCATTTGCAAACATTTTATCCCATTCTGTGGGTTATTTTTCACTTTTTTTTTTTTTTCTTTTGCGGTACACGGGCCTCTCACTGTTGTGGCCTCTCCCATTGCGGAGCACAGGCTCCGGACGTGCAGGTTCAGCGGCCATGGCTCACGGGCCCAGCCGCTCCGCGACATGTGGGATCCTCCCGGACTGGGGCACGAACCCGTGTCCCCTGCATCGGCAGGCGGACTCCCAACCACTGCGCCACCAGGGAAGCCCCTATTTTTCACTTTTTTGAAGATATCCCTTGACACACAATTTTTAAAATTTTGGTGAAGTCCAGTTCATCTAGTTTTTCTTTTGTTGCCTGTGCTTATGTCATGTCTAAGAAACTGTTGCCTGATCCAAGATCATAAGATTTATTCTTAGGGGTTTTTTAAAATATAAACTTATTTATTTATGGCTGCGTTGGGTCTTCGTTGCTGCGTGCAGGCTTTCTGTAGTTGCAGTGAGTGGGGGCTACTCTTCCTTGTGGTGTGCGGGCTTCTCATCGTGGTGGCTTGCTTTTGTTGTGGAGCGCGGGCTCTAGGCACAAGGTCTTCAGTAGCTGTGGCACGTGGGCTCAGTAGTTGTGGCTTGCGGGCTCTAGAGCACAGGCTCAGTAGTTGTGGTGCACGGACTTAGTTGCTCCGCAGCATGTGGGATCTTCCCGGACCAGGGCTCAAACCCATGTCCCCTGCATTGGCTGGCGGATCCTTAACCACTGCGCCACCAGGGAAGTCCAATGCTTAGGTTTTCTTCTAATAGTTGTGTAGTTTTAGCTGTTACATTTAGGTCATTGATCCATTTTGAGTTCAATTTTTTTTAATATGGTATAAGGTAGATATCCAACTACATTCTCTTGCATGTGGGTATCCAGTTGTTCCAGCACCATTTGTTGAAAAGACTATTATTTTCCCATTAGATGATCTTGGCACCACTGTCAAAAATCAATTGCTCAATGGACTTGTAAAATAGATAGCTAGTGGGAAGCAGCCGCATAGCACAGGGAGATCAGCTTGGTGGTTTGTGACCACCTAGAGGGGTGGGATAGGGAGGGTGGGAGGGAGACGCAAGAGGGAGGAGATATGGGGATATATGTATATGTATAGCTGATTCACTTTGTTATAAAGCAGAAACTAACACACCATTGTAAAGCAATTATACTCCAATAAAGATGTTAAAAAAATAAATTGCTCATAATCATAGATTTATTATCCAATAACCTTTAAAATTTATTTTTTACTAGAGTCTTGATTTTTTAGGCAATCAGTTATGTCAACTACAAATAGATAGGATTTTTTCCTGAATATTTATGATTATTTTATTATTCTTATTGTAGTAGAAATAATTTCCAGAATAAGATTTAGGATTAGTGGTGATAGCAGGCATCTAGTTGTTTTTCCCAACTTAATGGAAATCACTTAGCATAATGTTTGCTCTGTGTTTGAGGTAAACAGACATTGTGTGGTTCACTTGTTTCCTTCAGTCCCTACTTAACTTTTTTTTTATTAAAAATGCCTACTGAATATTGTCAGATGCCTTTTGGCACATTGATACATTTTTCTTCTTGAATTTGTTAATGTGATAAGGTGTACTTTTGTCATTAAGGCAACATGATAACCGATGCAAAATGAACAAGTAGACCAATAGAACAAAATAAAGAGCTCTGAAATAGAAAAAAAAGAAATCAATTGCTCATGGATGTATGGGTTTATTTATAGATTCTCAACTTGATTACATTGATTTATATGTCTACATTTAGGCCATTAGTACACTATCTTTATTACTGTGGCTTTGTAGTAAGTCTTTACGGATTGTTTTGCCTATTCTGGGTCCCTTACATTTCCATATGAAATTTAAGATCAACTTGTTAATCTCTGCAGAAAAAGCAACCAGGATTTTGATAGGGATTGCACTGAATCTGTAGATCAGTTTGAAGATTATTGCCATCTTAACAATATTGTCTTGCATTTCATAAACATGAGATATAATTCCATTTATTTAGCTTTTCTTTCATTTATTTCAACCTAATAATCTTTAATAACTTAATTTTATAGAAGGAACTTTTTTATGGGGTGGGCTTTGGCAGTCATCCATCTCCTGTCACATTGTGACGCCTCTTTCTGGCATTTGTATTGTCTTATGCTTTAGGTATTTTCTTGGAAAATATAATAGATGATATGCAGTTGGACTTGGGTTAATACAATCTCTGTCACTTAAGAACCGTGGGATCATAGGAAAATTAAATCATTTTTGGTGCCCCAATAGCCTCTTCTTTAAAATGGAGAAAATGCCAGCTTCAGGATTACTGTAGGGAATCAGTAAGTATTGGAAAGTCTGCATCCTCTGGCACATCATGCTCATCAATAAATGGTACTCTCCTTTATACCCCTTGCTGACATACAGAAGAAATCTTTCCTTAAGATGAGTGCTAAGGGATAATGGGAAAACCAATCACTGATACTGTGCTACCCTTGCAGGTAGTAGATACAACTTTCTTAAAATAATAGTCATCTCAAGAATCTTTTGGGGGAGATTTTAGGACATGTATCTTTCAAATCACACACTATAGACTACTCTCCCACAATTGTATTAAGCATTTACTACACACATAATTTTGTTAAGAATCACAGTCTTGTGAAAGGCAAAAATAACACTGCCTAAAGGTACTGCCATTTGAGGTGAGGAGACAAGAAATAAAAAGTAAATAAGTTAGAGCTGTCATGGAGATCATACCTGTTAGTATCTTCTCAAGAGAATTATCCCAAATAAGCGATATGAGGCTTCAGAGGAAGGAATGATCGAATATGGCCTGGACTGATCTACAAGGCTTCAAGTAAATGAGGTGAACTTCGCCTTGGACTTGGGTAGCCTTAGATAGGAAGAGTAACGGGGGAGGAAAGGGAGGCATGAGTAAGAGAAAATTTGTGTGATTTTTCAGGCCCAATCATAGGCAATTACAAAGCTTTCCCTGGCTTCGTGGGGTAAAGCTGCCCTGCCCGTGCTAGACTTGGGTCTCAGTCACAGCACTGCAGCCTCTGAGGGGAGCTGCACTCAGGGACTCTGATCCCTCTGACCAGTCACCCACTTCACATATTTGCATTCCTAACTCCTGTGCCTTCATTCCTAGGTCTCGTTATCTGAGGCCTTGGACAGAAGTCCTCTTCAGGGGCCCTTGCCTAGGCCTCCTTATCAGGAGAGGAAGGGAAAACCTTAAAGACACTTGCACACTCTGATTTAGTACCCAGTGCTTTTCCACACCAGCTCAGGGTCTGTAAAAATATCAGAGCCCTTTTGTTCCAGACTCTCTCAACAGTGAGATGACCCTCCCATCTGTACAGATCACCTGACCCTCAATGGGTACGCAGTTCCACAGAGCAAAATGGAACAGGGGCTATCAGCACTTGCTTCGGGTTTAGCCTCTTGCTTATATTATCACAGAGAGTGATTAAAGGCTTAACTCTTTCATTTTTGGCTCATGGCTTTAATGGGCTACTCCAACAGCTGACAGCTCATCAATCTCTCCAAGCTCAGCTGAGCTCTTGATAATACGAGCAACTTGCCCTGACTATGCGAAAGAGCACATTTCTTGGAAGAATATGAGATAGCTTAGAAAATTGAAGGAAAAGCTAAGGAAGCAAACTTCAGAAAGGACAGAGGGCAGAGAATCCTAGGGAGTAATATCTAATTAACAATACTTCAGGGATCACTTTCTAGGTGAATCAGGCCCAAGCCTTGTGTTTAGTACTTATATAACTTCATTCTGAGTGAAAATTCCAGACAGAGAGAGTTTGGCCCGATTAGAGTCACATTCCCACTTTAGGTACCTTGCTTGATGGTCCACCAAGCTTGTATCCAGTAGGGGTTGGGTTGTTCCCAAGAGAAACATTTGCTACAGGAAGAGGATGACTGCATACTGGTAGAGGGGGAAAAAAAAGACACGTAAATTGTAGGGAAGCATTTGGAGGAATAGTAAGGATCCCAGCTTCCCAGGGCCACAGGGTTCATGTAGAATAAATAGTAGGGGATACACTAGGAATATCAGAGGTGTATTGTGGGGAGTCTTAAAAGTCAGACTAAGGAGTTTATTCTTTATCCTACAGCCACAGGGAGACATTTAAAATATTTTGTCAGTGAAGCAAATGATAAAAGTAATCATTTAGGAACGTTGCCCTGGTAACATGAGGATGAATTGGGGAGGGAAGGGGAGCAAGCTAGGAGGTTACTATAAGAACAGGCATGAAGTATTAGCTCCTGAAGGAGGATGAATGGAAGGAAATGGCTAGCCATTGCAAAGGTAGATTTTGGCAATTGACTGGTTGGATGAGAGTTAGGAGAGTCAAGATGGAAGCTGACCAAGAGATATATTGGGAAGTGAGGGAAAGCACCTTGTTTTAGGTGAAAAGAAAACCTCAGCTTCTTCATCCATCAAACAGAGTAAGAACTAGATCTTTAAGCTGACTTCTAGCTCTCAATTTTTCTGATTATGTGAGTTTTGTTTTAGACACATCTGTATGTATATTAGGCTTGTGCATGCATTGTTTAAACACATAGGCCTGTTCTCTGGGGCTTAGGGCTGGATCTATTATTCAGTCAGTCATTTTACTTTCTGTCCCTAGACTATTCTTAGTCAGGAGACAGTTGTGCTGTTCCCTGCCGTCCCACAGCAACAGGGGCACAGTTCCTTATATTTGCGTATCCCTTTGCAGATGGAGTATTCTTCACACCCATGATGGAGGATGCATTTCACTCTGTGAGGTAAGCAGTATGGTAATATAACCATTTTATTGATGAAGAAATTGAGGCCTAATAAGATGAAGAGACTTGTCCAGAGCCACACAACTAGGAGGTGGAGTTAGGACTAAGATTCAGTTATTCTGCTTTAGTCCAGGACTCTTACGCTATACTAGCTATGAAAAAGTCCTGGCCTTTGAAGAAATTAAGACAGCATACAGGGCTTGCCTGGTGACGCAGTGGTTGAGAGTCCGCCCGCCGATGCAGGGGACACAGGTTCATGCCCCGGTCCGGGAAGATCCCACATGCCGCGGAGCAGCTGGGCCCGTGAGCCATGGCCGCTGAGCCTGCGCGTCCGGAGCCTGTGCTCCGCAACGGGAGAGGCCACAGCAGTGAGAGGCCCGCGTACCGCAAAAATAAGACAGCATACAAAGGACTAGCTGACAGGGTACTATAGCAAATGAAAATATTATAAGCATTTGGGTCCTTGAAAATCAGGTCTGCCTGCTTTCTTTCCAAAAGTCAGAATATGGATTGAACAGAAGAGGGAGATGTGTGTGTTATAGAATGATTTCTGTGAGCTGGTTTCAATAATTTACTTTCTATCTCACTTCTCCCTAACATAACCACATAGTTCAATGAAATTAAGTATCCTTCAAAATTGGGCATTTAAGAAGAAGCTTATTGTTGAAAGGACTGATAAAAATAGAAAGATATAAGAAATGAGACCAGCCACTCAGTATTTCCACCTCTCATCCATTGTCCTTTGGCTGAAGTATGGAATGCTCTTATGGTTTGGGCATATGCGTCACCACAGGGATGAATGTCACTCCTGGTGGACAATGTTAATGGCTCCTCCTGGACCATGGCTCAGCTGCATGAGTACCCTGATAGCCACCGTTCCTCATTTTTTCCTATTCCAGGGAGCACTAGTGAATAGTCAAGTTGACTCTTAGGGCATCGCCCTGAGAGGCAGGGATGTTTGTAATGGCTTTTACCATTCTTGCCTATCACAGTAGAACCACCTTCCTATTGGATCTTCTCCCCCAAGCCCGCAACTCTCTAGAAGTGGAAAAAGGCGCTTATGATTCATTGATCTATTGCTTCCTAAAATACAGACAAAGGAGAGGGAGGTCTAGCAATATTGGTTCAGCTACATTATCTTCTTTAAGGAGAAAATTTTAAAAACTCAAAACACTCCTCTGATTGGGTCATGCAGACCAGTACAAAGTTACCTTTTGAACCCTGAGGTATTTTGAAAGGACGTTTAAAAAAGCCATGCTAATAAAATCTAAGCATCAGTTTGGCCTTTATTTGTTACAAAAAGAGGAAAACTCATGTGCAGAATCTCAAATCTGCTTCCCCATTCTTTAGCCCAACCCCTATGATCAGATAATCACAAATAGAGCTTCCAGAACCGTCCTCTGTCTGCTGTCCATCAGTCCATCTATCTCATAAAGGCAGAGGCAGAGAAATCATCCTTTTGAGCCACTGCCTTTATCTTCAAACCTGACAAATTCTGGCTAAGAAAAAGGCCAACATAACAAACTAGGTTTCACGGAATACTGATTATACCTGTTTACCATTAAGTTGTCTGTCTTTGTGTGTGTGATGGAGGGGGGAGGGCTGGGGGCAGGTAAGTCAATAGATATACTTTTTTTCTATTTTAATTATTTATTCCCATAAATATTTTTTTCTTAAACCTCTAGCTCTTGTTACAATATGTCTGCTAGTGAGTACTCACAGATAACAAAAATGAATTAGCAAAAATGGAAAACACGTACTAACAGAAAAAAAGCTACCAAAATCTTATCCACACCCTGTCACATGCGTACAGCTTTAAAGTGGTTGGTAAAATTTTTCAAGTTCATTTTTCAGGCAAGTTTTCCCTCAACGTATATGCATTCATGATCACTCTCAGCTTGGGACCCTTTTGAGAACTTTCATCTAAGTCAGTGTTTTATCTTCTGTTGAGGCTCTACCCTAAAAGAAATGAGTGAGCATCTTGTCCCAGATATTAGCAGTTTGAATCTGATGAACTAATTTGAGGAGTAGAAATGACACTTCAGTTAAACTAGGCCTCTACATTTCTTTTTTAATTTACTTACACCTATCCCCAGAACTTGAGTTCCAGTGAACTGAGCCCACATGAAGTGCCAGGCACTTTGCTCGTTGATGGAGATAGAACCCCAGATAGAGCATGGCCCTTACACTCAAGACCCTCAGAGCCTACTAGGAAATACAGAAATAAAAGCAAATAATTCTAATACAATGCAGAGTGATACCTGTGACAACAGAGGTTTGTTCCAAGCACTATATGTACCAAACAGAAAAGGTACAAATCTACTTAGGTGTAAGGAGGGGCTTTCCTGAAGAGGGGATATTTACTTAGGGTGTTGAAATATGATTAGGAGCTTTTCAGACAAAGCAAAATGAGTAAAGGCAATGTGAAAAGAGTAAAAACTGATAGGAAGCTAAGATGACTGTTAGAGCCAAATATATGGGGCAAAATAAAAAATTCAAAAAAGCCCACTGATTTACAGCTTAATCATATGAGCACAATGAATATTTAGAGACTGTATGATATAAAAAGAACAATCAGAATAAGCTATTATGTCTTCCTGAATCTCATTTAAAACCTAATTAGATCTGGGGGGAAGCTGGCAGAATCCTGTCTGGGTGGAAGGAGATAGATCTGTCAGTGTAAAAAAAAAAAAAAAATAATGAAAAGTCAGCTTATTTCTCTACAAGCCCAGCGTTTATCTTTAAACTCTATTTTGCAATGCTAGAAGAGTAGACACTCGTGTTAGAAGAGGTATTCTGGTTTATACATTTTTAAAATATATTTTCATCTGATCCATACAACCACCCTTTGGGGTATGGACAAATAGAACAAGTATTCTTATCCATTTTACCCATATATAAACTAAGCTCAGAGAATTAAAATCCTTGTCTGAAGTCACAAAGCATGTCAGTTTGCAGAGTCAGAACCAAAACCCAGATCTTCTGATGCTAAGTTCTCTGTTCTCTACTATGCCGCATACTTTATTTACCAAAATCTGCGACCAATGTACAGAGCAAATTATGCCATAAAATTGTAACTGTACTCAAATTGTTCTATGGTAATCTTCAATTATATCAATTAATTAAAATGAATTAATTCACTTCTTCACAGTAAATCTATTTATAATCATATCCACCTTGAGAGACATGTAGGCATGAGGTAACTTTTTTCCAGAAAGCCTTACAAGTGGAAAACTCTGTATTTTTCTGCACCTTGCTTATTGCCCTGGGAGGCTGACTTACGTAGACTTACATCAATAAGGTCCCTTGCCTTCAACTTCTTGTTGGGTTTGGCCAGTGGGAGACAATGACAGGTGAGAGAAAAAGATGAAAGCGAGATTGGGGTATGTATTCCCCTGCCTTGCCCCCTGCTGTTCTACAATGGGATGACAGTGTCCCTCTACTAAAGGCCACAGCTCCTGTCCTGTGGCCCTCTCCATATTACTACAGGCACACCTCGTTTTATCATGCTTCAATTTATTGTGCTTCACAGATAATGCATTTTTTACAAACTGAAGGTGTGTGGCCACCCTGCATCCAGCACGTATATCAGTGCCGTTTTTCCAACAGCATTGGCTCACTTTGTGTCTCTGGGTCACATTTTGGTAATTCTCACAATATTTCAAACTTTTCATTATTATTATGTTTGTTATGGTGATCTGTGATCAGTGATCTTTGATGTTACTATTGTCATTGTTTTGAGGCCACGAACTGCGCCCGTATAAGATGGTGAACTTAAGAATCGCATGTCTCTCACTTCACATCAAAACCTAGAAATGATTAAGCTTAGTAAGGAGGGCACGTTGAAAGCCAAGGTAGGCCAAAAGTTTGTTGTCTGTGCTCGATAGTTAGCCAAGTTGTGAATGCAAAGGGGGGTTCTTGAAGGAAATTAAAAGCGCTACTCCAGTAAACACATGAATGATAAGAAAGCAAAACAGCCTTATTGCTGATATGGAGAGTTTTACTGGTCTGGATAGAAGATCAAACCAGCCACAACATTCCCTTAAGCCAAAGCCTAATCCAGAGCAAGGTCCTAACTCTCTTCAATTCTATAAAAGCTAAGAAGAAAAGTTTGAATCTAGCTGAGGTTGGTTTATGAGGTTTAAGGGAAGAAGCCATCTCCATAACATAAAAGTGCCAGGTGAAGCAACAAGTGCTGATGTAGAATCTGCAGCAAGTTATCCAGAAGATCTAGCTAATATCATTAGTGAAGATGGCTACATTAACAACAGATTTTCAATGGAGATGAAACAACCTTCCATTGGAAGAAGATGCCATGTAAGACTTTCATAGCTAGAGAGGAGAAGTCAATGCCTGGTTTCAAAGCTTCAAAGGACAGGCTGACTCTCTTGTTAGGGGCTAATGCAGCTGGTGACTTTCAGTTGAAGCCCATGCTCATTTACCATTCTGAAAATCTCAGGGCCCTTAAGAATTATGTTACATCTACTCTGCCTGTGCTCTACAAGTGGAACAACAGAGTCTGGATGACAGCACATCTGTTTACAACATGGTTTACTGAATATTTTAAGCCTACCATTGAGACCTACTGCTCAGAAAAGAAGATTCCTCTCAAAATATTACTGCTCCTTGATAAGTGTCTGGTCACCCAAAAGCTCTGATGGAGATGTACAATGAGATTAATATTTTTTTCACACCTGCTAACACAGCATCCATTCTGCAGCCCATGGATCAAGGAGTAATTTTGGCTTTCAAGTCTTATTATTTAAGAAACACATTTCATAAGGTGATAGCTACCATAGATAGTAATTTCTCTGATGGATCTGGGCAAAGTAAATTGAAAACCTTTTGGAAAGGATTCACCATTCTAGATGCCATTAAGAACATTCGTGATTCATGTGAGCGGGTCAAAATATCAACGTTCACAGGAGTTTGGAAGAAGTTGATTCCAACCCTCATGGATGACTCTGTGGGGTTCAAGACTTCAGTGGAGGCAGTAGCTGCATTTGTGGTGGAAATAGCAAGAGAACTATTAGAATTAGAAGCGGAGGCTGAAGATGTGACGGGATTGCTGCAATCTCATGATAAAACTTTAAGGGATGAAGAGTTGCTTCTTAAGGATGAGCAAAGCAAGTGGTTTCTTGAGGTGGCATCTACTCCTGGGTGAAGGTGCTGAGAAGATTGTTGAAATGGCAACACAGGATTTAGAATATGACATCAACTTAGTTGATAAAGCAGTGACAGGACTTAAGAGGATTGACTCCAATTTTGAAAGACGTTCTACTGTGGGTAAAATGCTATCAGACACTGTTGCATGCTACAGAGAAATCTTTTGTGAGAGGAAGAGTCAATCTGTACAGCAAACTTCATTGTTGTCCTACTTTAAGAAAATGCCACAGCCACCCCAGCCTTCTGCAACCATCACCCTGATTGGTCAGCAGCCCTCAACATCAAAGCAAGACCCTCTGCAAGCAAAAAGATTACAACTCTCTGAAGGCCCAGATGATGGTTAGCATTTTTAGCAATAAAGTATTTTTAATTCAGGTATGTACTTGTTTTTAGACATAATGCTATTGCTACAATATAACTTTCACATGCACTGGGAAACCAAAACATTCATGACTCATGTTATTGCTATATTCGCTTTATGGCAGTGGTGTGGAATCAAACCCACAATATCTCTGAGCTATTTCTATATGCTTTCTGGGTACCAATAATCATTCTCTCCTTTGCCCCTTCAAGCCTAGCGTTGGTAACAGCTCCTGTTGTTATCCCTGGGGCACTTCACAATTCCTTGTTGCTTTTCCTAAACGCTCCCATGCTTTTGCAAATAGTCCCTATGCTAATTCCTCCTCAAATTATCCAAGAAGAGTGTGCCGTCCATTTCCTGCTTGGACCCTGGCTGATAAAGCCCCTAACTCTTTGTTTCCTTGTATCCATCTTCTCATACAAGCTCCTGGTTTTCTAATATCCATCATATATTCACTGACGCGTTCTTATTCTCACTGTTTCCCCAAATCCCCATGTTCTGGTCAGTGCTAGCTCTTAGTTGTGAAAGCATCCATATGAATATCTCTGTCAGATGTGTTTAGTGTTTAAGGGGGAAACCCTTTAGTCCCTAAAGGGCTATGAAGTTGTTGATGCTTAAAATGTAATTGCACTAGAGTCATGGCAAGACTCACGCCACGTTTCACAAATATGACACATGTGTATCTATCTCAGCTGGATGTAGGTTTGTTAAAAAGTTTCAGCTTTAAGCGGTTGATAGTGCAGTAGCAAATCCAAGCTGAACTATTTAATTATGATGACCATGCATCCTAGAAACTGTTTTTGTAACTTGGACACAGTGCCTTTCTCAACAGTTTATTTTCTTGAAAGAAAGAAAACTAAGAAAACCAACAATGGATTCTTATGCAAAGAATATTTCTAATAGGAAGAGAGCTGTTATTTTAAGTATTAACATTGTCATGGACACAGCATAAACTGGCTTCTCTGTGACTACATTTTTCTTCCTACATTTAAAATGGGAACCCTTTGAATATGGGTTACTGTGTTGCAAGTTAGCACCTGCAGCTCAGGCAAGAGTCTCTACACAAATCAGAGAGCTACTGGGAACAATTATCCATATGTCAGAGCAAAGCCTGTATATGTGCATGCCCATGGAAGAGCTCAAATGAACGTGAACATTTGAGATTCTGCAGAGCTGTTTTACTGAATAGTATTTTCTTACTGAAGTATAGTTTATTTACAGTGTTGTGTTAGTTTCTGGTGTACAGCAAAGTGATTCAGTTATATATATTCTTATTCTTTTCCATTATAGGTTATTACAAGATGTTAAATATAGTTAGTTCCCTTTGCTATACAGAAGGACCTTGTTGTTTATCTATTTTATATATAGTAGGGTGTATATGTTAATCCCAAACTCCTCATTTATCCCCCCACCTTTGGTTACCATAAATTTGTTCTCTATATCCGTGGGTCTGTTTCTGTTTTGTATATAAGTTCATTTGTATCATATTTTAGATTCCACATGTAAGTGATATCATGTCATATTTGTCTTTCTCTGTCTGGCTTACTTCACTTAGTATGATAATCTCTAGGTCCATCCATGTAGCTGCAAATGGCATGATTTCATTCTCTTTTATGGCTGAGTAGTGTTCTATTGTGTGTGTGTGTGTGTGTGTGTGTGTGTGTGTATATATATATATATATATAGAGAGAGAGAGAGAGAGAGAGAGAGAGAGAGAGAGAGTTTTCTATGGATATATGCCCAGGTGTGGGATTGCTGGATCATATGTTAGCTCTATTTTTAGTTTTTTAAGGAACCTTCGTACTGTTCTCCATAGTGGCTGTGCCAATTTACATCCCCACCAACAGTGCAGGAGGGTTCCCTTTTCTCCACACCCTCTCCAGCATTTATTGTTTGTAGATTTTATGATGATGGCCATTCTGACGGTGTGAGATGATATCTCATTGTAGTTTTGATTTGCATTTCTTTAGTAATTAGCGATGTTGAGCATCTTTTCATGTGCCTCTTGGCCATCTGTATGTCTTCCTGAGTAGTATTTCTGAAGTCCTACCTCAGAATACTATAGTACAGAGAAAGTTCGAGCAAATATGTCAACAGCAAACATGCTTGTTTGGTGTTAGAAAACTGCATCAGTTCATTTTTTTGTATTTACTGATCTGATCTGTGAAACAAACTCTCAGCTGATTCATATAACTCTTGTGTTTTGCTGTTATTGCCCACTAAATTGACCATTTGACCAAATTATTGGTTGCTGTGGTTTTCTGTAGAAGAGGGTAAGTTCTGACAAACTGTGGGGGATGGAGGAAAGCACTTTAGTTAGCTTTGTAATGAACATCCACAAATGATCCCCAGAAACAAAGCATCTAGTATGGGATGGCAGATTCCTAAACCATCATCACAACCTGATTCTTTAAAATAGCACAACAATGCAAACAATTTAGTGATAACTTCTAAAGCTGTACTTGAAATAGGGCAACTTCCACGCACAGAAATAGAGAATTTGTTGCCGGGATGTTTGTAGTGTCTGTGGATTTTTAAAATAAGTCCCAGTTTTACTCTTGATCTGGAACATCTCATTATCATCATCAAGAGGGATATTTGGTTCTGATGTCTTACATATTTGCTATCTTTAAAATATAGCCAGGGGATTGCAGTCCCTGACGTTTACATTTATCTAATTTATTGTCCACAGGCTTTGAATTGCTTATTTAATTTAAATTAATGGGCCATGTTCAAATCAAAGAAAGCTAAACAAATTAAGGCAGAATAGTCTAATCTGGCACTTTAAACTCTAAGATTTATTGCAGACATTCAAGATTTGAATTTGATTGCATTTATTGAATCAAGCCAGGAAGCTATTTGACTCTAATGGTTGGGCTAGGTTAATCTATGATGAAGTCCAACCTAAGATTAGAGGTGGGAGTTCAACTCAGTTCAACATCTGAGCACTGCATGCGCTATAGGTTCTGGGTACTGGGGAGCGAGAGAGGCTAGGCCTCATACCTCACCTTCAAGGAGCCCACAGTTTATTGAGAAGAATCAAAGGGAGGGATAATATCACAAAGGATGAATTTTCCTATCTTCTCTCAATTTGAGGCCTACCCTCTGAAGATGATATAACTTCCAGAGATACATTCACTTCAAAAAACTTTTCCTAAGCACCTACTACTATGTGTCAGAAACTGGTACCAGTGCTAGCGACTGGGAATACATAGATGATTTATTTATTTTTTTTGGTAACTGAGATGTACATGGAGAAGACAGAGAAAAGAGACAAATATTTACAATAGAGTAGGACTTAGGAAGATACATGGACCCTGTGAAGAGAAGCACAGTTTGTTCTGGAAGAATTAGGGGTTATGAGATGTTGCTAGCTGATACATTCAATAAGCATTTAATAAGTGCCCACTATGTGACAGGCCATGAGGGTAAAAAGATGAATAAGAAATACTTCTTTCCCTGGAGGAGCTCATGATTTAGTGGACCTATGTATTGCAAAGTTCTAAAAATGTCTGCATCAGACGGGTTGTTGTTCTTAACAACAACAAAAAATTTAGAAGCCTTGACCTTCTGAAAGAATAACTGGCTTAAAGTTAAAAACAAATAGAAAATGCTGTGGACAAAATAATGGACAATGTACATTTAAAGACTCAGAAATGTCTATTAGACAAAGATTAATAAACTATTTTACTGAGTTGTATTGTATATAAAAAATAATTTAAAAGCTGAAGTTCAAAAATGACTGGCAATGCAATTATGATTTCCATAAATTAAATTACATTAAGTGGCCTCAAATATTTTCCTTGGTTTAAATTCCAAGTTATGACACTAGATTGTTTATACAATATTAAAGTCACTGGTTGAAATGTGTAAGACTTGGTCAACTAGCTCTTATCTACTTTATGCTAAATGATTTAATTGTAACAACAATACTTTTCTATAAATATAACAATGTTCAAACACTGATTCACAAAATTTTTGCCTTAGTATATTTCTGTATGATCAGGAGTTGTTGAATCGCTTGGGTACAGAACTTTTTGCAGTTACATAAAGCAGTTTGTTTGCATTTACAAATGACGATACTTTTCAAGTTCCGAAATTCACAAATATTAAGATTACATATAATTTCCCCCCTAAAACTTCTGTGTTATGGCTAAGGATAATAAATTTTGGAGAATTTTTATACATTCATCACCAACAGTGGACTTTCTTGTGGGGTCTGTTTTTACCCACACAAGTTTTTATCACTTCGAATTATGTGAGGTTGACTAGAGAACAATCGTGCCCCTTGCAGAGGAAGTGCTTGCCAGTCCACCAGCCTAACCTGCCAGCTAAGTGACTCCTGAAGGTCGCTAACAGGGTGGGAGAGAGACAAATTATTACATCGTCAACCTTAAGGGCAACTTGAAATTATTTTAAACTTTCAATATGAACTCTATAAATGCTATACTGTAGTATATAAAAAATCATATCCTTATATTTTTAACATATATACCTGGCATTATCTCTAACTCTTTCCAAGGAATAGACATCTTAGATAACTCCAGTCGCCTCTCCTATCTTCCATGTTTTTGTTTTCTAGTATTATAGTCCCACCTTTTTTTATCACATCACCCCAAAATTCGTCATTAATATAATTGTTTGTACCCAAATCAGTCATTAACATGATTAGCCGTTGATTTGAAGTTAGCAAGCTTGTTCTGTAAAGATGAGGTAGTAAATATGTTCATCTTTGCAGGCCATACAGTCCCTATCACTACTACTCAATTCTACTGTAGTAGGAAAGTGACCACAGACGGTAGGTGAATGAATGAGAGTAGCTGTGTTTCAATAAAACTATAGGTACAAAAATAGGCAGTGGGCTGCATTTGGCCCAGAGGCCATAGTTTGCCAAATTCTGGTTTATACAGTCAGAGCTTTGTTCAGCTTTAGTTTCCCAGTCCCCCCTTCCTTTTCTTAACTTTTGCATCCTGCTGTTTGTAGGTTCAATTTCCTTCTTTCTGAAATGAATCCTCATGTAGGTTTTTCAGAAGCGATCTCTTAAAGTGTAACCACTCTTTGACAGTGAGGAATTCCTGAAGCCCTTCAGTCTAGAGTTCCTAATCACATTTGACTTGCAAGGATTTTAGGCTTTGTGTAAAAAAAAAACAAGTTCCAAGTTCGGATTTTTTTCTTCGAAAGGTCCTGCTCTAACACAAAATTTTATCTACCTTATATTTAAAACTATTTAATCATGATATAAATAGGGACAAGGACCGAAAAGGAATGTGAGAAAATAAAAATAATTTGATAGAAAGATAGGATTGGTAGGTGATTTTTTTTCTAGTTATGTTTGTTCAATAAATAAAAATTTTAAGTACTTGTCTCAACTGATTCAACTTTCTTTTCCTTAGAGAAAAAAGATATTTCTAGCTTTCAAGTAAATTGGTATAATATCAATATCTAAATAGAATGACACTGATTCCCCTTTGTAAGCTCCCAGTTTCCTCAAAGAATACCTTAGGGAAAGCTCCTGACAACTCCCTGCAGTTGTACTGTCCGGATGACACAAATGCTTTGAACACTGATTCCCAGAAGTGTATGCTGGATCCTTCCCCAGAGGCCTGTGTGCCCACCTCATGTGCTGGCAGTTGGCATCCTCTTGGCATAGGAGTTGTACTGCATAGTCAAACCCAGCTTCTATCAGTAGCATGTGAGTTGCTGATTTAATCTCAGATATATGTTGATTTTAATGCCCTTGGCCATGGCTGTTTGGAAAAAAAAAAAAAAAAACCTGTTACTAGCACTACAACTAGAATAACCTTAATCTTACACTCACAGCCTTTAATGATTACTGTTACAGTGTAATGTAATGTAATATTTTGTATCAGTTGTCGATCACTATATAATAAACTGCCTCAAAGCTTAATGGCTTAAATAAGCAACTATTTCTTATCTCTCAAGATTCTGTGAGTCACCTAGGATGTTTTTCTGGTCTGGGCTGGTTTGATTTATCTCTGCTGGGCTCACTGACGTGTGCGGTCAGGTAGTGGGTTGAATGGCACCCGGATGATCTAGGGTGGACTCACTCACGTGTTTGGCACTTGCCAGGCTATTGAATGGAACACTTAGATTCACCTCTGTAGTGAATACTATGGCATGCAAGCCAGATCCCCCTCTTCAAGGCCAAGACATTTTTCCCACAGTGACTAGAAGTGTTGCCTGTTGGCAACTTACTGCTGAATCTCTACCCCAATAGTTGTCAAAAGCAGCTGCCTAGCCCAAGATCATACTCCCTCCTTGAGGGCAGCCCTCATCCAATGACTGGCTGATGCAGACATCAAAGTGCCTGGCCCTTTGCCTTAACTTGAAACAACTTTGAGGGGCCATCTCAGCTCCAGAGTTCCCCAAGGGATCAGCTGAGACCTCTGTTTCAACTGTGCTGCATCTTAACTTTCCCCGTGACCAATCCTACATGTATTCCTGCCTCACAGTTGTTGCCAACAGCACTCCCCAGTAAACTTCCTGCTTGAAAATCTCCATTCCAGAATCTGTCTTCTGGGGATCATGACCTAAGACATCCTGAATGTGGCCTCTCATCCCCCAGCAGGTCTTGTGCTCACTCACGTAGGTGCTTACAGGGTTCCCGAGACCATAAAAGTAAACTGCAAAGTCTTTTAAGGAATGGGCTCAGAACTTGCACAATTTCTTTTCTGTCACATAATTTTGGTCAAACATATCAGTTATTAAAATAAGTGAGAATGGGTTAAATAATATTAATAGCATTGGTGGTGATGACAATGCCTTTTCAATGCTTACTTTGTGCCAGGCACTATTTTAAGCATTATATGTATAATAACATCTTTAATACCATAACTTTATGAGGTAAGTGCTGTTGTTTTTTACAGATGAACAAAGAGTAGAGTTTCACCAAATATTTCCCCAAACAAGCTAATCTACTACATGAAATCTGTGAAATACCTCTGATCCTAAAATGGGGATGGGTGACACAGCTCTGTGATGTACAGAACAGTCACTCCAATCAGCTGATTTCACGCTGGGACTTTAAATCACTGAGCAGTGCTGATGCTAGTGAGAAGTTTCATTAATTTGAGAATTTTATCAAATGACTAAGACTTGGGTGAAGCAGGGACGTTCTGAACTTTTTTGGACTCTTCAAATGTTGTGGCCTTCAGTTCACTTATGCTCATAGACCTTTACTGTATTTTATTCACTGAGGGATTCCTATGCCAAAAGAATTTCAGTTGAAGGATTAATCTGGTGAAGTCAAACCCTCTGTCGTGCATCAGAGCAGACATTTTAAGCATCAGTCCAGCTCACATTTGAGGAGAAGTGGATTTAGTTACTGATCCCATGTATTTATGCTGTCTGCCTTTTATTTTAATGATTGCTTTTCTCCAATCTCCCTTGATAATCAGAAACTCTGTATTTATGGCCACCCGAATACTACAGTGGCAGCACGGATTTAGCATAGAACTTCAGACAGCTAAGAACTGACTCACCATCCCCTCATTCCTCTAACTTAACCATTTCTAATGGAATGTAAGAGCAATGTTGTTGCACCCTTGTCACCCCACTGATTGGCAGGATGTATGTTTGGTCTAGCTGGCTGGGTAGGGATTCACTTTCTCCCTCACTACTTGACGCAGACATGACAAAAAGGCTGATGTGGCCATGGGAATGCAAGTTGCTATCCTCTTATACTAGAATTTCCAAGAAAGCTTCTGGAGAACAAAAAGGACAGCTTAAATACCCTACATTTACAGCCTGTGCATTTTCACCATTGTGATATTGTAAGTGGCCTAGTGCTGTCTCCGTGGATTCTCGACCTGAAGCGCTAACACTTCCTTGTCACTTTTACTGCAGCTAGAACACAACAGATACGATTCATGATGCAAACACATGTACTTTTTCCCTTAATAAAATAAAATCTCCGAAGTCATTTTCCAAAGTGGGGCACTGTTCAGTTGTGTTTTTAAACAACTTGTCTATAATGCGTTATCAGAAAACTTTGGCTGAGAAGGGAAGATGTGATTACTTCCTCTAAAATGTAGTCACTGACTTAAAAAAATCATAACCACGCCCCTGGGACAGTCAGTAAAATCATTCATGAAAGGTGACTGAGCATCAAGTTTGAAATGTTCCCCAATGAACAGCTGCTAGCCGAGTCAGAATAATAATTTTGATTTTATTGTATTTCCGTTTGTTGAGTATATTAAATTAACAGAGCTCAGTGTTAGGCTTCTTGACCTCAGTATTATTGCTATTACTCATGGAGTAAGATTTTCACCCAGGGAAATTATTTTGATTAATTTCTCAGTGGACTAAGGAAAGATTTTATCTCATTTCTGACTCATAAGGTTACTATTTCATTCACTTCAGTTGGCAATGGAAAAGAGAATTCTCTGAAATTGCCGTGCTGCAAGAGGGAGGAGATATGGGGATATATGTATATGTATAGCTGATTCACTTTGTTATAAAGCAGAAACTAACACACCATTGTAAAAAAAATACATTTACTGAAGAGTTTATGTGCAAAGAGAATTTTAATTTCTGATGAAAAGATAAGTGGCTTTTTTTCTTCCTTAGGAAAGAAACTTGAAAGTCTATATGCAAACTGGCTTTAGGAGACTGTACCTTCCTTAGATGCAAGGGGAATGTTTCAATGTTTAAACACTTTTGTATGTTTGTATATAAAATGTCAAGTGACATATTAAAATAGCATATTATAAATAAAACCTAAATGCTGATAGGTATGGCAAAAAAGAAAAAGAAATTGCCGGGCCACTCATGCCCTATTTTGTATTATATTTGGGGTTGTCTACTTCCATAATTAGGAGAGGACCATAACCTTGACAACAGAGTTCCCAGAGTTCCTGACTACTCTCCACAGACCACTGGGTATTGAGTGCACCTGACTCAGGGAAAGTCTCACCTCACTAAATATTAGGGCCAAACTTCTCAAAATGAGAGAACACTGGCATTTTCATTCATACAGTAATGTGCTAAAAATGCTTTCAGCAAATGGTTTGTTATAGCTGAGTTTAAAATGTGCAGAAATCCCTAGTTTTTTCAGCTGGGTCTCTATTCATTCTTGCCTTACATGACTGACATGTCAAGTAAGAGGTAGGGAAATGATTTTTTTACTTGCCCCAAATAAGAACACATAAAGGCATTATTGCAGTTTGTTTTCTTTTTTTAGGTCTTCCCAATTCCACAGAAGACATCCTGTTCCAAGAGAATTAAAATCAAATCATCAGTTAATTGTATCTATATACACAGATATTTTCTTCAATGTTCAAATCCCTTTGAAATTGTCTTCCCTTTAGCTCTTAACTTCTTACTAAGTATGTTTTTGGTGCAAGCCTGAAATCATCATTAAATTGCCACAGATGGTTCTGCTTTGATCACATTTTTCCTCAGTCAGTCTTGCCCTTGATGTAGCTAAGGGCTAGCTTTCTGCTTTGATTTTCCTGAGATTTTGGAAAGTAGAAATGCAAATGTCATTTTACACCATAAACTGGACTAAATTCTGTTTCCTCTTCATAATTCCTTGGAGGATCTTTGTTAATGTTGGTTTAAGTCTTGTGGCTATTTCTAACCATGTAGCATGTGGATTATTTCCCTGAAATTTGTTTGATTTAATTTAGTCTTCATGATCAGCTGAAGCATTTATCAAAATCATTAAAATAAACCCACTTTTCATTCATTCATCTCTCTGGATGTTGTAGAAAAATGTGTTTAGGATCAACATTTCAAGCCACTTCCCCTAGCTTTCCACTTTCTTATGCCACCATAAACCCAAATAGCGATAGTCCCTAGTAATAGCCAATTGTCCACTTGCCCCTCACCCCGCCCGCCAAAATAATGGATTTGCAGATGCCAATGCTGATTTTTGTAACCAGTTTTCCCAAATCCATCTGCAAAACTTTGTTTTATATGCTGGATACATAGTAGAATTCCCTTCCAAATATCTGTAGACAAAGGGCCACCTCTTAATTCAAACTTTGAGTTCTTTAAGGATGGAGACCTCCTTAACCTTGATTATGGACCTTCAAGAGCCAGCCTAGTGCTGGGCTCTGAGAAGATTCTTAGTGAATTACAGACTGATTACCTGAAAATTACAGGCTGTTAAAAGGCTGCTAATTAGGAATTGTAGAATTGATTAAATAATATTTTATACATTCTATGAAATTAAATTGAATCTAAAAGATATACTAGAGCCCTTTAAAAAGGATCAACACTATAGGAACCATAACTGGAGGTAAACATGAATGCAAACAGTCCAGAAGAATAAAAGGCAGCATCAGATTGTTGCTTGAACCGCCCCTACACACACACACATACACCTAAAGTGTGCCCCTCCTTCTTTCTCCTTTCCCATTATCTGGAGAAGAGTTAAAGAAGGGAAATCATATGGGAGATGATACTGTGCTTATCTTTCTTGTTCACTTAATATGCTTATAATTCTTGTCACTTCTGGTTTACTTTGTTCCTTATAAGTGTTTGTATTTGTATATGTGGGAAGTAAATAGTAGTAATAGCATAGAAATCAATTGTAGCTTAAAACAACATAACTAAATTTCTATTACTGTGACCCCAAACAATTGCAGAAAGTGGGTGGGTCTGGTTAATGTCCAACTTGAATCTCCGCCTGAATATCCAAGTATTGATGTTAAAATAAAGGAGATACTTTATAGTAGTTAATTTTAATTTCCTCATCTCTTTAGCAACCCCATGTGAAGCAGGAAGAAGTGGTGTCCAATGACAATACCATATTTTTTTTCCCTCTCTCTCTACTGGTCACCTCCAAGTTAGGATTGGCAAAAACTGCCTTAAGTGGCTTTCCACAGTCTGGTGACCCAAATGCATGTGTTCCTTTGTACCCTTCTGCTGAATCCCTAGTGAAATAGTTAATGGATTTTGTAGAAATATTATAGAATATTACCAATAAACCTTTTTCATTTTATAAGTGAGAAAACCAAGGTTCAGGGAGGTAAAGCTAGTTGGTTACACTCAGTGCAAATACAATTATGCCATATGACACAGTAAGTATCATGAAAACAAAGGGTACTTAGGTTATAATTTCAGCATTGGGGGAAAATAAAAATAATCATACCTCCAATAATAATAATTCTCCTTATTTATTTTTGTCCTTTTCTTTTCTTTTTTTTTTTTGTGGTACACGGGCCTCTCACTGTTGTGGCCTCTCCCGTTGCAGAGCACAGGCTCCGGACGCGCAGGCTCAGCAGCCATGGCTCACGGACCCAGCCGCTCCATGGCATGTGGGATCTTCCCGGACCAGGGCACGAACCTGTGTCCCCTGCATCAGCAGGCAGGCTCTCGACCACTGCACCCCCAGGGAAGCCCTGTCCTTTTCTTTTATCATCAAATTTACATATAGAGAATGCACATACAATATTTTAAGTGTACCATTGGTTTAATTTTGACAGTTACAAATACCTGTGTAAATACTACGTAATCAAGAATATAAACTATACCCATCACCTCAGAAAGTACCCTAGTTCCCCTTTGCAGTCAGTTCCAACCCAACCCTAATACAGCCATGTTTGGATTTTTACTACCATTGATTTATTTTCCCTGTTTTTGTACTTAATATAAATGGAATAATAAAGGGTTTACTTTTTTATTTTTCTGGCTTCTTTAACTGAACACACCATGAGATTCATTTAAATTGTCCACATATACCAGTGTTCTTTTTTTTCTTATTTTTTGGCTTAAAAAAAACCCAGACATTTATTTTTCACAGTTCTAGAGGCTGGAAGTCCAAGATTAGGGTGCCAGTATGATCTAACAGAAAACTACTAGAGCTAATCAATGAATTTGGTAAAGTAGCAGGATGCAAAATTAATGCACAGAAATCTCTTGCATTCCTATACACTAATGATGAAAAATCTGAAAGAGAAATTAAAGAAACACTCCCATTTACCATTGCAAAAACAACAAAATATACCTAGGAATAAACCTACCTAAGGAGACAAAAGACCTGTATGCAGAAAACTATACGACACTGATGAAAGAAATTAAAGATATCACAAATAGATGGAGAGATACACCATGTTTTTGTATTGGAAGAATCAATATTGTGAAATGACTATACTACTCAAAGCAATCTACAGATTCAGTGCAATCCCTATCAAATTACCAATGGCATTTTTCACAGAACTAGAACAAAAAAGTTCACAATTTGTATGGAAACACAAAAGACCCCAAATAGCCAAAGCAATCTTAAGGGAAAAAAACGGAGCTGGAGGAATCAGACTCCTTGACTTCAGACTATACTACAAAGCTACAGTAATCAAGACAGTATGGTACTGGCACAAAAACAGAAATATAGAGCAATGGAACAGGATAGAAAGCCCAGAGATAAACCCACGCACATATGGTCACCCTTTCTTTGATAAACGAGGCAAGAATATACAGTGGAGAAAAGACAGCCTCTTCAATAAATGGTGCTCAGAAAACTGGACAGGTACATGTAAAAGAATGAAATTAGAACACTTCCTAACACCATACACAAATGTAAACTCAAAATGGATTAAAGACCTAAATGTAAGGCCAGACAATATAAAACTCTTACAGGAAAACATAAGCAGAACACTCTATGACATAAATCATAGCAAGATCCTTTTTGACCCACCTCCTAGGGAAATGGAAATAAAAACAAATGCGGCCTAATGAAACTTCAAAGCTTTTGCACAGCAAAGGAAACCATAAACAAGACCAAAAGACAACCCTCAGGATGGGAGAAAGTACTTGCAAACGAAGCAACTGACAAAGGATTAATCTCCAAAATATACAAGCAGCACATGCAGCTCAATATCAAAGAAACAAACAACCCAATCCAAAAATGGGCAGAAGACCTAAATAGATATTTCTCCAAAGAAGATATACAGATTGCCAACAAACACATGAAAAGATGCCCAACATCACTAATCATTAGAGAAATGCAAATCAAAACTACAGTGAGGTATCACCTCACACCAGTCAGAATGGCCATCATCAAAAAATCTACAAACAATACATGCTGGAGAGGGTGTGGAGAAAAGGGAACCCTCTTGCACTGTTGGTGGGAATGTAAATTGATACAGCCACTGTGGAGAACAGTATGGAGGTTCCTTAAAAAACTAAAAATAGAACTACCATATGACCCAGCAGTCCCACTACTGGGCATATACCCTGAGGAAACCATAATTCAAAAAGAGTCATGTACCACGATGTTCATTGCAGCACTATTTACAATAGCCAGGACATGGAAGCAACCTAAGTGTCCATCAACAGATAAATGGATAAAGAAGATGTGGCCCATATGTACAATGGAATATTACTCAGCCATAAAAAGAAACGAAATTGAGTTATTTGTAGTGAGGTGGATGGACCTAGAGTCTGTCATACAGAGTGAGGTAAGTCAGAAAGAGAAAAACAAATACTGTATGCTAACACATATATATGGAACCTTAAAAAAAATGGTTCTGAAGAACCTAGGGGCAGGACAGGAATAAAGACACAGACGTAGAGAATGGACTTGAGGACACGGGGAGGGGGAAGGATAAGCTGGGACGAAGTGAGAGAGTGGCATTGACTTATATACACTACCAAATGTAAAATAGATAGCTACCGGGAAGCAGCCGCATAGCACAGGGAGATCAGCTTGGTGCTTTGTGACCACCTAGAGGGGTGGGATAGGGAGGGTGGGAGGGAGACACAAGAGAGAGGAGATATGGGGATATATGGACACCTACAGAGGAATGGATAAAGAAGATGTGGTACATATATACAATGGAATATTACTCAGCCGTAAAAAAGAATGAAATAATGCCATTTGCAGCAACATGGACGAACCTAGAGCTTGTCATACTGAGTGAAGTAAGTCAGACACAGATAGACAAATATCATATGTTATCACTTATATGTGGAATCTAAAAACAGGGTACAAGTGAGAAATAAAGTTACAGATGTAGAAAACAAACTTATGGTTACCAGGGTGTAAGGGGCGGGTATAAATTGTGAGATTGGGATTGACATATACACACTACTATATATAAAGTAGATAACCAATAAGGACCCACTGTAAAGTACAGGGAACTCTACTCAGTACTCTGTAGTGGCCTATATGGGAAAAGAATCTAAAAAAGAATGGATATATGTATAACTGATTCACTTTGCTGTACACCTGAAACTAACATGACACTGTAAATCAACTATACTCCAATAAAAATTTAGAGAGAGAAAATAAATAAATAAATTCTGGAGGATGTTGAGGTTTTGAGTAGGTTCACCATCCTGGTACTTCTTCTCTGAGCATATCCCAGTATAGAGCCTTCCAAACGTCAAAGCGTAAATTTTTCAGGGTAAATTTTTCAGGTATCTTTTGATCTGTGCAAAATAGAGCAAGCCTGTTGCCTCTTCTAGATATTAAACATCTGTTAGTATAACCTCATAATGCTATTGATTCATGGAACCTACTAAGACAGCTAGTCTTTTTTACAGGTCCCTCACTTTTTTAATATGTCACCCTAAAACTGCACTACTGTTTTTATAGAGCTTGTTTTATACACAAAAGCAGGACATTGAAATGTGTCACTATTAAATTTCATCTTTTTAAAATCAGAATCTAAAACCAAGAGGCTACAGAGATGGGCAAAATCTATTTTTCATAATAAGTCATTATCCCTACTGGCTTTGTGTCTACTAATGATTGGGTAAGCATGTCAGCTATGCTCACATTTAATTCATTAATGTAAGTGATTACTAGGACAAGGCATAAGATAGAGACTCATTAGAGATGTGTTAATTTTGACCTATCAATTAAGACAAAGATAATTTAACCCGATATGTAGCAGTACAATTGTCTGGTCACAATTTATCCCTCTTATGGATAGGATATGAGGAAAGGCTTTGTAAAATGCCACATAGAAATCCAGTTACACCATTTTCACAGAATACCCTTCATATGTCGGTCTGACAAAATTCAACATAGTCCATCTCATCACCTTACTCCATAACATATCTGCTTCTTAATTTCCCTATTTCTGACAAAGAGGCCCTTTCTCCTTCAGGCCACCCAGGCTTGAGAGTTAAACCATTTTTGATACCTCCACCTCCCTCTCCTCCTGGTCAATTAATCACGAAACCAATTGTTTGCTCTTCATTATAATGCTCTGCAACTCTTATGTCTCCATTTTCCATTTTTACCACCCTAATCCAGGCCTTTATTACTTCAGACATGGAGCACTGCAGAAGCTTAACTGATTTCCCTCATTCTTTTATGTAGTGACAGTGTAAAGAATGGCTCCTTTTATTCCTGTCACTCCCATCTAAAATGCATTCACTCATTTCTTCTGTACACATTTATTAGACATGGGGGGGCATGCTTTTTCTTGTCTCTTCAAGGAACAACCTCTTACAATCTCTTTGTAAGCAACTTGAAGGCAAAGATTATAGTATCAACCCCCCCATCATTGTCCACACAAATATTACACAAATACTGTTTAATAGCTGTACAGTACACAAATACAGTAAATAGCTGTTAACTAGAGATCAAATCCATTGAATCGATTCAGTTATTTCACTTATTCTCTTATTTCCTACTTATTAAAGATAGGTAGGGAATTTTTTGTAGTACCATAGTTATGTGAAGATATTTATATGCAACTTTTTAGAACCAAGAACACCACATTGAATTCATCTAGGTGGTCTTGTGGTAAAGTATTAGAAATTTGTCATTTGAGAATCTTCCAAATGTATAGGATACTACTCCAAGCAGAAATCTATTGGCAGACAAAGCACCCTGAGTTCGATACTTCACTTGCAGTGTTAGGCTGAATGGTATTTGGCAGCAAAATACATCCAGAGACCTCCAGAGACTCATTAAAAGCAGATAATGCTGAAGCATAGCAAAATGGTTTCCATTTGGACCATGGTGCCAACTTAGATGTATGAAAAAAAAAATGATTAAGTAGTTCCTTGCAAGGACATTCATCTAACTAGGCAGTTCTTAAAAACAGTTAATGTGTGTACACTTATTAGGTCAATGTAGTTGACCCCTAACTTCTTTGAACCGTACAACCTAAACACAAGTTACAGGAGAGATGGCCTAATACCAGGCCATGTATGTGCTAGAAAAGTAAAAACAACTTATGTGACTTTAAAGTTGAAGTGCTAGTACATAAATATGCCTGCTTTGTATGACATAAGAAATGAGAATAGTCGCTCTGTGAGAGAACAACTTACATTTATTTCAAACCTCAAAGCAAGTGCAAATCTTTTTCTAGTCACTAGAGTAATTCATTGTCATTGTAGAGCATTTGGAAAGTTTGTAAGCACAAAAGGAAAATGAAATTCACCTGGAATCCTACTACTCATTATGACTCCTGTTACCATTTGGTGAAACTATGTAATTTTAGTATGTTTTTATAATAGGGATCTTATTGTGCATATAGGCAAAAGAAATATTTTCTACAATCAAAAACGTATTTCATTTTCTTATGTCATTGATGCTGTGTAATTAATATCCACACATCTGTTTTTATCTATTTTAATTTTTTGTTGATTCTTATTAGTGCTTTAACGGAGGAAATCAAGAGCATATGCATTATAAATATAACTGTATGATGTTTGTTTTGGCAATTTTGCCAGCTATTACGAAGCCTCTTTTTAAAAGACCTCACTGAAGACATAGTAACCTCCCATGAAATATGAAGCACTTTGGTAGCTGCCAACAAGTGTTGAGTAGGCCCCTTGCAGAGAAGACTGAGGGTCTTACTTCTTGGAGCCTGTATAGTAAGGAACATTGGAACACTGGACATTGTTTGTCTGGGAATTAAGGAGATCTGAGCTCTAATTTTGACTCTGCCACTAAATCACCACTAACCTCATTTTCTTATCTAGATACGGAATTAGGGGGGTATTAGGAGAGGGAGAATATTTGAAATGATCCAAAAACTCATCAAAAACCTATTCTGATCTAGACAGAAGGTACAGGTGCTCAGTGTTTTACATATTGGATGTTGAACAGCATATCCAGGTCAAAAAGTTCATGATATTAAGCAGTTATAGCTATAGCATTAAATTAACTGGAAATGTGGTAAAGGGTAAAGGAAAAAGAAATTGTGTCAGCCCTTCTAAAAATGCTCTTCAGTGAAAAACACAACATAAAGTTCTCCTTTACAACTATAAATATTTGTAAATAGTCATTAGATAGCTCTAGGTCACTGGTTTGCTGAGGTTGGAGTCTTGACTCCCATTGCCCCCTTCCTATCATAACATTCCTTTTTCTGTGCCTATTTTTTATTCTTTCTAATCTCATAGCAATGGGTCAACACAGGCCCATGGTAAATACCAAGTCTCAAGTAGGGCAGTTCATTATATTAAGGCTTTGAATTATAATATCTTGTACCCAATTCATATTCTTATTAAAGTAGTTACAGTTAATCCTTCCTGAACTACATCTGCTGTTAATTCCTTTCAAAATGGACTAGGAGAACAATTGTTATGTACACTAATAAGGTTTACTAGTGAGACCTTTTTGGTTTGGGGGGGCTCAGTTTTATGGAATGAAAGTTGGAGAATGACATTATTTGGCTCTTCAAGACCTCACAGACTAGATTATAAATGATACAAGGGACAGAGCTCTGACAAGGTCTCACAGTGATAAAGCACTAGGGCCAGAGGCAGGCAAAAAAATGTAAGAATCTCAAATCCCTGTCACAGAAATCTCTAATTTTTCAAAACTAATCACATCCACACTTTCAGAATATGAGAGCGAAATTCCACTTTCTTAGCCACCTGCCATTTCCCCGTCACTGCTCCTGTGTTCACCTTCCTTAGATCTGGTTTCTCTTCCCTTCATTCAAACTGTTTATTGGTTTGCTTTGACCACTTAGAACACAAAGTCAGCAAGAAGTCTTTGAGGGGTGGGAAGAGACAAGAACACTCTAGGGGAATCAAGAGATTTTGCCTGGGAAGTGCATTGCCCTGCTATTCCCTGTTACTAGCCATAGGGAACTGGGAAAAAAGGATTGGGTGTCAGATGAAGAGCAGACTGAAAGCAAGGAAGCATCAAGGATCTTTTTTCTCTCTCTGGGATCTCTGGGGGCCTCTCTCTGAAAGATATGGTGAAATATGAGGGCAAGTGACAAAGCATTGTCACATGTAATTTGAAGTTTGCTGGCAGGAGAACAGACTGAATGACACGTAAACCTTCCTCATTGGCACTTGGACCCACGTGCCACTTGTTTCCAAAAGCACAACCATAAACACCAACTGAGGACTTTTTAGAAAAGAACAGAGGACCAAGGACTTTACATGTAAGTAGTGGCCAGTTTATAGCATCTCCAGGGAATAAGGCAGTGTGATAAGGGAGAAGGGCATTTAGAGAACCAGCCAAAAGCTCCATCTTCTTTTATTAAGTGTTCTGCTCACACCCATGAAGGTTTCTCCAAGACAGCTCTTGGCAGAGCCTTGAGAGAAACAAAAATTCAAGTTTCTATCTAATAATGGAAAACAAAGAGTTAACTAGATGACTGCTAAAGCATGTCTTCAATTGCTCTTGGTCATACATCCCTATGAGGAAAATAATAGCAACTCCCAGCAGGGCTAATGTTCAGCTAGTACATTCTCGTACGGCCCTACCTATTGTTTGCATCTGTTCTAACTGGCCAGTACCCATTTAGGCTATAGTACTTCTAAAGGGAATTTTTGAAACAGAGTTTCCTCTCATGATTTTGCCCGAGATACACTGCTCATGGACAGGAAGGCCTCTTCCAGAGGGTCACTGGAGAGGTCTAGGGAGTCCACGTGAAGGAAACTTCTGTACTTTACATTTGACAGCCCATTGCTGCCAGTTCTTTAAGGGTTGACAAAGTTAATAAGCCACAGAAGACTTGGGGAATGTGTGCATATAAGTGAAAAAGCCTATGTTTAAGCTCTAACTATGTCAGAAGCCACACAGCCAAAAGAAGTCTAGGAAACCTCAAATAGCTGCAGGGACATTCTGGGTGGCTCCCCTGAGCAGCACCTGTAGTAGGTGCGGCGGCTGAGGCAACAACAGCTGCGCAAAGTGGTTAGCAGTGACATCACTAAGTTTAACAAACCCCAGGGTGAGCCCCACATCCTACCTGGTTCCCTGAGATTTGGAAGCATTTAGTGTCTCTGGTCACATGGCTCTAACTAGTTTCCTGCTGCCTTTGCAGTCCAGCTCGTGGCTATTGGGTGAGGAGGAAAGCACCAGAGAACAAAGCCAACACCAGTCATTCACCCGTTCAATCTGAGGGGTGAGTGTGAGAAAAGAATCATGAAAATGCAAGTGTTCTGATTCTAAAAATGAAGATTAAATCCATTCCTATAAGCAAGTATAGGAGGATCTTGGAGGTTCATGATTCCTGCATGTCATCTCACAGTGTACGTGCAGCCCTACGAAGAGGCAGAGAGATGGGCTATAATAACCAAACATCTTTTTTAGTTTGATACACTGTTATCCGGCAATGAAGACCTGGTTCAAAATGTACACGAAACTCAGGGAGATGGGTGCCTTACAAAGTGGGCTGTATCATGCTATAACGAAAATTGCACAGATTTGGGGGCCAGGTAAACCTGGATTCAGATCCTGGATCTGCCATTGAAGGTATATTCTGTGACTTCAATCAACATGGTTTCAGTTTTCTCATTTGTCAAACGGAACTAGTAATAGCACCTATTTACTAAGGTTTAATGGGGATTAACTAGAATACTGTATATAAAGCCCCTAGTACAAAGATCTGGCACAGAATAGGTGCTCAGTAAATGGTTATTCCTTTTCCCTCCACTTTGCCCTCATTTTTCCTTGGCTTCTTGGAGCGCAAGGGTTTAAGTCATAGACACAGACATGAGCCCAGGAAGGCCAGAAAATGAAGGGTGACTAAGCATGGCCCTCCTTTTCTCCAGACAGTAGGTAAAGATAAGCCACTGCTGCCTTGCGGGCTCTGAAAGGTTCTTCTATATCAATGTGGGGCACATAGAAGGAGGTTAAAGTAAGTAATTTATTAAACCAGTGCAAGAGGCAGGAGGGAAAATGTAATGACTTCTCAAGTTTCCTTGGTCTTCTCTGTGCATCTTTGCTCTGAAGACTTCAGCCAGGTGGCTTGATAGGGTATGGGCTTGTCAGGGTTAGGGTATGCTATGGGAAGCTCAGCAGTTCCCCAGCTTCACCCCAAATGCCTAATAAAGATACCCACTCATGAAAACTCATAACGACCGATCAGAGAAGTCTAAGAATTGAGGAACTTAGCTAAAAATCTTTATGGGCAGCCTTTTGTGAGAATACTGAAGAGGAAAACCAAGAAAGAGGATGCAAGCAGCAGTGTCGCCAAGTAGGCTGCCCTACTTACCTTGCTTAGGATCAGTACTAAGTCTTCTCTCAGACAAACCTAATGGAGTAGTGGCGTAAAGCTCAGACATTACAAAGAATTTAGTTCAGAGAATAGCTGAAAGTTACAAATGCTTATCAGAGTCAAGTTGTTTCCCTAGCTCGACTCTGCAGGTGCTTTAAGGAATGCCAGGAAAAAGCAAACATGTTACAATCATGCCATATTTTATATGTAAAATTGGAATTCCCTATGTTGAATCTGCTTGAAGATCAATTAGAAATGATTTCTTTATAAAAAGATTCACATCAGGATTTCTTCCAACAGTGTGTTTTAGAAGGGCTTTTCTCCATACGCAACTCCTCGTGAACGCACCTATTGGGCAAAGGCAGGAAGTCCTGTACAAAGACGGAAAGAAGTGATGATTTATGAAGAGCCAAGGAAAGCAAGAGTGAACTGAAGACGATTCTTTCCATTTGTTCAAGTGCCTTCTCCGTTGGTTCTCCTATGCTAACAACCAATCACAAGGAGAAAAAGTTACCCAGGGGCTGAAAGTATAAGTGTGGCTCCTGAATTGTCTGTTTGGAATCAGACATTGCAACAATGTTGCTATATGTGCAACAGAATCTCTGGTAATAAGTATTATGTTCGATAGTAGCTATATACTCTCATTAAACCTCTTAAATACTGATTCTAGGGACCCAGGCAGTTCACGTGTGGCAGCTATAGCTTTTTTGCTGCTGATAGAGGAGAAATTATAATTTAGAAAGGCAAGAAGGAAATGAAATTAGTTTCTATTAAAATTAAAGGAAAGGGCTTCCCTGGTGGTGCAGTGGTTGAGAGTCCGCCTGCCGATGCAGGGGACACAGGTTCGTGCCCCGGTCCGGGAAGATCCCACATGCCGCGGAGCGGCTGGGCCCGTGAGCCATGGCCGCTGAGCCTGCGCGTCTGGAGCCTGTGCTCCGCAACGGGAGAGGCCGCAACAGTGAGAGGCCCGCGTACCGGAAAAAAAAAAAATTAAAGGAAAGCATTAACTGACATCATTCAGACAAGTCAGAGCCATTAGGAGATCAAGTTGCATGTCTAAGATCATGAAGCCCACAGATAAAGCAATAAGTATGGAATCCATTTCTCTTCTAAATTTATCCGATATTACTTCAAAACCCTGCTAGAAACATAGTTCATTTCCTCATGCCCATTTCCTAGTTAGAGTTATAAAACTTTATATAAAAGACTGAAATTATCCTACATTGTAAGACACTTACAAAGTTGTTGTTTTGTATTTACTCCGGAGTTGTATCCTGGCCCCAAACACTGCATACAGTCAAAAGTAATTTTAAAACAAGCCAAGTCCTTACTTGTATTTCTTAACATTGAAATATGTCAGAGTCTCAGCAGGACATAGATGGCGTACTCAAAGGGTATAAGTCGGGAAGGTTTAATATAGGGCCCATTTTTACAGAGGGGTAGGCAGGGTAAGAGAAACCCACAAAGATATAGAGTGCCTGGGGACTAAGAACAGAGGGAAGCTGCTACTGCTTAGGATTGAAGGAGCCAGGGGACGGAAGTGGTGTTACTAGAACTCAGTGAGAGCTGTAGTCATGGAGAAGGGCTCCTCAACAGGAATCGTGGCTTTTGTCAAGGACTGCAGCCACTGCCCTAAGCATGGACAGGTTGGGTGTGAGGTGGGGAATCAATACCCTACCCAACTTCTCTTTCTTGCCATCCTTTGATCTTACGCTAGTGCCTCCCACTGACTGAATCTGATCCTAGCCCAGCTAGAGACCCAGGAGATGCGGTACCTGGAGCCTCCAGGGGTACAAAACAGAGCAGAGAAAGGTAAAGAATGACTCTGCAAGAACGAATGGAGAATAACCATCACAAATGTGAATAGGGATTCCTAAACCGCATCAACACTTCCTTGAAGTGTCCTTAAGATGTCCCATTTCTCTTTCATCCATTTCCTTCATAAATCACAGCTCTCCTCTCCATAACCCCTGAAAAACCCTCCGTCTCTCCACTCTACATGCCTCTTATTAATGTCTTATGCTGCTACTCTTCACCCTTGATTCATTCTGTGTCACAGAACCCCAAGAGTAAATCTGATCAGGCAGAACCCCAGGATCTTTCCAGGATGCAGGAAAAGAAGAGACTGACACATACCACACTAGAATTCTCTTTAGCAAACAGGAGGGAAACACTAGAGGACTTCATTTATTAATCACTTTTGTCCTTTTACGGTAAGGTTTTCTAAAATTCTAACCCCACCACCCATTCCTTACCATCATAATTAGTATACCTTTAAAGTGTCCTTATTCTTTTTTCTTTTCATCCTTAAAACACATGCATACACTCAAACATATACAATGCTGTACAATTCCATTAAGATCTCAAGCTCATTAATTAGAATGATACCTCTGATGGAAGCCAGGGTTGCTTTCTGCTAACACTTTCACACTGAGTGGTACCATGTCCGTCCTGAGCCCAAATGGCTTTTCAGGTTGCTAAAGGGAGTTTTTCCTCATCATCGAAGTGAAATGCCAGGCTTATAATAACCACTGCCTGGAGACAGGAGCTAACAATCTATTACACCAAACCCTGAGAATCAATTAAACTACTTTATTGAATCAATGAGTCAAACTTTCATCAAGCATCCTCTCTAAGTCCCTGAAGCAGAGCCATCATTTCCTTGGATATCCATTTATCTCAGTGTTTTTCCTCTTTTTCAATTCTCCCATATATCTGTCCATTTTCTATTTTGGCAAAAGATACATGGTATATTTATTTGTTAGGCCAGGGAAGTGGCTGTTAGCATAAGACCACAAAATAAAATTTTTAGTGAAGAAGAGAACCATATGGTGAAGTTGGGAGGAGGAAGAAATAAAATACCTAAGGACTTTATTATTCTAAGAATAAATTATTAAGAAATATTTAAAATACACTAAAACAGCACAAAATCTTGTTTAAGGAAACAAAACTGCACAAGTATAAAAGAAGCCATGTTACCAAATATGAAGACTCAGTATTACACAAATGTTCATTTTTCCAAATTACTGTATACATTGAACACAATTTTAAAAACACTGAGGGACTTCCCTGGTGGTGCAGTGGTTAAGACTCCACCCTCCCAATGCAGGGGGCCCGGGTTCATTCCCCGGTCAGGGAACCAGATCCCACACACATGCCGCAACTAAGAGTTCACATGCCGCAACTAAGGAGCCCATGTGCTGCAACTAAGGAGGTGGTGAGCCACAACTAAGGAGCCCACCTGCCACAACTGCCACAGCTAAGACCCTGCATAAATAAATAAATATTTTAAAAATAAATAAAAGCAGTGAAATTTACTCTGGAACTTAAAATGAATCTTGTGCTTATAAACACAGGAAAAATAAACATTTGTGATCCATCAAGAAAATTGTGTAAAAAAAATTAGAGGGTTCTTGTATCAAAAAATAACTTTAAAAGCATAATATTACCACAGAAGGAGTCAACTCAATGAAACAATAGAGACTTTTGAGAGATATTATCAGATATAAATATATATATATATGATTAAAATGTCATGTCAATTTAATAAGAATAGTGTCATATATGACGTTTAAAAAAAAATCCAGCAAACCAACAAAACTTTATGTAAGGAAAAACTATGAAGAAACTTGAAGTCAAATGACAAATCAAAAAAAAAAGCCCTAATCTGTAAACCACTATTACAAATCAAAAAGGAGTAACATTTCCCCCAAATTGGTAACTATATGAATTTTAAAAAGAAATGCAGAAGGCAAACAGAGGACAAGATAAAACATGAAAAAGTTCAATCTCACAAATAATAGTGACATAAATAGAGACACAATTTTCAATTAAATTCATGGAACATTACAAATTGTAATAACTAGTGTCGGCAATGGAATGGGGAACGGGAATGTTGATAGGCTGAAATTGGGAGAGTGATCTGGTGAGTCTCTGGAGGCATTTTGGCAGAATGTACCAAAAAACCTTAAAAATATACATCAGCTGGGACACAGCAATTCTGCTTCTAGGAATTTGTCTGAAGGAAAAAAATCATGTTAATTTATAGAGATTTAGCTACTAGAATGCTCATTTCAGTGTTACATGTGACACCAAAAATGATTCCTTTTATTTTCTTTCTATCTCCTTTCCCTACATTTCTATAATGAACAGTTACTTTTGTTATAGGAGAAAAATAACTGTTGTTTATGAGCAGACCTAAATAAACAAGGGAGCCATGATGATTTAATGGAAAGAACACTGAGCTAGTCACCAGAGATGGTGGATTCCAAAACTAGATGGACATCAGAAGCACCTGAACGACTCGTTTTTAAAGATCATCTTTATTTGAGAATGTGTCAGTTTTGGCTTCTACCCTCTGCTACTTGATTACCCATCACTCCCATGGCTGTTAACAAGCCAAGCTTGGTGGTGACGTCTTCTAGCATCATCCCTGGCCTGCAGAAGAGAGCCACCTTTTAACCTTTTAGTGATGCTAGTGCCACTCTCACTAGCACATTCCTGAGGTCCTTGGTGAATTCTTGAGGTCCTTTGAGTTCCCCTGTGGAACATAATTATCTGGTGGTTTTTATGGCCCCACTTAATACATCTCTTACAATATCCCCACTTTCCTGAGCTTTTTTATTCTTTCCTCTACCATCTGCCAGGGTAACTCTGGCATTTCCACTTCCTACAACATAAGATGTATCTTTCTCCAGGTTTCTAAGAGACACACTAAGTGAATTTGTAACACTCACAGGGGTCCTTGCCAGGTGTTAAATCCTGTGCCCTAAGAAAATACCCTGAGTCAATTAATTCTTGATAACTCATTCTTAAATTCCACCTCTCTTGTAGAAGCATCCGCAAAATTCAATCCCAGGGAGTACGATGGCTTTTACAGGACATGCTAACAAATTCTTGCAGCCCCTTCAGAGTATAATCTCTTTCCTCCTTCTCAGACCCACCACATCCTGAGCTAGGTTACCCTGGGATTTAACCCATTACTGTCCTGGCAACCAGGAGAGGAGATGCATGATCCTTTTAATGTGCTGTTGCATTCTGTTTGCTAGTATTCTCTTGAGGATTTTTGCATCTATGTTCATCAGAGATATTGGCCTGTAGCTTTCTTGTTTTGTGACATCTTTGTCTGGCTTTGGTATCAGGGTGATGGTGGCCTCGTAGAATGAGTTTCAGAGTGTTCCTCCCTCTGCTATATTTTGGAAGAGTTTGAGAAGGATAGGTGTTAGCTCTTCTCTAAATGTTTGATAGAATTTGCCTGTGAAGCCATCTGGTCCTGGGCTATTGTCTGTTGGAAGATTTTTAATCACAGTTTCAATTTCAGTGCTTGTGATTGGTCTGTTCATATTTTCTATTTCTTCCTGGTTCATCCTCGGAGGGTTGTGCATTTCTAAGAATTTGCCCATTTCTTCCAGGTTGTCCATTTTATTGGCATAGAGTTGCTTGTAGTAATCTCTCATGATTTTTTTTATTTCTGCAGTGTCAGTTGTTATTTCTCCTTTCTCATTTCTAATGCTGTTGATTTGAGTCTTCTCCCTTTTTTTCTTGATGAGTCTGGCTAATGGTTTATCAATTTTGTTTATCTTCTCAAAGAACCAGCTTTTAGTTTTATTGATCTTTGCCATCATTTCCTTCATTTCTTTTTCATTTATTTCTGACCTGATCTTTATGATTTCTTTACTTCTGCTAACTTTGGGGTTTTTTTGTTCTTCTTTCTGTAAGTGCTTTAGGTGTAAGGTTAGGTTGTTTATTTGAGATGTTTCTTGTTTCTTGAGGTAGGATTGTATTGCTATAAACTTTCCTCTTAGAACTGGTTTTGCTGCATCCCATAGGTTTTGGGCCGTCGTGTTTTCATTGTCATTTGTTTCTAGGTATTTTTTCATTATCTCTTTGATTTCTTCAGTGATATCTTGGTTATTTAGTAGTGTATTGTTTAGCCTCCATGTGTTTGCATTTCTTACATTTTTTTCACAGTAATTGATGTCTAGTCTCATAGCATTGTGGTCAGGAAAGATACTTGATATGATTTCAATTTTCTTAAATTTATCAAAGCTTGATTTGTAACCCAAGGTATGATCTCTCCTGGAGAATGTTCCATGAGCACTTGAGAAGAAAGTGTATTCTGTTGTTTTTGGATGGAATGTCCTATAAATATCAATTAAGTCCATCTTGTTTAATGTGTCATTTAAAGCTTGTGTTTCCTTATATATTTTCATTTTGGATGATCTGTCCATTGGTGAAAGTGGGGTGTTAAAGTCCCCTACTATTATTGTGTTACTGTCGATTTCCTCTTTTATGGCTGTTAACATTTGCTTTATGTATTGAGGTGCTCCGATGTTGGGTGCATAAATATTTACAATTGTTATATCTTCTTCTTGGATCGATCCCTTGATCATTATGTAGTGTCCTTCTTTGTCTCTTGTAACAGTCTTTATTTTAAAGTCTATTTTGTCTGATATGAGGATTGCTACTCCAGCTTTCTTTTGATTTCCATTTGCATGGAATATCTTTTTCCATCCCCTCACTTTCAGTCTGTATGTGTCCCTAGGTCTGAAGTGGGTCTCTTGTAGACAGCATATATATGGGTCTTGTTTATGTATCCATTCAGCCAGTCTGTGTCTTTTGGTTGGAGCATTTAATGCATTTACATTTAAGGTAGTTATCAATATGTATGTTCCTATTACCATTTTCTTAATTGTTTTGGGTGTGTTATTGTATGTCTTTTCCTTCTCTTGTGTTTCCTTCCTAGAAAAGTTCCTTTAACATTTGTTGTAAAGCTGGTTTGGTGGTGTTGAATTCTCTTAGCTTTTGCTTTTCTCTAAAGATTTTAATTTCTCCATCGAATCTGAATGAGATCCTTGCTGAGTAGAGTACTCTTGGTTGTAGGTTTTTCCCTTTCATCACTTTAAATATGTCCTGCCACTCCTTTCTGGCTTGCAGAGTTTCTGCTGAAAGATTGGCTATTAACCTTATGGGGATTCCCTTGTATGCTATTTGTTGTTTTTCCCTTGCTGCTCTTTATATGTTTTCTTTGTATTTAATTTTTGACAGTTCGATTAATATGTGTCTTGGCGTGTTTCTCCTTGGATTTATCCTGTATGAGACTCTCTGTGCTTCCTGGACTTGACTATTTCCTTTCCCATATTAGGGAAGTTTTCAACTATAATCTCTTCAAATATTTTCTCAGTCCCTTTCTTTTTCTCTTCTTTTTCTGGAACCCCTATAATTCGAATGTTGGTGCATTTAATGTTGTCCCAGAGGTCTCTGAGACTGTCCTCAGTTCTTTTCATTCTTTTTTCTTTATTCTGCTCTGCAGTAGTTATTTCCATTATTTTATCTTCCAGGTCACTTATCTGTTCTTCTGCCTCAGTTATTCTGCCATTGATCCCTTCTAGAGTACTTTTAATTTCATTTATTGTGTTGTTCATCGTTGCTTGTTTCATCTTTAGTTCTTCTAGGTCCTTGTTAACTGTTTCTTGCATTTTCTCCGTTCTATTTCCAAGATTTTGGATCATCTTTAGTATCATCATTCTGAATTCTTTTTCAGGTAGTCTGCCTATTTCTTGTTCATTTGTTAGGCCTGGTGGGTTTTTGCCTTGCTCTTTCATCTGCTGTGTGTTTCTCTGTCTTCTCATTTTGCTTAACTTACTGTGTTTGGGTTCTCCTTTTTGCAGGCTGCAGGTTCGTAGTTCCCATTGTTTTTGGTGTCTGCCCCCAGTGGTTAAGATTGGTTCAGTGGTTTGTGTAGGTTTCCTGGTAGAGGGGACTGGTGACTTTGTTCTGGTCTTGAGGCGCGATCTTGTCTTTCTGATGGGCAGGACCGTATCCATTGGTGTGTTTTGGGGTGTATATGACCTTATTATGATTTTCGGCAGCCTCTCTGCTAGTGGGTGAGGTTGTGTTCCTGTCTTGCTAGTTGTTTGGCATAGGATATCCAGCACTGTAGCTTGCTGGTCGTTGAGTGGAGCTGGGTCTTAGTGTTGAGATGGAGATTTCTGGGAGAGCTTTCGCCATTTGATATTATGTGGGGCTGGGAGGTCTCTGGTGGACCAATGTCCTGAACTCAGCTCTCCCACCTCAGAGGCATGGGCCTGACACCTGGCCAGAGCACGAAGACCCTGTCAGCCACAGAAGAGAAGGGAGAAAGAAAGAAAGAAAGAAAAACATAAAATGAAATAAATGTATTAAAATTTTTTAAATTTTAAATTATTAAAAATTAAAAAGTAATAAAAAAGAAAGAAAGAGGAGAGAAACCAAGCCAAAAAAACAAATCCACCAATGATAACAAGTGCTAAAAACTATACAGAAAAATAAACAGACAGACAGAACCCTAGGAAAATGGCAGAAGCGAAGCTATACAGACAAAGTCACACAAAGAAGCATACACATACACACTCATAAAAGAGAAAAAGGAAATATATATTTATATATTTTTTTTAAAAAAAGGAGGAGAGAGAGCAACCAAATCAATAAACAAATCTACCAATGATTACAAACTCTAAATACTAAACTAAGATAAACATAAAACCAGAAACATATTAGATGCGGAAAGCAAACCCCAAGCCTACAGTTGCTCCCAAAGTCCACTGCCTCAATTTTGGAATGATTCATCGTCTATTCAGGTATTCCAGAGATGCAGGGTACATCAAGTTGATTGTGGAGCTTTAATCCGCTGCTCCTGAGGCTGCTGGGAGAAATTTCCCTTTCTCTTCTTTGTTCGCTCAGCTCCTGGGGTTCAGCTTTGGATTTGGACCCGCCTCTGCGTGTAGGTCGCCTGAGGGCATCTGTTCTTCACTCAGACAGGAAGGGGTTAAAAGAGCAGCTGATTCGGGGACTCTGGCTCACTCAGACGGGGGGGGGGGGGGGGGAGGGGGGAGGGGCATGGAGTGTGGGAAGAGCCTGCGGAGGCAGAGGCCGGTGTGACGTTGCACCAGCCTGAGGCGGGCTGTGTGTGCTCCCGGGAAAGCTGTCCCTGGATCACGGGACCCTGGCAGTGGCAGGCTACACAGGCTCCCGGGAGGGGAGGTGTGGAGAGTGACCTGTGCTTGCACACAGGCTTCTTGGTGGCTGCAGTAGCAGCCTTAGCATTTAATGCCCGTCTCTGGTGTCCGCGCTGATAGCCACAGCTCCCGCATGTGGCTCATTTAGGCCTCTCAGGATGGTGAGTGCTGGTCGACACCAATCATCTGTGTGGAATCTCTCCACTTTGCCCTCTGCACCCCTATTGCTGCACTCTCCTCTATAGCTTCGAAGCTTCCCCCTCTGCCACCCCCAGTCTCCACCAGTGAAGGGGCTTCCTAGTGTGTGGAAACTTTTCCTCCTTTGCAGCTCCCTCCCAGAGGGGCAGGTCCTGTCCCTATTCTTTTGTCTCTGTTTTTTCGTTTTCTTTTGCCTTACCCAGGTACATGGAGAGCTTTTTACCTTTTGGGAAGTCTGAGGTCTTCTGCCAGCATTCAGTAGCGGTTCTGTAGGAGTTGTTCCACATGTAGATGTATTTCTGATGTATTTGTGGGGAGGAAGGTGATCTCCATGTCTTACTCCTCTGCCATCTTGAAGGTCTCCTCCAAAAAATAAATATTCTGTAAAATCCCCAGAGGTCAAAGTGGAAATCACAAGGGAAATGAGAAAATATTCTGAGTTGAAGTATAACAGAAACACAACATACCAGAATTCATGAGACAGCTAAAGCAGTGCTGAGAGGAAAATTTATAACATTTAAGGCTTATAATATAAAAGAAGGAAAATCTATCAATGACTTAAGATTTCACCAAAAAACAAAACAAAACAAAAACTAGCTAAAGAAGAGCAAATTTAAGAAAAAGCAAGGAGAAGGAAAAATACAAAAATAAGAGCAGTGAAAATGGCAACAAAAATCAGTAGAGAGAATCAATGAAATGAAAAGTAATTTCCTTGAAGAAATCAATAAAATTGATAAACTAGCTGAAATGACCAAAAAAAGACACCAATTACAAATATAAGAAATGACAGAGAAGAAGTCACTATAGACAATGCAAATATTAAGAGGATAATAAGGGATACTTCAAACAATGGTGTGACAATAAATAAATTTTACAACTTAGATGAAATGGATGAATTCCTCAAAAGATATGAGCTTCCAAAGCTCACTGAAGGAAACAGTGATAACTTGAATAGTGCTGTTATCCAAAGAAATTGAATTTGTAATTTAAAAACTTCTGACAAAGAAAAATCCTAGTCCAGATGGCTTCTCTGGCAAATCTTAACACACATTTGAGGAAAGAATAATAACAATTCCACACAAATTCCTCCAAAATATGTAACAAAAGGAAACCCTTTCTAACTCGATTTATGAGATCAGCATTACGCTAAGGAAACCAGACGAAAACATTTCAACAAAAGAAAACTACACAAGAATATCCCTAACATGAATGTAAAATCTTCAACAAAACACAAAATAGACACAAAACACAAAAAAATAGAATCCAACAGTATATTAAAACAGATAATGCATTATGACAAAGTGGGGTTTATCTCAGGAATACAAGGCTAGTTCAATATTCAAATCCCAATCAGAGGAATTCACCATATCAACTGACAAAAGAAGAAAACCATATCATCATCTCAATAGATGAAGAAAAAGCCTTTAACAAAATTTTACATCTATTCATGATAAAAAAGATAACTCCCAGAAATCTAACAGTAGAAAGGAACTTCCTCAGTCTGATAAAGGCTATCTCTAAAAAAATTTTCATTTCTCCATTGATGATCTAATTTCACTATTTCTTTAGTCACAGAAAAAATTTATTTTTCAGTTTATACTGAACCATGACTTTTATTCACATGCTAAAAATTCACCATAATCTTTTGAGATATTGGATTAATGGGGAATATTCTAACCTTACCAATGATTAAACATCACACCAGACAGTCTAGAACCTCTTTAGCATGTATAATTTCCCCAGAAAATAAATGTCATTTCAATTTGTTGGGACAGACATGAGGCTACACAGATTGATATAGGAGACTAGGAAGTCTAAACAGCATTTTTTTTTTTTTTAGATTTTTAACTAGTTCGTATGCTTTCATATCACCTCAACTTTTACCCATGCTTTCTGTGGTACTCGGGACCTCCAATCAAAGTCTTGCTTAAGTTTGACAAAGAAAGATTAGTTCAGGTCTTATCATTATTCCCCTCTATAGCTACTTAGGCTTCAGTTCTTTATGTTCTAAGTCATTTACCAATCTTCTATCTACTGTAGATCTTTCAGATTTTTGTTTATTTATCTCTCGTGCTGTAGTCTTCTCTCCTGTTCTCTTTGTGGTTATGGTTTATATGTGTCTTATTTCTTTGTTGCTGTTTTTAATGGGATTTAAGGTAGTAGCATAGATAACCACATGTTTTCATCTGCCATTTTTTATAACTTTACTGTGGTATAGTTTATATAACATAAAATTTACCCACTCTAAGTGTAGATTTCAATGATTTTAGTAAATTTACAGTTGTCTAGTTTTACAACATTTCCATCCCTCCAAAAAGTTCCTTCATGTCCATGTGTAGTCAATACCCACCCCCAGACCCAACCCCAGGCAACCAGTGAACTATTCTGTCTCTACAGATTTATCTTCTCTGGAAATTACATATAAATAGAATCATACAATATATAATCTTTTGCATTTGGCTTTTTCTCACTTAGCATTATGTTTTTGAGATTCATTCATGTTGTGGAATGTATCAGTAGTCTATTTCTTTTTATTGATGAATACTTTTGCAATAAAACCACATTTTGTTTATCCTTTCACCAATTGATTGATAGATATTTGGATTGTAGCTATTATGAAAAAATACTTCTGTAAACATTCCCCCACAAGTCTTTGTGGAAATATGTTTTCATATCTCTCAGATAGGTATATAGGCATATATACTGTTTTTAAAAGTGTTTTTAAAAGTGGATGCAGCATTTTACATTTCCACCAGCAATGTATGACCACTCTAGGGTTTGCATTTTACTGGTGTATCACTGTGATTTTAATTTGCATTTTCATAATGAGTAATGATGTTGAACATTTTTTCATGTTTTTATTCACCCATTCCTATATCTTTTTTGCTGAAATATCTGAATCTTTTGAGCATTTCTTAATTGTGTTTCCTTCTTATTATTGAGATATGAGTAATTATTCTTGATACCACTTCTTTAGCAGATATAAGACTTGCAAATGTTTTTCTTCCAGTTTATGGGTTGCCTTTTCATTTTATCAATGTTTTCTATTGAAACACAAAACCTTTCTATTTATGTAAAGTGCAATTTATCAATCTTTTCTTTTATGGATCATGCATTTGGTGTCATATTTATGTGCTTACCTAATCCAGGGTCACAAAGATTTTATGCCAAAAGTATTATAGTTTGATATCTCACATTTTGGTATGATATATTTTGAATCACTTTTTTGTGTTTTGTGTGGAGTAATGGTATATTTTTTTTTTACATGTGCTACCCAATTGTCTCAGGACCACTTGTTGAAAAAACTATCTTTTCTCTATCAAATTGACTTCTCAACTCTGTCAAACATCAATTGACCATAAATGTAAAGGTATTTTGAGAATTTCAGTTCTGTGCCATTAATTGATATGCCTATTTGTACACCACTCCCATACTGTCTTTACTAATGTAGTAACTTATGAATTGGGAAGTGTGAGCCCTCCAGCTTTGTTCTTTTTTAATGTTGTTTTGGTTATTCTGGGTCACTACATTTCCCTATGAATTTCAGTGATACTTTGTCAATTTCTGCAAAAATGCCAATTGAGAATTTGATTGCAGTGAATCTATAAATCAATTTGCCACCTAATGTTAAAACTTAAAATGCATGAACATGGAATGTCTGTCCATTTGTTTGTCTTCTTTAATTTCTGCCAACAATGTTTTACAGTTTTCAGATACAAGACTTGCACTTCTTCTGTTAAATTTGTTCCTAAGCATTTGTTTTCTTTTTGATGTTGTTGTGAGTGAAATTTTCTTAATTTTATTTTTGGATTATTCATTGCCTTACATGAAACACTCTTTGATGGTCACTCCCAGCCCTTTCCTGTAAAATGCTAATTGCATGTTAGTGTGTGAACATGTACATAAATATAGCTTCCAGGACTGTTTGCAATAACTCCATATACCCTCTCCCTGAGAAATCCAAGGCCCAATGCTTAAGAATTACTTTCATATAAACAACTAGGTACATTAAAATGGGATTTTAAAAAAGAATAAATATTGCTCTCTGAATTTAGATGCAGATTTTGTGAATTTAGATTATCTTAGTTGGTTTAATTCCTGACAATCAACTTTTATTAAAGAATATAGCTAGGCTTTAGAGTTATAATAAGTAGACAGGCTGAGAGATGGAAATAAAATTATTCTGATTGGGTACATCTGTGTAATAACCTATAAATCTGTTTGGTCTTCGCTCATGATAATAGAGTTCTTGTTATGACATAATATTACAAAACTTTTTACATGTCTGTACACAACTTCTCAGCTTCCTATGGCCACAGTAACATGTAAGCAATTACAAAATCTCAGTGGCATAAATGGTAAGTATCTTTTTAGCTCACAACACTGGGTCAACTAATCTAGGCTGGACCCTGCTGAACAGATCTGCTAATCTCAATTTTGCTTGCTTATACATCTAGGGGTTGGTTTATCTATGTTGAGCTCAGCTAGGCAGCTCTTTTTATCTCAGATGTGTTTGCTCACACATCCGGTGGTTGTTTGATCTAGTCTGGGATACACTAGGCAGCTCTGCTAACGTCAGATATGCTTGTTCACACACCTGGGAGTTGGCTGATCTAAGACCGGCTCAGCTGTGGTAGAAACTCTGCGTCACTTTTCTCTCATCCTCCTTTGGGGTTCAGTGAGCTATCCTGAGCTCGCCACGTTCTTTCAGCAACAGCAGATGCTCAAGAGCAAGTGGAAAGAAACAAAACTGAGTTATTGGTAGTGAGGTAGATGGACCTAGAGTCTGTCATACAGAGTGAAGTAAGTCAGAAAGAGAAAAACAAATACCGTATGCTAACACATATATATGGAATCTTAAAAAAAATGGTTCTGAGGAACCTAGGGGCAGGACAGGAATAAAAACGCAGACATAGAGAATGGACTTGAGGACACGGGGAGGGGGAAGGGTAAGCTGGGACGAAGTGAGAGAGTGGCATGGACATATGTACACTACCAAATGTAAAATGGATGGCTAGTGGGAAGCAGCCACATAGCACAGGGAGATCAGCTCAGTGCTTTGTGACCACCTGGAGGGGTGGGATAGAGAGGGTGGGAGGGAGATGCGAGAGGGAGGGGATATGGGGATCTATGTATACGTATAGCTGATTCACTTTGTTATACAGCAGAAAATAACACAACATTGTAAAGCAACTATACTCCAATAAAGATGTTAAAAAAAAAAAGAGCAGGGGCTTCCCTGGTGGCGCAGTGGTTGAGAGTCCACCTGCCGATGCAGGGGACGCGGGTTCGTGCCCCGGTCCGGGAGGATCACACATGCCTCAGAGCGGCTGGGCCCGTGAGCCATGGCCACTGAGCCTGCGCGTCCGGAGCCTGTGCTCCGCAACGGGAGAGGCCACGACAGTGAGAGGCCCGCGTACCGCAAAAAAAAAAAAAAAAAAATGAGCAAGTGGAAAAATGCAAGCCTCTTGAGGGCTACGTTTGGAATTGGCTCACTGTTACTTCCAGCTTATTCTACAGTCCAAGGCAAATCACACAGTTCTACTCAAGTTTGAGTTTGGGAGGACACTGCTGCACCATGGGCATATGGAAGGATGAGGAATTTGAAGCAAATAATACAATCTACAACGTAACTTTAGAAATAACTGACTATTAAAATTCTGAAATCATTATGAATCTGTCAGGATTATTCAAACCCATACTTGAGAGTCTCACCCTCAGACCCTCTCAAAATGACCTCCAAAACTGCCAACTCAGTATGAGAGTCAGAGACTACTGAATGTCTTAGTATCTGTGCCTTTGTTCTGCTTTCTGCAATTTAAGTAAATACATGCATTTCTAATACAGGGCTACACTGGTGTGCCGACCTATACAGTATGCCCTGAACTACAGACATCTATCTAAATGATGCTTTGGAATATCACAACTAATATATTTAATTTGATAAGAAAAACAAATGGCTTTGTGCTTTTGAAACTGTGCTCTAAGCATTTGTTAGCCCTTTGTACACTGCTCCCTCTGTTATCCGCCTCTAATGGATATATGTTTCAACACTCCCTAAGCCTCTTGTGTTGAGGAGACTCTGAGTAGGATGTTCAGCAGTTGGCATATGATTCCTAGTTGGCAAGATTACAAATAATCACTAAATGGTAGAAAAAATCTCAGTGTGTCACAAAAAGAGAAAAAAAATTGACATGTAATTAGACTGTACTCACTTAGTAAATTATATTGGGAGCAAAGGAAAATTGCATTTTGAACAAATATATCAAGAAGCTAGTATTTTACTCTAATTTGTAGTTTGACTATGGGTTTCAATCCAACTGTGACTACGAAATTATTTCACCCAGTGAACTCTAAATATAGGAAAAAATGGAAAACAAGAATCAATTTATGTAAACTTGAAATTTCTTACAAATATTCTTCTGTTATTAAACCAAAAATAAACCTAACATTATTTCATAGTCTGAAACGCCATAAGAAGTCACATGACACTCAGATAATACCATGTCTACAGAATGTTGTGAAACTTAGGAGAATCATAAGTTTAGGTATAGTCAGATATATGTTTGGATAAGAACAAACAATTGGCTCAGTACAAATCCTCATCTATTCACAGATCTGTTGATTCACTAGGGAACTGGTCATAGTTCCTTTTGAATAATTCATTTTAACAACTGCTTATTGGGTCCTCATCAGGTACAACACCCGTGATAAGTGTTGTGTGCATCATCCAGACATGTCTTTGGAAGACTCAAGTCCAAAAAGGGAGAGAGACACTTAGAGAAATACTAATGAAAGAACTAACATTTATTGAGTGATTACTGGGCACTGTGTTATGGTAATTATGTCATTTAATCCTCACCACCCTCCTATGACAGAGGTATTATCATTATTCCCATTTTACAGATGAGGGAACAGAGGTCCCTTAAAATGGTTAATTAACTGGTGCATCGTTTCACAGCTAGTAAAAAAGGCAGAGCTTCAATTTGAACACAGTTCTTTTGGACTCAGTAGTAATCACCATTGTCTAATAGGTGATAAGTGCTCCTCAAAGAAAAGTGATACATTAAATATTATGGAAGGGAGCCAGAAAGGGGTGGGGTGTGGTGAGGAATGGAATTCTAGGCAGAGAGATACATGAGCAAAGCTAAAGCTCTACAGATGATATTCAGGCAATGGCAAGGAATTCTGGCATAGCTGGTGTGTTCAGGGTGTGAAGGGGAGGGAAAATGCAGGGAAAGGAGCCTGGAATACAAGTTTGGGGCGAATTTGTCCCAGGTTTTGAATGCTTTACATAGGAAATTGGGCTTTATTTTTTAAAGCAGTGGGCTGCCATAGAAAGTGTTTTAGAAAGGGGGTGATGAGTTTTAAATTATGAGATCTCTGTGCTGCCATGTGCTATTATTCAGAAAACTGCAAGTTTCCATTACTGTGGCATGCTGGCCCCGGGGTGGATGGGGAAGAAAGTCAGCTTGAAAAGCCCAGGCTTGGGCCAATTTCAGTACTAAATATATAGTGAAACTATCACATCAGTGCTATATTAATCTCCATATGTAGATATTTGTAAAAGCTGGGCCATTTGAAAGTTATTTCTCAAATGGATAAAATTGATAGTAAACATTCAGAAATCACACTTTTGGGAAATGCATGAGTTATAAAGTGAAAGAAATATACCATCTATATAGAGGTGACTTGCAAAATGAATTGTTTAGTGAGGTGATGAGATACCACATTAGGACCAAAAATAAACTTTTCTATTCCATTGAAGTTCTTTTTTGTTTTGTTACTTCCAGAACTCCCATCCTGACTCCCTCATGGTCCTAGCTCAATGTTTTGCACATACTGATCTCTCTGCCTGAAAAACCTTTTCCCTGTCTCTTTTCTTGATTCAGTCTTAATGGTCATGCAAAACTTGGGTTGGTCATCACCACCTGCTCCAGTAAGCTACCCTAGCATGTTTTCCCTACTCCATTCTTAATTAGGTGTACATGTTGTGAGCAACCAAAGCCTCTTGTTCTCACTTCCAGCTTCTCTTATAGTCCCTCTTATACTGGATTGCAGTATTCTGTTTACTTTTCCATGTCCCAATGACTGTGAGCTCCATGAATTAAAGGATAGGTCCCCGTCTTTTGTATTATTTTTCCACGTGACTACATATGCAATAAAAGTATGTTGATTGTGACTTCAAATTATATTACAAAGTGATCATAATCAAAACAGTATGGTACTGGCATAAAAACAGACATATAGACCAATGGAACAGAATAGAGAACTCAGAAATAAACCCATGCATTTACGGTCAATTGATATTCACCACAGGACAGTAGAACTGAGTTCTTTATATATATATATACTTTTAAAATATTGGGGTTTCCCTGGTGGTCCAGTGGCTAAGACTCCACACTCCCAATTCAGGGGGCCTGGATTTGATCCCTGGTCAGGGAACTAGATCCCACATGCCACAACTAAAGATTCCGCATGCCACAACAAAAGATCATGCCACAACTAAAGATCCCATGTGCCGCAACTAAGACCCAGTGCAGCCAAATAAATAAATTTAAATATATAATTTAAATCTTATAATTTAACTCTTGTTATATAGAATAGCATGATGAATAAAGTAAAGAAATTAAAGGCCCTTTCCTACCAACAAAACACGAAGAAACAGGAGATTACATTTTCATATGGTGTACTGAGTTGACTTACTTTATGTAATATTTTAAAAGTTTTTTGCATTAGCTATCTCTTCAAAAAGACATTATCAACATAGCTTCCCTTCATATTGTATTAGTGTTCTCTTAAAATCCAAGCATTTCTTTTTAAGACATCCTCAAGGATGAACATGGTTTAGTTACAAGGAGAGAAGCCAACAGAAATACTTTTGGCACTGAAAGTTTGCACTCTGCCAGAGTATAATTTATTCCTGGATTCACATAGTTAAGAGTATATATATTCTCTTCACAGAGCACATTGTTTACTACATCCCCATAAAGATGAAGGGAAGAAAGGTTAAATAACACACAAAGCCCATGATTTTCATATTTTGCAGAAGAAATGAGCATTCATTCATTCAACTAACCTTTGACTACCTTACAAATACCACAGTTGTGGGTTGGATTCCCTAGGGAGCCAGTTCTGAGTTGGACGTCAATGTGCAGGATGTTTACTAAGTAGTGCCTTTGAGATAAACACCTATGGAAGGGAGAAGAAAGGAAACAGGAGTGGGCAGTGGGAGATCTCAAATTATGATGCAGCCCAATGATAGCCTTGTCCAACCCCACAGGGATCTCTGAAGCTATAGTTGCCCTTCAGAATTGCCATCCCCAAGAATGGATATCACCAGGCCTGTATATTTCTAAATCAGTTACTCACTGTGTCTCTACCTTGGGGGGGGATGTGACCTTGAACAAAGCAGCTCTGTGTAGCTGAGATGTTTCCTGAAGGGGCTGACAACTGAAGGCTTTCTGCTGAGAGTACTCCCAACAACTAGGGGAATAAGTCCTTCACTGAAGGGGGATCTGGGTGGCACGTCATCTTGTCTACCATAGCTATGCACTACACCAGGAAACACGAAAATAGGTACAACTCTTACCCTTGGAAAGGTCAAAGTCTGGTAGGGTAGATTGTCTTGGAAACACACAAACAAATATAGTATTTTATTTGTTTTGTGGTTATGGTATTTAAGACATTGTTACAAACACTTCACATATATTATCTCTTTTAATCCCCACCAGGACCCAGCATGGGTGGTACTATTAATACAATAAGTCCCCTATATACGGACCTTCAAGTTGCAAACTTTCAAAGATGCAAACGTGCGTTCGCATGTCCAATCACGTAAGTTAGTTCATGTGTCAGGTGTACATTGTCACGTGCGTGCATCCTCTACAAGTGGTTGTGCTTTTGTGTACTTTACTTTTGTGTGAAAAGTATTATAAACCTAGTACAGTACCGCACTACATAGCCGATTGTGTTAGTTGGGTACCTAGGCTAACTTTTCTGGACTTGCAAACAAATTGGAAGTATGAACTCGCTCTTGGAGTGGAACTTATTCATATGTAGGGGGCTTACTGTATCTCCATTTAACAGAGGAGGAAAAAGAACCTATGGTAAAATGACTGGCCCAAGGTCTAATGGTAAGTGGCTGATGGACACAGGATTCAAACTGTTTCAGTTTGACTTAAGTCTGATAAGTGATAAAACAGTGGGTACCATAGAAACAGACACAAAAAACAGAATCAACTTTGTTCGCATAACTCTGTTTCAAAGAGCAGAATCATTTCTAAAGAGATAAATTAGGAGTTGGGATTAATATATACACACTACTATATATAAGATAGGTAAACAACAAGGGCCTACTGTATACCACAGGGAACTATACTCAATATCTTGTAACAACCTGTAAGGGAAAAGAATCTGAAAATGAGTGTGTGTGTATGTGTGTATATATATGTGTGTGTGTGTGTGTGTGTGTGTGTGTGTGTGTGTGTATATATATATATATATATATATATATATATATATCCGAATCACTTTGCTGTACACTTGAAACTAACACAACATTGTAAATTAACTATACTTCAATTAAAAGATTAAAAAGAATAAAAAATAAAGTGCAATGGAGACAATGTCAGTTCTTTGTTTTAAAGCCTCCAATGACTACTCATTGCCTTTTTAGGACAAAGCCAAACTCATCAGCATGTGGTTTTCCAATGCACTTTATGAGGTAGCCATTCTAGCTCTTCACCCTTATCTTTTATTAATTGCTATGGCCTCTCGCATCCCTCACCCCCTCATTCACCCACACTGTCAGATCGAAAAACTTGAAGTTTCATTACCAAGTAAGTTCATGTTCTCTTAAACTTATGAGCCTTTGCACACACAGCTCCCTCTTCCAGGAATGATTTTACCAGGATGATCCATGATCATCCAACCAATTCCTATATGTTCCTGAAGGCTCATTTCAAGTGCTACCGCCTCTCTGAAGCCTTCCTCAAGTTTCCCAGGTAAAGTAAATCATTTCCTCCTCTTCATGCCCCACTGTAACTCATGCATAAGTTTACTGTAGTCCCATCACACTGTTTTATAATTATTTATACGCATTGCTACTTCTTTCACCTGAAAACAAGGATTGTGTTTTACTTATCTTCAGATTTCTAGGTTCTAGCTGTTTGTGGCACGAAGTAGGAGATGAATATATTTTTTGAATGAATGGACAATCAGCCTTGTGGCATCTGCCTCTTAATAAAGCTTCTGAATCTCTGATATCCTCTTCATTTCCACAAGTACTGACTAGCTCAATACCTCATCATTTCAGACCCAGGCTATGCCAGCAGCCTCCTAGGTAGTCTTCTTGCTTGTAATCTTACTCCTTCCTCTCCCTGCTTAGGCTATCTTCTGCATGACTAGCAGAGTGATTTGTCTGAAACATAAACGGGATTACACCGATCCCTAGTTAAGCGCTTTCCGTGGATCCCAATGACACATAAGATAAATTTTATATTTTACGTTGCTTATATTTTCCGCTAGTTATTTGTCCCCTGCTGATCTCTGTAGCCTCATCTCTCATTACTCCCCTCTATTCAGAGTCAGAATGATAAAAAGTGGTACTCCCCGGATGGCTACTAATTTGGCACCCAATCAAGGCGATATTCTTTTTTTTTAAAATTAATTTATTTTTTGGCTGCATTGGGTCTTCATTGCTGCGCACAGGCTTTCTCTAGTTGTGGCGAGCGAGGGCTACTCTTCATTGCGGCGCACGGGCTTCTCATTGCGGTGGCTTCCCTTGTTGTGCAGCACGGAGTCTAGGCGCACGGGCTTCAGTAGTTGTGGCTCACAGGCTCTAGAGCACAGGCTCAGTAGTTGTGGCTTATGGGCTTAGTTGCTCCATGGCATGTGGGATCTTCCCAGGCCAGGGCTCGAACCCGTGTCCCCTGCATTGGCAGGCGGATTCTTAATCACTGCGCCACCAGAGAAGTCCCAAGGCAATATTCTTTAAACACATACTTCTTCAGCCTCGTTTTTTCAAGTGAGGTTGGAAAGATATGAATTTTCTAATAATAAAATTTGATGCTTCTTTACGTTTAAGGTAAAGGATTTATGACATTAATTTATTCCATACAATTTCCCAATCCTGACAACCCCTTGGGAGGCATGGTGAACCATTTAAAATGTAGCTACTAGATGACATTTCTTATTCCAAATAACTAGTCCTATACTTTGCTGCTGAATTTAGGTGACTGTCCACTGACTGGTCTTGGGTTTGGTTGTGCCACCTGCCTGTAGTTGGAACCTGCAACTTGCACATGTGTGTTGCAACAACCGTTCAACCATGAGAAGTCGGCACCACTAGGAGTATTTTTATTTCTACTTGAGGTACTGAATATTTCAGTCAAAAGCTGTCCGATTTCTGTTTTGCCAGTTATATAATGATTGGTAGATAGAAGCATGAATTAACTGGTTTCATTTACTATTTAACACTTCAATGTTTTAGCGCCCAGAATAGATTGACACCCTGTGCAGCCACCTGTCTGCCCTCCTCCTAAATCTGATTCTGTCTCTACCCACCTTGCTTAACCAAACCATATATCTGCAAGGACCCGTGATTGCCTAGAAAACTCCAATTCATCTTTTTTATTCTCAACCTAAGGGCCGCCATCTCTATGAAACCTTCCCAAATTCCCCAGGAAACTTAAGTTTCCTTTGTCTGTTATATATTTATATTGTTATGTACTTTAGTCGATCACTTATCACACAGTATTTTTACTACTGGTTTATATGTTTGTCTTTTCTGCTAGGGCAAAAAATATCTTAATAAAATACAAAGAACAGGGTTTCCCTGGTGGTGCAGTGGTTAAGAATCTGCCTGCCAATGCAGGGGACACGGGTTTGAGCCCTGGTCTGGGAAGATCCCACATGCGGCAGGGTAACTGGGCCTGTGCGCCACAACTACTGAGCCTGTGCTCTAGGGCCTGCGAGCCACAACTACTGAGCCCACATGCTGCAACTACTGAAGCCCACGCACCTAGAGCCCGTGCTCTGCGACAAGAGAAACCACCGCAATGAGAAGCCCACGCACCGCAACTAAGAGTAGCCCCCACTCACCGCAACTAGAGAAAGCAGCGCACAGAAACAAAGACCCAATGCAGCCAAAAATAAATAATAAATAAATAAATTTATAAAAAAACATACGAAGAGCACACTCATTTTTCTTAAGGTATATTTATTGTGAGTTTGATGAAAAAAGAGAGGGATATCTGAAATTAGGCTGATACAGGACAACCGTAAGTATCCACATCCTGAATAATCTCACACAGGGCAGAAGTATGATCGTGTTGTAGGGTAGGTTAGACAGGCTAAATTAATTTGATTATCAAATTCCTTTTTTCACAGACCACCCATTGCCATCTCTCATGACACTAGCATCAGATTAGTTTGGGAAGTGCTACACTCCACCATGACAGCAAATGTCACCCACGTAGAAATCTTATCTGTGTTTACAGAGGAAATGTATCAAAACAAAACTTGCATTATTTTTACCCACTCATTGTCACTCATCAGTTTTATTTATTTATTTATTTATTTTTTTTTTTTTTTTTTTTTTTTTTTTTTAGTTTTATTTTTTAAAAAATGGATCATGTGGCTCAGAGCTCCTACGAGCCAGTTCACATTGTTTGTTGTTAACTTACCATTCCATTACAGAGGTATCAAATGGAATGATTCCATGCCAGGGGCACTGACATTTCGCTTCTGACTGGCTCTGGATAGGAAAATGTTCCTCTCTACCTTAGAAATACTATCCAAGTGTAATTATACATGAACAAAAAAATCTGCCAGTGATCTCACACCAATTTTAGAAACACCAGTGTGAGTCTTCTTACACTAATCAGACTTTGTATGTAAAAGTCTTGATTACAGACTCTTCAGGAAAAAATACAGTATTCACTATTACACACAGCTAAGCCATTTACTCACAATTCCTCGATCATTGTTCTACTTTATATGACCATTTGGTATTTAATTGCTCACCTTATTGGAGAGCCCAGCCCACATTGTCTGCAAGATTATAAAGGCAAAGGAAGTTGGAGATATTAACTACCTAGAGGGGACCTTTTTTATATTTCCATATAGGTATAATTTAAGATGGTCGCATTTTTCTCGCAAGCTCAAAATAAATGTAACCCATACTAACTGTATTTTATTATAGGCAAGTGACATTACAGTTCCATCAGCTATTTAAAGTAAATGTATTCGAATAAAAGTTTCAATTTGGCATAGTAGTTAAAAGCATGGACTCTAGAACCACACCATGTGGACCCCATCCCTTACTAGCCACGTGACATGGAACAAGTAACATATTCTCCCTGTGCCTTAGATTTCTCAACAACAGAATAAAGGTAATACTAGTCCTTGTCTCACAGAATTTTAGGTGGATTTAATGAACTAACACTTATAAAGCACTTAGAATAGTAACTGAAACATTAGTAACGCTATATAACTGGTAGCAGATGTATTAACTGCAAGCCTTCACCATGCCTTTAATATGCTTACGTTCCTTGTGAATCCATGGGAGTCTAGCTATTAAGAAATGGACTAGCATCCTATTTATTCAACACTGCGCTAGAGTTCCTAGCACTGTAAATAAGAAAGGATTCAGCTACACTGCTGAAAGTGGTTTCAGTATACAAAAATTCATTTTATTTCTACACACTAGGGATGAAGAGTTATAAATGCAATCAAAATGTCTAAATGTCATTTATACTAGCAACAAAAATACTAGATACCTAGAAATAATCCAGTGAAAGTTGTGCAAGACCATTATATACAAAATCATAAAATTTTAATTGAAAGTTATCTTAAAAATCTAAATAAATGGAGAACAGTGGTCAGGGGAAGACTCAAAAGAATAATGATATCAATTCTTGCCAAACTAATCTATAAATTCAGTGTAATTCCAATTAGGAGAGTAAGTTGTGGGTTAGACTCCCAGGGTTCAAATTCCAATGCAGCCACTTACTACAGGGGTCCCCAACCCCCAGACCCGTGGACCACTATCAGTCCGAAGCCTGTTAGGAACCAGGCCTCACAGCAGGAGGTGAGCGGCGGGCGAAGTGTCACCTGCCGCTCCCCATCACTCGCATTACTGCCTGAATCATCTCTCGCATTACCACCTAAACCATCCCCCCCCAACCCCGCCCATCCGTGGAAAAATTGTCTTCCACGAAACCAGTCCCTGGTGCCAAAAAGTTGGGGACCGCTGACTTACTATATGACCTTGGGTAGGTTACTTCACCATTCTGTACTTCAGTTATGTTGTCAGATGAACACAGATAATGTACTGTTTTCCTTTGGGGTTTTTGTGAAGAATAAATAAATATAAAGTGCTTAAAATATTCCTGGCACGTAGTCAGGTCCTCTAAAAGTGTTACATATCGTTGATGTTATATTAAGAACTGCAGGTCCATAAAGAAAAGAAACAAACAACCTAATAGAAAATAGGCAAGCAAATGAAAAATACTTTACAGAATAAGAAATAAAACTGTCCAAAATGCATTTAAAACAATCTTTACTAATAATTGTAAAAGGCAAATTAAAACTCTAAATACTTCTTCAGTCATATTGGCAAAGACTAAAATGTGTTGGCAAGAATGTAAGAGAAACAAGTGTTTTTGAACACTGTGAGAATATAAATTGGCACCATTTTTTTTTTTTTAAATTGGCACCATTTTATAGGAAAATATAACAGTAACTAACAAATTACAAAGTGTACATACATTTAAAAAAATTATGTACATACATTTTTGATTGAGCAATTCCATTTATGAGACTTATCCTACAAAAACTGTCATGTAAGTACACTAAGATGGAAGGATGTTTATTGTCATATTGTTTGTAATACAAGAACTGGAAAAATCCTAAGGATCCATATTATTCAGTCAATGAAAATAAAGTGATAGAAAGTATACATTAACATGGAAAAATGTCCAAGATCTAATGTTAAATGCAGAAAAGTGAGTCCAACAAGGTAACATAATTTAAAATTTTTCTCATAAATGTTAGTATGCACATAAAAATCCTCTGGAAGGATGTACAGAAATTGTTCACAGTGGTAAACTTCGAGGGTGTGAGTGGAAAGGGAATGTATGTGACTTTTATTTTCTATTTGAAGCATGTCTCAACTGTCTAAAAATATTACAAGGTGAGAGCATCATTTTTATAGTAAATAGATTTAATTCTTCTAAGCTTTATTTAATTAACATGGTTCCCACTCTTAAGCATGTTTCTTAGCTTGATATAACTATGTTAAACTATTTATCTTAAATTATTTGAAGAAGTACTAAAGACTTCCCCAATTCAGTAGGATAGAGTGTTTAGTTTTTAAACTTATGAAAACTTTGTATTTTTGTTTTGTTTTGTATTTTTTACATCTTTTTTGGAGTATAATTGCTTTACAATGGTGTGTTAGTTTCTGCTTTATAACAAAGTGAATCAGCTATACATATACATATGTTCCCATATCTCTTCCCTCTTGCGTCTCCCTCCCTCCCACCCTCCCTATCCCACCCTTCTAGGTGGTCACTAAGCACCGAGCTGATCTCCCTGTGCTATGCGGCTGCTTCCCACTAGCTATCTACCTTACGTTTGGTAGTGTATATATGTCCATGCCCCTCTCTCGCTTTGTCACAGCTTACCCTTCCCCCTCCCCATATCCTCAACTTTGGAATGATGATTCATGAATGTTTTAATTCTACCTTTTCAGGTGCATGCTAAAACTGATTATATATTTCACCAGAGCCAAATAGCAAATGTTTTAGTTCTCTGAATGTTTGAACACTTTTTGTCATTTCCCTATATATCCCTCCCCAAGACAATGAAGAACTATGCCCTTGGGCTTTCTTTAGTCACCAAGGAATTTCCCCAGCCATAGTAACTCTGCAGTGGCTTGGACATTAAAAAGCACCACTCTTGACACCTTGGGATGGGGGTGTAAGGAGACCCTGGAAGACAACATGCTCTAATTGCATAAAGGGAGCATTTATTTTTAGCACTTCTAAAGACCCTTCCCAAAACGACCTTCCACTTTTCCTCATCTCCCCACCATCAGTTCTGACAGCCAACATGCCAGAGAGGGTATTTCCTCCAAGACTTTCACCACAGCCACTACATTCGGTGGTTCATTCTGTTCTTTTTCTCCCACCCTTCACCATGCATGACCTATTATTTTGGATGTCTTACCTAAAATCCCTCCAACATAATGTGACTACATTTAATATGTAAGTCTCAGTGGATATGTGAATCGTCTCAGTTCCTTCCTACAAATTTCCCTTGTATGCCTTGAAGATCATTCACTTCTTGGCTACCACCAGGTAACTTCTCCATTCTTCCTCATTTTCACAATGTCCACGTAGCTCTTCTCAATTCTCTGTTTCTAGCCTGAAATCACTGCCTTCATTCTGTCAAGACTTTAGTGAATTAAACTTGCCCTACTGAGTATCCTACTCTTGTTTTAAATCTGAGGGGTTATGTTCAACTCAGAAAGTGTATTACCCAGGCTTAGGTTTTTTCAATGTAGATGATGAGGAGGCAGATATTCACATGCTGAAAGTTGTTCTGGGTGTTTGCATTCAGGAAACCACCATCTAAACTGATGTGCACTCCCAGAGCAGGGAAGGGTTGTTCAACTTCATACTGAAGGTTCTGTCAAGTGCAACATGAGGGCGAAAAAGGTCTCCAGATCACAAAGGGAGATGTAAAAATGTCTTTATTCAGACTCTAAAATAGTGTATGTAGAATACTCTATCAATCTTAAAAAAAACCTTCAAAAACTGATATTTGGATTTAGCAAGGTTGCAGTATACAAACTCTATACACACACAAAATATTTTATTTTTACATATTAGCAATGAACAACTGCAAACTGAAATGAAAAAGAGTGCATTTTAAAATAGCATCAGAAAATATGAAATACATAGGGATAAATCTGACCAAAGTTGTAGAAAAACCATACACAAAAAACTAAAAGTCACTGCAGATATAAACTAAAGAAGACCTAAGTAAATGATAATATGAGGGGTAAAACATCTTATCTACGTTGAATTGTGGTCCCCAAAAAGATATGTATAAGTCCTAACCCCCAGTAGCTATGAATGTGACTTTTTTTGAAAAAATGTGCTTTGTAAATGTAATTAAGTGAAGAATCTGAAGATGAGATCATCCTGGGTTATCTAGATGGGCCCTAAATCTAATGACAAATGTTTTTGTAAGAAAAAGATGAGATACAGAATACCTCAGATAATACCATGTCTACAGAATGCTGTGAAACCTAAGAGAATCATAAATTTAGTTATAGTCAGATATATGTTTGGATAAGAACAAACAATTGGCTCAGCACATATTCTCATCTATTCACAAATCTGTTGATCCACTAGGGAACTGGCCATAGCTCCTTTTGAATAATTCATTTTAACAACTGCTTATTGGGTCCTCATTAGGTACAACACCCATGATAAGTGTTGTGTGCATCATCCAGACATGTCTTTGGAAGACTCAGTCCAAAAAGGGAGAGAGACCCTTAAAGAAATACTAATGAAAGAACTAACATTTATTGAGTGATTACTGGGCACTGTGTTATGGTAATTATGTCTGTCCTCCAAAACAAAGACTGGAACTACCAGAAGATGGAATAAACAAGGAAACATTCTGCACTAGAGCCTTGGGAAAGAGAACAGTCCTGCCAACACCTTGATTTCAGACTTCAGGCCTCCAGAATTGTGAAAGAATAAATTTATTTTAAGGCACCCAGTTTGGGGTAATTTGGCAGCTCTAGGAAACGAATATACAGATGCAAGAATTACACTGGACATCTCATCAAAAACTATGCAGAAAATAGTGAAAAGTGAAATATTTAAAGTACTGAAAGAAAAAAAAAACCCACCAACATAGTATTCTGTACCCAGCAAAATTGTTCTTCAAAAGTGAAGAGAAGTCGCTGGGTGAGGTGGGGATTCTGGTGCCAGGAGCCCAGTTAGAAGAAATGATACATTTCCTCACTGCCCTCCTGTTCTCTTTGTGAACAACATGTGTTTTCCAAGAAGTTAAGTGAAACTAAGGATCCAGTTGGTGGCCACTGAACAGAGCGAAGCCGTGTGGATGAAAGGCTCTTGGTGCTGCAGCCAAGAGTCAGTGCTGTGCCTCTGAGGTGGGAGAGCCAACTTCAGGACACTGGTCAACAAGAGACCTCCCAGCTCCACGTAATATCAAACAGCGAAAATCTCCCAGAGATCTCCATCTCAACACCAACACCCAGCTTCACTCAATGACCAGCAAGCTACAGTGCTGGACACCCTATGCCAAACAACTAGCAAGACAGGAACACAACCCCACCCATTAGCAGAGAGGCTGCCTAAAATCATAATAAGTCCACAGACACCCCAAAACACACCACCAGACGTGGACCTGCCCACCAGAAAGACAAGATCCAGCGTCATCCACCAGAACACAGGCACTAGTCCCCTCCACCAGGAAGCCTACACAACCCACTGAACCAACTTTAGCCACTGCGGGCAGACACCAAAAACAATGGGAAATACGAACCTGCAGCCTGCAAAAAGGAAACCCCAAACACAGTAAGATAAGCAAAATGAGAAGACAGAAAAACACACAGCAGATGAAGGAGCAAGATAAAAACCCACCAGACCTAACAAATGAAGAGGAAATAGGCAGACTACCTGAAAAAGAATTCAGAATAATGATAGTAAAGTTGATCCAAAATCTTGGAAATAGAATAGAAAAAATGCAAGAAACATTTAACAAGGAGCTAGAAAAACTAAAGATGAAACAAGGAACTATGAACAACACAATAAATGAAATTAAAAATACTCTAGAAGGGATCAATAGCAGAATAACTGAGTCAGAAGAACGGATATGTGACCTGGAAGATAAAATAGTGGAAATAACTACTGCAGAGCAGAATAAAGAAAAAAGAATGAAAAGAACTGAGGACAGTCTCAGAGACCTCTGGGACAACATTCAATGCACCAACATTCGAATTATAGGGGTTCCAGAAGAAGAAGAGAAACAGAAAGGGACTGAGAAAATATTTGAAGAGATTATAGTTGAAAACTTCCCTAATATGAGAAAGGAAATAGTTGATCAAGTCCAGGAAGCACAGAGAGTCCTATACAGGATAAATCCAAGGAGAAACATGCCAAGACACATATTAATCAAACTGTAAAAAATTAAATACAAAGAAAACGTATTAAAAGCAGCAAGGGAAAAACAACAAGTAACACACAAGGGAATCCCCATAAGATTAACAGCTGATCTTTCAGCAGAAACTCTGCAAGCCAGAAGGGAGTGGCAGGACATATTTAAAGTGATAAAGGAGAAAAACCAGCAACCAAGATTACTCTACCCAGCAAGGATCTCATTCAGATTTGATGGAGAAATTAAAACCTTTACAGACAAGCAAAAGCTGAGAGAGTTCAGCACCACCAAACCAGCTTTACAACAAATGCTAAAGGATCTTCTCTAGGCAAGAAACACAAGAGAAAGAAAAGACCTATAATAACAAACCCAAAACAATTAAGAAAATGGGAATAGGAACATACATATCGATAATTACCTTAAATGTAAATGGATTAAGTGCTCCCACCAAAAGACACAGACTGGCTGAATGGATACAAAAACAAGACCCATACATGTGCTGTCTACAAGAGACCCACTTCAGACCTAGAGACACATACAGACTGAAAGTGAGGGGATGGAAAAAGATATTCCATGCAAATGGAAACCAAAAGAAAGCTGGAGTAGCAATTCTCATATCAGACAAAGTAGACTTTAAAATAAAGACTATTAGAAGAGACAAAGAAGGACACTACATAATGATCAAGGGATTGATCCAAGAAGAAGATATAACAATTGTAAATATTTATGCACCCAACATAGGAGCCCCTCAATACATAAGGCAAATACTAACAGCCATAAAAGGGGAAATCGACAGTAACACATTCATAGTAGGGGACTTTAACACCCCACTTTCACCAATGAACAGATCATCCAAAATGAAAATAAATAAGGAAACACAAGCTTTAAATGATACATTAAACAAGGTGGACTTAATTGATATTTATAGGACATTCCATCCAAAAACGACAGAATACACATTTTTCTCAAGTGCTCAAGGAACATTCTCCAGGATAGAACATAGCTTGGGTCACAAATCAAGCCTTGATAAATTTAAGAAAATTGAAATTGTATCAAGTATCTTTTCCGACAACAATGCTATGAGACTAGATATCAATTACAGGAAAAAATCTGTAAAAAATACAAACACATGGAGGCTAAACAGTACACTACTTAATAACCAAGAGATCACTGAATAAATCAAAGAGGAAATCAAAAACTACCTAGAAAAAGGTGACAATGAAAACACGACGATCCAAAACCTACGGGATGCAGCAAAAGCAGTTCTAAGAGGTAAGTTTATAGCAATACAATCCTACCTTAAGAAACAAGAAACATCTCAAATAAGCAACCTAACCTTACACCTAAAGCAATTAGAGAAAGAAGAACAAAAAAAAAAAAAAACAAAAACCAAAGTTAGCAGAAGGGAAGAAATCATAAAGATCAGATCAGAAATAAATGAAGGAAACGATAGCAAAGATCAATAAAACTAAAAGCTGGTTCTTTGAGAAGATAAACAAGATTGATAAACCATTAGCCAGACTCATGAAGATAAAAAGAGAGAAGACTCAAATCAATTTGAATTAGAAATGAAAAAGGAGAAGTAACAACTGACACGGCAGAAATACAAAGGATCATGAGAGATTACAACAAGCAACTCTATGCCAATAAAATGGACAATCTGGAAGAAATGGACACATTCTTAGAAATGCACAACGTGCTGAGACTGAAGCAGGAAGAAATAGAAAATATGAACGGACTAATCACAAGTACTGAAATTGAAACTGTGACTAAAAATCATCCAACAAACAAAAGCCCAGGACCAGATGGCTTCACAGGCGAATTCTATCAAACATTTAGAGAAGAGCTAACACCTATCCTTCTCAAACTCTTCCAAAATATACCAGAGGGAGGAACACTCCCAAACTCATTCTACGAGGCCACCATCACTCTGATACCAAAACCAGACAAAGATGTCACAAAGAAAACTACAGGCCAATATCACTGCTGAACATAGATGCAAAAATCCTCAACAAAATACTAGCAAACAGAATCCAACAGCACATTAAAAGGATCATACACCATGATCAAGTGGGGTTTATCCCAGGAATGCAAGGATTCTTCAATATATGCAAATTAATCAATGTGATACACCATATTAAGAAATTGAAACAAAAACCAAATGATCATCTCAATCGATGCACAGAAAGCTATCGACAAAATTCAACACCGATTTATGATAAAAACCCTGCAGAAAGTAGGCATAAAGGGAACTTTCCTCAACATAATAAAGGCTATATATGACAAACCCACAGCCAACATCGTCCTCAGTGGTAAAAAACTGAAACCATTTCCACTAAGATCAGGAACAAGACAAGGTTGCCCACTCTCACCACTATTATTCAACATAGTTTTGGAAGTTTTAGCCACAGCAATCAGAGAAGAAAAAGAAATACAAGGAATCCAAATCGGAAAAGAAGAAGTAAAGCTGTCACTGTTTGCCTATGACATGATACTATACATAGAGAATCCTAAAGATGCAACCAGAAAACTGCTAGAACTAATCAATAAATTTGGTAAAGTAGCAGGATACAAAATTAATGCACAGAAATCTCTGGCATTCCTATACACTAATGATGAAAAATCTGAAAGTGAAATTAAGAAAACACTCCCATTTACCACTGCAACAAAAAAATAAAATATCTAGGAATAAACCTACCTAAGGAGACAAAAGACCTGTATGCAGAAAATTATAAGACACTGAGGAAAGAAATTAAAGATGACGCAAACAGATGGAGAGATATACCATGTTCTTGTATTGGAAGAATCCACATTGTGAAATGACTATACTACCCTAAGCAATCTACAGATTCAATGCAATCCGTATCAAACTACCACTGGCATTTTTCACAGAACTAGAACAAAAAATCCCACAATTTGTATGGAAACACAAAAGACCCCGAATAGCCAAATCAATCTTGAGAATGAAAAATGGAGCTGGAGGAATCAGGCTCCCTGACTTCAGACTATACTACAAAGCTACAGTAATCAAGACAGTATGGTACTGGCACAAAAACAGAAATATAGAGCAATGGAACAGGATAGAAAGCCCAGAGATAAACCCACGCACATATGGTCAGCTTATCTTTGATAAAGGAGGCAAGAATATACAGTGGAGAAAAGACAGCCTCTTCAATAAGTGGTGCTGTGATGACTGGACAGGTACATGTAAAAGTATGAAAGTAGAAGACTCCCTAACACCATACACAAAAATAAACTCAAAATGGATTAAAGACTTAAATGTAAGGTCAGACACTATCCAACTCTTAGAGGAAAACATAGGCAGAACACTCCATGACATAAATCACAGCAAGATCCTTTTTGACCCACCTCCTAGAGAAATGGAAATAAAAACAAAAATAAAGAAATGGGACCTAATGAAACTTAAAAGCTTTTGCACAGCAAAGGAAACCATAAACCAGACCAAAAGACAACCCTCAGAATGGGAGAAAACGTTTGCAAATGAAGTAACTGACAAAGGATTAATCTCCAAAATTTACAAGCAGCTCATGCAGCTCAATATCAAAAAAACAAACAACCCAATCCAAAAATGGGCAGAAGACCTAAACAGACATTTCTCCAAAGAAGATACACAGACTACAAACAAACACATGAAAGAATGCTCAACATCATTAATCATTAGAGAAATGCAAATCAAAACTACAATGAGATATCATCTCACACCAGTCAGAATGGCCATCATCAAAAAATCTACAAACAATAAATGCTGGAGAGGGTGTGGAGAGAAGGGAACCCTCTTGCACTGTTGGTGGGAATGTAAATTGATACAGCCGCTATGGAGAACAGTATGGAGGTTCCTTAAAAAACTAAAAATAGAACTACCATACGACCCAGCAATCCCACTACTGGGCATATACCCTGAGAAAGCCATAATTGTAAAAGAGTCATGTACCAAAATGTTCATTGCAGCTCTATTTACCATAGCCAGGACATGGAAGCAACCTAAGTGTCCATCAACAGATGAATGGATAAAGAAGATGTGGCACATATATGCAAGGGAATATTACTCAGCCATAAAAAGAAATGAAATTGAGTTATTTGTAGTTAGGTGGATGGACCTAGAGTCTGTCGTACAGAGTGAAAGAAGTCAGAAAGAGGAAAACAAATACCGTATGCTAACACATATATATGGAATCTAAGAAAAAAAGTCATGAAGAGCCTAGGGGCAAGAAGGGAATAAAGACAGAGACCTACTAGAGAATGGACTTGAGGATATTGGGATGGGGAAGGGTAAGCTTTGACAAAGTGAGAGAGTTGCATGGACATATATACAGTACCAAACGTAAAACAGATAGCTAGTGGGAAGCAGTCGCATAGCACACGGAGATCAGCTCGGTGCTTCTTGACCACCTAGAGGGGTAGGATAAGGAGGGTTGGAGGGAGGGAGATGCAAGAGGGAAGAGGTATGGGAACATATGTATATGTATAACTGATTCACTTTGTTATAAAGCAGAAACTAACACACCATTGTAAAGCAATTATACTCCAATAAAGATGTTTAAAAAAAAAAGACACAGGTAGTCAAGGTGATAGAATACAATATCTAATCACATTTTGTCTAATTGATGAAGAAATTCATTTTAAATATAAAGATTCAGGTAGGCTAAAAGTAAAGGTATGGAAAAAATATTCCACATTAACAATAATCAAAAGAAAGCTGTTGTAGCTATATTAATTTCACAGAAGCAAACTTTAGGACAAGGGAAATCATCAGGGATTCAGAGGGACACAACATAATGAAAAAGAAGTCAATTCTCCAAGAAGATATAGAAATGTTAAATGCATATGCAACTAAAAACAAAGTGTCAGAATATGTGAAGCAAAATCTGATAGAGATGAAAGGAGAAATAGACAAATCCACTATTACATTTGGAGACTTCAATACCACTCTGTCGTTAATTGATAGATCAAACACGCAGAAAATCAGTAGGTGACCTGAACAGCACTATCAATCAACTTGATCTACTTGACATTTATAAAATACTCCATCCAACAATAGAATACATATTACTCTCAAGTGACATAAAGCATTTATCAAGATAGGACAAATTCAAAACCATTAAACATACCTAAAAGAATAGAAATTATACAAAGTTTGTTCACAAACCACAATGGAATTAAACTGAAAATCAGTAACAAGAAGGTAGTTAGAGTATCCCCGAAATATTTGGAAATGAAATAGCATACTTTTGTATAATTTGTAGGTTAATGAAAAAGCCCAAAGAGAGATTGAAAATATATTTTTTAATCTAAATGAAAATGTGTTTAACAAAATTGTAAAGAAAGCAGAGAGAAAAATAGAGTAAAAAATCAGTGAAATTGAAAACAGGAAAACAATAGAGAAAATCAAGGAAACCCAAAGTCGGTTCTTTGGAAAGATCAATAAAATTAATAAGCTTCTATTTAGGCTAACCAAGAGAAAAGAAGACAGAATTACAAACATCAGAAATATCAAATATTACACATATCGGGTCAGCTGAAGGGGAAGGACCCACTCCCACCTGCTGGTCTCGCGGAGCCTCAGTGCGCCAGAGGGATGAGTCTCAGGCTGTGCCAGGAGTGAAGTGGAAGGTGGAGGGCGGGGCAGACTCCCTGCTGAAGCACAGATGGGGCCCGGCGCCTCTCTGACCCTGCTGTCAGCCATGAGAGGACACAGGGAGTGGTGGTTGAGTGTGGCGCCCCTTTGCTTCCTCCTCCGCTATCTCAGGGAAGTGAGGCCTTGGTTTAAGGAGGGTGACCTCGGGTCAACAGAGGGGGTGTCCCAGGCCTTAAGATAGGTACCGTGATGATCCATCTATTCCAGGAGATCAGGGTCCGCGGAGTTCATCCAGCCCTTACTGTCACCCCAGGTAGGCCCTGGGCAGGTGTGGCCAGATGCGGTGACCTCCTCTTGGTCTCGGGAGAGTGAGCTCTTGTTCTGCAAGTTCTGCCTCAGAGCAGCAGAGGGGTGGGGTGCAGGCCTGCCTGGCCAGGAGAAAGCCGAGGACTCCGAGTGGGCACTGATGGGACCATCCACCCCAGGACGGTGCAAGCAACCCAAAGGCCGGCCTTCCCCCTCCCGTCAGCGCTGGGGACTGGGGGCAGGATTGTGATTGCAGTCTGCGGCCTGAGGTGGCCCTCAGTTCCTCTTACAGGGACTCAAGTAACCCCGGGAGCGAGGATCTTGGTCTGAGGCAAGTGTCCTCGGGTGAGCAGAGCGGAGGAAGCCCAGGAAGGGCCGGGAGTCAGTCAAGGTGAGGACCCTGAATGTCGACCAGTGGACCCCCCCACACCAGAGCAGAGGGGACACCACAGTGCCTGAGCTCACACAGCCTACTGTCTTGCCTGGAATCTGCAGGCTGAGCGGGCTGGTGTCACCCTCAGGAGTTTCACAAGTCCTCCCACTGGTCCTTAGGGCACAGACCAGTCAGGAAGACGGGGGACCCCCCAGAGCACTGTCTAAGGGAAGACCTATTAAGATGGCCTTGGTCAGAGCTGACAGGGTCAAGTTTCTCACACTCTTCCTCTCTCCCTCAGACCAGTTGGCCGCCATCACCACGCCCTGCCCACACCCCTGCCTGCTGCCCCCAGCACGGGTCATCATGCTTCACAGTCGGAAGAGTCAGTGCGACGTGCTTGAAGTAGGCCTTCAGGCCGGAAAAGAGGCTCAGGGCCTGGTGGGCGCACAGGTCCCTGTAGCTGAGGAGGAGGGGCCAGTGCCTCCTCGCTCTGTCCTTTGACCCAGGGCACCGCAGAGGCTGTGCCTGCTGCTGGGACGCGGAGTGTGTCCCCGGAGGTCGCAGAGAGCCCGCTCCTTCATGGCCGTCGCAGCCATTCCACTAAGCAAGTCAAATGAGGGCTGCAGCAGGCAAGCAGAGGATGTGAGCACCTCCCAGGCTCCCGGGTTCTTGCTCTGTGACGTGCTAAACAAGAAGGTGGCCGAACTGGTGCAGTTCTTAAGTGTCAAGTATGTAAAACAGGAGCCCATCACAAAGGTAGAAATGCTGAGGAATGTCATCAAAGAGCACAAGGACCACTTCCCTGCGATCTTCAGCAAAGCCTGTGAGTGCATGGAGGTTGTCTTTGGCATTGAAGTGAAGGAAGTGGACCCCTCCAGGCACTCCTATGTGCTCGTGAAGACACTAGACCTCACCTACGACGGGATGCTGAGTGATGACCAGCGCGTGCCCAAGGCCGGCCTCCTGGTACTTATCCTGGGTGTGATCTTCTTGCAGGGCAACCGTGCCCCTGAGGAGAAAATCTGGGAAGTGCTGAGTGTTACTGGGATGTATGCTGGGCAGGAGGATTTCATCTACGGGGAGACCAAGAAGCTCATCACCAAAGAGTTGGTGGAGGAGAAGTACCTGGAGTACCGCCAGGTGCCCGACAGTGATCCCCCACACTGCGAATTCCTGTGGGGTCCAAGGGCCCACGCTGAAAGCAGCAAGATGAAAGTCCTGGAGTTTTTTGCCAAGATCAATGAGACTGACCCCACTGCATTCTCACGCTGGTATGAGGAAGCTTTGAGAGATGAGAAAGAGAGAGCTCAGGCCAGAGCTGCCGCGGGGGCTAATACTTCTGCCATGGCCAGTGGCAGCTCCAGTGTCATGCCCAGCAGCCTCTCCTGCCCTGAGTGAAGTCAGAGGAAGATTCTCCACTCTGTGTTTGAGGTCAAGGTTCTAAATAGTGGAGGGCTGAATTGCAGATTTTATCTTTTTTTTTTCTAAAGGTTTTTAGCTTTAGAGTCTAGGTTCGTGAATAACATTGGTCACATATTTATTGCTGTTTGTCAGGCTTTAGAATAAGAATTTTGCTAGTCTGTAACACAAATTGGGAAGTCTTTCATCATATTTTGCGATCTGGAACAGGATAACATGGCATTGGAATAGGAATTTCCTTAGAAACATGCAAGGGCCCAGGAATAAAATAGATGGGAGCGAGAAATAGAAGAAAAAAATGTAAAAGATGGTTATCCTAAGAATCCTGTATCCCATTTAGTCTGTTGTTTTGTAAGATTAAAGTTATACACCTCGATTTACTTGACTAATTAAACAAGGTGTGAGAAATTAAATCTTAATAAATGAGAGTCCTGGCTCACTAGCTCATTTATGCTTATAGGCGGGTGTTAGAGGTGAGAGAAAAGCCTAGAATGGAAAACTGGTCCTGGCAGTTTCTCTGGGATCGTGGAGAAGCATAGCCCAGTCTCCACCTGGAGCAGGTGTCCTGCCCTTCTGTCCCCACGCCACTGAACACAGTGCACAGACTTGGTGTTCTATACACATCATCTGCAAGGATTTCCTGAGAAAAGGCTGATATTTCTTTGAAGTGGTGCCCAGAGGCTGGCACTTTTTCCCCCTGGGAGAGCCAGAGCCCATGCCACTGAGAGGACATTTTAATTAAGTTATCTTGAGCGCAATTTGGCCAACTCTGAGCAAGGGCTAGATTTTTGGTGGGGCTGAGATGAATGAAAATAGTTGTTTGGAAGGAAAAGCAGCTGAGGGGGGAAAGGAGTTAGTCCTTGACTCAAATTCCGGAAGCTTTGAGTTGCATTCAACTGGGGAAGACCTCCCAATATCCAAATTAAAGATTATATCCACTAACAGGGAAAATTTACTGAGTTTTATTTACAAAGCAGCATTTGAGGCTCACTCGTTTTACGTCCTAGAGTGCTATGTGTTCTCTGAGATGCCATGGAGCACACACACACACACACACACACACAATCCCAGGAGAGACTGATAGAGTCTGGGGTCAAAATCATATTAGAATTACTGCTATTATTAAAGATCCATTAAATGCCAGGCCATGTGCTTGACTTACATTATATACTGTACATTCCAGCAGTCCCACAAGTCAGGGCTTATTAGACCCACTTCACAAATGAAGAAACTAAGGCTCACATTGGCCACATAGCCATGGACCCAGTATCACATGTCCAGTAAGTGACAGAGCTGGGACTGGATCCCTGGTCTGAATTCATCGAGGTCCCGGCTGTTCCCACTACTCCCAGCCTGAGGCCGACCTTTTGTCTCTTAGTTCGTTTCCCTCCCCAGTACTGCATCATGGCAACAAAAAGAAGGGCCCTGTGTCCAGTGTGCTAAAAGCAGGCCTAAAGAAGGAAGGAGACGGTGAGAAACTGGACTTGGGGATTGTCTGTGAGCTTTATTTACCTCTGGTCCTCCTGCCTGGGTCCCAGGGCTTCCTGAGAGCTGAGTGTGCCCAGATGCTGGCACTTCTGTCCGGGCCTGGCACTGTCCTGCATTATGCACCCTTCCACTGGTCTTCCTTCATGTGCCCTCCTGTCCAGCTCTGGATCCTGGCCTGCTGGCCGGCTCATCACTTCCTCTTCTCTGAAGACTGGACCCTGCTCCCAGTGGAACAGCCCCAAATATTGTGTCCAAGTTATTTTAGTATGTCTCCCATTTTCTCGTTAGGTTAAACAGAAAATTAACTTAATCCCTCACCCATATGAAGCTGGATTTATGCAGTGATGTCCTGAGAGAAGGGATTCCTCTGGGCATGACTTAAAGTTCTGAAATGTCAGCAGGACCTTTCTCCTTTACTTTGAGAAGCAAGGATTTGGCCAGAATGACCAGGAGCCAGGGAAGGATACTCTCAGTCAGTGAAGGTCATTGAGAGCATCCTGGCGAGAGCGATTGCCAGAGTCCACAAGACAGCACGTACAAAACCAAGTCCAGAGAGCCCCAGGCACGCTGGCGGTCAGGGCTCTCTGAGCCCAGAGTTCAGGGCCCAGAAGGAGAGATGGTGGGGAACCTGGGCGGGTGGTACTGGACGCCTTACAAGAATAGGCTGGGGAATCTCGGCATCCTCATGACCAGCCGGAAGCCCCAGTGTGGTCTGAGTGGGTAGGTCATTGGGAGGAGTGGACCAGCCACATGCCAGACACCACCCGCTGCCTTAGAGTCGCCCGTGTGTCCTGTCAGGAAGAGCACAGCTGCTCCCCTGCATCATTTGGGTGAGCTACATTTCCTGACACCTCTAGTGGTCCAGTGCTCCCTTGCCAGTGTCCCCGCGCTGGGAGCTGTCTTGATGCCTGCTGGAGGCTGGGATGTGCCCCTGTGCGCAGTGGACCCCTCCATAGCAGTTGGGCTATGTGAGTGAGTGGGGTGGTGACCGACGTCTGCCAGGTGAGACAGGCCAGGGGCACCAATGAAGAGTGGAAGGCCGTGCGCAGCCACAAGGAGGGGGCAATTGGAGGGGCGATCCCTGGGACTAATCACCTCAGAGACTCTGCAGCAAAAGGGCTGGGTGTGAACGCGCATTGAAACATGATCCAGGTGTTGTCCCCTGCTCAGGCTGCCTCCCACGGATTCTGAGCTGTTGGGACACTAGAGGGCGGGTGTCCTGTGGCTATGACTGCCGGTCTATGTTGCCACCAGATTCTGTCTGGGATTGAGGATTGGCCTGCATTATCTTCCCAGGCAGTAAACTGGGATATCGTAGGACTTTACTCATTTGCTTTCCATTTCTTAGAGATCACTGTCCTTCATGGCCTGATGTTCAATCAGTTAAAACTTGTTTCATATATTTCATCTGGATTTTTAGGTATATCAGGTAGGAGTTCAGTTCCTCTTACTCCATTATGGCCAGAAGCAGAAGTCCTATAATGCAAATTAAAACCAGAATTGAAAGACTATGGGACACATTTATGTTAATATAGACATACTTACATACAGCTAGGAGAATATACAGCAAAATGTCAACAATGTATTTCTCTGCTAGTGGATATGTAATTGATTTCTTTATTTTCTTATTCACGGTTTTAAAATTTTTCCAACATTTTGGAAACACATATGAATTACCTTTATAAATATTTTAAAATGTGACTTTGACTGCCAAAAATAAATACACATCCTCTAAATGGTTTGTTTGCAAAAAATTGATCAACCTCTTGCTGGATTCTACCCAGATTCTGGCATGCCTACTGCTTGTCTGACTAGAAAGAAAAAGAAATGCAATCCAATTAGTAAGCTATGTGTAGTCATCCAACTTCCCTCATACTTTCAAAGACAGTGCTGCACAGATAAGAACCCACCTCCTTTTTAAAGCCCTCTCTCCAGAAAAAGTATATTTACATCTAAATCATATTCTCCATGATATGATTAGATCCAATATTTATACGAAGGACAGTACACAGGCAATTTGGGGAGAAGGAATTATAATTATCACGTTCATTACTATGAGTGTTGTTTATGTCTCTTGTCAGAGCGCATAATAAATAAATCATGTTATTTTAAAAATACGTTCTTCCGTCATTACTGCATTAATTCCAAGTTGTGCCTGAAAATGCACTTTTATTTTCTTATGACTGACGCAACATTTTCATTAGAATGTTTATCATTTTCTTTCATAGACTATTTATCAACACACAGTTTCTCAACACATGGTTATCTTTCACAAAGTAAATATCATGTAAAAAGTGCTATAATTGATAATTTTGACAGTCTTCTCTACTGTATATGTTACGTGCTTTGTTGTTAGCTGTATTTCACATACTCATTTTCTACACTCAACAATTCCACTATTTTAATGGTTTCATTCACACACTGCCCTAACAAAGCCATTAATGCTTATTGATGTGATTCAGTATTATTTATACCTTAGGATATTCTCATCACTGTATTGTTTGTTCCTTGTTCTTTACTTTTCTTTCTTTTTCTCTTTCTTTCTTTTTATTAGAACAACCACATAGCCGCTTTCTTCATGTGAACAATTTCTCTTTATTAGACCATGGCCAACTTTCTGGAACTAATCAATCCCTGAGTTTAACCAAATGATTTTGATCCAAATGTGTTTCTGTGGATTTTTCAGTTGTAAAATATATACACATTATTTATTTCTTTGCAATGGAATAATCTTACAATACTTTTATTTTTCCATTTTTACAACGTAGGTTCATATTCTCCAAAAAAAAGGGTGCAAGTGAAACTATACTTCAATTTAAGAAAAAAAAATAATAAAGATACAAGTGAATTAATAAGCGCCAGTAACTCTGCCAATACTATTTTTTTTACCAATACCACTTAATAAATTGGCTAGCATTTTCCTCTTGAAAATTAAAACTGTTCCTAATTTTCCCACATTATCACCTTGTTTCCTTTATATGCATTTGCTCTAGATCTAAATAATTTGATCACTATTCTACACTTTTAAACAATTACACATTACTACTGTAAGACATTTTTTTGTTTATATGATTATAAGTATCCTGTCATTTTTGCCCTTTCTGCAAACTCCTATATTATCTGTCATTTTCTCTATATGCACAGTTTCATATACTTTAAACTATGTCTGCAATGGGCTGAATAGCTGTGTCTCCCCCAAATCCTTATGTGTTTGGAGGTGAGGTCTTTGGGAAGTAATTAGGTCGTGAAGGTGGAGCCCTCATGAATGGGATTGGTGCCCTTATAAGAGGCCAGAAAGCTAGCTAGTTCTCTTTCTGCCATGTAAGGATACTGAGAAGTTAACAGTCTGCAACCTGGAAGAGAGCTTTCACCAGAACCCAACCATGCTGGCACCATGATCTCACCCTTCTAGCCTTCAGAACTATGAGATATCAAGTTCTGTTGTTATTAAGTCACTCAGTTTATGGTATCTTTTTATAGGAGCCTAAGCTGACCAAGACAGTGTCCAAAACCATTGTTTTATAACAGTCTTTTAAGAAAACTCTCAGATATTTCAGCTTCTTTGATCTTTTCGAAGGAACAGTTTTTGTTCCATTGATATTATTTATTGTTTTTCTAATTTCAATTTCATTGGTTTCTGCTCTTATCTATATTATTACTATCATTCTTCTTGCCTTGGGTTTAATTTAGTTTTATAATTTCTCACGGTAGGAGCTGATGCTATCAAGTTGAGTCTTTTCTTCCTTTCTAATATAAGCATTTAATGACATAAATTTCCCACTTAGCTCTTCTTTAGCCAAGTCCCAAAAATTGTGATATGGTGTATTTAGATTTTCATTCAGTCCAAAATATTTTCTAATTTCCTTGAATAATTTCTTTTGAAGCATGTGTTAGTAAAAATGTGTTGTTTAATTTCCAAATATCTGGGAACCTTGATGATATTTGAAAAAAATATTGAGGCCTTAAGTGCTAGAGTGAGGAGTTGGTAACTAATGTGTTGAGCAATGGGGAGCCTTGATGATTTTTGAGAAGTATGCTGACATGATCTGAGCTATGTTTGAGGAAGGACAATCTTGAGGGATAGAATGGATTGGCGGCAGGAAGTAGGGAGGTAGCTAAGAGTCAGCTACTCATTCTAGCCAACTATGCCAGATCATGCACTTACATCTATTGAATTTCTATTTCTGAAAGACCATTTCTAAGTATTCAAGTCACTTTGAATTTAAATCCCAATTTAAATGTACTAGCAAATTCACTAGTTAGTGTCATCTGCAAACCTAATTAGCACATACTTTATCTCCATGAATGACTGGTTTAACCATTACCATGGCCAAGCCAGTTAAATTGCTCAATTTGGGCTAAAGTTGTTGCTACTGGAATAGATATTTGCATTTAATATATGCATTTCAAACTATAAGCAGTTGCTACTTAGCTACTTAGAACCTAAAACGTAATTGTCAGGAGACGTAATTAGTATGAAATCAGAATCTTATAAATCTCTGCCTAATTATTCTGAGTTATATATCTAGATGTCTGGTTGCTATATATTTTTCCAAGGTTTCATACTCTTTTAAACCAAAGCATTTAAACCAAAGAACTGTGAGACAATAAAGTTCTGTTGTTTTTAGCTATCCAGTTTGTAGTACTTTGTTTTGGCAGCCCAAGAAAACGAATACAGATTTTGGTACCAGGAAGCGTGATGCTACTGTAACAAATATCTAAAATATAGAAGCAGATTTGGAATTGGATAATGGGTAGAGCTTGGAAGAATTCCTAAGTGTTGATTTTTTAAAAAAGCTTAGATTGCCTTTAAGAGAAGATGGTAAAAATATGAACACTAAAGCACTTCTGGTGAGGCCTGAAAAGGGAATGATGAATGCATTATTGAGCACTGAAGGAAAAGCAATCCACGTTATAAAGTGGCAGAAAATTTGTTTGAATTGTGTTTTTTTGTTGGGTGAAATGTAGAACTTATAAACTATAAACCTGGATATTCAGCTGAGAAAATTTTCGAAGTGTGGAAGATACAGCCTGATTTCTTCTTACTGCTTATATTAAAATGCGAGAGTAAAGATATAAATTAAGGAATAAATTATTAAGCCAAAAGCAACTAGCACTTAATGACTTGGAAAATTCTCAGTCTATCTAGATATCATGATCTGGAAACAAGGCCAAGGGTGTGGCTGAACAACTGTTGGCTAAATTGATTAGGTACGTGCTTTGTGGATCCAATCAACCATCTCAGCAATAGGAATGTGGTGATCCTGGAAGGATCTGGGAGAAACCCCATGTCAAATGGGGTGAATTCTCTTGACATTCATGGAAGACAGAAAAGATTTTTGAGAAGTATACCAACATGGCATTTCTAGCCTAGATTGAAAGGGACAGAGGTGGGACAAGGTGAAGGAAGCATGACTCTAAGGGCAGAGCCATGGATGCAAAGGCCAGAAAGAGCACAGGCCAAGGGGGCAGAGTGGCCATCTCCTTGTTTCCAGAGGGTAGGGCTGCTGCCCAGGGCTAAGAGGACAGAGCATTCTTAGGTCCTGGAACCTAGTGAAACTTGCCCTGCTGTGTTGTGAACTTACTTTAGATTAATGACACCTTTTTTTTCTTCTTCCAATCTCTCCCTTTTAGAATAGGATGTCTATCTTTATATATATATATATAATTTATTTATTTTTTGGCCGCGCCACACAGCATGCAGGATCTTAGTCCCCAACCAGGGATCGAACCCAGACCACTTGCAGTGGAAGCGCTGAACCACTGCACCGCCAGGGAAGTCCCTAGGATGTCTATCTTAAGCCTGTTCTATAATTGTGTCTTTGAAGCAGATAATTTCTTTTCCAGTTTTCACGGGTCTATAGATGGAGAAGAATTATGCCCCAAGATGGACCATACTCATAGTCTCACCTGTAACTTATTTAAATGATGTATATGATACGATTTGAGACTTTAGTTGATTATGCTTAGATGATATTTTGGACTTAAAGTTGATGCTGGAATGGGTTAAGACTTTGAGGGATGTTGGGATGGGATTAATGTATTTTGTACATGGGAAGTACATGAATTTGGGAGGATGCAAAGGGAAGATTGTTATGGGTTGAACTGTGCCCCCCCCAAAAAAAAAGATATGTTGAAGTTCTAATTCTCAGTATCTGTGAAAGTGACTTTATTTGAGAAGAGGTTCTTTGCAGATGTAATCAAGTCATTATTGTGGGCTCGAATCCAATATGACTGGTGTACTTATAAAAAAAGGAAATGATGTGAAGACACAGATACAGGAAGAACACCACAGAAAGGTGGAGTCAGAGATTGGAACGAGGCATCTACAAGCCAAGGAATACAAAGTATTGCTAGCCGTCCCTGGAAGCTAGGAGAGGGGCACGGAACAGATGCTCCCTCATAGTCCTCCTAAGGAACCAGCCTTGCTGACATCATGATTTCAGATTTCTAGCCTCCAGAGCTGAGAGACAACCAATTTCTACTGTTTCAAACACCCAGTTTAGCCAGTTTGTAGTACTTTGTTTTGTCATCCCTCTCAAACTAACATGCCCACCCTCAAGTCCCATCCATATATTTTTTTAAGCAACCTGTGAAACCCAGGATCCTTCCATTTTCAGGTGTTTGTTCAGCCAAACGTAGCAGCACGATGTCTTGAGCACAGTATAAAGCAAATTTTGCTGCAATTTCTATGACTAAAACTAGACAATATTATAAGTTTAAGAATCATTGCATAAATTAAAGAACTACTAAAGAGTATGCTTTGAAAACAGGGTAGACGGGTAGCAGAAATTTCATCCCAGTGTTCAGATTCTCCATATGACTAACCTTTGCTTACTGATTGATGAATGTGTTTACCTGTCTTCTCCACAAGCATGGAATTGAATATCAAATTTGCAGCTGACTCACTTTTTAATGGATATTCAAACACATTCTTTTTCAAGTGCTAAGTAAAAGCTTATCCTTAGTGAAATAAAATGTAGGCAAGAGGCAAATAAACTTGTACCTTACTAAAGTGTTAGTGTGAGTTCCTTCTTAGGTTGTTAACTGGGATTACATCTGTCAGTTATCAATGCCCATAGGTCTTTGAAATATGGAAAATGTATGTTTAAAGATGTACGGGAGCATAAGTCAAAAATCAAATGATATGAGCCACTTCATTGTATAGTTTTGAGGTCAAAGAAGCTGCTGAAAATTCATGAAATATAATAGGTTTCACAATGTTAAAAAAAGAAAAAAGAAAAATTTGTTTCTATTAAATTTACTTTAATTGTTCAATCTCTAGGGGAAAATACACTGTTATATCAACTTTGAGTTTGGAGCTGTATTTTGGGAAGGGTTTTCTTCTCATTTTCTTTTGTGCAGCAGTAAAAATATTCTTCCTGTTGGGTATAAAGAGAAAATGTAACCATTAGTATGAGAAGAATCATATATTCATCAAATATTTACTAAGTATCTACTATGTATCTGTCACCAAGCTGGACAGTGGCAATACAGAGACAAGTAAGATATGGTCCCTGCCCCCAAGGAATCTCACTGACAGAGGAAGACACAAAAAATAACAATTACAGTATGTGACGTTAAGAGAGCTATCTGATTCTTTCAGGATTGGTGGGAGGGAGTGTGGAGGATGGGCACACTACAAGAGGTAGTAATTGAGTTGAATCTTAAAATCGGCAAGTGCATTACAGGGAGATGTGATAGTACGGACTACTGAAAAGGTACGAAACAGCATGTTACACGGGATACACTCATACTAAAAAAGCATTCATTGTTTGTTTGAAATTCAAATTTAACTAGGTGTCCTGTATTTATATTTTCTAAACCTGGCAACTCTTTACGTGAACTGAACACATTTCTGTGTTGCTGGAATGTCAAGTCCAAGTCAGGGGTTGTGAGAGACAGAGCTGGAAAGGTAGGCACATGTCAGATCATGAAAAACTAGGTTTATGAAGTCAGAGAGCTTGTACTTAGTTTTGAGAACAGTAGTGAGCCATTGAAACGTTTTTAGCAGAAGAGTCATACAGTCAGACTTCTCTTGCAGATGGGTTATTCTGACATCATATGGAGCATACATTGAAGTAAATAAGGGTAGTGACAGGGAAATTATTAAATAGACTAATGTTAGGTTTATCCAGGAGAGATGATGAGCTTAAACTAGTGCAGTGGTTGGGAGAGATGGAGATAAGGTGGTGGAAGAAACTTCTAGGAGTAAAATCCAGAAATTTGGGTAGTTGACCAAATGGGGGGATGAAAGAGAGGGGGAGTCTAAGAGGGCTCCAAAGATCCTGTCCTAGTGACAGGATGTATGACATGGAAAACATAGGAGAAAGGGCAAGACTTTCAAGGAAGATGACAAGTTATATGTTAGGCATGTTTATTTAGCTGGTAGTGCTAGTGAACCAGCCAAATGGAAATGACCAGCAGGTATCAGGGGAGTATTCTATGTCGGCAACATAGATTTGGGAATCGTCAGGATAGAGTTAAAACTATGAAAGTCAGAGAACCAATTAAGAGCCCTCATTCTTAAAGTTGGTAGAATTAAAAATCTTCTTGAAGGACGATTGCCACTCAGTGTAGTTCTTTTTAATACTGGCTCATCAATATACCATAAAAAGATTCAGTATAATGAATATACAATCACGGCAGGACACTGTACTTACTACAAACCATGTGGAGGAGTTCCTGTTTATCTTATTTGTGGAATTATTTCATATTTAATATAGCTCAATATAACATGAGATATTGTAGCTAGAAATAGGCCGTGTAGAAAAAGCTAACAGTCAACATTTTTGTGGAATGCGTGTATCATTCTCATCACAAGGTATGACCGGACATCAACAACAAGATGACTTATCTGAGCCAACGTCAGCATTTATAAAAGGGAATTTCTGGCCTTGCATCCAGTTTAAAACTTCTACTCTGTAACATTGGTTGTAGCTTTAGGTAGCAGAGGAGCTTGTTCAATTAAATGGCAATGTATAGAATAATGTGGGTGAAAAATTAAGGTTCGCATGAAGAGCAATTTAACTTGGAAAGAACACTTATATGCTAAATAAAACTGAGTCTTTCATTGCCTATCAAGGCTTTAAGGTATGCATATCAATAATAAGCGCAGGACTTCCCTGGTGGTGCAGTGGTTAAGAATCCGCCTGCCAATGCAGGGAACAAGGGTTCGAGCCCCGGTCCAGGAAGATCCTACATGCCGCAGAGCAACTAAGCCCGTGCACCACAACTACTGAGCCCACGTGCTTCGACTACTGAAGACCGCATGCCTAGAGCCCGTGCCCCGCAACAAGAGAAGCCACTGCAACGAGAAGCCCACGCACCGCAAAGAAGAGTAGCCCCCGCTCGCTGCAACTAGAGAAAGCCCGGGTGCAGCAACGAAGACCCAAAGCGGCCATAAATAAATAATAAAAAGCACGTAGGCGGATTATTGAGAGATGTGTCAGACAAAGAACTAAACAATTTCCATGTTTTTTCATATAATTTTCCTAGAAACCCTATGAACTAGGTATATGGTCATTCTCATTTTATCACTGAGGAAATTTAACTCAGAGAGGTCGCTTAACATTTACAGAGAGACAATTTTCAAAGTCTACATTTAAGAATTATATATATGTATATATATATATAATTTATATACACACATATATACATACATATATATGCACACAAACATCTGTGTGTATAGCCACTAACACACATATATTTATGAAAATGTATAGCCTAGTTACTTTTTATCACTGTCAAAATAACCATTTCTAATTTCAGTATTTGGTTCACAGTTCACACCATAAAATCTTCAAAGGGTATAGTATAACATGGATTCCTCCCTCTCTGAGCAGTTATGAAATTAAATAATCAACGTATTGCTTTGCCATATGTCAAGTTACCTTCCTAGATTTAAGCCATATAATCTCAGAGTTGAAAACTATTTGAAAGTTTATCAAGTCCAACCTCCTTTTTTGTGTAGGAATCTCTCTTTGACATTCTTGACATATGGCTTTTTCGTTTCCACTCAAATATTTGCAGTGACCAGGAGGAAAAAAAAGTCACTAATTCCGATGTTGGGGAGCTGTGGTAGGTCCTAAATCTGTCTTCTAAAGATGTACAGGTCTATCCTTGTTGTTGCAAATAAATGGCAAGATTTCATTCTTTTTTATAGCTGAATAATATTTCACTGTGTATATACCACATCTTCTTTATCCATTCATACACTGATGGGCACTTAGGTTGTTTCCATATCTTGGCATTTGTAGATAAGCTGCAATGAACATTGGGTGGCATATATCTTTTCGAATTAGTGTTTTCATTTTCTTCAGATTAATACTCAGAAGTGGGGTTGCTGGATCATATAATAGTTCTATTTTTATTTTTTTGAGGAACCTCCATACTGTTTTCCACGGTGGCTGCACCAATTTACCTTCCCACCAACAGTGCACAAGGGTTCCCTTTTCTCCACATCCTCGCCAACACTTGTCATCTCTTGTCTTTTTGATAATAGCCATTCTAACAGGTGTGAGGTGGTATCTCATTGTAGTTTTGATTTGCATTTCTCTAATAATTAGTGATGTTGAGCATCTTTTCATGTACCTGTTGGCCATCTGTATGTCTTCTTTGGAAAAGTGTTTATTCAGATCATTTTTTAAAAATATTTTTTCTTCTGACTCCTTCACAGTACTTCTTAGAGTACTTATTCCCACTTTTTGCTTCACTTTTGGTTTAGAGAACTAGAAGTATTTTAAACATTATTTTTTTTAAGACCGTGTGTCTTCAGAGAGTACCATATGAGTGAAAAACAACTTTCTTTATGATGTTTGTTTGTTTTACACTAATGTATCAGGAAGAATGCTTCACTGTTAATAGTGGGGTGGAGAGGAAGGACACATTATGATGATCTGTGCTACTTTCAATCCTAATATAATTTATCTTTTAAACTAATCTGAGAATGAGGCAAGCATAGCATTCATATTGGAAAAAATCACAAGAGGAAAAATAGCCTCACAGATCTACAGGCAAAAGTAAGTTAATCCAACTTTTTAGGCAAAATCTTTTCCTGTGTCATGTTCATGGATTTGAAGACATAATATTGTTAATATTCAAATACTACCAAAATTAACCTACAGATTCAATGTGATCCTATTAAAATTTCAATGTCCTTTTTTACAGAAATGGAAAAGCTGATACTAAAATTTATATAAAATTGGAAGGGGCCCTGACTAGCCAATACAATTTGGGGGAAATAAAGTTGCAGGGCCCACACTTTCCAATTTCAAATTTACTACAAAGCTACAATGATCAAAACAGTGTGGTGCTGGCATAAGGATAGACACAGAATTACAATATAACACAGCAAGTCCACTCCTGGGTATATACCCAAAGATTTGAAAACATTCAAACAAAAACTTGTGCATAAATGCTCTCAGCCTTACTATTCACAATAGCCAAAAAGTGGGAACAACTGAATTGTCCATCAGTGGATGAGTGAATAAACAATTGTGGTGTGTCCATACAATGGGACATAATTAAGCCATAAAAAGGAATGAAGTACTGATACATGCTACGATGTGGATGAGCCTTGAAAATATGCTGAGTGAAAGAAACCAGATACAAAATGTCACATGTTGCATGATCCCATGTGTATAAAATATCCAGAATTGGTCAATCTATAGAGACAGGAAGCAGATTGGTTTTGTCAGGGGCTGGGAGAAGGTTGAGTGGGGAATGACTACTTAATGGGTACAGCATTTCCTTTTGGGATGATGAAAATGATTGGAACTTGATATAAGTGGTGGTTGCACAACATTGTGGATGTCCTAAATGCTGCTGAAATGTATGCTTTAAAATGGTTAATTTTATGTTATGTGAATTTCATCACAACAAAAAATGAAAAGTATATAAATGCAATCATACAGCATGTAACCTTTTGAGATCAGCTGGTTTCATTCAGAATAATTCCCTTGAGATTCATCCAAGCCATTTGCCTTCTATGTCTTCAGAGAAACTGATGAAATGGCCAAGGCTAAGCACAAAGCCAGCTAGCATGTGAAGGCATTCTCTAGCCATGTTAACATTGCTCCATTCATATTTGTTTATATTTCCACCAGGTGTGACACCACACCTATCCTATCATCTAGTCCATGTTTCTCCCTTTTGTTTCTAAAGCTATAAACTCTTTACCTAATTTAGTGAGTATCAGTATTAGTTACTATAGCTGCTGTAACAAATTGCCACAAGCAGAGAAGCTTAAAACAAGGCGAATTTATCATCTTAAAATTCTGAGAGGCAGAAGTCTGAAGTGTGCGTGACTCAGTGAAAAAGGTATTGGTAGGGCTGCATTCCTTCTAGAGACTCCAGGGGAGACTATATTTCCTTGCCTTTTCCAGGTTTCAGAGAATGCTGGCGTTCCTTGCCTCAAAGTCCCTTCATCAACCTTCAGAGCATCATTCCAACCTCTGCTTCCACCATCACAGCCCCTCTCTCTGTGACCCTAATTCTACTACCTTCCTTTCATAAGATTGATTACATTGGACCCACCTGGGTATTTCACCTTAATCTCCCCATCGCATTTCCTTAATTTAACCTCCCTTTTGCTATGTAAATTAACATATTCACAGATTCTAGGGTTTAGAATGTGAACATATTTGATTCTGCCTACCTCAGTGTTTGTTTTTTTTTTGAATTCCAGACATATTGGTTCAACAGCATTCCCTTGATTTACCAGCCTAGTTAGACTTTCAAGGCTCATCAACTGAATCCATTAATTTAACTGCAATGCATTAAATGAATTGAGTAGAAAGCACCACAATAAACTGGACATGCCAATCATCCTGCATGTGTCTGGACACACACAAAATGACTTCTCAAGAGTCATAACTTTTATTAAAGTATTAATACAAGCCTTGCTTACTGCTTTCCATACTCTGCCTATTTGGGAGCAATGCTTGAGATATTTTGCAGACTAAATATGCATTGATTAATGGTTCTTTCCACATCTTTTCACCAAGATAGTATTTTAATGGTATGTATTATTGATTTGCATTTTCCCACAGTAATAATTTGTATTGGTAGATAAAACAAAGAGATGCTTAAATATTCACTTGAGTTGTTTTTCTAATTCTTTTTTTAAATTAATTTATTTATTCATATTTTATTTTTGGCTGCATTGGGTCTTCATTGCTGCACACGGGCTTTCTCTAGTTGTGGCGGGCGGGGGCTTCTCTTGTTGCGGAGCACGGGCTCTAGGCGCACGGGCTTCAGTAGTTGTGGCTCACGGGCTTAGTCGTTCCTCGGCATAAGGGGTCTTTGCGGACCCAGGCTCAAACCTGTGTCCCCTGCATTGGCAGGTGGATTCTTAACCACTGCGCCACCAGGGAAGTCCTCACTTGAGCTATATTATGATCAGTACTTTCAGAGGCACAAGATAATAGAGACAATATAAATAATCTCATAGAAGCTAAGCAATTCTTCCCACACTAAAATGTGAAGGCATGTCCAAATGGCAGCATTTTTTCCTAATCCCTACCATATTGGGTTTTCAAAGATAAGTTTCTCACTACCAAACTAAAGTTGATTCTCAATTTATAAAACTAAATCACTTTTAAAAGGCGTTCAGACTCCTTAAAAAGTTCCACTATTACTTGTGACAATTACTAGTTGTAAATGTAAAAAATATACAAAATCCCACCATATATTCTGGGCCAGTTGACACCAATGAGAGTGCTGGGACATTTATTCCCTCTTTAGTCTGAGATACCAAAGGAATGTTAAGAGGTCTTCTGGCCTAAAATCCAGCTCGCTAGATTTGTGGCATCTGCCCATTTAATAAACATGCCTCTGTGTATTCCTTGAATATGTTGACTTAATAGGGCCAAAGACAGAGACCAAAGCAGGAAGTTTCCTTGAGGACAATCTTGGTAGATAGACCTTCAAGCTTTGTTTGGACAGTTCCTAAGATTACTCTGGGGTTTTCTAAGTTACCTCTGCCCTCGCCCTTCTCTCCCTGCCCTCCCACCCCATGCTAACTGCTTGCTGATCATGCTCTTTGCTTGTATTTTCATATGTATCTGGTTGGACTGCTTTGATATAAGGGAGGATCTCTCTTTAAGCTTCAGTTTTATTGTGTGTCACTAAGTCCAAAGGATAGAAAGCCCTTTTTATAGGCTGTGGGCTGTAAACGTTTCTGGGATATCTTTAGCGCAGTCTGTAGCAACTGAGGATTTGCATTACCTTGCCTTTTCCCTATATGTCAAGACAGATAATTTACTAACTTTTTAAATGGACTGGTATATATTGATATTTCATTGTTTCTTTGTTTTTCTTTGTTTCCATTTGTCTCGCTAAGCTGTGAGCTGAGAGGTTTGAGAGCCAGACTTTGAAATGAGTCAGCTGTTTAGAGCCCAGACACTGAAAGAGGTTTCCGTAGCAACGGAGATGTGTGGGAAAGCCTTATGCACACTATAGCTTAGGAAGCAGGATTTACTGGCTGAAGTGCAAAGCTTCCCCTCCGTCCAGGAGTTATTTTCTTAGTACAGGGATACTTGATTATCAAGTGTTAGTTTTAGCTAACATTCAAACATGGTAAAATTTCTTCTCAGGGTGAACTTTGCATTTTGTGGAAATATATTAAATACTGATATTAAACACATACTCTTTCAAAAATAATCATAAAATCAATAAAGCACAATTAACTAAGGGAGCTAAGCTTTAGTCAATGGTAAATAGCAAAAGTATCTTATTGATCTCATCACAAACATATTCACTGCTACAATGAATTCAGTCTGGCAAATGTCTTGCCTCCATTCCTATCTATAAAGTGGTCATTAAATATATGGAAAACATCTGACACCTAGCAGCGTTCCTAGAAGAGATTTCAGACAACCAATCCTTATTCGACCTATGGCCAGCTGATTTAATTGGTTAGAAACTGACTAAGCAAACCAACACTTCTGGTCTGATTCAATATTCCACTCAACCCTAGGTAGTTGCATTGTGATGGAGCCATTGGGCAGAAGTGAAAGAATCAGTGTATTTCCACACATCCACTATTGGAGAAACAACTCCAAGGGCATTCCCTTGGTAACTCATTCCCAGGAAACTCAGCTTTCTGCAATATAGAGGCCACATATACTGCCTGGAGTTTTGCAAACTAATTACAAGAAGACTTGTGATCTAAGAAATATTGCAGTTGGACCATGAGGATAACTATAAACAAATTCTGCCATGTGGAAAATTTTACAAAATATTATATCTCAACCTAGAGCTAAACACTGTAATTTGCTAGGCCAGGGTTTTCCTCCCATAATCTTTGGGGCTATTGTGAGAACATTAAGAACCATTCTTTTCTCTTTGTTTCTGTTGATGACCTCTGCACTCTTGTCACCATTCTGCTGAAAGGAAGCCTTATCTCCCCTACAGAATCATTTTGATTTCTAACATGACCTCAAAATCTTCAGCTAAAAACTGCCTCAAATTTGTGGTCATGATAATTTAAATATTAAATGGTCTTTTAAAGGTGGCTATCACTGGGCTTCCCTGGTGGCGCAGTGGTTGAGAGTCCGCCTGCCGATGCAGGGGGCACGGGTTCGTGCCCAGGTCCAGAAAGATCCCACATGCAGTGGAGCGGCTGGGCCCGTGAGCCATGGCCGCTGAGCCTGTGCGTCCGGAGCCTGTGCTCCACAATGGGAGAGGCCACAACAGTGAGAGGCCCGCGTACTGCAAAAAAAAAAAAAAAAAAAAGTGGCTATCACTAAAAGCTATGTGGGAGTGCATACAAACTAGCAGCAATGCTTTGTAACTTCAAAATATGCCATGATTCGAGATTTGATTCCATATTTATAGAAACAGCAAGAATTGCTTGCGTGATCAAGTAGTACAACTTCCTCACTTTACGGATGGTGAAACCAAGGCTTTTATTGAGAGAAGAGCATTTCTCCTTCAATCACATTAAATTAAGTGAGGTTTGGAGATGATTTAATTTGAAATACATTTTTAATTCCCTGCTAACATATATTTTAATGTCAAATTACATTTGGTTTACATACCTGTGTTTCTTCAAAAGATCTTACATATCTGTAAGGTATTTAATGGAATTGGAAATAAAACTTAATCTTCTGTGTCTAGGGTCTGTAACTTTTCTTTGACAACTAAAATGGCCTTCCCTCTTGGTTGATGATAAAGTGGAAAATTTTGAAAAGGCCTAGTATCATCCAGACTTCTCTGCAATGGTCATAAATGCTAAGTATGTAAGTGGCACTAACTCTTATTTCTGCATGAATATAGCAATATTAAAGCCATAGCTGTAGACTCAACAAGCTACCTCATTCAAGACAAATAGTATCTTATGGTTCAAATGAAAGAATTTTTGTACTGGTTGTCTTTCATCAGGTAGGCTCTAAATAGAAAGAATGCCTGTAAAACAATGTGTACTTTTCAAATACGTGTACTGATTTAACTATTGTGCCTGCTTTCCATATTGGAAGCACTGAGATAGTTGAGTAATTAATATGTTTTAACAAATATACATGACAAATAGTTTGCGCTTAGTAAATGCTTGTTGAATGAGTGAATGAACATCCCCAGTTGGTTTTTACCAGTCTGTCTCATGAACTCCTTATCCTCTATCCCATCCTCCCAAGTTGGGGGTACTAATGTATGCATCACATATCATGTACATTTCCAACTGGATCTTTTTATTTGAGTCTCAGGGCTAATAGTTCTGCCCAGATACTAGACATATCTTCTTGAACTGTGAGCTCTTTCCTCCCAAACTAATTATATCCATAAGCGAACACCCTTTTCCATAGTTACCCCTTCCAATCAAATTCAGTTCTGTTCCAAATAACTTTGTCCCTGTTAATAACACTTTTATTCTCGTAAGCTATTCAGGCTTAAAACTTTGAATCATCTTTGGCAGTTTCTACTCACAGAGCTCTCGTTTCATTCAGTCACAGACCCTATCCATTTTCTTTCAAAATGACTGTCATTTTCATCCACCTTATTTCCCTTCTCTATGCCCATTTCCAAATATTTATCCCCTCACCCTTGGATTATTGCAACAGCCTCCTAGCCTAGCCCTCAGGTTCCAAGTTCTCCCTCACCCCAAATTATCTCCATTGTCCTCCCTCTCTGCTATACCTCCTTACAGCATTTCTAATTTGCATCTCTCAGTTTAGCACTGAATTCCATAATTTTGCACTGGTGTTTGTTGCTGTGTGGAAAGCTCGTTTCCCCAATGTATTATAAACCCCTTAAAGGCACGCATAGTATCTTAAACTGCTCTGTATTTCCTACAGCCCTGAGCACAGAGTGGCCACTCAAAAAAATAAGAAAAGCATATGAGTAAAAAATAAATAGAAGGCAGAATAATAGGAAGCAGACAAGAAGAGGAGAAAATAATCAAAGAGGAAATGAAAGGGGGTTTTCTATGCAAAAATACCTTTATGGAGTGAGATCTCCCAGTCCTGTCCCAGTCTGCCTCTGTTCCACTTGCCCTAGTGGAGCAGCTACCAGGCTTCTATTCCATGTGTTACTTAGCATGAAAATAGGACCCACTACAGAGCTGATACCTTGGCTGGAGTACTGAATTTTGAGATGGTTTGGAAAGACAATGGGAAATGAAGAGTCTTCGCTAGGACTTCCCTGGTGACCAGTGGTTAAGAATCCGCCTGCCAATGCAGGGGACGTGGGTTCGAGCCCTGGTCCGGGAAGATGCCACATGCCTCGGAGCAGCTAAGCCCGTGGGCCACAACTACTGAGCCCGTGCGCCTAGAGCCCGTGCTCTGCAACAAGAGAAGCCACCACAATGACAAGCCCACGCACCACAACGAAGAGTAGCCCCCACTCACCACAACTAGAGAAAGCCTGCACGCAGCAGCGAAGACCCAACACAGCCAAAAAATAAATAAATAAATTTATTTTTAAAAAAAGAGTCTTTGCTAAAGAAACAATAAACAGCAAATCTCGAGTAACCATGCCTTATGCTTGTGACACTGTTCACCAGAAGAGGCTTAGATATGTTTCAGTAACACATAACCCCCAAATCTCAGAGACTAGAGACACAAAAATTTATTTCTCACTCACACAAAGTCACTTGGGGGTCATTTAGGAGGCGGAGTTTTCAGCCATTTAGTGACTCAGAGATTGATGTTCCTTCTGTCCTTACAATGTATCCTCTTCCTGGTTACTAAAGAAGGGGAAGAGACAGCTTGGAGATGGCCTAGGAGCTCTTAATGCTTTGAATTAGCAGTTACATGTGTCACACCCACTCACAGCCCATTAGCCAGAGTTTTCACATGGTTCCAACATAAGTAAAAAGATACTAGGCTATATATGGGAACACGTGGAAAACTGGGAGAGCACTAGTGTCTTCCACAAGCACCTTTATGTTATCCAAGGAGTTTTACATCTATTGATCACTTGGTTCCCACAGTTCTGTGAGGTGTCTGGGACAGACAGCAGCTCTTTTGTAAAGAAGTAGCAACCAAGGCCCGGAGGGCAAAAGTGACTTTTCTCGGTTACAAATTTAACTAGTGGCAGAGGTAGAATTAGAAACACGGTGCCTCTTTTCACTCCTGAGTTCTTTATGCTTTAAAATATTTCCTGCTGTAAAGAAAAAAATCGACAGCCAAGAGCAAGCCAAGAGGATGAAGATGGTTGACTCACTTCATACTCAGCCACTTTCAGGCACTTCCAGATTAAATGAAAATATCTCTCTTCAGATTGTAATAATAATAAATAAATAAAATTATCCAGAAACTTTTCGAAGATATTATCAGATGTTTGACGATTTTTAACTAGACCCATGGATTTCTTTCACTGGCAAAAAAGAAAAAAAAAATCTCTGTTGACCTGAAAGTGGTTACCATCACAAAGTAGTTTAAAAGAATTAGTAAAGAACATCTTGCTTAACAGTCAAAAGAGATGCTGAAAGGAAATCCAGTCAGAGGAAGCTTAATATTAAATAGGTAGTCTTATGTTGGTCGTGTGACATTACACACATACCCATGAATATACTATGCCATACAGATAACTGGTCAACTAGACTTCAAAATAACGGATGTGTCCCATGCATTACTATGCTTCTCCTTATACTCGTCTCTCCTGCATGAATATACCCCTGATGTAATACTTGTCACATTGTGTTGCAATCATTGATGTGCTTGTCCCTCCCCTTTCTCCAACCTTTGAAGACAAAGATCATGTGTTATTGGTTGTTATAGTCACAACACATAGTGAAATGGTCCTACCTCTCTTGTTCCCCCTTTGAAGGTTCCTCAGCTTTAGTTGATCACTTCCATGTTCCTCAGTGCTCTGCCCCAGGTCCTATACTCTTCTCAACCTATACTAACCTCTTGGGTGGTTTCATCTACTCCCATGGATTTAAGTACCATTAATATTGTGGTTATGCCTAATCTCTGACTCTGACTGAACTTTAGACGCACCAGTCATTGTCTACAGGACCTGTCCATTGGTCCTGAAAGTCAATACAATGCTGGCTGACCCAATTCTCTCCCTCACCACCCCCAAACTGCTACTGTTCCTTTGCTCCCTGACTCTTTCAGTGGCACCACTATCCAACCAGTGACTCAAGCCAGATATTTGGGAGTCCTTCTCCTACTCCCTATTCATTTTCCACCATGATCAATCAATCACCAAATCCTGACCTTTCTATTTCCTAAAACATCTCTCAAATCTGTAAAATTTCTCCCCATCTTCACTTTCACTGCATTAATCATGACACTATCACCTCCCAACTGGAATACTCCAATCTTTCCTCTTCTACCCCATTTTCTTTACATCAAAGAGAGTGATCTTTCTAAAATGCCAGTATGATCTTGTCACTGCCATATGTAAAAGTAATCAATTATCTGTTATTACTAGGTGCTTTGAGTACACAAAGATAAAAATCTAGATGAGGGTGGTGTTATGGACTGAATGTTTGTGCCCCCCTCCAAATTCATATGTAGAAACCCCAATCCCAATGTGATGGTATTTATTAGGTGGGGGTCTTTGAGAGGTAATTAGGTTTAGATGAAGTCCTGCGGGTGGAATTCTCATGAATGGGATTAGTGCCCATATAAAAAGAGGCCAGAGATCTGGTTAACTCTCTTTCCAACCTGTGAGGATACAAGGAGATGTCAGCAATCTATAGGCTGGAAGAGCATCCTCATCAGAACCTGACCATGCTGGCACCCTGACATTGAACTTCCAGTCTCCAGAAATGTGAGAAATAAATTTCTGTTGTGTTTATAAGCTACCCATTCTATGGTACTTTGTTATAGGAGCCTGAATTGACTAAGACAGGTGAAGGTGCAAGGAAAAGGTAGTCTATAATCAGTTAAGGTTTTTGGATACAAATAATAGAAACTAACTCTGGCTAACTGAAGGGGAAAAGTTTATTGAAAAGATATTGGATAGTTCACAGAATCAACAGGAAATCTGTCAAGGTAGGTTCAAAATAGTCAAGAACCAAAGGTAACTAGGCAGCAAGAAATACAGCCAGTCACTCCACAGGAACAGCTGGTGCTGGCAACACTGCCACAGGTCACTTGACTACTGCCTCAGTGAATAATCTCTAACTTTCCCTGTTCCTTTTCATCTCTCTCAGAATTCCAACTCCCAAGATGGAGCATTCAATTGGTGAAACCTAGGTTATACACCCATGACCAAATACCAGGGAAGAAGAGGTTGAAGTACCAGGTAACTTCAAAGTCCATCATGGAGATGGAGCCCTAATTCCCACCAAGACTTACACAATGGCAGATTCTCTCAGAATAGAATGGTGGTCTAGATATTAGGTAGCCAAAAAAAAAAAAAAGACAACTGTATATAATCAAGTTTACAATCCCTATCCAAGAACCTTGGAAACAGATATATTTCAAGATTCATACATTTTCAGAGTTAGAACAGTAATAAGACCCACATACTGCATATGAAATAACACAATGAGAGTAGCCCATTATCAAACACATTTATATTTCTGAACTGAAATAAATGCTTATTAACACTAAACTGAGATAAATAAAGACTAGAGAGAGTCTCACATCACTTCAGATTAAATTCTACTACCAAATAAGTTCAGATCAGATCTGATTTTTTTAATGATTTTGAAAACTTTTCTATCTTCATAGCTTTGGGGGTTTGAGAATTGCAAGAAAGAGATGGTCAACCTATCTGTGTTAGCACCATAAAGACTCATCAGAGTTTCTGGAGAAAGGAGAATGTGATTATTCTGAAAGAATCAAGGATGACTTACTGAAGAAAGTAACATTTGAACCCAGTCTAACATAAAGAATGGATAAAATCTGAATGGACCTGAATGTGAGGGAGGACATACACATTAGAAGGCATAGCAGGAGGGAAAATCCCTGGATGGAAAGACAAGGAAACATGTGAAGAATAGCTGTGGTCAAGTTTCAGCATCTGTGAAGGAGAACAGGATATAACCTTGAAACATAGACTAAATCATAGAGCGCCAGATTAAAGGATTCATTTCATTCTCCAGCCAATGGGGAGCCATCGAAGTTTTTTGAGTATGGAATTACAAAATCAGAGCTATGCTTTTGGAAGTTTAATCTGGCTATATTGTGTCAGTTTCAAATAATCCATATAGATAAATTTTATCTGATATCACAGGAGATGTTTAATTTATACAATTGAAATCCATTTTCTCTTGCCCTTGTGTCAGTAAAGATAGCTGCTTGACACCGCCCAGTCAATATTCCTATCCTTTCAGAACACTCCTGCTCAATTGCCTACTAAGAAGTGTTGAAGAATTGTCGGGAGACTTGTGAGGAACTAAGTTATTGGTGTAAGATAAACCACAAATACACAATGTAATGCAGAATAATGGACTTAGAGGTTAATATTTAACGACTTCTTCAGTTGCTTCAGTTGTTTCATTTAATGGTCTGGTATCAGTATGCCAGATGCTGATCAGAATAATGAGTTAATTATAATTATTCCAAGTGAGGGAAAGAGTTAAAGAGAAGATCAACCCCAACCAACATTTATTGAACATTCAGTGAGAACCAGACATTATCCTAGATAATTTCTGTACATGATACTCATGTCAGGAATGAACTATTTCTTGGCCATGCACCAGGAAAACAATCTCTCTCCCTTCCATTCTCACCCCAAATTCACCCTCCTTTCTTGGATACAAAACAAAACTTCCATCTTCGGCATACTTTGTCCTTAGGAGCAGGAACTGGTAATTTTCTTCATTACAAAGTATCTGTAGTCACAGCTACCACAGAGACCTATGTATTAAAGACCATTGGCTGCCCCAGCTGATTAGCAGCCAAAGGCACAAACAAAATGCATTCTCAGCACTTTTTTATGACATTAGCCCATTACTTCCCACTAAGTGTGAGTTATAAAAGCGTCTTCCCTGCCCCCACCCTAACTACTGCATCTGACTCAGTAGTAGTGTCCTCCCTACAAGCTGTTATCTGCAGACTCTGCCATGACACATATTGGCCCGTTATGGATGAGATCAAACTGCAGAATATTTTTGTTCTATGGGCTAGAATATTTCCAGTAATTAAAGGGACTTAAGAATAAGTTGGTTTTTTAAAATTATATTATTTAATATAATTAATTCAAAATATTAACCAATCAATACAGAATCGGTTTAAAATATTAATGACATAGCTTACAAGGAAAAAGTTGTTTTAAAACCATTTATTTTTCATGTGTTTCACCAATGTCATTATAATACTATATACTCCATCCCTTTAAATCCCATAATCCCTCCCACCAACAACTCATCCTCCAAAGTTACTCCTCCTTAGCTTGGAGAAAACATTTTTGCCTCAATAGTCAATAGTCTTGAAATTTCCTGGCTATAGTTAAAGAGATTTTTTTAAAAAAAAAACTTCATATGTATCTGGCTACTGAAAGATAGTATGACTCAATGCAACAGTTCTTGACTTGCTTCTCCCATGGCACATGGAATGGAAAACCTGAATATGCTTACCCCATTCCTCTGAGCAAGTCCCAGTACGCTCGTCATAACTGCATCCCTTTTCTTCTCATTCAAGAAAGCAAATCAGAATATAAGGGACTGAGAGTGACCCCACGTTATTCTGGTTTTTTCCTACTCAGTGTTCTTTCTTGGCCCTTCCTCCACAACCTGATTTCAAGCTAATGGTTCAGTCATAGGGACATCTCTTCTCATACTATATTCTTTTTTAGGGACTTCCCTTGATATCTAAAGATCTATTTGATGTCTATATATTGACAACTCCAAAAATTTATATTTCCAAGGCAAATCTCTCTTCTGACCCCCGGAAACCCATCTGTTCCTCTGTCTACTTGATATTCAAGTTTTCAAAGACATTTCAAACTCAATTTTTCCTTGTAATCTTCCCCCACCAGCTAGGTCCTCTCTCACTACGCCATGCCTCAGTGAAGCGTTTCCATTTAGTTCAGTAAGTCAGAATCCTAGGTGTCAGCTATAATACCTCCTTCTCCCTCAACATCTGTATCTAATCTAAGTCCAAGTCCTGTCAATATCCCCAGCTAAAGATTTCTTGAATCTGTCCATATTTCTCCTTTTCTATAGCTTTTCCCCTAGTCTAAGCCATCACCCAATTTCACCTGGACCACTGTAATTTACTTTCTACACAGCATATATGGAATATAATGTTAATGGTGCCCTAAGGAGTTGCTCAACTCGGCAGTTCTCAAGCCACTGGAGAGGAGTAAAATCAGGGGATCATGGCCAGAAGTCAGTTTCTGGAATTGTGGAAGAAGAGATGCTCATCTTTAAGCAGATTATTGTGAAAGACACCCATCTCTCTGTGGAACAGTCTAAGATCACAGTTGATAGGAAAATATTAGTAGAGTCTACAGGAGGTAAAATTCAGGAGCTGAGAAGCCTGGATTCATTTTCTGGGGAGAAATTAGCACGCACCCATAACTCTTATGACAATCCTAAGCCTGCCTTCGAGGATGCAACGTGGCCACCTTAAAAGCTCAGTACTCGGGCTTCCCTGGTGGCGCAGTGGTTGAGCGTCCGCCTGCCGATGCAGGGGACACGGGTTCGTGCCCCGGTCCGGGAAGATCCCACATGCCGCGGAGCGGCTGGGCCCGTGAGCCATGGCCGCTGAGCCTGCGCGTCCGGGGCCTGTGCTCCGCAACGGGAGAGGCCACAACAGTGAGAGGCCCGTGTACCGCAAAAAAAAAAAAAAAAAAAAAAAAAAGCTCAGTACTCTGAACTGTCATTTATTTTCCACAAATGTCTGCTTTAGCTTCTAGATTTATTCAGCTATATCTGATAAATTCAATTTTCTGGAAGAGGGGAGAGAATGAACAGAGGGATGTGGATGAAGACAGGGATAAAAGGAACAGAGGGTCAATACTGGAAAAGAAAGGGACACATAAGATGATCTAAAACCATGAGAAAATGTTTCACCCATAGTCTCCTCTGTCCTCTTGCAAAATCACACAATCAGTCTCACCATACATTTCTAATTAGACAGGAGCCATGGTAATGGTAGTGTTCCTCATCTCTTACCACTCCCACTGCATTATCCCCTTCCAGCCACATTGTTTCTTTCCTATTCCTGGAGTATACTAGGCTTGCCCCAGCCTTAGGGATTTATACTTACTGTTGCCTCTGCCTGGACCCATCTTCTCCCAGGTATTCTCATCACCTTCTCCCTCACGTCCTTCATGCCTCTGCTCAGACAATTTTCTATCAGAGAGGATTCCCTAGCCTCCCTCACCTGCACTTACTATCCCTCTTGTCTTTATACCCCCAGTAAAGGGGTTACCCTCAGAGGAGTAAGGTCTTCTCTCTCTTTTTCTTTTTCTTTTCCTTTTCTTCCCTGTGGTATCTACAGCATTTTTTCTAATTGATATAATTGACATACAACATTGCATTAGCTTCAGGTTTACAACATAATGATTCAATACTTGTATACATTGCAAAATGATCACCACGATAAACATTTAGTTAACATCCATCACCCATACATGGTTACATTTTTTTTCTTGCAGTGAGAACTTTTAAAATCTACCCTCTTAACAACTTTCAAATATGCAATACAGTATTTTTAATTAGAGTCATTATGCTGTACATTACATCTGCATGACAGTTATTTTATAACTGGAAGATCGTACCTTTTGACCCCATCACCCATTTCACTCCCCTTCCCACCCCCTGCCTCTGGCAACCATCAATCTGTTCTCTGTATCTATGAGCTTGGTTTTTTTTTTTAGATTCCACATATAAGTGTGATCATATGGTGTTTGTCATTCTCACTACAACATTTTAGAACAATACCAGATTTATAGTAGGTATTCAATAAATATTTGTTATATGGAAAAAAGAATAAATAATCCAATGCAACCTAGTGATGAAATACCCTAGTGAAAATTTTTCCTATTAATTACTAACAAGTGCTAACAAAGAAAGTCTTACATATTTAAGCAGCATCAATTTGGTTGGATAGAATCCAGGAACTATGACAATCTTTGCCAACACCCACTCAAAACCCCTTTTGCCCCATCCATCTGCTAAATGTTTCTATTCATATATTTGCCTTGTGGCTTTGTTTTCAGTCCCATCCAAACTTTTTCTTGTCCAAAGGAAGAAACACAATCTCAGTGTCTGGTACATATTTAGCCTTTTCCCATTTGAGATTTGGTGTTCTATCTTTTCCCAGGCATTCTGAACCACAGCCTCATCTTCTCAATCGTTATTATACAGCCACGCCACCTGCTTTGCTCACCACATTGCGGATCTGAAACAGGTTCAGATCCTGTACAGACTGAGTTAAGTACCTACCTCCTATTGGGAATGTATAGGCAAGCTGAGCTGTGTGTAGGCGCTACAACCGTGGGAACGGGTTTTCAAGCAGCTTTTAGGAGCTGTTTGAGTTGTTATGCTTATGACAGTATGCAGCAGAAGATTGTATTAATGCTCACTAAACTCTAGAAAAAATACTAAGAACTGAGTTTTTCAGAATTTAAAAATAGAAATGTATACATATTTATACAGAACCAAAATAAAACACTAATTATTCTACTGAAATTATATTGGGCCTTTTGCCTGTGAAGGTTTTACATGGAGCATTTTATAAATGTGGATAAATCAGTCTAGCAGAGAGAATAAGAGGAAATGCAACTCTTATGCAATGGTTAAATGGCTATGGAAAGTCCATGAAATTTATACTAGAGTCATACCCAGAATCCCAACTCTTAATTTCTTCAGGGTGATTTTTCCAACAGATGATACTAATTTAGGACACAAGGAATAAAAATATTTCCTGGTTTATTTTACATTTTAGTTATAGTTAAGATATTTTTCATGCCCAATCTCAGAGCATGGTACAGCTAAAAGAGAATTGAAATGAGAACCAGGGTTTAGTCATAGTTCTGTTAAAAAAAATTGGTGTTCAACTTTAAGCCAGTTACCTATCCTCTCTGAATCTCAGTTTCTCCATCTGGACAATGCAGTCATGTAGTAATAATGGTTCTTTTAAAAAAATTTTTATTAGAGTGCAGTTGACTTACAGCATTGTGTTAGTTTCAGGTGTACAGCAAAATGAATCAGTTACACATATACATATATCCACTCTTTTTTGGATTCTTTTCCCATATAGGTCATTACAGAGCAATGGTTCTTAACTGAGGGTTGTATAATACTCCCAGATGGGACTTTGGAAATGTATGGTGGCATTTTTTGGCAGTTAGCAGGCAAGTGTATGAGCAAGAATTGTCTCCCTCAAAATACCAGTAGTGTTCCTCTGAGGAAACACTGGACTGGATTTTTAATATTCCTTCCAGCTCTGACATTCTATGATCCTGTGATACTGCCTCTCTTAGATTCACTATGTTAAAATGTAAAATACTAACATTTGGAACCTATAAAATCACTTTTCAAATGATTTTGAAATGGTTTTTCTTTAGGATGTGATATAAATTTTCAACTTTTCTTACAGATGATAAGTTGTCTTGGGTAGAAATACACACTGAATATGACAAAAATAGCATAAAGGAGGAGAAAAGGAGAAAATGGACCTATACAGCTCAAGGTTTCTACATATTCTATGAAGCAATAAAAGATCAACTCTAAGTAGACTGTTAAAATTTAAGGATGTATACTGTAATCTCTAGAGGAAACACTAAAATAAAAATATAAAAGAGATATAGCTACAAAAGATAAAATAAAAATGGATTTTTAGAAATAAATATTCAATTAATCCAATGGGGGAAGGGAAGGAGGATTAGTAGAATAAATGACAATGGAGACCTCAGAAAATAAATAGTAAAATGGTAGACCTAAATCTAATTCTATCAAATTTTACAGTAAATGCTGATGGCACAAAAACACTCCAATTAAAATGCAGAAGTTGTTAGAATGGATAAAAACCAAGACCAAGTATGTGCTATCAACTAGAGATATGCTTTAAATTTACAGACACAAATCGATGGAAATAATATGGATGGGAAAAAAAATACATGCTATATAGAAGTATGCATAGGTTAATTGCAGTAAAAAAAAAGTATGCATAGGAAAGTAGGGGTCACAATATTAATATCAGATAAAATAGACTTCAATAAAAGTATTACAAAAAATAAAACAGAAAATCTAAATTACACAATAAATCTTAAGGAATTTGAATTTGTTATATTTTAAAAATTACCCCAAAAGAAAACTTCAGGCAATTATAAATTCAATGATAAGTCTTATCAAGCATTTAAGGAGGAAATAGCATGAATCTTAAAGTCTTTCAGAAATAGAGGAAGAGGAATTGATTCACAACTTATTTTATAAGGCAAAGCATAAACCTCATTTTAAAATCTGAGACAGTCATTACAAAAGAAGAAACTAATAGAATATAGGCACAAAACACTTAACACAATTTGAGCAAATAAAATTCAAAACCATAGAAAGATATATCATAATAATGGAACATTTATCCCAGGAATATAGGATTGATTTATTTCAAAAATTAATCGGTGTAATTTGCCATATTTATTGAATAAAGGGAAACACCACATATGGCAAAATTCAACACCCACCCAGTGTAAGAACCTGCAGTAAACTAGATACAGAAGGGAAATTCTTATTCCAATAAAAGACATTTACGAAATACCTAGAGTCAGCATCACATTTAATAGTGAAATATTGAATGCTTTTCCCCTTAGAACAAGGGGTGAATAGCCACTTTCACCACCTATTCAGCACTTTCCTGGAGGTACTATCCACTGCATTAAAGCAAGAAAAAGAAAGAAAGAAAGAAAGGTATAAAGATCAGCAAGGAGGAAACAAAAATCTTCTTAGGTTTAGATCTCAGGAAGGTATATATAAAATATCACAAAGAATGTATAACTAAAATTACCAGAACTAATTTATATCATTTAGCAAGGTTGTAGGATACAAGGTTAACATATAAAATCAATTATATTTTCATATGAAACAGCTCCAATTGCAAATTAAAATTAAAGCAATGCAGTTTACAACAGCAACAAAAAGCATTATATTCCTAGGAGTAAATCTAACAACAGATGTACAAGACCTCTATACTGAAAACTACAAACCGTTGCTAAGAGAAATTAAGAACTAAATGGAGACATTTGCTATGTTCATGAATTGGTAGATGTAATATTTTAAAGATATCAGTAATCTCCAAATGGATCTACAGATTCAGTGCAATCTCAAACATAATTCCACCATGCTTTTTGTTGTAGAAACTGATAACCTAATTCCCTAAATGTATAAGGCATTAAAAGGATCTAGAATGGTGAAAGCAGTTAGAAAAAGAAAAACAAATTTGGAGACGTACACTACCTTATTTCAAAGATTATTTAAAAGTTACATTACTCAAGGCAGTATAGTACTGTCATAAAGACTAATGAAATGGAGTCCAGAAAAAGACCCACACTTATAACAGTTATTTAATTTTTGAAAAAGTCACTAAAGCAATCCAATGTTGAAAGGAACATCTTTTCAACAAATGGTAGTGGGAAAATTAGGTATCTGTATGGAAAAACAATGAAACTCAATCCCTGCCTCACATTGTAAACAAAAGTTAGTTTGAGATAGGTCATTGACATAAATGTAAAATAATGTATATTGCATATTTATACAATGGAATACAACTTAGCAAGAAAAGGGAACATACTACTGATACACACAATGTGAATGAAACTCAAAAATATTATGCTGAACAAAGAAAAGCCTTACACAGAGTACATTACACACCATATGATTCCACTTACATGAAGTTCTAGAACAGGCCAAACTAATCTACTGTGAAAAAATCAGAATATTGCCTCTGGTGGGGGTGTGGGTGGGATGTGACAGGAAATGAAGCATTAGGGAAATTTTTGGAGTGATGGTAATATTTCTATATTTTGATAGAATTTTGGATTACATGGTGTATTCCTTTATCAACACTCATTGAATTTCTGCATTTCATTTTATGTAAATTTCACCTTAAGAAAAGAGCTATAAACAAACATTTAACTATGGTTGATGATATGCATTCTGTAGTGTTTCCTGATGAAGTGAACTGATGTCTGCCACTTTTTTTGAAATGCATTAAAGAAAATAAGATGAATTGATTGGTGTATATGTGATACGTGATGAAACAGGTATTGTAAACTGTTAATTCTAATATCTACATAATGTGTATATTCATACTCACTGTATAATTCTTTCAATTTTCTGTGTTGTGCTTCAAAGATTTAATTGTAAAATGTTGGTAAAAATCAAACAAACAGATAGGGGTAAATACGTATATTTATAATGATAAGGAATTGTCTCCAGGATAAATCATTGAGTGAAAAAACATCAAAGTACAGATGCTTCCATATGTGGAACACATATGTAATATGTGTGTGTGTGTGTTTGTGTAGTTTCTTGTATTCTATGCATAAACTATTTTGGAAAGATAGACAAGAAATCATTAATGGTGGTTGTGTTGTGGCTACCTCAAGGGGTAGGGACTGGATTAGAGGAAGACTTACATTTCATTGTATAACATTCTACACTGTAGGAAATTTTATCCTTATGATAATGTATTACTTTTTCAAAAAGACCTACATAAAAACCTAAAAATAAGGAAAATAATAAAATTAAAATCTCCTTATCATCTCTATTTAATGAGCTAGCAATGAGCAAAGCTTAGGAGACTAGGACTTGGAATCCAACAAGGTCATGCCTGTGCTACTCATCTGAGCAGGCAAGTAATCGATTTCAGGAAGATCAGTCACAATACACATACTCACACACCTGTGTGGACTTTAGGCAAGTTAAATTTCCTGAGCCTTTGTTCATCTGTCAAAATAGAGATAATCATATAAGGCTGCAACTTTTAATTACATGGCATATTCAAATGCATGGGTGGAGCAAGGTCTACTTTTAAGGTCTTAGCCCGCACGATAATAGACCAAAATAGAGTGTAAAAAAAAAATTGATTGACAATCATTTGAATAGCTGGATTTCAATGAAGCAAGGTACATTTCTTCAAAAGAACCACCATAAGAGCCCAAATGCTCAGGAAATCATTGATAAACTGCCAGGATAAATTTACTAACTCGAGGGACTGTAGCATTCTACATGTGCAGATAAAGGGGCTTCAGTTCATCCTTAATGAATCCCTGATGTCTGAATGCCTGGGAATCTTTACTCAGGTGAACCAAAGTCATGTGGCTGGTTCCCTGCCCTTAATACATTTATTAAGGCCAAGAAGTACTCTTCTGGTGTTCTAAGACTCAATTTCCAATGTGTGTGTGGGGGTGGGGCAGGTGGAGGGAGTTTCCCCCCACACCAACGAAGGGACACCACCACGGTGCCTGAGAATTTAACTTAATTCTGACACAGTTTCTACCAGAGATAGCATTAGGTGCCACAGGTTAAGGGCTCAGTCCTGCAAGACTGCCCTCCACCCCCTCCCTGCCCCAACTTCAGACATCAGTCACAAGTCCAGGTTATCACCTGCATTTCTGACCAACTGACTACAAAGTGGGGGTTCCAACAACCCCCCAACTTGGGTTTCAGACACCAGCCTCAAGTCCAGGTTGTTACCTGTACTTCTGACTGACTGGCTTTAAATCAGAGGTTCCCACAACCTCCTCCTTGGGGTTGATTATTTTGCTAGAGCAGCTCACAGAAACATTTTACAATACTTACTAGATCACCAGTTTATTATAAAACGATATACCTCAGGAACAACCAAACAGAGGAGATGTATAGGGCAAAGTATGAGGAAAGGGTGTAGAGCTACCATGCCCTTTCCATGTAAACCCCCGCCCCCAAATCTCCAAGTGTTCACCAACCTGGAAGCTCTCCAAACCCTTTCCTCTGGGGTTTTATGGAGGCTTCATTACATAGGCATGATTGACTAACCCATTGGCCATTGGTGATTGAACTCAACCTCCAGCCCCTCTTCCCTCCTTGGAGGTCTTGGGGGTGGGACTGAAATTTCCAACCTTCTAATCACGTGGTTGGCTGCTCTGGCAACCAGCCCCCATCCTTAGGTGCTTTACAAAAGTCATCTCATTAATATAACAAAAGACCTTTAAACTCTTATCACTTAGGAAATTTCTAGGGTTTTGGGAGCTGTGAGCCAGGAAGTATGGGCAATGACCAAATATATATGATAAATATATTTTGGTCATCTGAATGACCAAATATAGATTTCTTATAAATTATAATATCACAAATACATTAAAAATTATAGAAAAATTCCAGTAAACTATTAATACTTTTCTGGCACTGAAGGGTTAATCTTCACCTATCTAGAAAAAGTGTTTATTCAAACAACTACTTCTTTAAAGATTTCAATTTTATAAGGCTTATTCAACTGCTGGAAGGTTGTAGGTATATGACACAACCATTGTGGCATATTCAAAATGCACATACCTATCTGCTTCAGATTTAATTTTATATATTCCCACATCTGGCTTTATACAAAGGAGAAAGGAAGGTGTTGAGTAGGCAGGAGAAGGCAAACAGCTCCTCTGTTCTCACTGATCTAATATACCGTGGTGTTCCGGTATCTGAGTGTTTCCACTAGATCAGTGTTTAATTCAGCAAATATTTATTGAGTATCTACCTATTCTGTGTCAGGCACTATCATAGGCACAGGAAGAAAGTGCTGTGAAAGAAAGATCAGAGTCTTGCTTTTGTGGAGTTTGCATTCTCACTGGGGAAGATAGACAATATATAAGTAAAGATATATACAGGAAGATAATTTTACATAGTGTTAACTGCTGTGAAGAAAATAAAAGAGGATGATATGAGAATGATTTAAAGGGGGGGGCAGGGCATCTTTCTCTAGAGTGGCCTGGGAAACCCTCTATGAAATAGTGACATATCATCTGAGACCTGAATGATGAGAAAAAGTAAGCTATACGTGAACTTGTGGGAAGGAATAGCAAGCAACAAGGACTGGTTCTTAAATATTCAGGCAGGTGAAAATCTCCCAGAGGACTGATTTAAATGATGATTTCTGGGCTCCAACTTCCCTATTCTGGTTCGGTAGATGTGAGCTGAGCCCCCAGATCTGCATTTTAGCAAGCTTCATGCCCACCCCAAGGCATTTCTGATTCTCATGATCTATGAACCACATTTGGAGAAACACAAATCTCGGGCCTGCTTATTGGTGTGTGGGATGAATTTTCATACTGAAGCCCAAGAAAGGTTGGGGAATCCAGAGCTTTGGGCCTAGAGAAAGGATCCCTAGAATCTTGTGACCCTAGAGGCACAGACAGTGGAATAGACAAGCCAGGTGGAACCTCGAAGGCTTGTTATTCAAGGCTGGAAAGGGGATGAAGGTATGGAGATCAACTAAGGTAGGGAGATCAACATTGATGGGTTTAGTCAATGTTCCAACTAGCAGAAATCAGGAAATCAGTGAGATCCGCAAGAGTCGAAGGCTTTTTCTAAGGCAGGCTGGCTCTCTGCCGTGCTTCACACTTCCTGCCATGTGGAGGTGGCCCTGAGCTCATAGGTGTTGATTGAAGACAGAAGGACCTCAGGAACCTGCAGGTGTCTCTAAGGGAGAAAATGGTCCATTTTACCTCTTGCATTGTTTTATCTCACCAGTAGAAATATCTCAGTGTTGACTGAGAGCAAATTGAGTAAGGAGGAGATGCAATCTTTTTATTTCCAACCCAGATGATGATAACGAGCTTCACCACATTCTAATTACTGATTTCTGCCTAGAGGAACATCTCGGCTTTTCCAATTAACAATAATTTAATATGTTATTGCTTATCCTTTGTTCTTTTTCTTTGAGCTCATCCAATTACTGCATACTGCTTTTGTTTTCGTAGTCCTAAACACTAACTTTATTATTTTTTCTTATGAGATTTTTTCTTAGATCTTGTCCTAATTATAAAGTATTTCCAGTTGTATTTAAAATCATGGTTAAATGCTTCATTTGGGGGGTATATAACAAAAGAGTGGATGAAGTATCAGCTTTTTGTTACTGGGGAAATAATGCAAGTAACAAAAAAAAGTTTTGAAATTTTTAAACAGCCCATTTTTATCTATTTAAACTATTATCAGCTCAAGGTATATGCAATTTAAACTAAATTGTATCTTCTTTGCAAATCAATGTCTTCGGAAGCAACCCCCTTGTTTGATTGTATAATCAGTCCAGGAGTCATTCTGCACTTTCTAGCCTTTCACACAGTGCGGGGCTCAAACCATCCTAGGAACACAGTGGTTTTGTGGTATTCCAAAAATATTTTAGAAGGAAACCAACCACGGGCACAAGATTTCCCCAGATGCTACTCTACCAATTTTTATTGAGTAGTAACTATCTGCTAGGCATTGTAATTAGTGTCTTCCAAACAGTGCTTGCAGGCTATACCTCATAATTAACTGTGTCACAATGTTTTACAGTTCAATGCAACTATAAACTTCCTGAAGACAGAAAACATATCATGCCTTTGTTTGCCCCCATAATAGCAAGCAAAAAAAAAAAAAAAATAGGGTCAGTGTGGGTTTCCAAAAGTAAATGGATTGATATGTTTAAGTGCCATTTCTCATTCAATGCACTGGCTGCATTTGTGCTATATGAATCTGTCCGAGTACAAAATCCAATAAAATTAATCTTTTTAACCCAGTCGATCATCTACAACTACACTGAGACCATGCTTTGTCCCTTCTGTGGGCTCTTAGATAGGCTTACTGATCTGTTGATGGGAGAAAAATAGAAGTGTAAATTAGACACATTTCTAACAGTTTTTCCAGTCTCTATTAAAAAGTTCCATAGCCTTGTGGCCAAAGGACAATTTTCATGACCACTCTAGTAAGAGAACTCATCATCTTTATTTCACTGACTTCATTTATAGCATTTCTAGTCTAATAGAAGAAATGATGTAACTTCTGAACCATTTATTAGTAGAAGAATACACTTTTAATCAGATTGTATACTTTGAAAAATGTTAAACATATTGGAATATCCCAATTACCCTTCCCAAGGGATTGGGCAGTTTGCCCCACTGCAATAAATCTTTGCCTTGTACAAATAAATTATTAGCAGTATGGCTGTGAACACTGTCATCCCATTCAAATATGCTAAAAAGCTCTTCGGTTGATTTGTGCTTCTGTAAGAGAATGTGTTGTAAATGTTGATCTAACTACAGCTGTGAGAATGTGGAATAGACAGAGGGTAGTAGAATAAATTTTGAACTTAAAATAGGAAGAACCGGTGCTAGGCCTAACCCCATCATTACTGGGTAACACTGGGCAAGTCATTGTACCTCTCTCAGGCTTTGACTTGTCCCCTGTAAAATGAGGATAATGCTGCCTGCCCTCCCACCTCTCAAGGCTGTGAGGATTTACAAGCTTTGTAAGCAGCGGAGCACAGTACAAATTTAAGGGATGATAGCCATGGCACAACAAACAAATTCCTTTACCTTGAGCTTTTCTTTATGAACAGAGCATAAATTTTCCTGGGAGAAATTCTAGTTTCTAAATAAATAAAACTTACAGCTCTACTGACTAAAATGTGTTCTTCTTTTCTTTTTTCTTTTTATTGAAGAAGTGTTGATTTACAATGTTGTGTTGTTAGTTTCAGGTGTACAGAAAGTGATTCCGTTATATATATGTATTCTTTTTCAGATTCTTTTCCATTATAGGTTATTACAGAATACTGAGTATAGTTCCCTGTGCTCTACAGTAGGTCCTTGTTGGTTATCTATTTTATATACAGTAGTGTGTATATGTTAATCCCAAACTCCTAATTTATCTCTCCCCTGCCCTTTCCCCTTTGGTAACCATAAGTTTGTTTTCTATGTCAGTGGGTCTTTTTCTGAAAAATGTGTTCTTTGCATGGAAACATTGTCCAGCTGTCTCTAGAAATGTGTCTCTGCCCCCTCTCTCTGACTTAGCTACCTTATTTCCAACTACTGCTCTCACCATGCAAATCCTCTCCATTCTTTCAGGCCCATTTAAAGCCTAGGTCTTCAGTGTTGATTCCACACCACATTGATTTCTTCCTACAATGAGCTCCCAGAGATCTTATTATGGTCTAAACCATGTGATTAATGCCAGGTCCTCTAGCAATCCTTCCCTGACCACCTCTACCAGGTCTAGGTTATGGGCCCTTTCTCTGTGTTCCCAGAGGCCCCTGGGCAAACCTCTTTTCTAGCACCTGTCACACTTCACGTTTTAAAGAGCATTATGCAATATATCTGACATGAAATTGAACAAAATGATATTTTGATTATTTATTTACTCATCATGCAGCTTAAGAAATAATGGCATCATCAATATGCTGAAGCCTCCTAGGCACCCCTCCCAAACTGCGTCACCCTCCCTAACTCTCAGAGGTGGCTACTTCTTTGAACTGATGTCCATTATTCCGTGCAATTCTATATCACTTAATGACAGCTAGATGTAGAACTATACACCATATAGTATTATTTGGCATATTTTAAAAACCTTATATGGAATTATACTGGAATGATCTTTCTGTGATGTTTGCTTCTGCTCAATATTGTTTGTGAGATCTCTCCATGTTGTATCCTTGAGTAGACAACAACGTAGTCATCAGTTCTTCTAATTGGTAGACTATTTTTTCAAAAAATATTTTAAGATAATTATGCTATGAACTTCCTTAAACTTGTTTTTTGCTGCATGTGTACCTATTTTTCTGTAGAGCATATACATAGAAGTGAAACTGTTGAGTCATAAGGTATATATGAGGTAAGCTTTAATAAATATTGACAAATCACGCTCGAAAGTGGTTGTGTGAATTCACACTCCCATCAGAATTGTGTGGGATTTGCCCTCAGTCTACATACTCTCCAACACTTCGTGTGGTTAGACTTGTAAAATCTGATGGATTTTGTGCCACTCCAGATCCACACTTCATTCTTTTCTATCCTGCAGCGTGATCCAGGGGGTGGAACTCTATGCGTGACCGCAAAGGGTTCCCTTGTCTTTGACTTCTATTTGGTTTCACATGGGGAACATCAGAAGGAAATTGAATGGAAGGTAGAATTTTCATTCCTTCAGTCCTCTCTCTGGGAGTCATCACATCACGAGCCAGAATTATACCTTCATAGCTTCTATTGAAGTGACATTTTCCTTACTGATTTGTAGGATTTCTTTACATATTCTGGATACTAATCCTGCTTTCAGTTATGTACACTGCAAATATTTTCTCCCAATGTGTGGTATGTCTTTTTACTTAAAAAATATTTTTGGGCTAATTTTTTTTACAGTGGTTCTATTTATCAAGTTGTTCCCTTTATAGTATATGTTTTCCTTGTCTTCTTAAAAAAACTATTTCTCTACTCTAAAGTCATTAAGATATTGTCCTAAATTTTCTTCTAGAAGATTAATAAAAGTTTTGCTTTTCACATTAGACTTTTAAGCCACCTAGAACTGATTTTTGTATATACTATGGAACAGAAATGCACATTTACTTAATTTTCATGTGGGTAGCCAATTTTTCTAGAACAAAGTATTGAACTGCTATTCTTTCCCTACTATGAAACATTTCATGTTTCTGTTTCATGCTACCTTTCTCTTTATCACTCCAGGTTTAGTATATGTGCTGACAAAGTGAGCATTCCCATTTCACTTTATTATCTGGTTCTGTGACTATCTCCCTGTAATAATTTTCTATTGCTGCTATAACAAATTACCACAAACTTGAAGCTTTAAAACAACACAGATGTATTCTCTGAACTGTACATTCTGGAAGCCAGAAGAAGTCTAAAATCAATTTCACTAGGCTGAAACCAAGGTGTCAGCAGGGCCAAGCTCCCTCTGGAGGTTCTAGGGGACAATCCATTTCCTTTCCTTTTCCAGCCTTTAGAGGCCTTCTGAATTCCATAAATTCATTGGCTCATGACCCCTTCCTTCATGTTTCAAAGCCCAATAACTTCAAATATCTCTCTCTCTGCTGAGCTTGTCACATCGTCTTCTCTGTTCTGTAGTAGAATCTGCCTCTGCCTCCCTCTTGTAAGGACGTTTGTAGTTATATTCAGGGCCCATCTGGACAAACCAAGATAATCTCCCCATCTCAAGATTCTTAATCACATCTGCAAAGCCCCTGTTACTATATAAGGTAACATTCACAGGTTCCAGGGATTAGGACCTGGATATCTCTGGGGGCCATTATTCAGCCAATCACACTCTCCATGAATCCTATGAGCTTCTTGAAGGCCTATACCCTTATTGGTCTTTAAACTCCTAGTGCATCAAAAGTAGCAAACGTTCAGCACACATTTTCTGAATAAATAAAATTTTGTTTCATCTCCATACTATTATTGTAAACTCCTTCGAGGAAGACTTTGTATCTTTAGCTTCTTTCATACCTTCCAATGTGTCTACAATAGCACAGATCTCTAATAAATTCAATACTCTTTTGAGGCAATATGGTAGAGTAGAAACAGATCTAGAATCCAGTCCTGGTTGTATCACTTATAAACAAGGAATTTTAAGGCAAATTCATTTTTCCTTCTCTGGAATTCTCTTTCTTCATTGATAAAATAAGATGAGGAAAGAGTAAGCCTAGATGGTGAGGGCCCAAGCCCCCCACTTCTAATTCATTCAGAGCATTTCTGCTTTTATCTGTTTTATATAACTACTGAACATTTTTATACAAAATTTTGTTTGAAAAAATAAAAGGTTCTCTTCCTTTAAACCCTTTTGAAAATTACTGTCCTCATCACAGTCTACCATGGGAATACTGAAACTCAGGTGTACTCTTTGTCTCCTGGATTTATTTTCTGAAACCACTGCCTTGAAACCATTGTGTTGAAAAGACCACTAGGACAACTTGTGCCCTCGTCCTGGTGGTTGCTAACGTCGTCTCTTGTCTTAACATACAGATCCAACTGTGTAAGCTCTAAGATACCAAATGAATATGTGATCAGACACATATTTCCTACAGGAAAACCAAGATCTAAATCTGCTACACAGACTGATCGAATTGCAAACCACAGCGATCACTTGGGGAGAAGGGATAGAGGAACACCGAGTCAATCGATAGGCCAGGGAATTTACTGTATTCAGTGTAGGGGGGTATACAAAATGCTCCTTGAAAGTGAGAATGGTGTCTTATTCATATTCATCCGCACACATTTATACTGAACAGATGACACAGTATCTGCCCCCAAGGGACTTATATCTTAGTATCTTGCATCCTATGCACAACTTTAATCTACCTCCATCAGTAAGACTGCTAAGCTGATTAGATTGACTGTAGGCCAATATTTGCAGTTACTCGGATATGACTTACATAGTTTCTCTCTAAACTTCATCACAGAGCCCCTAGAGCACACTGCCATATATCCCAGAGATGCTCAATAAAATTACTGATAAGGAAGATCTTAGTTTTGTTGTTTTGGGGTTTTTTTGTTTTTGTTTTTGTTTTGCGGTACACGGGCCTCTCACTGCTGTGGCCTCTCCCGTTGCGGAGCACAGGCTCCCGACGCACAGGCTCAGCGGCCATGGCTCACGGGCCCAGCCGCTCCGCGCACGGCATGTGGGATCTTCCCGGACAGGGGCACAAACCCGTATCCCCTGCATCGGCAGGTGGACTCTCAACCACTGCGCCACCAGGAAAGCCCGATCTTAGTTTTTTTTCATGTATTTCCATAGCTTTTCTGAAAAATAAAATAAAATCCCAGCCTCATTTTGTTATATGAGAAAGGATCATGTTTATGTATTCTGATAACTTACTATCTGTGTGACCTTAATCAGTCCCTTTCTACCCCTGTGCATCATTTTTTCCCATCTGAAAAAATAAAATGAGAATATTCAGACTAAATGATCTCTGAATTCCTCTTCAGACTCAAGGCTTTACTATCTATTATTACAGGAGTAAATGTATCATTTTAACCCACTGAATTGGTTTTCTTAGCTGTCTGCACCATTCAATAACTATTTATTTAATGCTTACTAGGTGCAAGAATTTCACTCAGAAAGAAAAAAGAGCAGCAGGAAAGTGTTGATTCTGTTGGTGACTGATAATATTATTCATTGGCACAAATTGTGGGGTTTCTGAATTTTGTTTTCAAGTCAACCAAGAGTAACCATGGCAAAATAGGTTAAGTTGACTATTGCCCTATGTTGAAGTGTCAAAGTCTTAAATTCCTCCTCTGCAGCAAAGGTAGGGAAATAAGAAACATGCCACTCTTTTCTGAAGCTCAATTAGTTAAAATTAATGCAGGAAGCTGGGTTATTTCAATCGACGTTTCAGAAATTCTGTGACAGATCATTTAAGGGTGGAAGTGCGATCCAACTACTACTTACAAAATTAGATTACTATTTTTTAACGCCCCGTTACAGCCATACAACTTAAAATCAATAGTCTGGGTTCTTGAGGAATGTGGTAATCAAGAAGAGATTAATATTGTAAGTTTTGTTATAAAAGTGAAGTCTGGTCAATTTTTTAAATGATTAAAATCAGGAAAGAATTTATATTTTAATTGCATCATAAATAGTATAAGAAAAGATGGATGGAAAAATCACATGATGTGTGTAAAAAAATGAAAAATAAACCAGGCATCATAAAAAAGAATTTTTTAAAAGGTAGAAAAATTTAGAAACACCACTCAAAAAAATCACTTGACATGTAAGTGAAATTAGTTACATTTGAACTGGTTATTTGTTTTTCTCTTGATTCTATCATTGTGTTATAGTGACTTATTTCATTAGAAGATATATATTGGCAGTGTTTGTTAACAAGTTGCTTCCTAGATAAAGCTATTTGAATATTTCTTATCAGTTTCTTAGTATGACATGTTAGGAGTGATGACACTCTGCATGCTTTTCATGCAAAGAATTTTCTGAACATTTCCTACACAGGTCAAGTCCCTAATCCTTCCTTAGCTCTTCTTTACTCTCAATTCAAACTTTACAGAGAAGACTCAAGAAGATCAAAGCCATCTTTGGTGAGTTTCCTTGAGGTCCTTCCCTTCTACTTCTGAAGTCCTCTCTCTGTTCACTTACTCCCTCATTTTCTTTTTGTATTTTAGAGAAAGAAACATCTCCCCACTATTTTAAGTCAAATTCATCCCTACAGTTTCTTTGATTCCATTACTCTCCACTGGTTCTTTCCTCCAAGCATACTCATCTCTGCTCTTCTGTATTCACTTCCTGTACTTCCATCTCTAGCACTCATCTTTCATCTAGGCTCCAGATCTAACCTTACCAACTGCTAGGTGGATATTTTCAGGTAAATTTTCCTTAGACTCTGTAAACTCAATGTTATTTTATTTTATTTTATTTTCCACTAATACTGGCTTAGAACTTGTGCTTTTTTTTTTAAATTGGAGTGTAGTTGCTTTACACTGCTGTGTACAGCAAAGTGAATCACTTATACATATACATATATCCCCACTTTTTTGGATTTCCTTCCTGTTTAGGTCACCACAGAGCACTGAGTAGAGTTCCCTGTGCTATACAGTAGGTTCTTATTAGTTATCTACTTTATACATAGCATGAATAGTTACTATAATTGCTCTCATTTTGCAAATTGGCTAAAAATACCTGAGGTCACACAACCTAGAGGGGTGGGATAGGGAGGGTGGGAGGGAGACACAAGAGGGAGGGGATATGGGGATATATGTATACATATAGTTGATTCACTTTGTTATACAGCAGAAACTAACACACCATTGTAAAGCGATTATACTCCAATAAAGATGTTTAAAAAAAAACAAAAACTCAAGGCCAGTTCAACTCCTCCATGAAGACTTTTTCATCCTTCTGTTTGAAATCATTCCTTCTTGCTTTGCAATCCCTTCAAGTTCCACTTGTTCCTACGAGGTTTTCGTTCCAGTTGCTATGTTCCTACAAATCCTGGCATAGCATAGGCGCCTGTTTGAAGTGAATTGAATCAATGCATAATTGGTACAATACACTGAGCTATGATTATGGTAATATGTTATACCATGAGAAATCAGTTTCTCTTAGTAAAAAATGATTATCAGTTGCTTATTCCATATGGTTTAACCTAATACTTAGCTCTCTAATTGAATTTTCTACTATTAGTTCTTTTTTCTGGAAATGAATTTTTACAGTATAGATGGGTCGTGATTCAGTCTGAGTCCATGGTTCTCATAGTTAGAACAGAAAATGTCAGTTAGATCTTCTTATTTGTATTCCTGCCTTTTCAGCAGTCTCATTTTATTCCCTAGATCATGTCACCTAAGTCACAGCACTAAGGTCATGTACACTCAAGGCTAACAGCTAAACACAGTGTATGGCTGGAAAAAGGTCAGCACATGCACTTAATGGAAAGCAGTCATTCTGGCCAAAGATAGTATGGCCAAACACCCTGAGTCATTGGAAAAGTTTAATTTTGCTTCAGCTGATCTGGTTCCACCAAGAAGATCCTACCACATGTTTGCTGCGCTTTACAAATGAACTGAATTCAAATTCCCTTCTTTAAATTCATGGTGATCTGTTCATAGGAATTACTAAGACCTTTTCACACATGCAAATTGAATACACTTGTAACCTCTCTATAATTCCCTCTACTCTGAGGAGCCCACCAAGGTAAATGATTTCCCGGAAATAGGTGGCTTCTCAGGATGCCAGTCAGTACATTTGAGTTACACTTTGCATTTCCCCAACTATCAAATATGTTCTTTAGAAGTCAACAATCAGTGGAAAGGATATAGTTTTATTCTCCTATATTTAAAGTATTCTATTTTTATTATTCTGGTCAATTAATCTCTTTGATGGTTATAATCCATTTTTAACTATATCTCAGATGTTACATTGTTCTGGTCATTTTACATAGTAGCAAATTATGTTTTTGTTTTGTTTTGTTTTGTTTTTTGCGGTACGCGGGCCTCTCACTGTTGTGGCCTCTCCCGTTGTGGAGCACAGGCTCCGGACGCACAGGCTCAGCGGCCACGGCTCACGGGCCCAGCCGCTCCGCGGCATATGGGATCTTCCCAGACCGGGGCACAAACCCGTGTCCCCTGCATTGGCAGGCGAACTCTCAACCACTGCACCACCAGGGAAGCTCAGTAGCAAATTATGGAAAGGATAGAATGATTCTTTAAACTTGACTGGCTAATGTCCAATTAATTCTATACAAATGTTCAATACGTTATAATTTGGAAATATATCGAGTTTTCTTATGTCATATATCCTTAAATACAATCAAGCATCTAATCATTGCCCCTTTGGAATCAATAAGGAAAGAAGTAGGTGCCTTGCCAGCTCGAATTCTGAAATAATTTCTAGGTGTAACCTATGTATCTGAGCCATCATGACACCCTTAAAAACTCTTTTCTCATTCATTGCCAAAGCTACCCGTGCACTGAAAAGAGGCTTAGTAAATTTCCCTAAGTTCTTCCTTCTACTCTCCATCATCCATTTTGCTCTGCTGCTACATTGCAGGTCCCTATCCCACTTCTTCACTCCTGGATTCTACCCATCTGCCCTACTGTCTTGTTTAGAATCCTTGTTTGAATTGTATGTTTTTCTGGCTTCAATTTGGATACTGTCATTCAGCACCCTATACACCACCAGCCAGATCCCTATGCCCTTGGGATTACAGCCCAGGTACAACACCCCAGGCTTCAGCTTGTCCAAGAACAAAGTTCAGACACTCTGCCTGATCTAATATTGACAATTCTGCAGCCACAAAACCAAACCCACATACCAAATGCTTTTGAAAGTTTTCAAAATCCAGGAGTCAAGGCCAATGCATTTTGATAACTATATTAAAGATGTTAAAAAAACAAAAAAAAGAACAAGGGAGAAAGGAGCCAATCAACAAACTGATTTGGAGTCAGTGGATGTAAGTTTGAGTCCCTGCTCAGCCATATACTATAGCTGATGACACTGGACAAGTTCATAGTTTCTAGGGGCTTCTCTTCCTCATCTGTAAAATAGGGTAACACCTTTCCTGCCAATTTCTTAGAGCTGTCGTAAGGACTAAACAAGGTAACAGAAGCGGAAATGCTTTTCAAGCAAAGGAAAATTATCCTTACTGAAATAAGGACAAATAAGTAACATTTTGAAAGGCATAAAGCCTTTGACACTTTACAAAGTGGCCAAGAAAATAATTATCTAAAACATAAAGGTATCCCAGCAAATTCTAGTTTCCTGTGGCTCCTGGAGCGTCCTAGAAAAGTTAATAATTCATGCTAACTGGCTCTTGCCATTTTTTTACTTACAATTTCTCCCATTACTCCATCACTCTTGTTTATTACATGCAGAAATGGCTGCCTTTATATTTCATGTATTCTTTCCAATATCAAGACGAATACAGCACGGTGACATGAATAATAGCCAATCTGCCACAGCATACGCTACAGCTCATAACATGATTCAGTGATGCAGTTTTGGTCGTGCAATGTTCCTTGATTTGAAGTTCTGGAGGTCTATGGTTTCCCTCCATATTAACTTTGAGCATGTCCTGTCAGTATTCTAAAGCACGGTGGCTTTGGACTGAAGGGATGCTCTATTTTAAGGGACAAGGACTCTTAACATTTAGTATAGAACGTTTAGTCCGTAGACTAATTCAATCCTTTTCTTAGTTTTCATGCCCTTGTTTATATCAGAAATAACTTCCACACCACAGCTTACATAAATATTGGCTTCACAAAATCTTCCATTGCTTTTCCTTAATTTTCTTTTCCTAAAGAGTAAGGCTCAGTTAGTAGAGCTACCACCAAAAGCGTTTTAATTGAATGAGCAGTCTATAAAGTAATCAGTGGTCATGCTGAGGGCAGTCCCATTTATGGCTTGTCTGCTTGCTTGTAATTTAAAAAAAAAAAAACAACAGCACTTTCTGGGAGATTCTTTCTTCAAGTCTCTGAGATATTCTCTTTGTTCTAGGACATCAACCATTTTCACATCCCCATACCTGTAAAGTCACTTATCTATAGAAGAGTCAATTCTCTATTTTTAGCGGTGCTAATGGTCAATTTTCACACAATAGAGCAACCTGACCAAACAGTGACCTGAAACAGCATGTTGAGACAGATGACATGCAGACTTTCTGTTACAATCCAAAATACTGGCTGTTAAAAGCTATATGTGGTAACAGTCAAATCCGGGCTGTTTAAAGATGGCAACCACAGCACAACTTTGGGAGAGTTATTTTCAGCTCAGCTTCAGATAGACATTGAATTCTTGCTCTGGGACAATGGAGCGAGCTCTTTTATGAGCCAAGGTTGACATTTCAACTGATTGATACATATTTCTTGAGCCCTTGCCATGGCTGTCAAAGTGACTGAATTGTTTGATTGAGTCAGAAGGCAAAAGCCAGGTTTTAAAGCACAAATTAAATTTATGAAGTGAAAAACTAAAATGAAAATGCCTGGGCGAACAAAGCTGAGATACCTTAAAAATTCCCCCAAACAGTGTGTCCAAAGAGCAGGCTGAAGGGCAGCCAGCCACAGCAAGGGGCAGCGAGAGTCATGGTGCATATGGTCTCCAAAAGGGATGGGGAGATGTGGGCAGATCGCCAGGCATTCTGTCTGTTTTCTCCCGCAGCCACTGGCTCTCTTAGAGGGGAAAAATGGATACCTCTATTCTCTTTGGCAGGCAGGCATTAATCAACTGGTAAATATGAAATGGAAATGCCTACCGTGTATAGTATTCTCTAGGTGCTGTAAGAAGGGGATACAAAGAAATATGTAATACGAGCTCCAGGCTCTAGCTGCTTAGTTAGGGAGTGAAGATACCTCTGCATAACAATCCTACACTAAAAGTTTGTGCCATGTGCCAAATGAGAGGTATACCTTATGAAGGTTATGGAAGTGTGTAGTTCTCCATCTGTTTGGACCATTTCCACCTTCCTTCCCTGACTTCACAAGCTAAGGCAAGTCCTTTCAGTGTAGGCTCTCCCAGAACCTCCACTTTCCTTCCTAGTCCTTTTTTGGAGTAACTCTGTGATTATTTTGTTTCTTGCCACCTCCTTCTATAACTGTAATTAACATGAAAGACCAGGGCATTTTCCTGCTCAACGTTTTCCTGTATCTTCAGTATTTAGCACATTGCTTAGTTTCCCTCTCATGTAACGTAGCATGTTTTTTGATATTTATTTTTAGTTAACTTTAATTGAATATGATTTACATACAGTAAGCTAAATTCATTCAACGTACAGGTTTTGGTAGATGCATACAGCCACAACCAGGATACAGGCCATTTGCATCACCTCCAAAAGTTCTCTTGAGCCTCTTTGCAATCCACCACTACCTCTGATCCTGGCTGCAGGCAACCACTAATGCTTTCGTCCACACTTTTTAGAATTTCTACAAAATTTCATTTTCTAGAATTTCGAGAGTTTCATATACATGGAATTATACAGCATGTACCCTTGTATCAAGCTTCTTTCATTCAGCATAATGATTTTTTAAAATAAATTTATTTATTTATTTATTTATTTTTGGCTGCGTTGGGTCTTTGTTGCTGCGTGCAGGCTTTCTCTAGTTGCAGCGAGCGGGGGGCGACTCTTCGTTGCGGTGTGCGGGCTTCTCATTGCGGTGACTTCTCTTGTGGAGCACAGGCTCTAGGTGCGTGGGCCTCAGTAGTTGCAGCACACAGGCTCAGTAGTTGCAGCTCACGGGCTCTAGAACACAGGCTCAGTAGTTGTGGCACACGGGCTTAGTTGTTCCGCAGCACGTGGGATCTTCCCGGACCAGGGATTGAACCTGTGTTCCCTGCATTGGCAGGCGGATTCTTAACCACTGTGCCAACAGGGAAGTCCCCAGCATAGTGATTTTGAGAATCCTTCATGTTATTGTGCTGCCACAATAATTTTTATGCATCTTACAACAGTATTTTCTGACAAAGAATGCATTTCTGTTTTATTATCATGTTTCCCTCATATATTATTTCAGTCATTTTATCATGGCAAATGAACAAGTGTGTTCCAAGTAGTGTGTGAAATTTTGTAGTTTGTTAATAAGTGAGAATCCTCAACAAAGGCTGCACATTTTCATCATTGTTAAATGAACTTGGGTAAAGTATTGGAACGAGGATCACATGATTTTATACATTTGAAACTCTGGAGTTAACTTTTTTTTTTGGCTCTTTGTCATGTCTATGAGATGGTCATTGTTTTCACCTTGTAATATAGCTAAGCGCTTGTACCAGGACTAGGAAATGTGTCAGATCTGCCAATTATTTGTCAATCATTTCTGCTTATGTTATTTATATAAGCCCCAAAGCTGAGTTTCCTTGAAGGAATATTTTTAAGTGACTTATCAATTTTTCAAAAAGTTTCTTTATTTCCAGCTAGATTTTTGAAAATCCACAAGTTGACTTTTCCGGGCTCACGGAAACTGTAATTAGTTGGAATCAGGAGAAAGTGAAAGGATGAGCAAGGGCATCACCTTAAGGCACTTTGTGGGGTGGAACGCCCCGCTTTCCTTGGGACACCTTGCCTCCCTTATGCAGTAGATGGTCATGTAAATACCAAGGGAGGGTGCCAGTATATATGCATGTATTCAATGTCAATAGTTTTTTCTTTATTAGTATTTGAGCTAAAATATATAAATAGAACATCCCTCATTTTGAAGACCATTGCTAGGCAGTGGAGAGTTATTGAGACTTGGTGAGCAGAGGAGTGACATAATAAAAACGGGTATTATCATTATATTAACTCAGTGCTACTATACAGAACGTGTTGCAAAGAGTAGTGACTGGTGGCAAGAGGAATAGTTAGAGGTTGTGTTTGTTTTTACTTCCATTTATTTATTTATTTTGGCTGCATAGGGTCTTTGTTGCTGTGCAGTCTTTCTCTAATTGCAGCGAGCAGGGGCTACTCTTCGTTGCGGTGCGCGGGCTTCTCATTGCGGTGGCTTCTCTTGTTGCCGAGCACGGGCTCTAGGGCGCATGGGCTTCAGTCGTTGTGGCATGCAGGCTCAGTAGTTGTCCCCTGTAATAGCAGGCAGATTCTTAACCACTGCACTACCAGGGAAGTCCCTTCCATTTATTTTTTAGTTAATATATTTAAGTAATATACACTCAAAGGACAATATATAAAGGAATAAAGAGGATAAAGTCCTCTTCCTCTCAACTTTCAGACCAACTCCTTAGCTAACTGTTAATAGTTTCTTGTGCATCATTCTGGATGGTTTCTATGTGGATGCAACATATGCACGCGTGCCTAGACTTGTCTATTTGCGTAAATGTGATTAACCGTTCACACTATTGTGAACATTGATTTTTCATTTAACAATATACCTTAGACATCTTCCCACACGTGTAAACAGAGAACCACCTGATTCCTTTTCAGGGCTACTGAGTATTCCACTACATGGATATGCCATGGTTTGTAAACCAGCTCTCTTTTTTTCCCCTATTTTTATCCTTATTAGAAAAAACTCCAGTGGCCATATGTGTACATATGTCTTGCATAGGGTTATTTTTAGAAGCAAAATTTGCTGAGTAGAAGCACATATCGGTTCCTATTGTTGCATAACACACTGCTCAGTCAAACACTAGCTGTTTGTTCATTCATGATTTCCTGGGTTGGCAGCTTGGACAGGGCTCAGGGGGCGTGGCTCATCTCTGCTCCCCACGATGCCAGATGGACCCACTCACGCATTTTCAGTCTGTTTGTGGGTTGTCTGCTCCTAGATGTCCCTCTCCCCTGTCAGGGGCCTCAGCATTAAGGACTGGGATGCCTGGACCCCTCTTTCTCACCTCATGATCTCTCTCTCCGTGTGGTGTCTCATCCTCAGAATTCGCCCGGGATGATTTACGAGGTTGTAGTGATACAAGCGAGTGAGAACAGAAGCTGAAAAGCTTCTTAAGGCCTAGAGTTGGAAGTCACACAATTTTTTTAATACATTTATTTATTTATTTGTTTGTTTGTTTGTTTTTGGCTGCATTGGGTCTTCGTTGCTGTGCGCGGGCATTCTCTAGTTGCAGCGAGCAGGGGCTACTCTTCGTTGCGGTGCATGGGCTTCTCATTGCGGTGGCTTCTCTTATTGTGGAGCACGGGCTCTAGGTGCGTGGGCTTCAGTAGTTGTGGCACGCGGGCTCTAGAGCACAGGCTCAGTACTTGCGGTGCACGGGCTTAGTTGCTCCACGGCATGTGGGATCTTCCTGGACCAGAGCTCAAACCCATGTCCCCTGCTTTGGCAGGCAGATTCTTAACCACTGCACCACTAGGGAAGTCCGGAAGTCACACAATATTAATTCTACCACATTCTATTGGTCAGAGAAAACTCATAGCATCCCAGACTAAAGGAGTGGGAAGATAAGTCACCTTTTGATGGAAGTTGCAACAATGTTACACGACAATGACACCTGTGTATAGAGATGGAAAAAGATGTTTAACCATCATTGTAAACAATTTTTGTAAACAATGCTCCCCAAAGGATGTGGACATTTTAATTTTGATGTATCTTTTCAATTAGGAGAATATTGTAATATTCAGATCACTGTAGAATAATAATGCAAGAATGATACAAGACACATTGTAAAGGAACTCACTAACTGATTAGATATGAGGTGCTAGGCAAGAACAGAAGATTCTTTTAATGTTGTTCAGAACTAGGTCTCTAACGTCATTGACCAAGTTTAGAATATTAGGACTGGGGGAGACCATAGGACTAATTTGTTCCAACCCCATCTAATGTTGAGATTCCCTCTTCAAACACATTCCTAACGTACTTGAGCACCTCCATTTGTAGGCACATCTCTGTCTCCTAGGATAGCCCATTCCTTTTTTGAAGAGTCCTGCTAAATGGGTCTCTCCTGATTTGAGCCAAATATTGCTTCCCTCCTCAGTCCTGCTGTTAATCTGTAGAGGCCAGAGAATGATTGCATTCATCCTTTGCCATAAGGGCTTCAACAACTGAAGTTCACTACTGTGTCCTCCTTTAGTCTTTTCTTCTCTTGATTAAACTTGCCCAGGTCCTTCTCCCATTTCCCATATCACGTAACTTCCAGAATTGTCATCCTCTCTAAGGATAGCAGAATTTGGATATGTTCCTCATCGTCAATCTCTCTCAAACTACAGTGTCCAGAACAGAACACAGTTCACAAGGATGGCCTGACTAGCATATAACAAAGCAGACCAATTAACTCTTTTTCTTGGACATGTCATTTTGGTTAATAAAACCAAGGCTGCACTAGCTTTTTGGGAAGCTACATCTTATACTTTACTCATTTCTACTTTCAGTACTTTCAGTTTCTTTTTTTCCAAGTATACTCCTTTCAGTACTGTGCCAGGAGTCACTTGAAAAATCCTATCCTTCCAAGCCAGGAGCTTTTTGCTAATTTTCCATGGACAATCCTTTATTTTTTAAAAAAAAATAGGTTTAATAAACTCTCATTCATATTCCTACAGAGTGATATTACCAGTACTTGGCCATTCTTTTCCCAAATGATAATTTATGCATTGCACGCTTTACAAGGGAAGGGAACAAAACATGAGGTGCTCTGCAAAAAATGCTATATCTTGCTTTCTGTCCTGAGGAAATACGTATGCTGGCTATTTTGTAATTTTTAAGTATAGAGGAAGCCCACTTCTCGCTGTCCCAAATGAGAAAGGGAAACTCCGATTAGACGTTAAGACTAAGATGAAATAAACAGGTGATGCCAACGGAGCTTGGTTCTTCTGAGAGAGTGAAGAAGGGTGGGGTTTATACTTTTCAGCAAGAAACATTATAAATAGGATTGAAAAACCATTACAGGTCAAAACTAATTGCTCTTTAATATTATCTCTATTATCTTTTGTTGAAAAATTCTTTTTTTTTTTGAGTTCAAAATCTTTCACTTGCTCCCTTATGAAAATAATCAGTTGATCAATTCAGAGCCTGGAAAGGAGAAGTATTCCCTCATCTTTGACTAAGAATTCCCCTAAAATAAGAACAGGCTTTTTCTCAACATAAATATAAAGTTTTATATTTATTTATATATCTGTATACATATAGCTGACTCACTTTGTTATACAGCAGAAACTAACACGCCATTGTAAAGCGTGTTAGACTCCAGTAAAGATGTTAAAAAATATATATTTATTTATATCAGTCAAGGTTCAGCTTTTAGATTCAGAGGAAGTGTTTAGCTTGGAAAGATCTTTAAGGCTCCTGATTATGTCACAAAAATACATTCACTGTCCTTGCCAAGTTCTTGTGATGAGCAGATTTTATACATATGTTATGGATGTCCTCCTCCAAGTCATTAAAAAATTGTTGAACAGGTCAAGACCAAATTTTCAGCTCTGATGTATGACACTAGAAAGTTCCCTCCAGGATTGCAGTGAGCCATAATCAGCATCTTTTGGCTACAGTAGATCGACCACGGCTGAATCCACCAAGCTCTACTGGGCATCCAGCCCATGCTTCTGTAACTCATCCAAAAGGACAACATGAAACACACCAATATCTGCTTTCCCAGTGAGATGCCATCTTTTTTCTTTCTCCCTGAATTCCTAGTTTTGAACTCAGCAAGTTTAAAGTTGTTCCACAGATTGGTGTTTATTTAACCCTTCATAAGGAAAGACATATCTAATGCAGAGATGTGTTTTTAAATGTCTGTAAAGTTCTCTAATCTAAAAATGCCAAATTCATCTATGCACCAAATAAAGTGAAGTAGCCCAATGCACACTATTCTTAGCTCAATCTGCCAAAGGACATTTGCATAATATCACAATGTACTGATTTCAGCTGTTTGTAATATCAGGCCCAGACGGAATAAGGCTAAGAAACAGAGTGGAAGTGGTGATAGATGCTACAATACTGCTTTTCATTAATGAGAAGTTTAAAGAATGACCTCTAAAAAAATAACACTTGTCAGAGCCTTAAATGGGTACTGTCTAAGGAGTATTGATTGATCTCGACTAGCCAGGAAATGAGAAAAAGGAGAGTCATAGTGGAACAATTCATCTTTGTCAATAAAAGGAATTTCTGTTTCTATTGGAAACCATTTCTCCCCTGGTTCATAGCATGCAGTCTTTAAGAATGGTATATTCTGTAGCAATTTGCATGTGTTACCTTGGAAAGTCCTCCAATTGCCAGAATTACGTGTGCTTATACTTGTCACCTTAAACCACTCTTAATCACATTCACCTACCAACGTGAAGTGCCATAGAAGTGAAATGTTGACCCAATGCACCCAAGAGTTGTTTAGTATGGTAACATTGAAAATGGGGAAAAGTTGTCATTTATGTCAATGAAAAGTAAAAATTACATTCTGTTATGTTGTCTAGATGGTATTGTTTTCATTAGAATGTAAGTCCCATGAGAGCAGGGATGTTACTTTGCTCAATGACATGTCCTCAGCACCTGGCAGAGTGCCTGGCACATAGCAGACACTCAATAATATCCGTGAGATGAATAAATGGATTAATGGATAACTTCTTCAATACACATATCTACTGAATGTCTACTATGGGCAAGGCACCAGAAAACATGCTGTTGGAAGTAGTCGTTCATTTATTCAGCAAATATTGAATGCCGACTATGTCTCAGGCACCGAACTAGGTTCTAAGGGTATAACTATGGAGAAGATGGAGTGTGCCTTCTTCGGAGCTTATAGCCCAATGACAAGTAGCCAGGAGTAAAAGATAGATTCTCTGCTCTTGGGAGCTAGCTATTTAAAAAATCAAGTTGGGGAGGCAAGACATAAACATAAGGAAGTTAAATAATGAAGAATTTAACCTATATAACACAAAGACTATCATCCTTCTTTAATGTATGATTCCAAGGCTTACAGACTCCACCTGCAACTAAGTTCATGTCCAGTTTTTTTTCTTTTCCTTTACGAGGGCTTCGCACTATTTTATTTTCATTTATCATTTTTTCTTTCCTGCATACTATAAACCCCCGACCAAACAGGAAGCAAAATAAAGTGTGATACATCTTGTTTACTTTAAAACATCACAACCTTTCTGCCTACACCACCAAAAGCAATCATACTTCAAAGTCCGTTGGCTGTATCATCTCAGCACTTTTAATTTAGATGTAGTTACATTTGCATAACAGTTTAGCTGTGAATTTGGCAGGAAATCTCTGAAGAGTTATTTTGGTTCTACAGAGAGCGTGCCCAATGTCTAATAAGCAGATCTCCTGTGCAGTATTGCATTTTTATCTTCACAAAAAAAGTACCCTGGAGGCTCATACCTTGGCAAAAGCTTTTTTTGCTAACCAATAATATGATTAGCAGCATTGTTTTTCCTGAGAGTGATAATGTGGTAAAGCCTGTTGAGTTTTTGAAACCATAGTAACAATACAGGAGAAACTCAATGAAAGTGATATTTTAAAATTTTTGTACGGTTTACTTTTCTGATTATAAAAGAAATGCATATTCATAGTTATATATTTGGAAGATACAGAAAAATAGAGAGAGGATAAAGATCACTCATAATCCTACCACCTGAAGCTAAACAGTCTAATATATTGGAGTAAGTTGTTCTAGTTATTTTTTTTCGCTCTGTGTGTGTGTGTGTGTGTGTGTGTGTGTGTGTGTGTGTGACAAACTCAGAAGTGTATGCTACAGGCCAAGGGCAAAAAAACACGTTATCTCACATGTGCTTCTGACTGATTATTAGAGACTACTCATGGACTAAAGCGGATTCTAAGGCAAGGACACCGTGAGGATTAATAATGGCTGCCTTCTTTCCTTCATTCTTTCATCCTTTGTTTCTTTTTAAAAAAATTTTTTTTTTAATTACAGAAAATTTCAAACATAAAACAGAATAAGCAAAATAATGGGAAACCCCATGTACCCATTACCTAGCTTCCACAAGTATCAACATTCTGCCATTTTTGTTTCATCTATATCTCCCGCCCAATTCCCAAGCTACTTGATTATTACATTTGTACACTTCTTTTATTGGTAAGAATGGCATATGTTAAAATGTACGTATTTCAACTGCACAATTTTGAAAAATGGATACATCCATGTAATCTACACCCATGTCCAGAGTTCCCTTTGCAATCAATCCTGCCCCTCCTCCATGGGCAACCAGAATTCTGACTCATCTAGAACTTCATATACATATCCAAATACATATACATAAACTTATACACAGACATAAACATATACATGTACATAAACATATACATATACAGTATGTTCTCTTTTGTGTCTGGGTTCTTCATTCAGCATAGTACCTGTGAGATCCATCCATGTGATTGTGTGTTTCAGAAGTTCGTTTTGGTTTTTGCTGAATGAATGAAGATACAATGGTTTGTTTATCCATTTTTCTGAGCTATTTCCAGTTTGGGCTCTTATGAATAAAAGTGATGTAAACATTCTGGTGCACATTGTGTGTGTGCTTGTGTGTGTGGGTGGGTAGATATAATTTTATTTTTCTTGAATAAATACCCAGAAGAAGAATGGCTGGGTCACAAAGCAGGAGTATGTTAGTTTTATAAGAAACGGTCATGGGGCTTCCCTGGTGGCGCAGTGGTTGGGAGTCCGCCTGCCGAAGCAGGGGACGCGGGTTCGTGCCCCGGTCCGGGAAGATCCCACATGCCGCGGAGCGGCTGGGCCCGTGAACCATGGCCGCTGAGCCTGCGCGTCCGGAGCCTGTGCTCCACAATGGGAGAGGCCACAACAGTGAGAGGCCCACGTACCGCAAAAAAAAAAAAAAAAAAAGAAACGGTCAGACTTTTTTCCAAAGTGGTTGTAACCTTTTCCCACATCACCAACAATGTAGGAAAGTTCTAGTTGTTCTACATTCTCACACACATTACGTATTATCAACCATTCCAGAGAGTATGTTAGTGTTACATGCTGGTCCAGTCATTAGGATGACCTAACACCCACACTTCTAGGTTAAGGTCGCAATGTCTATGGTGTCGCGAGGGCTGCTTCCTGACCAGCTAGCGGCTGCGTTATGGAGACAGAGTTGGCGGGAATAAGCACCGGTGACGGTGTCTTGGAAGGCTCAGGACAGCTGAACGATCAAGCTAGGTCTACAGAGCAAACCATCATGCTGGAAATAGAAGCTGTCAGAACTCTTGTGGGCTTAGGAAGCATACACCCTCCTGCCGCACGGAAACCAAGCCGCACTTCCCTGAGAGCCACGTGGACCACCGCGCGCACGAAAAGCGCTCTGCCCAGCACCTGAGCTTGTCCACGCAGGTTCTCCTCTCTGCCATTCTCTAATACATGAGCTCCAGCCACCAGCAACGGCAGGATTTGGAGGGCAGTGGCCGACAACTCGCAGCTCAGTCACCTCTTTGAAGATGACACCAATTCTCAGGTTCGTGAAATGTTGTATCGCAGGAAGGACAGCTGGTGCCTGGGCCCCAGCGCCCGGAAGGAGTCCCACATGGCCTCATCCAGCGCCAAAACCTCTCACGGCAGAAGAAGCCCTGTGCTGCTAACACCTGTCCAGGTTATTCAAGAATTTAAATCCGTGGGCATGCTTGTGGCTCCTGTCACCTGTAATCCTACTAACTTGAAGGTGTGTGTGAGGCATCCAAGAGAAGATGATTCCACAGAGAGCTGGAGGGATAGAGGATGTGGTCAGTGGGGTGGGGGGGCTTGAATCAGGGGTTCCAGAGGAGCGGTTTCCAATGGTAACGGTGAGGGGAGTGACCCCGGCGGGGGGACTACCGGGTTGAGGTGGTGGGGAAAGAGGACTCCCTCATTGGCTCTGAGAAAGTAAGGGCTTGACACCAGGAAGTCGGCTGCGTGCATTGTAGGCACAGTTGACTTCCCAGAGTGATGGTGGTAGCTGAGGCGGAGCTGAACATGACTAGGCTACAGAAGGCTCCATTCGTAGTGGGCAAATGTCTACAGGTCAGAAGGGAACAGCAATGGGGACGGGGAGCAGAGGGCTGCACAGCAATTGGCATGAACTTGGGGCAGAGACTTACACAGGAAGATTGAGGAGTGATGGAAGAAATATTGGTTTAGCCAAAAAGTTTGTTTGGGTTTTTCTGTAACATCTATGGTCATGCTGATTTCATTGATTATTTATACCCTGCCTCATTCCCAAAAAAGGACTCGAAGCAGGGATTATTGGTTAATCCCATGATTCTTTCTGTGGAATATATCCTTCGGTCCTCTCTTGTGAAAACATAAATAGGAATATTACATATAAGCCACTCTCTGGCCTTAAGGCATGCAATTCAAGCAGTTCTTAATGATTATTAAATATTAATGAATGGATTTATTTCTTTTTCAAACTTTTTACGTGCTGTCTGTCTTGCGGGATTTTAGTTCCCTGACCAGGGATTGAACCTGGTCATGGTGGTGAAAGAGCCGAGTACTAACCACTGGACCGCCAGGGAACTCTCCATGAATAGATTTATTTGTTAATGTATTCCATTGTAAATACAATGATTAATCTCATTCTCAGATGAAACACCAATAAGTCTAATGATCTTATATTTGATAGAGCACCATAGAATTATCAGTAGTTGAATAACTGTTTTAATAAGTATATTCTACGTAAATTCTGTTCCAAGTGGTGAACTCAAAAGAAAATACATAGGAGGGGTGGGGGAAGGAAGCATTGGGAGTTTGGGGTTAGCAGAAGCCAACTATTATATAGAGACTGCATAAACAACGAGGTCCTACTGTATAGCCCAGGGAGCCATATACAATATCCTGTGATAAACCGTAATGGAAAAGAATATAAAAAAGAATGCATGTATATGTATAACTGAATCACTTTGCTGTACAGCAGAAATTAACACAACATTGTAAATCAACTATACTTCAATTAAAGAAAAAGAAAATACAATTCTTAGAAACACTTTCATGCCCTGTATTAAGTTAAAAATAGCTGTCACATCACATGGTGTGGAAATCTGAGATTCATTTTTATGAACAGTAACTATTCACCCTCCCCTGTGAGTGTCAACATTTGAGGTTTTCACTCGACCATCGGATGCTCAAAGACAACCCTCTGCTGCTTCTGGGCCTTTTCATAGAGGGCTGGTAAGAGGCTGTCCAGATAACCTGAATAACAGAATTAGATGGGCTGGGTTCAAGATAGCAGTTCACCACTTACTGGCCATGTGATCTTGGACATCCATTTATTCCCTCTAAACATGTTTCCTCATCTGTAAAATGGGAATAATAAGAGTTCTGTCATCTTTGGGTTTTCACAAGGATTAAGGCAATGTTTGCCTGTAAACTGCAGTTTAGCACAGTGCCTAGCACAGAGTACCCTTAACGAGTAGCCACATGCAGCTTCTTCCATAAATACTAGACGTTTAGGCGTGCTTCCCTAAGGTGCAGCTGGGTCCAGTTCTCACATGATGACTGGATGCTTGGGCCACTGGCTCTGAAAACCATACCCTGCTAAACGTCGTGGAGAGACAAAGGAGTGCGATGAAGGTAAGTCAGAGTTAGAACAGAGAACTAGACGGTCCAGACACAGGTTTCCTCTTGTCTCCCCACTGCCTGGTGATCTACTCTCTCTCTCTGCTTTCCACCACTTGTCCAAGCAGAAGGACCCATCTTGGCCTTTGCCTGCTACACAGCAGTCTCCTGAGAATAAAAGAAATAGTATTAGGATTGGCTTTACAGCTCTTTGCAATATGTGCTTGTTATAGAGCCAAGAAACCTTTCTTGCCACATAATTTCATTAAACACCATACTCACAGATCACTCATTGTCCAGATGTTCACACCACAAACTTGTGATTCGTTATAGGCACCCCTGAAGCCCTCCTAGCATTAGCCAAGCCCAACCCTTACTCTGCTCTTCGTTGCAGTTGACAAGCAGGCCTGTGCCCAATAACTGCCTGTGGAGATTCACCTTCAAGACTGCTACCACCACCCCATCCCAAAATGAAGTATCTGTTTGTCCAGGGCATTGGTTTCTCATATTATGGTGCCCTTCAGCCTACAGTGAATGCCTCTATGGTGGGTAATGCCAGGAAATTAATCATTATACTAAGAACATAGCATGTTGGCTAAATAGCTAATTTTTTAAAACTGCTTTTTTGACCTATAGTTGTTGCTTGTAGCACAAAACATAATCTCCTGGATATGTCACTGAGCAACACAACAAAGGATATTAATGGTGTCAAGAAGCCATAGCTGGTGGGTAAACCATGTCAAGGTTAGCGATTCTCTGTGGCCGGGTCATCAGTCCTTACAGTCCATGAAGCGGCCAAGAAGTACTCCTGTAAGGAGGCAGGCTTCTGAGGTCTTTCAGACACCCTTTGATTTCTGTGGTGAAGCTTGGAAGCCGAGCATTTAGGAGCTCATGTTGGAAAGCCCTCTGGGGAGTCACATAGGTGTGGGAGAATCAGCAATACTACCATGCCTTTAAAGAATTATGTTTCAGGGCTTCCCTGGTGGCGCAGTGGTTGAGAGTCCGCCTGCCGATGCTAGGGGACGCGTGTTCGTGCCCCGGTCCGGGAAGATCCCACATGCCGCGGAGCGGCTGGACCCGTGAGCCATGGCCGCTGAGCCTGCGCGTCCGGAGCCTGTGCTCCACAATGGGAGAGGCCACAACAGTGAGAGGCCCGCGTACCGCAAAAAAAAAAAAAAAAAGAATTATGTTTCAGCTATGCTTGTGGTTTTTACAGGAAACCTGGAGACCATGACAAACATAGCATCTGGCCTAGAGCCTGCCTATTCATTTCCTAAATGGTATCTTGTGAGGAGGAGAACTTTTTAATTTTTATGAAATATAATTTTTCAATATTTAATCTTACTTTCTGTTAATATGGTGAATTATGTAGAATATTTTTACCTTATATTGCTAGGATAATTCCACTCAGTCATGAAGTATTTTATATTTTACATATTGCTAGATACAATTGCTAATACTTGATACAATATTTTTGGATTTGTGCTTCCCTTATTGGAATGCCTTTGACAAGTTTTAGTATCAGGGTTATTCTATTTTCTGAAAGACCTTGTGTAAAATTGTTATTATTTCTTTTTGAGATGTTCAATAGAATTTACCAGTGAAATAATTTGAGCCTGGGGTTTTGTTTGCATAGATGTTTCTAATAATAATTTCAATTACTTTGACACATATAAGGCTATTCAGATTTTCTATTTCATCTTGTATCAGTTTTGACCGTTTTGTTTTTCAAGTGCATTTTATCTCGTTTGTCTAATGTATTGGCATACTATTTCCCTTTTGACATCTGTAGAATCTATAGGGATATCTGCTCCTTCATTCCTAATACTGGTTGTTTGGTTTTATTCTCTCTCTCTCTTTTTTTTTTTTTGGTCTGTCTTGCTAGGGTTTCATCGATTTTATTAACCTCTTAAAAAAACCAACGTTTGACTTAGTACAATTTTTATATTTTTCATTTCATTGATGTCTGCTCTTATCTTGATAATTTCCTTTCTACTAACTTTGGATTCAGTTTGGTATTATTTTTTCTAGGATCATAAGATAGAAATGTAACAATTATTTTTACCCATTCTTTTTCTGTAATATAAGCATTTATTATGAATTAATTCCAAGCATGCTTTAGCTGCCAATAACAAAGTTTGCTATTTCGTATTTCCATTTTCTTTCCATTTGAAATATTATCTACCTTCCCTTTTGATTTATTTGTGCCATGAGTTATTTAGAAATATGTCGTTTTATTTCCAAATAATTAGGGCTTCTCTAGCTTTATTATTGTAATTGATATCTAATGTACTTTCATTGCAATCAGAAAAGTAAACTCTCAAAACAAACTTCTGAAATGTATTAAAACTTGATTTATGTCCTTGTATATGGTCTATGTTGGTGTACATTCCATACGTATGTAAAAAGAAAGGAGGATGTATATTCTGCAGTTGTTTGGTGTTGTATTTTATAAATGCCAGTTTGGTTAAAGTGGTTGATAGTGTTCTACAAATCTTCTGTATGCTTACTTATTTTCTGTCTAGCTCTATCAGTTATTGAGATGGGGTGTTTACTTCTGATTATGTTTGTGTGTTTATCTTTTTCTCTCTTTAATATAGACAAATTTGTTTCATTGACATTTTTGGCTGTGTTTTAGGCACACGTAGAGTTAGAATTTTTATGTCCTCCTAATGTATTGTTTATTATCATTAAGAAATGCCCCTCTTTCTCTCTAATAAAACTATTTATTTTGAACTGTATTTAGTATAGTCACTCTGGATTTCTTATAGTATTATTTATATATTATTTTCCATCTTTTAGCTTTCAACCTATTTGTGAATGTTCATTTAAAGTTCATTTTTTGTAGATATAGGTAGGTCCACCTGTTGTTTTGTCTGTTTAAACTATATTTTTTACATTTCGCCCCAGCTTTATTGAGATATTATTGTCATATAATGTACATAAGTTCAAGGTTTACAACATGATTTGATACACATATATATTACAAAATTATTACCACCATAAGGTAACACCTCCATCCCCTCATATAACTACCACTTCTTTTCTGTGGGGAGAATATTTAAGATCTACTCTCTTAACAATTTTCAAATATATAATACAGTATTGTTAATTATAGTCACCATGCTGTGTATCAGATCTCCAGAACTTAGTCATATTTTATTTAGTTGGGAGTTTGTACATTTGACCAACATCTCTCCATTTTCCCTACCCCCCAGCCCCTGCAAACACCACTCTACTCTCTATGAGTTCAGCTTTTTCAGATTCTGCATATAAGTAAGAATATACAGTATTTGTCTTTCTCTGTCTGACTTACTTAATGTAGCATAATGCCCTCAAGATTCATCCATGTTGTCGCAAAGAGCAGGATTTCCTTCTTTTTTGTGGCCGAATAATATTCTAGTGTGTGTGTGTGTGTGTGTGTGTGTGTGTGTTAAATGTGATATATATATATATACATATCTCATATTTTCCTTATCAATTCATCCATCAGTGGACATTTAGGTTGTTTCCATGTCTTAGCTATTGTGAATAATGCTGCAATGAATGTGGTATGGATATTTCTTTGAGACAGTGTTTTCATTTCCTTCAGATGTACACCCAGAAGTGTGATTGCTGAATCACATCGTATTTCTATTTTTAGTTTTCTGAGGAACCTCCATACCATACCAATTTCCATTCCCACCAACAGTGCAAGAGGGTTCCCTTTCCTCCACACCCTCATCAGCACTTATCTCTTGTCTTTTTGACAACAGCCATTCTGACTGGTGTGAGGTGACATCTCATTGTGGGTTTGATTTGCATTTCCCTGATGATTAGTGATGTTGAGCAACTTTTCATGTACCAGTTGGCCATTCATATATCTTCTTTAGAAAAACATCTATTCAAGTCCTTTGCCCATTTTTGAATCAGATTGGTTAGGTTTTTGGTTTTGGGTTTTTGCTTTTTTTTTTTTGCTATTGAATTGTATGAGTCCGTTACATATGTTAGATATTAACCCCCTATCAGAGAGATGGCTTGCAAATATTTTCTCCCATTCTATAGGTTGCCTTTTTATTTTTCTGATTTCTTTTGTTGTACAGAGCTCTTTAGTTTGATATCATCCCACTTGTTCATTTTTGCATTTGTTGCTTGCACTTTTGGTGTCATATCTAAAAAATCTTTGCCAAGACCAATGTTAAGGAGCCTTTAAGCCTCATTACAGTGTCCTTTACTCAAGATTTAATATATCTCCTCTGCTATGGTGCTATCTTCCTGACAACTCTACCGTATGCCCTTTGTGAGATGAAGTTTTTCACTCTGGCTGGTGAGAACACAGAATACTCCCATCCCTATGGGAGCTTTGGAAATTGTTCAGCCTAATGGTTTACAGTGATTCTATTTCCTGTGCCTGGTAGTTTCCTCTCATGCATGCACAGGAGTAATAAGCCTAAGACTCAAGGGAACACTTCTGCAGACCTCTGGAGTTTTCCCTCTGCAGCTTTCTCCTCTCTGGTACTCTGTCCCATGATTACCAGCTGCTTAGGCCTCCCTGAATCTTGTTCTTTGACTTTTCAAATTCAGGCCGTGTTTGGGTTCCCCCTCACTCTGCGCTGTAGCTTGAAAACACCTCCCAGCAATAAGTTGGGGCAACTGGGGGGAGCACCTCATTTATTTCTTTTCTCTTTATGATAATAGTCCTGTGCTTCCTGTTGTCCAGCCTGAAAACAATTGATTCATTTATTTATCCAGTTTTATAGTTGCTTAAGCCAGGAGAGTAAATCTGATCCTGATCACTCTACTGTGGATGACTGTAGAACTCTGTGACAAATTTCATGGCTTCTTATTTCGTGTTGATCTTTTTTTAAAATTTTTTTTTTTTTGCGGTACACAGACCTCTCACTGTTGTGGCCTCTCCCACTGCAGAGCACAGGCTCAGCGGCCATGGCTCACGGGCCCAGCCGCTCCACGGCACGTGGGATCCTCCCAGACCGGGGCACGAACCCATGTCCCCTGCAACGGCAGGCAGACTCTCAACCACTGCACCACCAGGGAAGCCCTCGTGTTGATCTTTTAAAGCTTTTCTTTTTTTTCTTTAAGTACAGCAAGCGTAGCTCTTTTATATTTGATTACACATTGTTCCAATTTCCCAGGTCTTTGTGGATTATGATTTTTCTATTGTTGTATAACAAGTTACTACAAATTTAGTCACTTAAATCAACAACCAATTACCAGCTCACAGTTCTGCCTGTCAGAAATTCAGGCAGAATTCTTTGCTTGGGGTTTCACACATCTAAAATTCAGGATTTGGGCTGGCTGCGTGCTCATGTGTAGCTGAGAGTCTTCTTCCAAGCTGACATTGTTGTGACAGAATTAAATTTCTTGCAGTTGTAGGACTGAGTTCGCAGTTTCCGTGTTGACTGTCAGCTGGGGGGCGCTCTTGTTCCCAGATACTGTCTGCATCCCCTGCCACGTGGCCTTCTCCATCTTCAGAGCCAGCAACAGAGATTCTCCCTTGTGCCAAATCCCTCTCATGCTTCAAATCTCTTCATCAGAAAGAGTCCAGTAAATTATCCTCTGTAGGCCTGATTAAGTCAGGCCCACTGAGGATAATCTCCTTATCTTAAAGTCAGCTGATTTGAGACCTTAATTATGTCTGCAAAATCCCACTACAGCAGCACCTAGATTAATGTTTGATTGAATAACTAGGGCAGGAATCTTGGGGACTTAGAATTTTGCCTACCGCATTTGGTATGTTTCTATTGCCTATTGTTTCACTTGATTCTTGCTCATGGTGTCCTGTTTCCTAATGTATCTAGTTCTAGTTGCCTGTTTACTTGATATTTTATTAGAAGCTTTATTAACAGGAATTATATGAGGCCTAGAATGATAGCTTCCTCCTCCAGAGGACTTTTTGTTTGCTTACAGGAGGGGCCTGTGGGCATTACTTTTCCAGGAACACCTTAATACAAATTTAAGGTGTGTGTTTGTCCAGACCACCCAAGACCATTAGTGGTCTGGTTTACTTCTGGTTCACCTCTACCCTGAGGATATAACCCTTTGGTGTGGCAACTTAAGAGTGGCTGGTAATTTATTCAGTCTTTTCCCCGCTACGAGGACCCTGGGATTTGATCACTGTCCTCCTCATGCCAGGATGTTGCCCAAAATGCAGGGCTGCTTTTTCAGGTCAGTTTCACAGTTGTTTCTCTCACAGTGGAAAATACACTCAGAGCCAATGTGGCTCTGAGTGTTGGGATTCCCTCTTCGTTCTCCTCCTAGATTTTGGTTATTTCTCTAGTTCTTTTGTGCTTTAATAATATGTTTTATATTGCATCTAACTTGTTTTAGATGTACTCTATAGAAGATTATTCTGATTGTCTAGCTGCCAGTTTTAGAAGTGGATGCTATCGCCATTGTTTTCTAGTTTTAATGTTATTTTTAAGGAACTTGATGCCATTTTGATTCCTGTTCCCTTGTATGTGACCAGTTATTTTTTTCTCCGTGGAACATTTTAGGACCCAGCTCTGGTTTTGTATAATTTCATGATGATGTGCCTAGTATGGGTAATTTTTCCCTTTGTGCTGAGCACTTAGTGGGTTCTTTTGATCTGGAAACTCATATCCTTCAGTTCCAGGAAGTTGTCTAATATACTTTGTAATTTCCTTGTCTATGATTTTACTATTCTCCCTTTCTAAAACTTTAAGTAATTGGATGTTTGGCTTCTTGTAATGATCCTCTAGTTTTCTTGTCTTTATTCCCTTGTATTCCCTTTATTCCCCTTTTCTCTTTTTCTTCTATTTCACTGAGATTTGCTCAAATTTATCTTCCAATCTTTCATTAAATTTTCACATCAGCAATTACATATTTAATTTCTGAGAGCTCTACCTTGTTTTCAGAATATTCCTTTAAAATACCATCCTGTTTGGGGCTTCCCTGTTGGCGCAGTGGTTGAGAGTCCGCCTGCCTATGCAGGGGACACGGTTTCGTGCCCCAGTCCATGAAGATCCCATGTGCCGTGGAGCGGCTGGCCCCGTGAGCCATGGCCGCTGAGCCTGCGCGTCCAGAGCCTGTGCTCCGCAACGGGAGAGGCCACAACAGTAAGAGGCCGCAAAAACAAACAAACAAACAAAAAAACCCATCCTGTTTATGCTCAGTGATGGGATTTTCTCTGATTATCAGGGGATATAAATTACAATGTCATTTAAAGTTTTCTTTTATTCAATGCATTATCTCTATTTCCTCCAAGTTCTTTACTTTTATTCATTCTGAACTCTGTTGTTAATATTAGAGTCTTTGCTTGAATGTGTAGTGATTATTTGCTATCCATTCATATTTATTAGTGAGTTACTAAAAATCTCACTGGAATTTCTACATTTGGGGACCAAGACTTTCTGTATGTGAAATGACCATGAATCAGGAACCTGACTCTTGGTGGGAGACAGCTAAGTGTGTGTGTGTGTAGCATTTTGTTTAGGCCAGTTTTCACAAAGAGGATTTCTCTGATCTCTAATCTTTGGGGCCCCTGTTTTGGGAGCCAACAGAGAAAACGGGGCTGTGGACTCTCAATGTTCAATATGAAAACTTGTAACTAATTCCCTTATTTTCAGTATAGAACCTTACTTCAGGCCTCATCAGTTCAATCTGGTATCCTCCAGTCCAAAATCCCTCCTGTCATTTCACTCTTTTGTCTTTTCTCTATATATCTGCTTCGTTCCTGTAGTGACAAAGTGACTTTCTCTGAAATCTCTTAGATTTCCCTCTTCCATATCATTTACTTGCATGAGGCTGTGGTATATCATGGTGGCAACTCCCAGCCAGCATTCTATTATATTTTTTTTCAATCATATAAGTGTTCCAGTGTATCGATGTTTCAAATTCAAGTTCTTAGGAAAAAGAATCAAATTAACCCAACTTAGACCAGGGGTTCCATTTTGGTCGTATCAGCTGCAAGGGGGGAAAGCAGGTCATCTACAGCTTATAGAAACCTTTTTAAACTTCTATATAGCAGAAAAACATCATAAACAAAATTAAAAGGCAAAGTACAAGCTGGGAAAAAATTTGCAATCCATATAAGAGACAAAGGGTTAATAGATGCATAGATGAGGAGACAATACATACGAATAGAACTAAAATAAACACCTGATAGCAGAAAAATGGGTAAAGGGCTTGAAAATGCCATTCACACTAGTGACAAGTAAATATATGGGAAAACATTCAACACCAAACAGTAATAAAAGCAATAAAATTTAAACAGAAAAGTTTTTACCTATGACATAAAAAGGAATAATGATATTCAGGATTAATGGTAGCCCATGTAAGTAGTCACCCTCAGACACTGCTGATAAATTTGTAAACTGAAATTGGTATAATCTTTCTTGAGGCTTTTTGGTATCATATCTAAAAGGAATTAAAAGGAAGCATTCCTGGAGCGCTTGGTGTGCTGGGCACTTGGGCAGAGGCTGGGGGTTGGCTGCAGGGAGCTGGGGGGCGTGGGATGCTGACAGTATGCAGCTCTGAGGCCCGGTATGGAGCCCCAGGGACCTGAGGTGAGGTACCCAACCAACCACGATGGGGCACCAGTGCCGAGGCTCTCAGTGGGCTTTAGACCACCCTTCCCTTTGCTGAGAGTGCTCCTGGGGAGTCTGAGGACCTCACAGTCAAGGCCTTGCCCTTAGGATCTGCTAAGCCAAAGGTCCCATTGACTGCATCAATCATCATGGCAGGCACTTCACCTGGATTATCACATTTAACCCTCACAAATCCATGGAGTGAGTGCTACTATTACCCTGGGTCTTGCAGAAGATGTCAATATTACTTTTGAAGATCAACAAGAGATAATTTTGCATGGACTGACTAGAAGAACAGAGCTAAAGGAAGAAATAGAAGTGATAAAGCAACAATTCCAAAAGCTAGAAGATGCTTGTGATGACATCACGCTGCCAGATGACTACTTAATGACACCTTATCCAATTGGTGATGCTTTCACTAGCCGTTTTCAAGAAGAAACACCATAAATGGTAGAAGAAAAATTTGCAAGAGGAAAATGACATCTTAGAATTCATAGTGGAATCAAATCAGCAAGTGTGAGCAGATTGGAAAGTTCAATTACATGCCAAAATTAGGATCAATATAAACCTCAAAGCTGATGAGCATTAAAAGTTCTATACCTTTTTTTTTGGCCATGCCACGTGGCATACAGGATCTTACTTCCCCAACCAGGGCCCGAATCTGGGCCCCTTGCAGTAGAAGCATAGAGTCCTAACCACTGGACCACCAGGGAATTCCCAATATACTTTAAAATTTTTATTTAATACATCCAAATATTGTTTAACATGAAAAAATAAGCATTTCTTTTGACCCAGCAATTTCACTTCTAAAAACTGCATCCTAAGAAAAATAAACATAGATGTATATTAAAAGCGACACGTGTTCAACAGAATATTACTGACAATAGAGAAAAACAGTAAACAACCTTAATGTCCAACAATAGGAGACCAGTTAAAGATATGTATGGCACATGCATGCAATGGAATAATGGAATATAATATGTATGCTGTATATAATAATGGAATATATTTATTCACTATGCACATACATATTTATTAACATTCATGTTCTGAACATATTTAATGACATGAATTATGTCATTTTAAACCTAAAAGCAAGTTACAAAATTTTATATATCTAACATGCTCTTATTTTTGTAAAAAATAGAATAATGCATAAAAACGAAAGGCTACACATTCTCAAGCTAATAATAGTTATCTCTGGGTAGTGACATTAGGAGTCATTTTACTTTTTTCTTTGTAGTTTTTTTAATTTTCAGAAATTCCACAGTGAACACATATCCCTTCTGTAAATATGAAAAACAAGTAAATGTTATTTTATGTATTAAATAAAGAGATCTTGTATTGTGGAACAATTTATTGGTTACTTCAAAGCACAGGCGGTCTTACAATAGGCAAACGCTTGTCCAATTTTCAGGTCTGTACAGACCTGGAATTTCTGTGCTAAAGGGCAAGTAGTAAATAAGAGATAATATGCCTTCCTGTCTTCTTGCGGGGAGGCCAGGCTACCCTGTTACATGGGGAAATGGGGAGGCGGCTGCTGATGGGGAACTGATCATTTTTTCAGTGCTCAATCAGTCTCTCTCTCTGTTTTTGTTTTTTTTTTTTTTTGGCCACGCCGCATGGCATGCAGGATCTTAGTTCCCCCACCAGGGATTGAACCCGTGCCCCCTACATTGGGAGAGTGGAGTCTTAACCACTGGACCAACAGGGAAGTCACTCAATCAGTCTTATAATTGGTAGAAATTCTTTCCAGAGTCTGTCAGTAAGTTGTCTCTCAATCTTACTTTTCACTGCTGCTGAGTTTTCATCTTTTTATGTGCATTTTAGAGGGAAATTGTATGAGACTGCAATAGATATGCTAGCCTGAAATCCTTTTAAAACTAAATGTATAGGAAGAATTCTCTCTCTTGATCTACAACTTTCTTGTCATATATGTGATGGTACCTTAAGTGGGCCTTTTTTCTTTTATAATATTGCTTCACAGAGACCAGTAATTCCTCCCACTTCATCATCACTCTAGGAAACTGGGCATGGATTCCTGACATATTGGGGGGAATTGTCTTGTTTTTTGTATTTATCCCGGATCTCTGAAACAGAGGACCTGTAACCCACTCCCAGATGCAGAAGAAAGGAATGCGACAGGCAGGGACTGGGTTCTGGGAACAACGAGCTTTGTCATTTCCAAAGATCACCTCTGGGGGCTGAGGCTGCTTTGGCTCTGGTTTTCTGAATCGTGACTCTGAGATCTTTTCTGAAACGGGAACATTATTAGGAGCCCAAGTTGAAGGCCCTGGAATCAGTTCTGCTCTCTTGGTCTGCAGGAAATCCAGACATCTTGTAGTTGTTAACGTGTTTGGGGTAAAATCACCCTGAAAGTTTGATTACACCTATATAGAAATTAAAGTGGCTGCAAGAAAAAAAATAACTGTACACAGATCCCACTTCTGGCATATCATGTGTTGATAAAACCACTCTTCGAAATTTTTTGCTAAAGTGGTAATAAAATGGATGGACAAAATGGCTAGTTACATGCGGCTTTTATAGAGATTGGGAAGCGAGGCTTTCTTAGAAGGTCACTGCAATTTTCTCCTAATATAATTTGCTTTGACCTGTCAAAATAAAACTTCTTTTGAATTACATATTTGCTTTTAATCCTAATACCTTATGTGTGCTCTCCTGCAAATGTATCATTAAGTTATACAGTTTTAAGTTTGAAATGGAGCGAATTGAAAAAATGTAAAAATTATCTTTCGAAAATAATGATGTAGCTCTAGAGAGGAGTTGCGATTCAGTTTTGTGTGTGTCTTTGATTTATTCTCACCCAAATTCACAAACCTGAAAAATCCTGAAAGCCAGTCTCAGATTTTTTTTTTAGATTGAAGAAAGTTTGGATATCATCTAAACCTAATTCCTAATTTTATAGAAGAGAAAACTAGGATTCTCTAAGATTAAATATGTAAACCTAGGATCATACAGCAGAGTCTTAAAATCACGCTTTCCAGCATATTTATGAGATAATGAAATGAACGATACGCAGCCTGCAGAGGACACCACTGCAAAATCCCGTGATAACGAAGTCCTGTACTCATTTGTGGAGCAAATATTTTCTTTCTGCGAAGAAAGAAGAATCAGAGCATCTACTGCTTCTGCTATCCCTTAGCTATAAATTGAGCTCAGAATTTTTTTCAAAAGCCTATTTGGTAATTGCATAAAATCACAATTAGGGATGAGTCACTCTACACGCAAGCAAATTTTTATTGAGATTAATTTATGCTAATCAAGGTGAATGGGCTGACCATAAGCAATGGTATTAGCTAATGTAGATACATGGTCAAATTATCAGAGTGGTGGTGCTTTTACTAATAAGACAGTTTTTAATGAAACAGGCTCCCTCAACCCCTGCGCTACCGCTATAGACTTGTCAGTCCTTTACACCCCCTAAGGCCTATTCTTCCTAAGCTTTGACGTTAGCTAGCAGAAACTAAAAACGATTTCATAATTCTTTCACAAAAATCTTTCTGGCATTTAGTGTCTCGTTAGGCACCTAAGCAGTAGATAAATCTCAGCTTCATGGAATCCAACTGCCTCTGTCTCTAATGGAGATAAAACTAAAGAAAAGACCATCGATTTCTGACACCATCATGATTTCCTGCAAAATTATGTGAATATATTATTGTCCTTCTGATACGGACCCCTCTAGTGGTTGCCTTGTGGACTTTTAGAGAATAGTTACTAATAGACTTCCCTGGGAATGCACTGGTTGTCTAATGATGCTTCATTTTTCCATATAGTCCCTCCTTTTCAGAATGTGTTTATTGCCCCCAATTCTACAAGCACTGCCACCCCCATCTCCTTACCCATCTCTCAGCCTAAAAATGCTGCAGTGACTTCAAACCAGTACACAGTTTCATTTGATTTCATCTTGAATACATGTATGCATACCTGAAATATTTAAGAGGCCAGTTTGGATTAATGAAAATTTGATATTTCTGAATGTTTTAGATGACTAGCAATAAAAAAAATTGTGTATGTAGAATGCTTTTATGCTTCCAGAAGAATTTCAAACCCATTGTTTCATGTGATCTCAGAACCTCACTGAGAAGTTCACAGCACAGTTATTAGCACCCTCATTTTCCATGTGAGGATCCAGAGGCTGAGAGGCTGAATGACTTTTACCAGCTTATTCACCGAGTAAGTCTTGTAGTAGAAACTGACACCTACATACCTTAACTCCTACCTAAATGACTTTTTCTCTACATGCAGCTAAAATGTTTCACTTTTTAGGCAATCTCATTGGTATTGGTGTTAGGCAATTTGCACCAAAGAATTGAACGATATTATTTAAATGAACTTTTACCATAACTAATAACTGAGTATTTCTAAAGTGTTTGAAAAGAGTTCATGAAAATTGTTATTACAAAACTATTCCTGAGATACTTGGAATTCTAAATAGAAAAAGCAAGAAGTCAGAGGATTCTAGGTAGAAGGGGAGAAAACAGTCCATCATTTTCTGATCCAAAGTTGGCTTTTTAAAAATGACAGCATGAGGTTAACCGGATTGCCATTCCCATTTAGCACACGGAAACGATTGTTTCTAGCGGTGAGTGCAAATCCATGAACGTTGAAGAATAAGACATTTTCACTCTTTCGTAAGACATTGTGTGTCCTCTTTACTTCTCTCTCACTTTACTGTAAGTCTTGGACCTAGCAAGTTGGCTCTATTTGGAAGCTTTTCTTTTCTGATTCTTTGAACTCCAGGGAAACACATCCTGTGCACTGCAGCTGGTACTACTGGGCTTAGAACCTCCTCCTCGTCTCATATTTATTAGTCATATCTCTCACTCCTTACCTTTATCGTGCTACCTTTCAAGGGGGTGGCAGTATAGTGTACTTATTAAAAACATAGGTTTAGGGGTTAGATCGCATGAGGTTTGATCTTATTACTTACTGCCCTCATCAGTTTCTAGACATATGACCTTGGATTTCTTACTCAGGGTCACTGATTCCTTTTCTGTAAAATGGTGTTCACATATTAATCTGCAGGAGTCTGGATGAAGCTCTCACATAGCAGGTGTATGGCTGAGACAATGCAGGGATGAGTCCTAAAAGTAGCTCAAATTGATCATTAAGCCAGACTGTTTAGACTGAGGAAGGCTGTGTCACTTGGTTGCTATAGCAACCGAATTATAGATAGGTAGGTAAATAGGTAGATAGATAGATAGATGGAAAATAGACAGATAGACATAGATATTGATAGACAAAATCTACATTCCACCATGGCTAATTAATTATGCTACCATCCAAGTATAGAAGTTTCTGCCATATATATGTGTTTTTCAAAGAGTTTCTGCAGTTCATTCAACTTGAATTCTTCTGGGACGCTAGTTAGGATATTTAGGTTGCAAGTAACAGAATACCTGACTTAAAAAATAACTTAAAATATAGGGATTTATTATCTCACTTAATAAAACTCCACAGTTAGACTTTCCCTGGGGTCTGTAATGGCAGGACTCCCACTTGATTTCTCTGTAATTATTTTGGCTTCCCCCTCATGGTTGCAAGATAGCTGCCACAGCTCAATATATCACTTTGTCAGAGGACTCATCAAAAAGTGAGAAGAGGACACTTTCTCCTACTGCATCCTCTGCTCTTCTTCAGGAAGGAAACCTTTCACAGAAGTACAAAATTCTCACCCTGAAAGAGTTCCCCTTACATTTTTTTAGACAAAACTGGATCACATGCTCAACCCTAAACCAATCACTGGCAAGAGAGCAATGGGGTTACCATGCTTGGTTTAGATTGGAGAGGTACCCGCCTTCTCTGGGCACTTTGCTACCTATCCTGAACAAAATCAGAGTCTGTTAGCAAGGTGGCAGTGGAGCATGGCTGTTCGATAGGTAATAACCAGCAGTATCTGCCATGGGTATGCAGAGACTGGTATCTGGCAATAGATTTCTGTCTGATGTAACCTTACACAAAGATCAACCTTCCCTGTGTCATAATACTAAAAAGGAAAGCCCATGAGATTTACTAAAAAGTGATGCTAATTATGGACCACTGCTTTGTGTTTTTTCTTTCTTTTTTGATATAGAAGTGAAATTTGATATACAAAACCACATAGGCTAAAGCTGAAGTTGGGAAGGAGGGTAATCTGGAATATTAACAATTCATAGAACTTTTCAAGATCGGAAGGAACATTAGAAAATATCTATATTTATAACTCAGAATCCTTTGCCCAGTGTTTGTTTTCAATAGAGCATCCATGTCAAATAATTTTTCCCCTCTTCTTGAACACTTTCAATGATGGGCATCTCACTACCTCATGATGCAGTCCAGTGCTCTTTTAAACAAGTCTATTAAATATTTCAAGTTTATGCTGACCCCCAAATCTATCATCTTCAGCCATTCATCCTAGTACTTGAATCCAGCGCCATACAGAACTGATCTAATCTCTCTTCTAAGTTCTACACATCCAGAAATTGCTTGGTTCTTCTTCCATGTAACAACGCTGCAAATATTTGAAGAAAGCTATTGTGTGCTTTTATGTCTCCTCTTCATGAAGTTATTTGTCCCCAGATCCTGCATGGTTTCATAGCCCATCACCATCCTGGTCCCTTGCTTGTAGCCTTTGCTCATCTTAAAGGAGGCAGCCAGAGAAGGATAACAAGCGCAGAGGGGGGCTTATCTCCTTCATTCGAGATACTAAATATCTATTAAGGCAGTCCAAGTGGGCACTACATTTATATTTAAACTGTGGACTTATACTAAAATAGATACTTAGTATACCTAAGTCTTTTTTTATGTGCAAATTTTCAGCCTATCACCTGTGTCCTGTAAAGGTACTATATTTATTATTTGCGGTATTTTAAAGGGAGGGGTGTAATTTGAGTAAAAGATGTTAAATTGATTTGCTTAAATTCATCTCATCAGATTAAGATTTCTCTTCTTACAAATCTTATGCCTTTTTTCCCCTTTTATTAAAGCATCTTTATTAGAGTATAATTGCTTTACAATGTTGTGTTAGTTTCTTCTGTATAACAAAGTGAATCAGCTATATGCATATGTAGAGCCCCATATCTCTTCCCTCTTGCGTCTCCCTTCCACCCTCCTATCGCACCCCTCTAGGTAGTCACAAAGCCCCGAGCTGATCTCCCTGTGCTGTGCTGCTGCTTCCCACCAGCTATCTATTTTACATTTTGCAGTGTATATATGCCAATGTTACTCTCTCACTTCGTCCCAGCTTACCCTTCCCCCTCCCCATGTCCTCAAGTCCATTCTCTACATCTGTGTTTTTATTCCTGTCCTGCCCCTAGGCTCATCAGAACCTTTTTTTTTTTAGATTCCATATGTATGTCTTAGCATACAGCATTTATTTTTCTCTCTCTGTCTTACTTCACTCTGTATGACAGACTCTAGGTCCATCTACCTAACTACAAATAACTCAATTTCATTTCTTTTTATGGCTGAGTAATATGTCATTGTATATATGTGCCACATCTTCTTTATCCATTCATCTGTTGATGGACACTTAGGTTGTTTCCATGTCCTGGCTATTGTAAATAGTGCTGCAATGAACACTGGAGTACATGTGTCCTTTTGAATTATGGCTTCCTCAGGGTATATGCCCAGGAGTGGGATTGCTGGGTCATATGGTAGTTCTAGTTTTAGTTTTTTAAGGAACCTCCATACTGTTCTCCATAGTGGCTGTATCAATAGACATTCCCACCAACAGGGCAAGTGGGTTCCCTTTTCTCCACATCCTCTCCAGCATTTATTGTTTGTAGATTTTTTGATGATGGCCATTCTGACCTGTGTGAGGTGATACCTCATTGTAGTTTTGATTTGCATTTCACTAATGATTAGTGATGTTGAGCATCTTTTCATGTGTTTGTTGGCAATCTGTATATCTTCTTTGGAGAAATGTCTTTTTAGGTCTCCTGCCTATTTTTGGATTGGGTTGTTTGTTTTTTCTATATTGAGCTGCATGAGCTGCTTGTATATTTTGAAGATTAACCCTTTGTCAGTTACTTCATTTACAAATATTTTCTCCCATTCTGAGGGTTGTCTTTTCATCTTGTTTATGGTTTCCTTTGCTGTGCAAAAGCTTTTAAGTTTCATTAGGTCCCATTTGTTTATTTTTGTTTTTATTTCCATTTCTCTAGGAGGTGGGTCAAAAAGGATCTCGCTGTAATTTATGTCATAGAGTGTTCTGCGTGTGTTTTCCTCTAAGAGTTTTATAGTGTCTGGCCTTACATTTAAGTCTTTAATCCATTTGAAGTTTATTTTTGCGTATGGTGTTAGGAAGTGTTCTAAGTTCATTCTTTTACATGTAGCTGTCCAGTTTTCCCAGCACTACATATTGAAGAGAGTTTCTTTTCTCCATTGTATTTCCTTGCCTCCTTTGTCATAGATTAGTTGACCATAGGTGCGTGGGTTTATCTCTAGGCTTTCTATCCTGTTCCATTGATCTATATTTTTGTTTTTGTGCCAGTACCACAACTGTCTTGATTACTGTAGCTTTGTAGTATAGTCTGAAGTCCGGGAGCCTGATTCTTCCAGCTCCGTTTTTCTTTCTCAAGATTGCTTTGGTTCTTCAGGGTCTTTTGTGTTTCCATACAAATTGTGAAAGTTTTTGTTCTAGTTCTGTGAAAAATGCCAGTGATAGTTTGATAGGGATTGCATTGAATCTGTAGATTGCTTTGGATAGTATAGTCATTTTCACAATGTTCATTCTTCCAATCCAAGAACATGGTATATCTCTCCATCTGTTTGTGTCATCTTTAATTTCTTTCATCAGTGTCTTACAGTTTTCTGAGTACAGGTCTTTTACCTCCTTACATAGGTTTATTCCTAGGTACTTTATTCTTTTTGTTACAATGGTAAATGGGAGCGTTTCCTTAATTTCTCTTTCAGATTTTTCATCATTAGTGTATAGGAATGCCAGAGATTTCTGTGCATTAATTTTGTATCCTGCTACTCTACCAAATTCATTGATTAGCTCTAGTAGTTTTCTGGTAGCATCTTTAGGATTCTATGTACAGTATCATGTCATCCACAAACTGTGACAGTTTTACTTCTTTTCCGATTTGGATTCCTTTTATTTCTTTTTCTTCTCTGATTACTGTGGCTAAAACTTCCAAAACTATGTTGAATAATAGTGGTGAGAGTGGGCAACCTTGTCTTGTTCCTGATCTTAGTAGAAATGGTTTCAGTTTTTCACCATTGAGAATGATGTTGGCTGTAGGTTTGTCATGTATGGCCTTTATTATGTTGAGGTAAGTTCCCTCTATGCCCACTTTCTGGAGAGTTTTTATGAAAAATGAGTGTTGAAGTTTGTCAAAAGCTTTTTCTCCATCTAGTAAGATTATCATATAGATTTTATCCTTCAATTTGTTAATATGGTGTATCACATTGATTGATTTTCATATAATGAAGAATCCTTGCAGTCCTGGGATAAAACCCACTTGATCATGGTGTATGATCCTTTTTTTTTTTGTATGATCCTTTTTATGTGCTGTTGGATTCTGTTTGCTAGTATTTTGTTGAGGATTTTTGCATCTATGTTCATCAGAGATATTGGCCTGTAGTTTTCTTTTTTTTGTGTGACACCTTTGTCTGGTTTTGGTATCAGGATGATGGTGGCCTCGCAGAATGAGTTTGGGAGTTTTCCTCCCTCTGCTATATTTTGGAAGAGTTTGAGAAGGATAGATGTTAGCTCTTCTCTAAATGTTTGATAGAATTCGCCTGTGAAGCCAGCTGGTCCTGGGCTTTTGTTTGTTGGAAGATTTTTAATCACAGTTTTAATTTCAGTGCTTGTGATTGGTCTGTTTATATTTTCTATTTCTTCGTGGTTCAGTCCCAGAAGGTTGTGCATTTCTAAGAATTTGTCCATTTCTTCTAGATTGTCCATTTTATTGGCATATAGTTGCTTGTAGTAATCTCTCATGATCCTTTGTATTTCTGCAGTGTCAGTTGTTACTTCTTTTTCATTTCTAATTCTGTTGATTTGAGTCTTTTCCCTTTTTTTCTTGATGAGTCTGGTTAATGGTTTATCAATTTTGTTTGCCTTCTCAAAGACAGCTTTTAGTATTATTGATCTTTGCTATTGTTTCCTTCATTTCTTTTTATTTCTGATCTGGTCTTTATTGTTTCTTTCTTTCTGCTAACTTTGGGGTTTTTTTGTTCTTTCTCTAATTGCTTTAGTTGTAAGGTTAGGTTGATTATTTGAGATTTTTCTTATTTCTTGAGGTAGGATTGTATTGCTATAAACTTCCCTCTTAGAACTGTTTTTGCTGCATCCCATAGATTTTGGGTCATCGTGTTTTCATTGTCATTTGTTTCTAGGTAGTTTTTGATTTCTTCAGTGATCTCTTGGTTATTTAGTAGCATATTGGTTAGCCTCCATGTGTCTGTATTTTTTACAGTTTTCTTTCTGTAATTGATACCTAGTCTCATAGCGTTGTGGTCAGAAAAGATACTTGATACGATTTCAATTTTCTTAAACTTACCAAGGCTTGACTTGTGACCCAAGATATGGTCTATCCTGGAGAATGTTCCTTGAGCACTTGAGGAGAAAGTGTCTTCTGTTTTTTCTGGATGGAATGTCCTATAAATATCAATTAAGTCAATCTTGTTTAATTTAAAGCTTGTGTTTCCTTATGTATTTTCATTTTGGATGATCTCTCCATTGGTGAAAGTGAGGAGTTAAAGTCCCCTACTATTATTATGTTGCTGTCAATTTCCCCTTTTATGGCTGTTAGCATTTGCCTTATGTATTGAGGTGCTCTGATGTTGGGTGCATAAATATTTACAATTGTTGTATCTCCTTCTTGGATTGATCCCTTGATCATTATGTAGTGTCCTTCTTTGTCTCTTGTAATAGTATTTATTTTGAACTCCATTTTGTCTGATATGAGGATTGCTACTCCAGCTTTCTTTTGGTTTCCATTTGCATGGAATATCTTTTTCCATCCCCTCACTTTCAGTCTGTATGTGTCCCTAGGTCTGAAGTGGGTCTCTTGTAGACACCATATTGTGGGTCTTGCTTTTGTATCCATTCAGTGAGTCTGTGTCTTTTGGTTGGAGCATTTAATCCATTTACATTTAAGATAATTAATGATATGTATGTTCCTCTTACCATTTTCTTAATTGTTTTGGGTTTGTGTTTGTAGGTCTTTTCCTTCTCTCATGTTTCCTGCCTAGAGAAGTTCCTTTGGCATTTGTTTTAAAGCTGTTTTGGTGGTGCTGAATTCTCTTAACTTTTGCTTATCTCTAAAGGTTTTAATTTCTCCATCGAATCCAAATGAGATCCTTGCTGGGTAATCTTGATTGTCCGTTTTTCCCTTTCATCACCTTAAATATGTCCTGCCACTCCCTTCTGGCTTGCAGAGTTTCTGCTGACAAATCAGCTGTTAACATTATGGGGATTCCCTTGTATATTATGTGTTGCTTTTCCCTTGCTGCTTTTAATATTTTTTCTTTGTATTTAATTTTTGATAGTTTGATTAATATTTGTCTCAGCATGTTTCTCTTTGGGTTTATCCTGTGTGATACTCTCTGTGCTTCCTGGACTTGGTTGACTATTTCCCTTCCCATGTTAGGGAAGTTTTCCACTATAATCTCTTCAAATATTTTCTCAGACCCTTTCTTTTTCTCTTCTTCTTCTGGGACCCCTATAATTCGAATGTTGGTGTGTTTAATGTTGTCCCAGCGGTTTCTGACACTGTCCTCAATTCTTTTTATTCCTTTTCCTTTATTCTGCTCCCTGGCAGTTATTTCCACTATTTTATCTTCCAGGTCACTTATCCGGTCTACTGCCTCAGTTATTCTGCTATTGATTCCTTCTAGAGTATTTTTAATTTTATTTATTGTGTTGTTCATCACTGTTTGTTTGCTCTTTAGTTCTTCTAGATCCTTGTTAAATGTTTCTTGCTTTTTCTCCATCTGTTTCCGACATTTTGGATCATCTCTACTATCATTACTCAGAATTCTTTTTCAGTAGGTTGCCTATTTCATCTTGATTTATTTGGTCTTGTAGGTTTTTACCTTGCTCCTTCATCTGTAACATATTTATTTGGTGGTGGTGCTGTATTCCTGTCTTACTGGTTGTTTGGCCTGAGACATCCAGCACTGGAGTTTGCAGGCAGTTGGATAGAGCTGGGTCTTGGTGCTGAGATGAGGACCTCTGGGAAGCCTCACTCTGATTAATGTTCCCTGGGGTCTGAGGTTCTCTGTTAGTCCAGCGGTTTGGACTTGGAGCTCTCACCATGGGAGCTCAGGCCTGACATCTGGCCTGGGACCCAGGATCTTGCAAGCTTTGTGGTGTGGTGAAAAAAGAAAGAAAGGAAGAAAAAAGGAGCAGTACAATATCAAAGAATAAAAAACAAAATAAAATTAGAAAGATAAAAAATATATTAGGAAAAATAAAACTGTAATTGAAACAACTGGTTGCTGGGGGTTCCTCCCATCTCCTTAGGTGTCCGTGGTCTCCCAGCAGTGCCTGGTAGGTGCCCTAGTTGTGCAGAGATGCGAATTCCATGTCCTCCTAGTATGCCATCTTGACTCTGACCCCCCTCGTGTGTTTCTCAGTTCTTTCATGTATTCACATTTTTATTCCTTTATTATTTTTATTTAGGGGGCTCAATTTTCTTTTCCTATGGTGAAGAAATCATTTCTTGTGTTCATTGTGGTTGTCAAGGCCAATGAGCGCCAGATCAAACAGGCTGTGAAGATGCTCTACAACCTTGATGTGGCCAAGGTCAACACTGGATCAGGCTGTGTCCTAATGCTGGGCAGCAAGCCACAGCTCCCAGTTGAGACAGGAAGTAAGGGGCATGGCACAACCATTAAAAGAATGACACAGCCCAGCCATTGAAGATACGACAAAACTCCTTATGCCTTTTTAAACGCAGCTGAGTTGTGGTAACTGTTGAAGTTCTGTAAGAAAAGGGGCTTTCAAATTTGTTTAGGTTGGGGATCTCAGTCCTGGCTACATAATATCATCTGGAAAATGGAAAACAAAACAAAACAAATCAAAACAAATATCACAAATAAAACCCTTGATGTTCAGGCCCAACCCTACACCAATTTAACCAGAACCTCTGGAGATGGGCCTGGGCATCACCAGTTTTTGGAAAACTTTCCAGATAATTCTTATGAATAGCCAGGATTGAAAATAATTGCTTTATAGTGACACAAGGCCAGAAGTTCTGGATACATTAGGAAATGGGTCTCTAATTTTAATATTATAGCCTAGTATCTTAGAAACAAGATAGTCTTCTCAGGTTCAGATGTTTTTCCAAATTTTTTAAATATTTTGGACAAAAGTTAGAAACCCCTTACATTTATTCATGTACAGTAGTTCCCCCTTGTCCATGAGAGGTACGTTCCAAGACCCCCAGTGGATGCCTGAAACCACGCATAGTACTGAACCCTATATAAACTATGCTTTTTCCTATACTAACAGGCGGGTAGCATATAGTGGGTGGATAAGCCACGCAAAGGGATGAATTACTGGCCCAGAGCAAGCAGGAGCACGGGAAATTTTATCACACTGTTCAGATGGCACTCAATTTAAAACTTATGAATTGCTTATTTCTGGAATTTTCCATTTAATATTTTTGGACCATAGTTGACCTGGGTAACTGAAGCCATGAAAAAGGAAGCCACAGATAAGGAGGGGGGTAATCCTTTGTAAATATATAATCCCTTTTCCTCTCTAATATAACTACTAGCATTTTTGTATGTTTTCTTACAGTTTCCCATGAATCTCTTTTTTATAGTTTGAATCATACTGATATTAAGCCAAAATATTTTCAAGTATTATTCTTTATACTTATCTTTTTAATGAATGTATAATATCCTAATGAAAGGATGTATCATACTTTCTTTACCCATTTCCCTGCTGTCAGACATTTAAGATAGCTGTTTTAGGTAATGCTATATGGAGTACTTTCATCCACATAACGTTTACTATATTTTGAAAATTTTCCCAAGCATAAGTCCCAGAAGTGGAAGTAATTAGTCAAAAGGCATAAATATTTTACTACATATTTTATAATTGCTTTCCAAGAGATCTCTAAAATTTGCAATAAAAGTTTTTACGTATGATAATACTGGTTCTGCCACACTGTAGTCAACATTAGGACTAACTTAATATTTTACAACTTAATAAGCAAAAATGACTTTACATTGTTTTTTTCAAATTGACTTTCCTTGATCATCCACATAATTAAATGTGTGCCTCCTTGTAAATATTTTCCCACTCTACTATTTTCTTTGTTATATTGGAGTAAAGGGGTAAGATTGAGGGGGAAATAATAATAATAATATTTTTAAAGTGACCATGGGGCTTCCCTGGTAGCGCGGTGGTTGAGAGTCCACCTGCCGATGCAGGGGACACGGGTTCGTGCCCCGGTCCGGGAAGATCCCACATGCCGCGAAGCGGCTGGGCCCGTGTGCCAATTTTGGCATGTTATATTTTTCCATAAATTAAGTCAACTTGTGTAAGTTTTAAAATGCTATTTCTTAGTGAATGTTTCTCCTAGTACGTATCCAATGGATAGATCCAATTTTCCTCATGCAATTTTTTCACTGGTGGTTTCAAGATTTTACATTTTATTCTTATTGCTGTCAGATGTCTCTAGATTCACATAGATATAAGCCTAGACTGATAAGAAGTGTTTAAGAGCTGGGTTTCCCAATGCTGAAGGGATGCATGGTTCCTGGACTCTGTGAACGTTGAGACTATGTAGCATTCTTGCATACAAAGTTAGGAGTTGTCAGGCTTTTTCACAGGGGTACTTGTGTAGTAGTTGCAAGGGACTGATCTCTAGGCATCACAGCTTTCCAAGGGACAGTGGATATCCTGGTGGCTGAATTTCTCTCAGAAGAATTGTAGGCTGTGAGCAGGAGAACTGACAGTATCTGAATGTATCATATAGCTGCATAGGTTTCACTTGATTTTTTAAAAAATAAAGAAATGCACTGTTACTTTCATGCAAGTGCCATGGAGCAAATTCATATGATGTTATTGATGTGTGTGTATGTGTATATATATATATATTTATATTTATATATTTATATTTATGTGTGTAATAGATAGATGATAGATAGACCTATTTCTTCCATCTATAGGTTCCCATTGTATTAATAGCCTGTATCAGTTTATTCATTACTTACATTTTTATATTCTCCTCTTACCTGCCCAGCTGGGTTGTAAGTACCTCAGTCACTAACATTTACTCCTTTTTCTGCCACTGATTACAGCCTTAAGCCTTTCCTTCTCTGATTGTGAGTCATCTGTATATTGGGCATTCTCATGGTCATCTGTATAATGTAGAAGGAGTGTAGAAGCTCCATGTAGTGTCTTCCAAGTCTAATGTCCTAGAATTACAAAGCTATCTTTGATGAAGAGCAGGTGTTCAAAACCTCATGTTGATTTCATTATCACTTTGTGGCAGGGGAAGCTGATGTGAAAGATCGTTAGCATCCTTTTCATGCAAATGTCATGTTTCTCACTGTAAGCTGGGAATCATAGAAATATATAGGCTTCCACACTGATAGCAATCCATGCCACTGAGCTGAGGAACTCAGAGAATGAAACTAATCCTCAGATCTGAAAGTCCATTGGTCATTGAACATTCTCCACAAAGCACTGTGTTCAGTGCTATGGGTTGTACAATATATTAGTCAGAATAGGCTTGTTATGCTGCAGAAACAAACAACCCCAAAATATGAGAGCGTCAAAATGACAAAAATATGGTTTTTCATTCATGCTACGTGTCCATCACATGTTGGCTGGGGAAAATCTTCTGCATCTCATCCTCACTCACAGGCTAAGGAAAGTTCTACCTCTGTGCTTCCATAATTTCTGAGCCAAAAAATGAGAATGTGGTGGATCGTATCTTAGTTCTAAAGCCTTCACTTGGAAGTGACAAGCGCACTTTCCACTCACATTTAATTGACCAACAAATGATGAGGCTGGACTTAACTTCAAGGGCACAGGGAAGTGTCACCTACCTCCTACCATTTCTGGAAGGAGAATCAGAAATATTTGGTGAATAGCTATAATGACTACCATGTTTGATGATTAATATGAGATAATATATACCTTTGAGGAACTCTAAGTTTATGACTCATACCCACAAAAAACTACAAAACAAGGCAGATTGTAATAAATGCCAAAAGAGAAATGAAATCAAGTATTGTGGGGCTTTAGTGGAGAAGAAGATCTATTTGGCCATGGTGGTCTAAAAGCACACCATTCCTTTCTGTAAAGGTACCTCTTTTACTTCAAGTTTGTGGGACCAAACTCATCTTTATGGGAATCATGTCCACTATCTAGATGTGGTCTTCAGATACCTCACACTATATATAAGCACAAGATTTCCAGTAGTACTGCAGAGGAAAGGTAAAAATAAATGTGAGATGGAGTCAGAAGCTCCATCAGCCATTGGGCTTGATCTATGATTTAGCTTAGGAGAGAGAATAAATTTTTGGTTCATGTATGCAAGTCAGTTCAACTGCTGTTACTGTGATCATCTATTTCAAACTTTCTTCCAAATGTGCAGACTCATATCTGAAATGTTTCCCACCAACACTGGCAAAGTGAAAGTGAATCTCATAGTAAACTTTTCAGGATGGTAGTTAGACCTTGGGCATTGAAACTGATTACACTTGGAAGCTTTCTATTTGCAGTACAAGTTCACTGAATTACTGCTCAATTCCTTTTAATCATGCTCTGAGCACTTCTCAGTGGATTTGAATTGAGGCATGTTTTATTTATTCATTTATCATTGATGGAGCTATTAGAATGCCAATTCCAAGCCTCATTATATATGTAGCTTCTTAGATGGTTTTGCTTTTGTATCTGTGGATTTCTAATTCTTTCATTATTTTGTAACCCTTGATAATTCTTAGCTGACCACCCAGCCAATTCCTGTTCTCCAGTTCTGACTGAGGCCAGGTTACTTAGTTCAAATTACACTGACTGGACATTAGTGGACCCAGATATCACAGCTCACAAATCCTAATCCCAGTTCCAGTGTTTGTCTCAATAGTGTGAGCTCTAAATGCCAAAGTTCCTCCATGACACCCTCAAATGCATATTCTTCTCCGTATTATTTGTCTGTGTATATGGTCCTCACAGATAGATCCTGCAAAGAAAACTTCCTGGGAATTTCTGTGGCAATTCTATTTAGCTGTGGTAAAGTTTATATTTATTAGATCTTTATGTAATTTAGGGAGAAGGATGCACAGTCTAAAAGCTTAAAGGAGCATTTTGACAACAGCTGAAAGAAATCAGAGTTACTTTGTACTGGCAACGGTTTTATTGTTCGCAAATGTATGAACTGTCTTTCTACCATAGGTTAATTGTTATAAAAGATTGCATATCACTAATTTAGTTTCATTGTCTCTCTTCATTCTTAGGTGGTGACCTTCCTTCTTTTACCGAGAAAATAGAAGCAATCAGAAAAGAATTTACACATCCTCCCACTGCCAAATCCACTAACCCCACTACATTGTACACAAACACAGTGCCTCATCCTTTTTTCCTATATAACAGCAACCCTTCCGCCTCAGTCCAGGATCCCTACACAAGGATTATAATTAGCGTCCCTCTCCACTGCATCATTGTATGCTGATGAGAATGATCTATGACAAACAGAAAAAAAAACATGCTGTAAAATCTCTCCATTAAAAAGGAAACCCTTCTGAGACATCCTCCCCACTCCTCCACCCCCGAACTTGTTATCTTTTGCCATGTAACAAAGTCTCCTAACCTTGGTAGCTGAAAACAATATGGATTATCTCACAGTTCATGTGGATCAGGAAGTTGGGAGCAAATGAGTTGGTGGCTTTAGCTCAGGTTCTCTCCGGAGGCTGTCATCAAGCTGTTGGCCAGGACTGCAGTCCCAACTCTACTGGAGCTGAAGGGTTCACGCCCATGCTCAATTCCCAGGTTGTTGGTGGGCCTCGATTTCCCGTGGGCTATTGGACGGAGGTCCCTAGTTCCTGGCCACACCACCTGGTCTTCTCCATAGAGAAAGAATGGCAGCTTGCTTCCCCCGTGCCAGTGTTCAGAGAGATAGAGAGAGAAGCTACAGTCTTTATGTAAATTAATCTCCCAGAAGTGACACCCTATAACTTCTGACGCATTCTATTCTTAGGAGTGAGTCACTAAATTCAGCCAGAACTCCAGGGGAGAGGATTACACAGGGGCGTGAATACCAGGAGCCAGGGAATCATGGGAGAGCAGTTTAGAGACCGACTACCATACTCCCCTAGGTATTGCCATAGTCCTCTGCTTCCCTTTCTAGCTCAACTCAAAGGAGTATCCAATACTTACTGTCTTTATTTTCTCACCTCCCACACCTGTATGGTTTTTACCCCCTCCACCCCATTGAAACAACTTTCACCTTGTCAAATCTAATGATCCATTTTCATTCTTTATATTAAGGATTTATCAACAATATTTGGCCCAATTAATTAGTGTCTCCTTCTTGAAACAGTCTCTTCATTTGGTTTTTAGAATTCCTTAGTCCCTTGGTTCTCCTGACACCCCACTGGCTTTTCCATGTCAACCTCCTTTGTTAGTTTCCCCCCTCTTTTATCTAATCTCTAAATCCTATCTCATCTTATCACCTAGATTATTTCATCCAGATTTACATCTCATAAGCATCTAAATCTTAAAATGTCCCAAACAAGACCCTTGATTTCAACCCACAAAATTAATTTCCCCAGTGTTCCCCATCTCGCTGAAGAGCACCTCCAAAAGCCAGATTGCATAAGTAGAGATCTTAAGTGCCTTCATGGCTTATCTCCTCTTCGGACACGGATTCAGTGTTTCAGCAAATTCAGTGTACTCCACCTTCAAATACATCCCAAACTAAACCCCTGCTCTCACCACTAGCATTTTGGTGTGACATACCGAAACTTAAGAGATGGACTTAAGCAGTGCTTAAAGGGAAATTTATAGCTGTAAATGCGGAGTGCTTATCTCTTTATTGATATTCTCTATTTGGTGATACATGGGTCTCCTGGTGTCCTTTTGTTCTTCATCCACACTTTGCTTTAGCTCTTGAACATATTGAAGATAGTTGATTTAAACTGTGCTAAAGTGCAACATCTGTGCTTCTTCAGGGCCAGTTTCTCTTGACTACTTCTCTTGCTGTTTGTGGGCCATACTTCTTGCTTCTTTGCATGTCTCACATTTCTTTGGTTGAAAATTGGACATTTTACATAATATAATGTGTCAATGCTGGAAATCAAATTCCTCCTCTTCCGTAGGATTTGCTATTTCTGCTGTTGTTGTTTGCTGGTTTAGTCACCTTCCTGAGCTAATTCTCTAAAGTCTGTGGGGTTGTTTATTTTTGTTTGTTTGTTTGTTTGTTTTTGGCCATGCACTTTATGGCATGCTGGATCATGCGGGATCTTAGTTCCCTGACCAGGGATCGAACCTGTGCCCCTGCAGTGGAAGCACGGAGTCCTAACCACTGGACCACCAGGGAATTCCCAGTCTGTGTTTTATAAGGAAATCATTTGTTGTGTGTGACCACTGAAGTCTCTGCACAGTTGATAGTCTAATTGTTGGACTAATGATTAGACAGAGATTTCTTAAACGCTTGCATTGTGAGCCCAGGGGCTCTGTTCTCATGTTCGGCACGCTGTCCACACTTAAGCAGATAGTTTCCAATTCTAGTCTTCCTGCTTGTGAAGAGCCTTAAGTTCAGCTCAAGGTGAGAGCTTAGGACCTTCTCATGTCTTCCCTGAGCATTCGCACAGCCCTGGGGATGCATGCAGCCCTACCCATGTGCTTAGCCTTCTAGATTTCCAGGAATATATTGGAGCTTTCCAAAGCCCTCTATGGACATCTTGCTCCCAAGCTTTCCTTTTAAGCTTTTTGGTTAGCCTCTTGTTTGCCCCAGCTGTTAAACACATCTTCAAATAGCTATGATTTTAAACAACTGCTGTAATTGTTTTCAACAAAGACCTTCAAGAAAAGGTAGTTAGCATTGGCTGAGTTCTGAGTCAGCTCAGATAAAGATAAGCTTTGGGGGTTTGTATCTACCAGGGAGCCACCAGGTAAAATAATGATGAGAATGGGGCTTTCACAGAGCTCCAATGCCACTCTGTCCCCTCCAGTGGCTGCCAGAATTTTTTGGCTACTGTGGAGAAGAGGGGCTTAGGAATAGGGCTAATTGAAATGCCACAAAGCTCGCTGTCCTTACCAAAATTCAACTACTTTTCTTGAACAGATGCTCCCAGATTGTTCTCAGCCTTTGGTTAATTTTCAGAGTTCTGAAAAAGTTGATTCTGATAATGACAATCTTTTCATCGCTTTTATGGAGGAGAGCATTTTCAAAGTTTTCTTACTCCATCATTCCCACTGATGGCACCTAATTGCTGTTATTTTGACTAGAACATTCCTTCTCTCAATTTTTGCATAGTTGGCTACCTCACTTTGGTCAGGTCTTTGATAATGTAACTCCTCAGAGTTACATCCACTCTTCCTGAAATACCCACCATCACCTTACCCTGATATATTGTCCTGATAGTATCTGGTATTGTGCTATATAGTGATCGTTCGCCCTGTAGAATGTCACTCTATAAGGATGAGAACTTTGTAAATTTTGTTTACAGCTTTAACTCCCTCATGTAGCACCATCTTTGGTACATAGTATAAGCTCCACAATTATTTGTTGAATCAGTCAATAAATTGGACTATTTAATTTATTATTCCCCATAATAAAATATCTGGCTTAATGACATCTGTTTTTAATAAAATAATATTCATGGTTTTGTATGAATATTAATGTAGTATATACTAATTAAAGTATGGAAAATGTAGAAACATAACCATAGATGCTCTTGTGAACATTTTGGTATATATCAAATCAATTTGTTTTGTAGAACCGGATTGTTTTTACCTGAACACATTTCTGTATGTGGATGAACCATAATTTATTTAACCTTGATGGACATTTAAGTTGTCTCTAATATTTTTTTGTTAAACTGTGGTGAACAGCTTTGTAAAATTTTTTCATTTTTATGGCTATTTCCTAAGATTAAAAGCCTACAATTAAATTTTCTGATCATGGAATATATAGAATGTTAAGTCATTTTTATACGTATTACTAAATTTCTCTCAAGAAATGATTTTATTAACTTTTACTAACTTATACCCTCATTAACAGTGTCGTAGTTTTCCTATTCCCTGAAAGCATTAACTTTACTTTTATATTTCCTTTATGAATTCTTAGGCCAATAAAAAATGATGTCTTATCTTAATGTTCATTAAGATAAATACTAATGAGGCTGTGCAGTTTTATATGTTTATTGAAAATCTTTAATTTTACAATTATTCACACTTTGACTTTTAAAATTTTTTATTGTTCAATTTTCCCTTATTGATAAGGGAGCACTCTATTAAGCAAATAATTCTTTATTGAACATATAAGCTCTTTGTTAGTTTCTCCTTTCTATTTTTATGTAAATTTTAATGCTTTTATTTCTAGTGCAGCCAAATGTCACAATTTTATTTATGTAAACACTAAACATTATTTGTTGTGTTTAATAATTGATATTTTCTATTTCCTTGCTACAGTGAATAGGACTTTTGTCCTTTATATTTTTAAGTGATTATATTGGTATGTAAAAAGGGTATTGATATTTATTTAATTTTAATAAACCCTCTTTTATATTCTAGATAGTGTTATTTGTGATGTCTCTTTAAGGAAAGCTAAGAAAATATAAAAGTACTTACTCATATGGAAAATAAGCAGCAAAGCCTACCCCATTATTTATGGCTTGACGTCCTAGGCAGATTCTTAAGCTATAATACTCAAAGTGAAACCAAGCATGTGGTTAAAATGTAATACAGAGGGTATTTACCTAACTGTCCATGTGCTTTTCTGAAGATTGCAAGTTCCTCTTGCTCCAAAATTTATAGAACCAACTGCAGTAGCTCTGGATTGAAAATTCTCACCGCCCAAATCTGCAGCTACTCCATCCCTGGCCAAAAAAATAAAGCTCACATTCTTATCGTGCAAAAATACAATCACTATATCCTCTCACTAATGATTTGTCCATTGCAGTTCCTTTCCTTTCTAATATTTTACCCCATCCCTGTTCTATTTTTTCTGCCTCATTTCTCTCTATTTTTCATTAACTTTCACTTCTTTCAAGCTCTTACTCATTTTTCCTCTGTTGCTCTTAAAACAGATCCTCTTTTATTTTTCTTAACAATTTATCAGTTTTTTTCTCTTTTTTATTTCAATTTTAATTACAATGTCACTTGAAAATAATGATTTACTCATCCCTTCTTTCAACACATATTTATTCAGTACCTACTCTAGGCCAGACATGGTTCCTCACACTGGGGATATGTCCCCAGCTACAAAACAAGACACACAATAACTCTACACTCACAGCAGAAACAAGATAATGATCAAACCAAACCTTCTACAGTATATCAGTTGGTGATGTGTTATGAAAAAAAATCAGCAGAGAAAGAGGATATTGAGTGATGATGGCAAAGAGAGGTTACAATTTTAGGTAGGGTGGTTCAGGAAGGATGCTCTGATAAAGTGACATTTGAGAAGAGACTTCAAAGAAGGTAGAGAGGGACTTCCCTGGTGGCGCAGTGATTAAGAATCCGCCTGCCAATGCAGGGGACACAGGTTCGAACCCTGGTCTGGGAAGACCCCACATGCCGTGGAGCAACTAAGCCCGTGCGCCACAACTACTGAGCCTGTGCTCTGGAGCCTGGAAGCCACAGCTACTGAGCCTGCGTGCCACAACTACTGAAACCCACGCACCTAGAGCCCATGCTCTGCAACAAGAGAAGCCCCTGCAATGAGAAGCCTGCGCACCCCAATGAAGAGTAGCCCCCGCTTGCCGCAATTAGAGGAAGCTTGTGTGCAGCAACGAAGACCCAACGCAGCCAAAAAAAATTGTTTTAATAAATAAATAAATTTATAAAAAAAAAAAGAAAGAAAGAAGGTAGGGAGTCAGCCATGCAAAGATCTTGATCTGGGTAAGCAGTGTTCCAGATAGAACAGCTTGTGAAAAGTGCCGCTCTAAATCAGAGATGAGTCTGAAAAGTAAGGAGGCCAGTGTACCTTGTGCAGAGTGAACAAGGGGGAGAGAGTTAAGAGATGAGGTCAGAGAAGAGGTAAGGATGGTAATGTGTATAACCTTGTAATGTGGTTATAATGTGTATAACCTTGTAGACTTTTACCGAAGTGTTTAACAGGTTTCAAAAGTCACATGTTCCATTTTGGGGGCTATTCATTTTGATGTGTATCACTTTGGCTGATGAACAGAAAGGATATTTTGGTCATTTTTTTCAGTTATGCCAAGGCTCAGAAATTACATCTATAATAATAAATTACTCGAGTTGATAATATTTGACTTAAAACATTTCTCTCAAAACTATGTCTGGGCTTCCCTGGTGGCGCAGTTGTTGAGAGTCCGCCTGCCGATGCCGGGGACGCGAGTTCGTGCCCCGATCCGGGAGGATCCCACATGCCGCAGAGCGGCTGGGCCCATGAGCAATGGCCGCTGAGCCTGCGCGTCTGGAGCCTGTGCTCCGCAACGGGAGAGGCCACAACAGTAAAAGGCCCGCGTACTGCAAATAAATAAATAAATAAATAAATAAATAAATAAATAAACTATGTCTGACATTTCCCCAAATCCATTCTATGAATGTGGAATACCAATCACTATTACACGAAAAAAGGGAATTCTATGGTCAAATGAATTTGGGGAACTATGGACTTAAAAATTAAATTTGTGTGGTTTCTTTGCCATACAAATTCTCAGAATTTTAAAATATATTGAATCTGCTTTACTGAACCACCAAAACAGACACATACCTGCAGCATTTCATAAACTTCTTTGATCAAACAAACAAAAACTCAAAACATTTTTCTGATGGAGAATGTCTTGGAACTTGCTGAAGCAAAAAATATTTTGGAAAGTTGTCTTCCAAACAAGCTCCATTATCTTCCATAAGCCTCAATAATCTGAGGCCAATCTGATTTTTCCTCCTCTGCAAATTCACTATATTTTCCTGCATGCTTGCTTTCTTGACTATAAAAATTAAAAGTTTTTGCCTGATTTTTTTCCCCATATCTTCAAAGAAAAGTCTTTCAGTTTGCAGATCCAGATCTTCACTTCTTCAGAAACATTTTCCTTCTTGAATCTTGCTTATTTTGGTTTCTCATCTTGTTCTGGTTCCTTGTACAAGAGCATGAATTGTCTGCATTTGCCTGATCCCTCATACCTACCCTTCCTTCCCTTTGCATAATCATCTTTTTAACTGGCAGAACCTCGATACCGTTGTAGTGTTGTTCTGATTGTTGTCACTTCTTCTAAAGATTCTAATTCTCTTGGTGAATTATGATTTTCCTTATATGTTTTCATTATTTCATCCAATTCCTTTTGATTTTTTCATTCTCTTAGCCAAAGACTTTCCATAAGTTTCTTTTCTTATACTCTCATATTTAATTTCTTATTTTATACTGTCCATTTTTAATAATACCCATTAAAAATGTTTCCTTAAATGTACTTTTCTTTTCTTCCATAAATTCTTTTTTTTCTATTTAAAAAAATTTTTTTGCCCACGTCATACAACATGTGGGATCTTAGTTCCTGACCAGGGATTGAACCCATGCCCCAGACCACCAGGGAAGTCCCCATTAATTATCGTTTAAAATATGCCCTTTCTCTTGAAAGAGGAGAGGTTGTCCATGATCACTATTTCCCCATTTGCAATGTGTGACTGACACAGGGGATGTGACATCCCAAAGACATTCATAATACCCTTTACCTTGTCTTTCTTCCTAGACTTCCTTGCAGCTGAGTGTGGCCACGTGACACAGTTTTCAGACAATGAAATTCAAGCAAATGTGTGTCTAGGGGAGTAGGGCTTGCTGAAAACTTTTTATATGGAGCATACTAAGTTGGCATGTCCCATTGACACTTTGTGTCTTCCTGCCTGAAATTCAGATGTGAGGCTTGGAGATCAAACAGCCACCTTGCAACCAGAAGGTGAAAAGCCACACACTAAGCAGATAGAAAGAGCTTAGATTTTTTATGACATCCCTGAGTATATATCACTAAAATAAATAGACTCATCTTTTTAGACACTGCTAGTCTGTTTCCTGATACACACAGACAAATGTGAGTGGATTTTCCTTTTATACATTTACTTTTTACCAGTTTGCTATGCAAGGGGACAGGCTGTTATATATTCAAAAACACTGTGTGATGGAGGAGAGTATGAAGAAGGAGTTGGTGCTTTGGGAAGTCCCAGAAAGAGATTTCCATCTCACTGTGATATCTTCCTTCTGTTTCGTAAAGACATTGAGCAATGGGACAGCTTTATATATTCAGATGCCTTTTAGATTAGCCTCCATTCCAGTTCTTTGATGGCTCTGTCTGGCCTTCTTCCCAGGGCTGTTGTCAGAAATGCAGCCATCTGTACAGCTGACTATCTGCTCCTGGTAGCTCTGTGCCTCCTGGAGCTTTCCAGGGTAGTTGTCGATATTATGGCACTTTATTGGCAAAGGGGTCTCAAGGAGGCTTGTTTCACATCTGCCCTATGTTTCTTCCTTGCCTGCAGCCCTTGTCCTTCCAAATGAGGTGGTCACTGTGATACTGAGCAGGACCCTGTGGGGCTCCTGGGCACAAAAGCCTTTCTGTGTCCCACGTTTCTTGATTACAGGAACTAGGCTTCATTCAGCCTCCATGACCTTCCCTGAGTTCCAAAGGGCAGGTTCAAGCAGTTGCTAATTAGGGAAAGGAGGGGATGCGGAGACAAGAGAGGAGCAGTTCAGAAACAATAGTGCATTTCTGCAGTGTCAGTTGTTACTTCTCTTTTTTCATTTCTAATTCTGTTCACTTGAGTCTCCTCCCTTTTTTTTTGATGAGTCTGGCTAGTGGTTTGTCAATTTTATCTTCTCAAAGAACCAGCTTTTAATTTTATTGATTTTTGCTTTCATTTCCTTCATTTCTTTTTCATTTATTTCTGATCTGATCTTTATTATTTCTTTCCTTCTGCTAACTTTGGGGTTTTTTGTTCTTCTTTCTCTAATTGCTTTAGGTGTGAGGTTAGGTTGTTTATTTGAGATTTTTCTTGTTTCTTGAGGTAGGATTGTATTGCTATAAACTTCCCTCTTAGAACTGCTTTTGCTGCATCTCATAGGTTTTGGGTCATCATGTTTTCATTGTCATTTGTTTCTAGGTATTTTTGGACAACTACATGTAAAAGAAAGAAATTAGAACACTTCTTAACACCATAGACAAAGATAAACTCAAAATGGAATAAAGACCTAAGTGTAAGGCCAGACACAGTAAAACTCTTAGAGGAAAACATAGGCAGGACACTCTTTGACATAAATCACAGCAAGATCCTTTTTGGCCCACATCCTAGAGAAATGGAAATAAAAACAAAAATAAACAAATGGGACCTAATTAAACTTAAAAGCTTTTGAACATCAAAGGAAACCATAAATAAGACAAAAAGACAACCCTCAGAATGGGAGAAAATATTTGCAAACGAAGCAACTGACAAAGGATTAATCTCCAAAATTTACAAGCAGCTCATGCAGCTCAATATCAAAACAAAAAACAACCCAATCCAAAAATGGGCAGAAGATCTAAATAGACATTTCTCCAAAGAAGATATACAGATTGCCAACAAACACATGAAGGGATGCTCAATGTCACTAATCATTAGAGAAATGCAAATCAAAACTACAATGAGGTATCACCTCACACCGGTCAGAATGGCCATCATCAAAAAATCTACAAACAATAAATGCTGGAGAGGGTGTGGAGAAAAGGGAACCGTCTTGCCCTGTTGGTGGGAATGTAAATTGATACAGCCACTATGGAGAACAGTATGGAGGTTCCTTAAAAAACTAAAATAGAACTACCAGATGACCCAGCAATCCCACTACTGGGCATATACCCTGAGAAAACCATAATTCAAAAAGACACATGCACCCCAATGTTCATTGCAGCACTATTTACAATAGCCAGAACATGGAAGCAACCTAAGTGTCCATTGACAGATGAATGGATAAAGAAGATGTGGCACATATATACAGTGGAATATTACTCAGCCATAAAAAGAAAGGAAATTGAGTTATTTGTAGTGAGGTGGATGGATGTAGAGTCTGTCATACAGAGTGAAGTAAGTCAAAAAGAGAAAAATAAATACCATATGCTAACACATATTATATGGAATCTAAAAAAAATTTTTTATGAAGAACCTAGGGGCAGGACAGGTATAAAGATGCAGACATAGGAATATACTTGAGGACATGGGGAGGGGGAAGGGTAAGCTGGGATGAAGTGAGAGAGTAGCATTGACATATATACACTACCAAATATAAAATAGCTAGTGGGAAGCAGCCACATAGCACAGGGAGATCAGCTCGGTGCTTTGTGACCACCTAGAGGGGTGGGATAGGGAGGGTGGGAGGGAGATGCAAGAGGGAGGGGATATGGGGATATATGTATACATATAGCTGATTCACTTTGTTATACAGCAGAAACTAACGCAACATTGTAAAGCAATTATACTCCAATAAAGATGTTAAAAAAGGGCTTCCCTGGTGGCGCAGTGGTTGAGAGCCCGCCTACCGATGCAGGGGACACGGGTTCGTGCCCCGGTCCGGGAGGATCCCACATGCCGCGGAGCGGCTGGGCCCGTGAGCCATGGCCGCTGGGCCTGCGCGTCTGGAGCCTGTGCTCCGCAGCGGGAGGGGCCACAACAGTGAGAGGCCCGCGTACCGCAAAAAAAAAAAAAAAAAAAAAAAAAGATGTTAAAAAAAAAAGAAACAATAGTGCAATCTTGGGGCAGGGTCCTGGTTCCCCCCAAGTGATATACATAGCAATATCTTTGAACTGTTTTGCAGATACTGAAATCTCCACCAGGTGGGAGAAATTAACGGTATGCTCCCCACAAGCACGTCGACCCCAGACCAGTTGGAACCAGAAAGTTGATGATGCTGACGCCTACTTACCTCACCACGAACCGGTCAGAAGAAAGTCCATGAGCTGATCACAACCTCTTTGAACCATTTCTATAAAACTCCTCACTCTCCCCTCCATGTTGGGACACACAGTTTTGAGGGCATTAGCCCACTGTTGCCCCCTTTGCCTGGCAAAGCAATAAAACTATTCTTTTCTACTTCACCCAAAACTCTGTCTCCAAGATTTAATTCAGTGTTGGGGTACAGAGGCCAGATTCAGCTTCCACTGTTGCCTTTTTCCATGATGGACTCTCCATATGACCATAATTCTCTGATGCCTTTTCAGAAGAGAGTTAGGACCAGGATTAGCACTTTTCTTCAATATGCTGACATGTTCATAATATTTAGAAGAAATTTCTTAAAATTTCAAGTAGGTGAATAGCACCCTTACCTGGTCTCCAGAGATGAAATAGATCCCCTGCCACCCTTTTAACTCCTTTGTTTATTCCACAGGTGGATACTCGGGAAGAAGTAGACACTTTTATTCAAATCCCATCTTAGGCAGAGTTCCCAAAGTTTAGTTTAAACTTATGAACACACATAAACATTCAGAAAGGAAATTAAATTTCTCAGTTCCAAATATAAATGTCCTGCTACATGACATTTGCCACTTAATCTAATGCACCTCAGTCCAATCAGTGAGGTACAGTCTGAAGTGCACTGGTCTGGGACCGGGAGGGTCACATAACGAAGTTTGTGACCAAGGTAAAGGGATTTAATTTTCAATTTCTCCTTTTTCTCATCTGTAAAAAAAAATGTTTGGATTAGAGTGAAGTTCTCAACCAAACTATACAGAAGTATAGGAAACTATGCAATATCTGTACTGTGAACCTCAGGAATGAACAAATAGGATACAAGGCAGAAGAGCGGAAGAGGGTATGTTTTCAAGGCATGAAATAGAAGGTACTAAATTAACGTTCCTTCTAGCTCTGATATTCTGCTACAGCATGTGTTTTAGTGTGTGACAAGACATTTCTTGGAATTACCACAGTCTCATCAAAAATGGGTTCCACATTCCCAAGTGGGAGAAGTGTATATATGTATTTACACACACATACCATAGTGGTTGTTTATTTTTATATTTTTAGAAAGTTTATGCCTTTGTACAGTTCTCAAATTTTCTACCCAGCCATATATTACATATTTTATAATTAAAAAAAGAAAATGATCATTCTCTCCCCATAATGACATACTCATTTGGTAGGGGGTTGTCCAACAAAAACCAATAGACTACATAATATGTCCCTGTCAGTTTCCAAAAGGGATCATACAGCAGCAGCAGCAATAATGATGATAGAAAACATTAAACCCTTATTTGAGCCCCCTTTTTGTTTTATACCTCTATTTTTGTGTTATATAATACAGTGAAACTTTCTTATTTACCATCTGCTAGGCCCTGTTCTAAGCTCTTTAATTTAATCTTCATAAGAAACCTATAAAAAAGGCACTATTATGATCCCTATTTAATAGATAAAGAAACCTGGGGATATGGAGTTCTACAATAACAGAATGACACACCAGCACATGAAATAGCAATGGGGGATCACATTAACACAAAGAACTCTGCCAAGGTGAAGTCCACTTCTCTGTCAGCAGAGCATTAAGGAAGTGCTTCCTCTCTTTGTTCCCTAGAGCTGTGGGTCTCAATTGTATTGACCTGACACATAAGTTTTGAGAGATGTGAGACATATTTTGTTACTAATACTAGTTCAAAGACCAAAGTTTGCTAATTATGTACTTTTTATTTTATTTTTACTTTTGCTGTGCCATTCAGCTTGCGGGATCTTAGTTCCCCAACCAGGGACTGAACCTGGGCCCGGGCAGTGAAAGCGCAGTCTTAACCACTGGACCTCCAGGAAATTCCCAATTATGTACTTTTTAAAGCTAAAAAAATTGTGTACAATTTAGTGGGTTTTATTATATTCACAAAGTTGTACAAACAACACCACTAATTCCAGAATATTTCAACACCTCAGAAGGAAATCCCATACCCATTAAAAGTCGTTCCTCAATCTTCCTTCCCCCAGCTCATGGTAACTGCTAATCTACTTTCTGCTCTATCAATTTGCCTACTCTGGACATTCCATATAAGTGGACTTGTACAAATATGTGTCCTTCTTTTTTTTTTTTTTTGCGGTACGCGGGCCTCTCACTGTTGTGACCTCTCCCGTTGCGGAGCACAGGCTCTGGACGCGCAGACTCAGCGGCCATGGCTCACAGGCCCAGCTGCTCCGCGGCATGTGGGATCTTCCCGGACCGGGGCACGAGCCCGTGTCCCCTGCATCAGCAGGCGGACTCTCAACCACTGTGCCACCAGGGAAGCCCCTATGTGTCCTTTTTTGTCTGCCTTCTTTCTCTTAGCATCTTTTCAAGGTTCATTCACGTTGTAGATATGTCTGTACTTTGTTCCCGTATGGCTAATAATATTCCATCATATAGATACACCACATTTTGTTTATCCAGTCATCAGTTGGTAGACATTTGTGTTGTTTCCACTTTTTAGTTATAGTGAATAATGCTGCTGTGAATATTCATGTACAAGTTTTTGTAAGCTACTATATGTAAAATAGATAACCAACAAGGACCTACTGTATAGCGCAGGGAACTATATTCAATATAGTTGAATATAGTTGTAATAACCTATAATGGACAAGAATCTGAAAAAGTTTTATATATATAACTGAAAAAGTCATATATATATATATATATAAAACTAAATCACTCTACTGTACACCTGAAACATTATAAATCAACTATACTTAAAAAAAAAAGTTTTTGTGTATATACCTAGGAATGGAATTGCTGTGTCATATGGTAACTTTATGTTTAGGTTTCTGAGGAATTGCCAGACTTTTTTCCAAAGTGGCTGCACCAGTTTACATTCCCACCATTGGTGTATGAAGATAGCAGTTTCATCACATCCTCACTAATATGTGTTATTGTCTTTTTAAAAAAATGTAGCCATTTTACTGGGTGTGTTTACTGCAATTTCATTGTGGTTGTGATTTGAATTATCTAAATTACTAGCAATGCTGAGCATCATTTCATGTACTTATTGGCCATTTTAATGTAGTCTTCAGAGAAATAACTATTCAAATCACTTAACCATTTTTAAGTGGGTTATTGTCTTTTTATCGTCAAGTTGTAAGAGTTATTTATGTGTTCTGGTTAATTTCTAGAGTTCTCAAAAAGTTGATTTAGAATTTTTGCCAGTGCTCTCATGGCTTTTATGAAGGAAAATATTTTCATAGGCCCTAGCTCCAACATTCCCAAAGGCCTTCCCTAATTAGATACATTTTTAAAATAAATTTATTTATTTATTATTTTTGGCTGTGTTGGGTCTTTGTTGCTGCATGTGGGTTTTCTCTAGCTGCGGCGAGCAGGGGCTACTCTTCGTTGCGGTGTGCGGGCTTCTCATTGTAGTGGCTTATCTTGTGGCAGAGCATGGGCTCTAGGCATGCAGGCTTCAGTAGTTGTGGCTTGCGGGCTGTAGAGTGCAGGCTCAGTAGTTGTGGCTCATGGGCTTAGTTGCTCCGTGGCATGTGGGATCTTCCTGGACCAGGGCTCGAACCCATGTCCCCTGCATTGGCAGGCAGATTCTTAACCACTGTGCCACTAGGGAAGTCCCACTAATTATATACTTTTAATAACCAATCACTGGAAGATAATTTGCAAGCTATATAACTGCCAAAGGATTCATACCTAGAATACATAACAAACTCATAAAACTGTATGGTAACTTTTTAAAACTCCAATAGAAAATAGATAAAAGTCATGAACAGACATTTCAAAAAATAGGATATAATAAAATGGAAAATTAAAACATGAAAAGAATGTTCAATATCATTAGCCACTAAGGAAAATGCAATTAAAATCATAATGATATATGTTATGCACCTGTCAGAATGGTTAAAATAAAATAGAATATTGACAACGGCAAATGCTGGTGAAGACGCAGAGAGTTTGGATCACCGTATGTTTGTGGTGGAACCTATAATAATACAGCCATGTGGAATGTAGTGTGTCAGTTTCTTTTAAAACTAATTATCAGGGGCTTCCCTGGTGGCGCACTGGTTGAGAGTCCGCCTGCCGATTCAGGGGACGCGGGTTCGTGCCCCGGTCCGGGAAGATCCCACATGCCGCGGAGCGGCTGGGCCCTTGAGCCATGGCCGCTGAGCCTGCGCGTCCGGAGCCTGTGCTCCGCGATGGGAGAGGCCACAGCAGTGAGAGGCCCGCGTACCAGAAAAAAAAAAAAAAAGAAAAAACAAAAACAAAACTAATTATCATACGACCCAGCAATCACACTCATGCATTTAGCCCAGAGAAACAAAAACTAATGTCCACACAAAATCCTGTATGTGAATGTTCATAGCAACTTTATTTGTAATAGCTGAAAACTGGAAGCAATGCAAGTGTAGTTCAGCAGGTTGATAATTAAACCAACCGTGGCACATCCATACTCAGAAATACTATGCAACAATAAAAAGGAATGCACTATTGATACATGTAACAACGTGAATGAACCTCAAGGGAATTTGGCTCAGTGGGAAAAACCAATCTCAAAGTGTTACATTATGTATGATGGCATTTATGTAACTTTTTTTTAATGTAACATTCTTGAAATAACAAAATTATAGAAGTGGGGAACAGATTAGTGGTTGCCAGCTTTTATGGATGGGAAGGATGAGAGGGAAATGGATGTGACTATAAAAGAACAATACATGGGATCTTAGTGGTGGTAGTTACACGAATCCATACATGTGATAAAATTACATGGATCTTCACACACACGAGTGCATTGTAAAACTGATGAAATCTGAATAAGCTCTGTAGATTGTACCCATGTCAATTTCCTTGTTTTGATATTGTAGGATAGTTCCCATTGGGGGAAGGAGGTAAAGAGCACACAAAGTTCTCTGTACTCTATGCATCTTCCATGAATCTATAATTATTTCAAGATGAAAATATAAAGAAATCAACCAGAGAAGACTTGTGCTTAGTCCTACAGTTGTAATGTTGCCCTCTACATTCTGATAGCTTCCCTAAAGTGCAGAGAAGAGGTGAGAGGAGTCAGAGCTAGTAATCAGGAAATTGAAAGGAACCACAATAGATCCATGTGAGTGAATACCATGGCAGAAAGAAAGGTTCAGAAACTCCACCTTCTGTTATCAGAGAGTAAAGTACAAGGATAATGTAATAATGGGGGAGAGTTGTGAGAGTATAAGTTTGCTTATTTATGTGTCTTTGTTGTTAAAATTTTACCCTGTAAATGTTTTAATAGTGGATTTCAAAATGACAGTCTCTCAACCTCACTAAGGGTAGTTTTAGATCTAGGGCATTTTCCCACTATATTTCTATTTTATACTGTGGGAACAATTCTGGTTCTGAGAAAATGTAAAATCTTTGATGTGTTCTCACACTAGCAATGCCAGGGAAGAAGAGGCAGATGAGTTTTCCTTAAAAAACCCAAGGGACTGAACTGACTCTAGTTCCATAATTGGTGGCAGAAACTCTGTTATTTGCTATGATATTGCTAACATCAGAACGTGGTCCTCGAACACTTTCTAAAGAGTATACCTAGCATTCTAGTCAATAGGGTAATTTAATTGTAGACATCCTATCTTCCTCATTAGATTATATTCTTTTCCAGGACAAGGATCATATTTATTTCATCCCCGTATCCTGAGCGCCTACGTAAGGCCTGGACCTTAGTAAGAACCCAATACGTTTTTGATAAATAAAGATTGAGGGTAGCAGATGAGGTCATCGTTCTTGGAAAATGTTTCTTTTGTGGTCCCCAGTCTTGATAGTAAGGGTAGCATATTTCATTCTCTTTACCATTTCTGTGAGTTTTACTTTCAGTGTTTGAGGTCCAAATATGGTCCAGTGATAGAATAGTTCTAGATCCAGGGCCAAGGTAATGTATGAATAGACTGGAAATTGCCTACGTACTATGTTTTGAGGGAAGGACTTCACACCCAGTTACCCAGAAAGCCTTTATCTTGGTCCATTCTGGTTGCTATAACAAAATACCACAGACTGGTATTTTCCTGGTAAAAAACAGGAATTTATTTCTCACAGTTCTGGAGGCTGCAAGTCTGAGATCAGGGTGCCAGCACTGTCGGGTGAGGGCCCCTCTTCTAGGGTGCAGATTTCTCGTTGTGTCCTCCTATGGAGGAAGGGGTGATGGATCTCTGTGTGGTGGCTTCTAAAAAACACTAATCTCATTCAATAGGCGTCCACCCTCGTGACCTAAGCCCCTCCCAAAGGCCCCGCCTCCTAATACCATTACACTGAGAATTGAGTTCAACATATGAAATTTAGGAGGGACGTGTTCAGACCATAGCAGCCCTCAGTAGACTCCTAGACTGGGTTAACTGGAGTATCCTTAAACATTGACTCTAAAACCCTCATCTTCCAAATAAAAAACCTGAGAGAGGAGAAGTGACTCATTGTAGATCATCAAGCAGGTGAGGGAGATGGCTAGAACTGGAGTGTCTATCTCCAAAATTCTAATAAAATAATGAAAACCACACTCAGCTTCTTTCTCCAATGATAGGCATTTCTTTAAGAAACAATGAGCTGGAATGGTCTGGAGCATGGACTGACGGATGCAGTGTGGGATTAGACACGTATAAAATACAAACAGGAAACTTGTCAGTATTTCCTAATGCACATTTTGAAAATAACCTCCTTGTTGTCATTAGAGCAAGAGAACAAAAGAATGAATGCCTAAAGCGTGCTCCCTACAGAAGTGTCTAGGAACACAACCAAGAGAAAATTCCTGTTCGGCATCCTTGGTCATGTCGCAGAGGACTTGAAGTTCTGATGGTCAGACTGGTCAATGACATGGTCAATGCCGAGTAGAAAGTGACAGCACAGTGAAGGGATCTAAGGTGGCTCTGGGAGCTTTAACCATCAACAGATGCAAGAATACTTTGAAAAGGTGGGACTTATTGGTTAAATAATCAAAGTTTATGCTGAAATGATTATTGAAAAGTGAGAACATTTAATGTAGTGTGGTTACTAAATAGTAGGAATGGTTTTTTCCTTCTGACCTGAGAAAATTTTTTGTAGCTACACCTTGTAATATCTGGAAAGGCTGAATTTTATGGATTTAGAAAAACATTGTTGAAAGGCTCAAATAACTACCAGATAGCACCTTTATTTATAAAGGCTACCAGGAGAGGAGGTGAGAGAGTTGGAGGAAGACCACACGTGGAAGAGCCTCCAAGGGCCAAATCCAGAGGTTTAGAATTGATCAGACATTGTCTAATAAGGAAATAATATGGCCTAAAGGATTTTTAGGACGTTTATCTAGCTGGGATAGGAAGGGGAGATAGTGGGAGACAAGAGCATTAATTCAGGTGGAATGTTCCAGAGAAGGTGGCTGTAAGAATGGTTAAAAAATAGAAAACAAAAAGCAAATAAATATTTGGCAACCCTCAATGATTAGCCATGGGAGATGAAGAGGCAATGCAAAGAACTTGTTTTTCTGAGCTTGAAGCTGGTAAGAATGGTCTTACTCCTGATTTGGGCCAGCTTGTGGGAAAGCCTAGTGAGTTCAATTCGTTATTGATGTGGAGAAATAGCTAAGCTTTAGGGGAATGTCTACATGGGCTTGGGGCATGAATTAGACTTAGCCAGATATTACGATTTGGAGATTCATTAGTCAGCAATGATTTGTGAAAACAGGAGATCAGGTGAGCACTTGGAGTGGATGGAAAGGTAGAAGATTAAAGTGCAAGCCTGTGGGACAGCTTCAGCTACCCAGATAAGGACCTAGAATGTTTAAAAGCTACCTGGGAAAGAAGAACAAAGTGGAAGGAATTATTACCAGACTTCAAGACCTACTACAGAGTTACAGTAATTTAGACAGAATCAATAACTATACCAGTAGGACTGAATAGAGAGTCTGGAAATAGACTCACACATACGTGGTTATTTGATTTCTGTCAAAGACACCACAGCAGCCTAATGTGGAAAGAAAAGTCTTTTCAGCCAGTGGGGCTGGATATCCATATTTAAAAATTAACCTCAACTAGGACCTTACACCATACACAAAAATTAATTTGAGCTGGATCATAGTTGTAAATTTAGAAGCTAAGGATAAGACACAAAAATCAATAATAAAAAAAGGAAATTTATAAATTAGATTTTATCAAAATTAAGATTTCTGCTCACTAAAAGACACCATTAAGACAATCAATACAAAGGCCATAAACTGGAAAAGAATATTCACAAATCATATATCTGACAAAGAACTGGTATCTGGGTTATATAAAGAATTCCTACAGATCAATAATAAAAAGACAATGTGATATACATGGGCAAATCAGGGGAGCACCCACGTCACACAGGAGGATACATGAATGGCCAATAAGCACATGAAAACGTGCTTGACATCACTAATCATCAGGGAAATGCAGATTAAAGCCAAATGTGATACCTCTACACACATACCAGAATGGCTAAAATTAACAAGACTGGATACACCAAATGTTGACAAGGATTTGGAGCAACTGGAACTTTTTTTTTTTTTTATGCGGTACGCGGGCCTCTCACTGTTGTGGCCTCTCCCATTGCGGCGCACAGGCTCCGGACGCGCAGGCTCAGCAGCCATGGCTCACGGGCGCAGCCGCTCCGTGTCATGTGGGATCTTCCCAGACCGGGGCACAAACCCGTGTCCCCTGCATTGGCAGGCGGACTCTCAACCACTGCGCCACCAGGGAAGCCCAACTGGAACTTTTATACACTGCTGGTAGGAGTGTAAAAGAAAGTACTACTTTGGCAAAAGTTCTGACAGGCTCATAAAATGAACCATACATCTACTCTAGGACACAGAAAATCCACTCCTTGGTATTTACCTAAGAGAAATGAGAGTCCATGTCCACAAAAACCTGTGTAAAACTGTTTATAGCAGCTCTCTTCCAAGCAGCCCAAATTTGGAAACAGCCCAGGTGTTGTCAACTGGAAATGGGTAAGCAAACTGTGGCTATAGTCATATTTTGTAATACTACTTATCAGTAAAAAGGGATGAAAGACACACGACAACATGGATGGATCTCAGAAACATTTTCCTGAGCAAAAGAAGTCTTACAGGGCTTCCCTGGTGGCGCAGTGGTTGAGAGTCCGCCTGCCACCGATGCAGGGGATACGGGTTCATGTCCCGGTTCGGGAAGATCCCACATGCCGCAGAGCGGCTGGGCCCGTGAGCCATGGCCGCTGAGCCTGCGCGTCCGGAGCCTGTGCTCTGCAACGGGAGAGGCCACAACAGCGAGAGATCCGCGTACCGCAAAAACAAAACAAAACAAAAAGTCTTACACAAAGAGCACATATGTATGACAATATTTGTAATAAGTTCTAAAACAAAAACAAGTCATCTAAGGTGAAAAAAAATCAGACCACTGGTTGCCTGTGGGTGGTGGATGCATATTGACTGGGAAGTGGCACAAGAAAACTTGCTGTGGTGCTGGAAACACTCTATATTACAGGGGTTTGCTTTCCATGGTGTATGCGTTTGTCAAACCAAACTAATTGGTACACTTAAGAAGTTTGTACATTATATGAAAATTTTAGCTCTCCTTCCCAAAGAAGTATACAAATAGTGTGTGTGTGTGTGTGTGTGTGTGTGTGTGTATGCGGGCATGCGTAGGTGCATGTATGTGGTGGTGTATGGAGAGGGAGGGAGAGAGGTTATTTTAAATAAATGTGTAAATCTGAAAATTCCAAATAAACTGTATTCAAAGGAAAAATCATTAAAATGTACATTTTAGATGGAAGGAATTTGCTTGAAGAAAGTTTTCCTTTCATTATCTTGCTGCTGCTTTTCTTTCTCTATATGATTGTACTGGTCAAACAACCCATATTGCTTGACAAATTCTTTTCAGAGCAGGCAAAGAACAGATTGTTCAGTAGAGAAGGGGGAATTAGTAAGACCCATCCACTCCAGTCTAATAAGCAAGGCTGTGAATCATACTTTGCTCAGACAATTATCTTTGATTTTTGTCTACTGAAGAGAGTAATTTACTCATCAGGTTTTTACAAAACATATAGAGCAACTAGGTTTCAAAGACAGGCCAATAATCCAGACTTAGGTGGCTCACAGCCTCTTTCTGGCAGTGAGACATAATGGAATGAAGCACTGCGGGGAGGTTATTCTTCTCTGGAGCATCACTTGCGTAGCAGGGGCTCTGCCTCCTATGGTCCAGCTACACTAGGCTAACTGATGTTATCTGGACACTCAATGCTATTTAATGACTCTATGCTTTGCTTATATTGTTTTCTGTCCTAGAGCCACCTACACTACCTTTCTAGCTCATCTTTTAAGACTCAACTCAAAGATCAACTCCTCTTTGCAACTTTTTCAGTTTCCCTGATCAATTTCTTCCTCCACTGTGTTCTCCCGACACCTTGGTTATACGTTTTACAGTGTTTATACTAACTGACTAAATTTGACAGTTGCATGTCTACTATTCTAGACTGAGCGTCTCTGGAAAGTAGAACCTGTGTATTTGGTTCCTAGCACAGTTTAGTCACATGATATATTACTTGATGCAGGTGACTCCAAGGAGATTTGAAGACCTCCTGACTGAAACCTCCGAGAGCAGGTAGCAGGACTCTTTATTCACTGCCCTGGCCGCTACACACACACGCACACACACCATAGGGCAGTGTTTTGTGTGGATTTGGCATACAGTATGTCGGTGAACGTAATGATGGTGTACTTTGAAATGTCCCTAAGACCCAGGAAACTCAAATGTTGTGCAAGCTGTTTTGTTCAGCTGTTTTATATTCAAGGGAAAACTGTAGTACAGCCAGCCTTTGAGAACTAATTGAACCTAGTTTTGCAACTTTTAAAGAAGAAAAGAACACTTGGGTTGTGACCATCCAGTTTGTACCAGGGTATTAGTGATGGAGAGGTTTACATATACGAAGAATGTAAAGCTGAGCAATTATTTCCAGTTGGAATTCCACTTTATTAATTCCAGTAAGGAAGGGAAATTTCCACGTTGCTAAAACCCCAGAATCTCTCTTTTTCTGCAAGACTGACTCAGTCTCAATCCGTTTGTCCTTGCGTGAATGCTTTCTCCACGGCTCAGCTACGTGCCGCGCTGCACTGACAGCTTATAAGGTGATAAACGACCTGAGCAACTGACTCCAGGAAGCCAAGCTTTTACTCATTCATCGCCCTTGTACATTTCTCTTACTTTAAGCATTAACTTTACAGAATCAAAAACAAATTATTTTAAGAGTGCACACAATTATTTAGAGTACAGAATGTTGCAGGCATGCTCATTTGTTGTGAGGACACACCTGGGCAATCCTCCTTAGTGAACAGAAGTGTCATAGCTTCAGAAGCCATCTTACTTTATTCTTCCTGGTATTTTTTGAAGTATGGCTGACATATAATATTCTGTTAGTTTCAGGTGTACAACATAGTGATTGATATTTTTATCCATTATAAAATGATCACTATAAGTCTGGTTACTATCTGGCCCCGCACACAATTATTAAAGTATTATTGGCTATATTCTTTGTGCTGTACATATCCCCGTGACTTGTTTATTTTATAAGTGGAAGTTTGTACCTCTTAATCCCCTCACCCCGCCTCCCCTCTGGTAACCACCAGTTTGCTCTTGGTACCTATGAGTCCGTTTCTGTTTTGTCTTGCTTTTTTTGTTTTGTTTTTTCCGCGTTGTCACAAATGGCAAGATTTCATTCTTTTTCATGGCTAGTATTCCACTGTATATTTATATACCACATCTTCTCTATCCATTCATCTATTAGTGGGCACTTAGGTGGCTTCCATATCTTGGCTATTGTCAATAATGCTGCAATAAACTTAGGGGAGCACATATCTTTTTTAGGTTATCTTATTCACATTGTTTTTTTTCAGTTGAAGTATAGTTGATTTACAATGTGTTAGTTTCAAGAGTACAGCATAGTGATTCAGTTATACATACATATATATATTCTTTATCAGATTCTTTAAAATTAATGTTTTTGTTTTCTTTGAGTAAATATCAAGAGGTGGAATTGTTGGATCATATGGTAGCTCTATTTTTGACTTTTTGAGGAATCTCTATACTGTTCTCCATAGTGGCTGCACCAATTTACATTCCCACCAACAGTGTAGGAGGATTCCCTTTTGTCCACGGCCTCACAACTCTTATTATTTCTTGTCTTTTTTTTTTTTTTTTTGCAGTACGCAGGCCTCTCACTGCTGCGGCCTCTCCCGTTGCGGAGCACAGGCTCCGGACACGCAGGCTCAGCGGCCATGGCTCACAGGCCCAGCTGCTCCGCGGCATGTGGGATCTTCCCAGACCGGGGCACGAACCCGTGTCCCCTGCATCGGCAGGTGGACTCTCAACCACTGTGCCACCAGGGAAGCCCTCTTGTCTTTTTGATAATAGCCATTCTGACAGGTGTGAGGTTAGGTATCTCACTGTGGTTTTAATTTGCATTTCCCTGATGACTAGCGATGTTGAGCATCTTTTCATGTACCTGTTGGCCATCTCTATGTCTTGAGTCCTGGCTTTTGAAACTTAGCTGTCCCAGCCTCCCTACTGAATAGACATACGTCATCTTCCCAGAGGAACAGAGCATCTCTGAGAACTTTCGGGGGCACATCTATGTGTGTGTGTATGTGTGAAGCGACTGATGAGAGACAGAGAGGCAGAGTGTGTGAAACAAAAATTAACAGGAAAGGAAATATTGGGTTGACATTTGGTAAATTAGTTTAGAATCCTAATACTGAAAACCATCCATTCCTGCATAAGGACAGAATTGCAGCTGTTACAAACCTCTTCGAGAATGCCCACATAGAAAATGAAACATTCCCCTAAGGATGCCATGTACTTTTCTGTATTTATTATTAGAGTAACTGTGATGAAGAAAATACCATGTACTCATGTGATATTAGCAAAAGGGCCGACTGATTTGGCATAGATTATTGTTCTCTGTGCAACAAATTCAAACTAACCCCTAAAGAGCAGTACAATGCTTAGCGATTAAAGAGGTCCAGGATGTGACGATCCATGAAAGAATAGCACTCAAATGCTATTTCTCTGTCTGGATTTTTCTCCTTTTTCTTTTTTTTCCCATTTAGAGCTAAAGAGCAGCCCAGAATTTGAGGCACATTCTGTTGTGTGTACACGCTTGTAGCGTTCCCATTCACTAGGGGGGAAAGAGTGTACCCAAGGTGACAGAACAAGCTAGCACGGCGGCCGGGTGTCTTCATTCCAGGATAGCTAAACACACATGGAAGTCAAACCATGGGACCACATGTTGGCATATAGAGTAATGGAAAGTATGAAAAGTTGTCATTGTCAATAAGGCTAATAATTTGGGGCACAAGTGGCCTACCCTAGCTACAGTTCTCCACTTGTTTTTCGTTTTTAACATCTTTATTGGAGTATAATTGCTTTACAATGGTGTGTTAGTTTCTGCTTTATAACAAAGTGAATCAGCTATACATATACATATATCCCCATATCTCTTCCCTCTTGCGTCTCCCTCCCTCTCACTCTCCCTATCCCACCACTCTAGGTGGTCACAAAGCACCGAGCTGATCTCCCTGTGCTATGCGGCTGCTTCCCACTAGCTATCTATTTTACGTTTGGTAGTGTATATATGTCCATGCCACTCTCTCACTCTGTCACAGCTTACCCTTCCCCCTCCCCATATCCTCAAGTCCGTTTTCTAGTAGGTCTGTGCCTTTATTCCTGTCTTACCCCTAGGTTCTTCATGACCTTTTCTTTTCCCCCTTGGATTCCATATATATGTGTTAGCATACGGTATTTGTCTTTCTCTTTCTGACTTACTTCACTCTGTATGACAGACTCTAGGTCCTTCCACCTCACTACAAATAACTCAATTTCACTTCTTTTTATGGCTAATATTCCATTGTATATATGTGCCACATCTTCTTTATCCATTCATCTGTCGATGGACACTTAGGTTGCTTCCATGTCCTGGCTATTGTAAATAGAGCTGCAATGAACATTGTGGTACATGGCTCTTTTTGAATTATGGTTTTCTCAGGGTATATGCCCAGTAGTTGGGATTACTGGGTCCTATTGTAGTTCTATTTTTAGTTTTTTAAGGAACCTCCATACTGTTCTCCATTCCACTTGGGTTTTCAATTGGAAATGGTCATCCATTATGCCTCTGCCATATCCCTGTAGAGATTTTGGTACTGTAGTGGGATGCTGCTATAATCAAGACCTAAAATGTGGAAATGGCTTTGACCAGAGGTTGGAAGAAGTTTGAGAAGCATGATAGGAAAAGCCTAGATTGCCTTGAAAAGACTGTTCGTAGGAATACAGTCGTGCCAGTGAAGGCACATTTCAATTTAACCTGTGAATGACACACCTCAGCTAAATGAGGCTTCTAAGGCACATCTGGATGACAGTTATTCAAAACGGTTATCAGCCCTGATTCCACCACCCCTTCTATGCAGATTGGTTACAACCAGACGGTGCAGATGAAAAGGTGATCCTACTGGATATTCATTTTCCCCCATGTGTTCACTTGGACAATGGGTGCTTGGAAAATTCGGAAACATGTAGCTGGCTCCTTTGAAAAGTTCTTCGGTGAAATTGACTGACTGGCTTAGGACTGGGACGGTGTGCTGCGGAGGGAGGTGAGGGCAAGGGCTACAGGTCACTTCTCCCCTCAATCCTTTAAGGATTCCATGGCAATGAGTACGTGTTCTCTCCAGGTACAAGCACAGGTCCTGGAGGAAAATGCTGGCATTTGTTTTTCTTTTAAATAACTGCAAGTAGCTTGAAGAAAGTCGCTGCAGCGGTTGTTGTTTTCCTTATTGGTCTCCTAGGCTCAATACAACGCAAGGATTGGATATACACTCACAGAGAGTGTGACGACGTGAGATTGACTGGGCGCCACAGAGCAGTGGGCTCAGACTGTGGTGGGAGCCCAATCCAGCATGTTCCCAGGCCTGGCCTAAAACCACAGATGGTCCTGGCACTGCCAAAGGCCTGAGGATCACCGTTCTCTGGCAGGGTTAGTATGTGCTCTGTGAAACTATGGCTTCATGGCCAAATAAGTCTGTTCATCCCAGCAGCTCCCAAAGTTAAGCAGGCTTCCTTAACAGAAGACTTTCTAGAATTCAATGTGCTAATGCTCATTTTCAATCCTGAAAGAGAGTGTGCGGGCCAGTGGTTCTCAAAGTGTGGTTCCCCAGGACCAGAGGCCTCAGCATCACCTGGGAACGTAAACATCCAAACACTTGAGCCCACCCCAGACCTACTGAATCAGAAACGCTGGAGGTGGAGTCCACCAATCTGTGTCTTACAAGCCCTCCAGGTGTTTCTGATGTGGACAAAGGTCTGAGAGCCAATAGTCCTTGTGATGTTTTTCCAAAAATATTTCATCACACGTGTGGCAGGGCTAATATTTTCAACCATGAGAAATGATACTGAAGTGTGTGTGTGTGTGTGTGTGTGTGTGTGTGTGTGTGTGTGTAATGAAGATGTGTGAAAGTATCACTGTTTGTAGGGAGGTATTTTGGAGGACGATTTAATTATTGATTTATTTAAACACCACCTTCTGTTAAAAACAACTTGCAGCAGCTCGTTGAGAATGCTGTGACTAAAGGATTATTCCTGGGCATTTTGGCCCCTTCTTATTTATGCCAGGCCTCCCCAAGACACCAAGGTTCTGACTTGTTTATGACTAGCAGACCTATGCTATTCCTGAACAATGAAAAAGCAAGAGCCACAAGCAAACTAATCAATAACCAAACCTTAAAGCCCTTGGAGCAAGAGTTAGACGATAGGGCTTCCCTGGTGGCGCAGTGGTTGAGAGTCCGTCTGCCGAAGCAGGGGACACGGGTTCGTGCCCTGGTCCGGGAAGATCCCACATGCCATAGAGCGGCTGGGCCCGTGAGCCATGGCCACTGGGCCTGCGCGTCCGGAGCCTGTGCTCTGCAACGGGAGAGGCCACAATAGTGAGAGGTCCACGTACCGCAAAAAAAAAAAAAAAAAAAAAAAAAAAAAAAAAAGAGACAATGCACTACTTTTCTCTACGGACTGAAAATGAGTGGGACTGAATAGGGGGCAGGGTTGAGCAAGTCTACTTATGGTATATGGTACCCAGGCTCCTGTCCAAGCTGGGCAGGCAGCCTCTTTCATGCAAGCTGGACCTTAGAGCGCTGGCAGGATGAAGGCTTAAGACGGGATCACAAGGTGACCGAGCTGGGCTGGACTAGGAGATCCTGCTGAACCTGGCCCAGACATCTTAGGAATGCGCAGCCTCCCCTCTGTGCAAAAGCATGCTGCCTGGGGCCCGGGTAACTTCATTTGATGGATGCCCTGAAAAGTGCCAGTCAATTATGTTTCACCTGTTCCTCCACTCCTACTTACCTACATCGACTACTCTGAAAGCGTCATAACCAGGCAATGGCAGCTTTGGGGAGCTAGTGAAAAGTCATCAACATTGAAAACGTTTATGGTTACACAAATGTATGCCTTTGGCAACTCAACAAACATACACTAAAGGTACGCGCACTTCATTGTAAGTTTTATATTAAGAGAAAAAACTGCAGGCACTTCCCTGGTGGTCTAGTGGTTAAGACTCTGCACTTCCAATGCAGGGGGCGCGGGTTTGATCCCTGGTCAGGGAGTAAGATTCCACATGCTGCGCGGTGCGGCCAAAAGATTAAAAATAAAAAGAGAAAAAACTGCAACGAACATTGAACTCTAGTTACAGATATACATAAGGAATTAGGAGGAAGTGTACATATGTCTGCAATCTATTTTGAAATATGTCAAACATAAGATGGATTGATAAATTGATGGACGGATAGATGTATAGTATAGTAATATGTTAATGGTGGAACACAGGTGTACGTTTACCGACGTTCACTGTAAAAATCTTTCAATTTTAATATATGTTCTGAAATTTTAATAAAAAGAGAAAATGTTTATGTTTTCCTTCAGTTTTCGGAGGTGGAAAGGACTTGAGATATTTAGTCCCGTTCCTTCCCTCTACTGAGAGAAATGAGAAACAGAGAGGGGAAATGACAGAGTGAATGGCAGGGAGGGTACTAGAACATAGGTGTCTTTTGTACAATGCATCGCTGAATGGGAATGAGAATTCTTCTGTTCCAATCTGAAGTTCAAGTACAACAACTAGTACAATAACTACACTTTCAAGAGTGTTCGTGTAAATGTAAATCTCTAGACTAGATTATCTGAGGGCAGTGACCTGATGTACATAATTCAGTGTGTAACTCCAGTTTCTACCACAGTTCACGGCACATAATGGACGCTCAACAAATACACGTTGGAGGATTTTTCTTTGAATGAATAGAAAGAGTTTATTCGGTGCGTATCTGGGTATACAACAACAAATATTAAACAACTTTTTTTAAACTTTTTTGTGCACAGGACAGAAATCTGCCTGTACATGCTATGTCCACTTTTGGAACACAGATTTTAACAATTATTAATGCACAAAATCTTACATATCATGCAACTCTATGCCAAGATTCCAACTTTCTTCCATGCAACAGATATGAAGATCTAAATGGAAACCTAGCTAAGTCTTAAACACTTTTCCAGAAGCAGGTATAAGTATATGTTGTTTAGGGGTAACCAGTCTTTTAACATTTCCTTGTACACAATATTCACGCGCCAAATACAATGACAGGAGGACTTATACATACACAGATAAGACATTTCTTATTTTAACAACACGAAAGACAACATCACAGTTCCACAGTTCCTGTCTTTACACAAGAAGCCACAATAGTAGTTTAACATGATAACACAAATGGAATTAAGAGAAATCTATACTTGAGGATAATCTTTTTTTTTTAAGTAATCTTTACTGACTGGGGTTGACAACACAACACAATTTCTACGCACAAAGTACAGCACAAGAACTCGATCAGAATACTACGAATGTAAAGGGAAAAAAAATTTGGTAAAATCACAAGAACACTGTTACTTTGAGCCTGAGATGCCAATTCAGCTTCAACCCTGAATTTGGTTGAGTTGGATGAAGTGACACAGAGTCAATAGAACCACTGAATTCCAGAAATCATAAAGTTGCGCTATGCTAAAGTAAAGAATACATACGACTCAAGCATAGACAGAAAACATTAAGCCAAGAAAACAACACGGGTCCACAGAATTTTGTGTGCCCCTACAAAACATTGAAGCAGTTAATTTTGTTCTGTTTTGTTTTGTCGTTTGCTTTTGAAGAACAATGGTGGTCTTTTCAATTTTCTTGGTTGGAGAGCGATTTTTTAAATCAGCATTAGTGCTGTGAAATGTTTTTGGTTTGTCTTCCCCAAAGCATAGGTGAGATCATGAGAAAATTGGGCAGTCCTTCTCCCAGATTTAATTCACTGACCGTGCTTGGCACTCTTTTTTCGCACAAGCTCGTTCTAAATTACGGGGCGTTTGTATGGATGAGAAGAAGGTTTGATGGCAGATTAGAGCAGTGAACTCTGCCTTGTTTGTTTGGTAAACATCATGGACAAATCTGAACTTTTGGGTGAAGGACTGCTAGAATTAACAGCACCTGGAGGTAAGGTTCTGTTACAGAGCCCTTGTTTTGCCCTCACTGGCTACGTTGATTCATTGTGGCTCATGGATTTGCCTCCATTCAGTACGCCGGAGACACTTCTGCTCTTGGTTGGGGTCCCGCTTCCAGATCGGGAGAACTCCGTGAGGTCGTGCAGAGACGGCTCCTTGTACATGGCCACTGCAAAGCACAGAGACACGGCATCAAAGGCCACCGCACTGGCCCTCAACTCCCCTTCTGCCCACTAGGCTTCCAGGCTGGAGGCCAAACCTGAAAAATGCCGCTTTCAAGGACTCAGGAGAGAGCGGACTGGACCAGATGAAGCAAAATCCAGTCTTGGTACAGAAGCGTGTAGAGAATTCTAACGCCTAATTTCTATCACTGATGGTTTTAGATATATGAGAGGATTAATGAAAAATGCATTTAATAAAGCTCTTAGAAGTTTAAACATTTTCAAACACTGATTTCTCTCAGACTTTAAAATGAAACTCTCCAAGACTCTAAGTATCAGCACAGTTCTTAATGCAACAAATGGTAAATATCATTGTTGTGCTGTAAATAACGGCCCTGGCTTACACTTATGGAGCACTTAGAATGTGCCAGATACTGTTGTAAGTGCTTCACGTGTGTTATCTCATTTAATCCACATGCAAATCCCACGAGGCAGGTGTTTGTATCCATATTTTACAGAAGGAACTTGAGCTCAATAATCTGCCCAAGACTACCTGTTTACTAAAGGCGGAAGCTGGGCTTCGGACCCAAGTAATCTGGCTGCAGAAAATGTGCTGTCAAGGGGCGCTGTGTTGATTTGACTGGATGTCTGCCCCTCCTGTAAACCGCTCTTCTCTGCCTGGATTTTCTACCGCTTCTCCACCACATCTCACTCCTTCTAACATCCCTAATTCCTGCAGCCCCTCCTGTAAACCGCTCTTCTCTGCCTGGATTTTCTACCGCTTCTCCACCACATCTCACTCCTTCTAACATCCCTACTTCCTGCAGCCCATTCCTATCCCTCACCCTTTCTCATTTACTACTAAGCTGCTATTAATGACAAAAAAACAAAACTATGAATGAATGAAAATTGTTGGGACAATACGGTTGGGCCCTTAGAGAGACAGGCCCAAGGAGCTTTCTGATAAGCGTTAAGTATGCACACATTTTAGCACCTGTGTTCCTGTCCAGGGATCATTTGGGCATAATCTGGGGTTCTTGGCTGTCCTGAGTTAGCAATTAAGCTAGTTCCACATAAGAAAGGTGTTACCACGTGCAGATATACTATGGAAAAGTTAAAATCAGGAGATTAGATGCTACTGTCAATGCTTTAGTGTTTTTTTAAGTGTAAAACGTTACTGAATTTTTGTATAAACGCCTCAGTATGGAAGAATTACATTCCACTTTCGAAAGCGTGAAAAAGGATTGATTTCAATACCGATACTCATTTAATCCATAGCTGGTATAATATCAAGTTTACCTTTCAGTGGTTTGGGCAGAAAGTGAGCTGCAGGCTTGTTCTTCTTCACATGGTTTCCTTTCATGATCTCTCCTTCTTTGTTCAGACCCAGATACCACCCTCGGCCTGACTGCTGCTGACGGTATATCATTGATGAATATGTCACATAATAATTTTCAAACACCGATTCTTTGAATTTGCACTCAGGTGTGAAATGTTCCTACAAGAGAAGTAGATAAACAAAAGCTCAATATTTATAGCTATGAATTTCATGGAGAACCATATCCTTCAGGAGTTCAGGACATACTTTGTTAGAGCTTGTTATGACTGGTGTTCTATTTTAATAGCAGAAACTATTATCATTGGAAACTAAAACTATATATAACATTTCATGTGATGCTTTAGAAAAGGCCCTAAGTGCAAGTGCTACTGATCAATGATTAGCTCTCTTTGTAATAAGGTAATGGAAAAATTAGAAGCAGCCACCTAAGTGTAATGTATTGGAAAAATACAGGAGCCAAAGATTGAAAAGACAAGCATAAAACTGTCACATGGAGCTTTGCTCCCTTCCGGATTAAATGAGAAAATAAACATCCGATCCCTGTACTTAATTTTCATAGATTATCCAGTTACTATGTACTATAATTTTCAATTGCCCCAGGCTGAAATCTGTGTTATACTGTTACAATGCTGGCTGCCTAGATTTCTAAAGAGATGCTACAAAGAAAGATTACCTTTTACTTTTAGATAAACCAAATTGATTTTTTTTTCAGATCATTGGACCTTGACTTAAAAAGAAAAAAAAAATTCCCTCATCACCCCATCCTTGCCTTACAGTAACATTTCACACAAATCAATATAGAAACAAGGAATTTACAGTAATTCTACAAGCAGACATGAGAGAGCAGGCCAGGAGACTTTGAACCCGGCAACGTGGTTTCCTGCCACGTACGTGGCCATGTTTTCTTTGGACTTGCCCGTACAAAAGAAGGGTTCCTGACCCAACAGACTGTTTTTGAAAACAAACAAAAAAACCCATAAAACCTTCTTTCAAGTTTTGTAATACGTGTATGTACGCAATAAACAGCTATTTAAAATATCCATTTATAAGCAAAGTGAAATGAACAGCAGATTTTAATCTCTAAGTAATCTACAGAGCAGCAGTGGGTCCACTTGGAGTAAAAGATGATGAGGAAAATGCGAAGTGAGCTACATGTGAAAGTGGCACTAAGGAAGCCATTCAATTTGTACTATTTTGCTGAGATATTATCAGGAATAAGTTTTTTTTTTTTTTTTTGCGGTATGCGGGCCCCTCACTGCTGTGGCCTTTCCCGTTGCGGAGCACAGGCTCCGGACGTGCAGGCTCAGCGGCCATGGCTCACGGGCCCAGCCGCTCCGCGGCATGTGGGATCTTCCGGGACCGGGGCACGAACCCGTGTCCCCTGCATCGGCAGGCGGACTCTCAACCACTGCGCCACCAGGGAAGCCCAGGAATAAGTTTTGATAAAACCCTGAAAAAAAACCCACCTTGCAATAAAAATACTGCAAGCTTTCTGGACACCTGTCTTTTCTGAATGATGTCTCCATGGTCCTACCTTCCTTCATGTTAGATAGCATTCCAAGCAAAGCACACTATCTGAGCGACAGACAGTGATTTACTATCAGAGAATCACTTCCGCAAAGAGGGACAGATTCCTCAAATGAGGCAGCCTTTTTCTGAAAGTTAAATAATTGAACACTTTTTTCTGGAAATCCACAAAATCTGTTTCACTCAGTAATCTCACTGGTTCCCCCATCTGGCTTCCAGGGTGCACAGATCAGAGTCATCTTTTGGCATAATTTCAGCCTAGGGGCATACTTGATAGATCCTCAGAAGATTCAAACAAATTCAACCTACTCAAGAAGCAATGTACTTTGAAGGCAACTATCACGTGGTAGGAACGAAAGTGTTCTATTTATGGGGCTGTGAACGCTCCTCTTTGTAGAATTCTCAACGTAGGGAAAGCCAAGGTATGTCTACAAAGAAATCTGACTAAAATAGTCTCCATGTGTCCTCTAGGGATGAGGACAGTTGTACAGAATGTTGGTTTCGCCTTGCCTAGCGTAAAATGACAATCTAATGTGACATTTAAAATTCTCCACAATTCAGGGACATCCCTGGTGGTCCAGCGGTTAAGACTCCATGCTTCCAACGCAGGGGGGCGCAGGTTCGATACCTGGTCGGGGAACTAAGATCCCACATGCCGCGCGGTGTGGCCATAAATAAATGAGTAAATAAATAAATAAATCTTCACAACTCAGTCGCTACCTTGCCTTGTCTCCACCATAGAACCATGTGTGCCTTTACAGACGCCATTCATGTCATTTCTGTACCTCTCCACCTACTGGCTTTCCTCTCATTCCTCAAGGTCTAGCTCAAATATGACTGCCCCTGGAATCATATATGATCTCTCCCAGTCAGAACCGATGACACTCATATTTGTGCTCCCGGAAACTCTATCTACATCTCCAGCATGGCCCCGTGACCCAGGCGTGTGCATTCCTTGCTCCAGAAGACAAGGAATTTGTCTTATTTCTGAATTCACCTTCCAGTCATAAAGGACTGGTCGTACTGTCTAGCACATAGCAGACCACTTGGTTTTGCTTACAGGATCTGCACTGCAGAGATTCAGATTGAATTCGGAAATTCCAGGATTCAGAAGTATCAACCAGTAAAAAGTCTGCAGGGAATTTCCCGAACACCATAGAACGAAATCAGCTGTATATAGAAGGAGGTTGTCATTGCAGGGACAGATCCTGCATGTGTGACTTCGTAACTGTTCAGAATAACAGATACTACACAGATACCGGCACCTACAACGTGAGGAGGAAAAACACTCGGCAATTGTTACAACTATTGGAAAATGGCAAGGAAGGACTCAATGAACTGAATGCTCTGTCACATCCTGGCAATTTCTTAGTCATCACCACTAAATTTGGACTCAAGAACTCAGTAGAGAGGGAGGAAAATGAGGCCAAAAAAAGAATGTTGAAGCAACCAAAGGAGTGCTCTGTTCTCTGTGTGTGACGCTGTCATTTTATCCAGTGCTGGAAGGAACAGGCAGAAGAGGCTTGATTTTTATCAAATGTGGAAAGACGTGAACATCCCACCCAATACAGGAAGGGCCACCAAAGGGAAGAGGGGGTGCAGGTGCCTCTCTGTCTCAGCAGTGGTTCACAGAAATAACAGAGATTGGATTGCATCCTAACCAGAGAAGCCCTGTTCAGAGAATACCAGGTAGACATCTGGCAAGGAATCAATCTCCTTTGACTGACCTGAAGCTGATTATTAGCGCTCTCGGAAAAGGTACCGTAGTGGCCTTGATACACAGTAGGCACTAAACAGAGGCAGCAGTCACTGTGCTCTGTATTTAACATGCATTAGATAAATACCTGTTATCATAATAAATGAATTAAAAAGATGTCAAGCATTCCTTGCACAGCCACTAAGAAATTATTTGGCGTGAATACAAAAGAAAAGGCGCTTTATATCTTCTAACCTTTTATGCATCGATTTCTCTTAAAAGTTGTTTACCTCTCTTGCACACCTATACTAATTTCAGAGGAATAATGTTAGTAATCTTCAGAGGAATAACTCTGAAAAAAATATAGATATTCAATCTCTCTAAAATCTCTTCTCTGTAATCATCATCTCTATTCCCCTTAAAGTTCAAGGTTCAGTGAATATTGAACTTCTTATCCAAGGAATCCATACTAGTTAGTTACTAGATCGTATTTTGGGTGATGAATGAAGAATCTACATAATGAGCAGATCCAGGAGCAAAACCTAATACCTCTCTCTCTTTTTTTTTTTTTTTTTTTTTTACCAATTTACTCACTATTAAGGGCAAAATAGTTCTTTGGAGGTTGAAATATCACTGACAAGAAGAAAACATTTGAAACCCTCAACATCAGGTCAGTAGAGCATATAGGAGAATACCTACAGCTACAAATGGTGATGGTCAGCTGCCCTTATCAGGACATACCTCCACACAGACTTGGAGAGGCATTAACGCAATCAGTAACATTGGATATATGCAAAGAACCCCCAGATGCAATGGTGTGCTACAAAGCATTTTGGTCCAGAACAAAGGCTCTGGACCTGGGTAAATTGCTATCCTCTTTAGGGTCAGAAGAAGCAAGAGTGCCTTGAGTTGCCCCTGGCACCAAGGGCAAAGTATGGAGGAGATGCGTAACTCTCTGGCCTCCTGGAGCTGGAGCCAGTTCAGAAGAAGCATGGGCTGTGATGGTGGCTTCCTTGAAGGGAGCCAAGTAAGGGGCTCGTCACTCAGCAGGTGATGTGCAACTGCATCCTCAATAGCCATATCCAAAAAGGTGAGAGCTCGAAAACACCTGTATATCATGTACGTCATTCCCGTGCCCTAAACACATCTACGACAACCACAATACACACACCACGACTAAGTGCCTTCCTGATTAAAAGAAGTCATTCGGCAAACATAGGCCTTAATATCAGGTTTTTCATACTTTTGCCCCCTGCTTTTGTATTTTCAGCTATGCTACCAACAGATAGGGCGGCAGTGTTTCACTTGAGTCTGTACCTCAGTAGGCTTTGAGGAGTGCCATGACTATTCTGGCCGTGCCATGCGGCATGCGGGATCTTAGTTCCCCAACCAAGGATTGAACCTGTGACCCCTGCAATGGAAGCGTGGCGTCTCAACCACTGGACAGCCAGGGAGGTCCTGCCATGACTATTGTAAACGTTTCCTTTGAACACATTTCTCTCAAAAGAAATCTTTTTTTAAATGGGTTGCGCTGATTTCCTTGCATCTCAAGAGAGCAGCAGAGTCTCCTCAGGTTGTCCGTACATAAAATGGCAACACTAAGGTCCTAGACTGTTGAACAAAGCCTGAACATTGAATATAAGCTTTCGCATATGTATACGCTATGTCAAGCGCACAAATCCCGGTAGAGGTGAATGTTTCTCAATACATTTTGTTCTAGTCACATGTAATATTTTCATTGGCATCACAGAACACAGAAAAACAGTTTAGACATCGATGAGTGAGCATTTAAAGAAACTTTAAAAAATGAACCTAGTGAAACATGATTTCCTCTTTTCAGCAGGTGCTATAAACATATTATAACTGATCTATCTCTCCCTTTAATCCTCTCACTTCCTTCTCTTTTCCTCCTCTCTTCTGGCCACATTTTCAGTAGCCTGAAGATCCAATTAATTTAACAATTACTGCCAATAGCAAGGGTCACTCTTCTAATTCTCAGCCACGTTCTGATGACAATTTATTTTCTAGGTTTAAAGTTAGCAGGTTATTGAAGCAGGTCTGACTTGTGTGCGTCAATTATTCCCCAGCCTAAAGAAAATAATATGCAAATTAAAATTAGATTTTCAACTCTGTTAAAAAAGAAAACAAAATAGAGTCTTTAAAATATGGGGGGTGACACTGTAACTACATATAGTCTCTATATAAGCTTCCCCTCTATCGGTGATTTCAAAATCCAGGATTAATGATTACATTCAGGATTTTGATCAAGGCGCGAGAAAGGAGAGGACTGGGAAGAGGGAATCAATACTTAGCCAGTGCACTGTAGCTGAACAAAATTATTAATTCAGGACAAACAGAGTTTGGTTTGTTCACTCAGATATCCTCTGGACTGTGGGATACTTGAGGGCAGCTCCTAGCATGGGGCCTGGCTTAGAGTCAACGATCAATGTAACTCTGGCGAAATAAATAACAGAAAGAATGAAATATCATAGGAAGAGGACTTGGGAGCTAGCTTATACAGATCCAAAAAAGGGTTAAACGTGGCGGGGTATGAATAGAGGGCTGTTTTAGAGAGACCGACAAGTCAGAACTTGCCTGCCGGGGCAGAAAGAGTAGGTGATAAAAGGAGGAAAGCAGTCTACAGGTAAATTCAATTTAAAAAACTGGAGAGGGAGGGAGAGAGGGAGGAGCGAGGGAGGGGTGGAAGGGAAGGATGGAGGGAGGGAGGTGGAGAGGGAGGAAGAGAAGGGGGACCAATAAAGACAAAACTGATGCTGAAGCTGCAAAATAAAGAGATTTCCTGGTAACCAAGATATAAGCATTAGACTGATATTCTTGGTCTTTGGGTCCGCAAATAGCAGACACTGCAACTAAATTCTATTAACTTGATTTTTGTAAAATGGCGCAGGGCGGGGGCGGGCGGGGGGCGAAACACCTGACCTTACAGGATGGACGAGGAGCCAATGAGATGATGTATGTGAAAGAAGCTCTGAAAATTGTAAAGCTCCATACACATGAAACGTGGGATTACTCTGATAATACATGCCCAGAAAACCAAGGCAAAATAAATAAATTCTCTCTTCTTTTCGAAGTTCTTTTCACCCTGGAATCAATTTCTAAAGAAAGCATCTGCCCATCTGTGTTTTATTAACATGGAAGGCGATAAATTCCGCCAAAAATTAGGACTGCACATGAAAGACACTCAGTGTTCTCCTCCAGGCCTGGTTCCCCGAAAACTGTTTCGCTTCCTTCCATTTGTCATTTTGGTCCGCAGTCGGCTGAAAAGGCTGCAGTGCTTCGAGCCACAGCACTAAACAAATGAAGTGCTGAAGAATGGGCCTCGTCAAATACCGTGCCACAGAATGACTTCAAAGTACCCATGCTAACTGGCAACCACTTGTAAAGAAACACATTATAATTAAGAATATGCACATGGGACTATTTCTCCTCATATGGTTATAGTGAAACTTCTTGGTAGCAGTTTTGTATTCCAAGACATCTAACAGACATTTTCATTTACCTTATGTTGAGCCCACAAAATAGGGAGCGGAGTATTGCTTTTTCTCAACTCTTCCCAAACAAAAAATGAAAAAAACCCCAAAAGTTAATGAGTTTGTCAACCGATGCCCTGTTTAAAACAGAATTAGGATGCAGATATGACCACATTTTAGCCCTGGGTTTCATTGAGTCCTTTGCATTGGCTTGTTCTGGATTGTCATACATCTCTGTAGAGCAGTCTCATGCAATGTCAAATTTCACAATCTGTTTTATAAAATACACTGAGATAAGCTACAATAAAGCAGGAGACAAAACAAAAACACCATATCCCTTACAGAGCCTAAGAGGGGTGATTTTTGTTGTGATAAAAAATTACATGATCCTAAGGCCTCACTCAGCTCCAAACCTGGTCTGCAGATACATTCTGAAATGGAAGTAACTTGCCGAGACTTGTGACGAAGCAGAGGGACAGACCATACGTCTCCAGGGCTGTATAACTGGCCCAAGGCAGTGTCAGGCTGACCCAAGCCTCGTGGAAGAATACAGATTGGTTAAGAATCCAATTAGCAGAAGATGGATTTCATTTTACATAAGATATGCTACAGAGACTGTGGCCATCATATTATTTTTTTAATCTTACTAGATTAAATCTTGCTGTTGAACAAAAATCTGTGGAAAAGCATGTTTTTTCAGCCAAAGAACAATTCTCTGAAGTGAGTAATTCTCTCCAACTTTGTCTATTATGTGTATTAACTCGTGGTGTTGGCTTTTCTTATAAGCAGGGCTGACCTATGTGCTTTGAAAGGGGAACCAAATATCAGATATGATTTCTAAAAATAAACTTTCCTGTCTTTTGGCTGGTTACTGGAATTAATCTGTGACCATTAGCTAACTATTCTCCATTACTGTGAAGCTTTCTAATTTGTGGCAAGATTCTTCTGTATAATAACTTCACAGGGGGATCTAAGCCCATCGGCAAGAGAATGACTTTGGGAATATTTATAGTCAGTGAGAGAATAAACTTAGTAGGCTGTATCCTTTTAAATAGCTCTTCCAAGCTCCTGTCCAAAAATTCAAAGCCTGGGAACTCTGAAAACTTTTCCTAGACATCCAACAAACTGTCATGTAAAGGAGAAAGGTTCTTTCTGCGTAGATCAATTGAAAAAACTCTGGCAAGGTAGGTGGCCTATTAAAAATAAAACCATACCCACGTGGGTGCATAGCTTGTTCTAGTACTGCAGGCAATTGTGAAGGTGGTAATTCTGATTTGTACTGGATAGCAGTTGTGTTAGATTTGATAGGGTCTGTCTCTGTAGAAGAGAGTCATTTACAATTGCCAGGAGTCTACTTCGTCAAAGACTTTCAAAGAAGACTTCTTATTTTTTCTCTTGCACAGGGAGGAAAGCAATGCCACTGCTCAGAAGGAAATCACTAATGCCTGCTTTGCACCGCAAACCAGAAAACCTGGAATCACAGGGCAGGGTGCAAAGGCCTCATCTATAAACCAAGGATGAGAAAGACGTCGTAGAGGGCTATTGGACTGCCACATCACATAACACCTGCAAATGACTTCTGGGGATAGGAAATCTTACAGAGTCCTATTTCTACGTAGAGAGCACATTTCCACTAACATTTGCCCCTTGAAATGAGCTAATGAAAGGAAGCTTGTGACAGTCACTTACCATGAGTCTGAGTAGTACTCAGGGGTAGTCAGTTCATTAAGTTAAGACTCAAATGGAAGAATTCATTCTCAACTACTCCTTGCCCCGGGAGCCTAGGCCCCTTTGCGCATCTAACGATCTGACTTAATCTCGACAGCAGGCCTCTGTACCAGCTTCAGAATGGCCTGAGAGAGGAGTTCTACCACCTCACAAGTGAGAAAGCCACAGGAAAGAAGCCCTTAACAAGCCATTCCCTTATGAACTCAACTGCAAGTGCGCCTTTTCACCCAAACAGTCACTGTGTAGACAAGAGCTGTGATGTCAATTCTCTTCTCAACGGACAGTTCCAACATTGGCTGACGGTTCAGCCGCCCTTCCTCCTATTCGTGTGCCCTGGCTCTCTGAACACCAAAGAGCTCTGTTCAAACCTGCCTCTTCCACCTTCCAGATTTCTGACTTTGGGCAATTTACCTGGGCTCTGATCTTGCATCTCTAAGAGGAGAATAGCATCACGTGCCTCCCAGGGAGGACTGCAGGGGAGCACGGAAAGCAGCTAGTGTATGTGTTGGTGCTCACAGACTGTGGGATCCCTTGCCTTCACTTAATTTTCTGTTCACGTGACAGCAAGGAGAATGCAGCGTCCTCCCAACTTGAAACTGGTATGAAAACTAGTGGTTATCAGTGCGAACAAACGGAGTAGAGAAGCACCTTTCCAGTTCACAGAGAGGTTCATGTTACACATTAACTGTATGGGTGAGGATTGCTTTCGTTAGTGATTCCTATGCAAGGGTAACAATACATGAGCTCTTAATATGGGGCTTAAGATATCCTAGGATTCTAAAATTGGAATTACTGCAATGTGTATCAGTGAACCCACATGATCTTAAAGAGATCTGTGAACTAATCCAGTATTAATGGCCCAAATGACATCTACATGTCTCATTTTAATGCCACAAAAGTACAACATTATCTCATTTCTTTTGTTCTAAACCAGTGTTTTGCTAGTTCTACTTTCATAATGCAGGTTACTAATAACAATACCGAAAAATCTAATAGTACCTTATGTTTAAGCAGTGCCTACTTTTAAAGTTTTCTACAACTGCTTAAACAGTTTTGGCATTCGAATGAGATAAGGGACAGTTTAATAATGATGATGATAAGAAAGGTAATGATTACAATGGATTTGGTGGACCTTTTTTTTTTTTTAACAGTTGAAGAAATGAAACCAGAGATATTAATATACTGGAATCTGGCTTTCACACTTTCTTTTAGAGAATGAATCCAGAGCAGGGAAGCAGCTCCTTCCAGAGGAAGCTGAAATCTGTTTAAGGTAGCTGCTGTTGACACGCGAGAGACCCTTATTTTAAGGCAACCTGATCTCTAAGGGCTGAAAAACACCGAGGACCCAGCAGTGCTAACTGGCCCTGGGCTGCAGAAAGAAGGAAGAGCTTTAACTCAAAGCACAAGCCAAGCCCGCCAGCCTGTCTGCCACTGGCTTCTCCACCAGGCCAGGCAGCTTCCCATGGATCTTAAGTAAATGTGTCCATGGAACATTCTCCTAGCTCATGCCATGAAAACTTCATTCTTCTACTGCAAAATACTCATCTCTGAATCTCAGCACACTTGGGTTGTTTTTTTTTTTTCTTTTCAGGGACCTCTCTACACTCAGAGTTTTTAGGGGATGACGCCAGAGCAATTTTACTGAAACTAGGCACAGAGGTGGGTAACCGGTCAGAGTCCTGCATGCGTGCATACGCTCGCAATAGAGACAGACAGACTGACAGACGGGGGTGGCAGACAAAAAGAGAACAAGAAGTGAACGCAGAGAAAGTCCATGCGATGATTTCTTCTTTTTCCCAATTCTGTAATCCTGTGGCCTTTGAGAAATGCCTGCTATTCCCCACCCCGTACAAGGGGGAAGGTGGGAAAGTGAGCCATCTCACTTGTTGGAGAAAATCTGTTTCCTGTCCCGATTCCCAGCTGTGCTCAGACCTCAGGGTAAAATCTGAGAAGCCACCTAGGGCAGGTTGTTCTTCTGTTAGTATCTATAGAGGAGCCTGATACACGAATAAACACATTTCTTCCCAGAGATTTTCCTATATGTAATGTACATCCATCTCTGAAAGAAAAAAAGGGAATCCAGGTCTTTCGAGAAACTCAGGATGAGTGCAAAGTTCATTAAAATAAGATACTTTGAAAGATGAACGTTGCTATCATAAAGTGAATTATATTTTCATAAGAGGAATGTAATGCTCAGATGTGTAGCTATGGTGCAGTAAACAAGACAACGGTTCCCTGTTTATGACCAAACTGTGGTCACCTGTGATGCCGTTTATTATAAGCATCACCTGATATCATGGTCAGGGAGAAACCACTGCAGGGAAGCCTGAATTCTAAGAACGCAATGCTTTACAGGAGTGTTTAGGCCGAGTATCCAGCTACAATTCATAAATGAGCTTTTGATAGCTTAGTTTAAATTAAATTGGGTCTGTTCTAGATTTCCTGAAATACCGCAACATTTTTAGATTAATTTTTTAAAGGGTTTTGATGACATTCAATTTTGAGATAGGCAAATTACAGTTCTTTATCAAAATATGCAATTTCAATTTTCAAATATTTGTTACCTTAAGTATTACCGGAGTTTGAAAACACAATGCAAGAATATAATATAAACTCCGAGGATATATCAAAATGATTAATACTTCATAAGCTTTGCACAACCATGACCTGTTTGCAATAATTTTCAGCTTCCATTTTCAACAGTGTAGACTGTTAAAGCATTTGCACGAGAATGCAAAATACATAAATTATCCCTGCAGGGAACACTTAAAACTTAAGGTAATTATATAGCATAGAAGTGACTTCAAAGAACTCCAACAAAATAACAAATAATTCTACAGTCACCCTTTAAAATGCTTATTATTCTGTGTTACCAGTGATCTTGACCACTAAAATCCCTCTCTTTACAATTATATTCACATTATCAATTCTTACTTTGTTCTTTTACCATCAAGCTCTTACAGCTGGCCCTGAAAATTTGCATGCTGTAAAAGCTGAACTAGAAAGCTAGTAGAGATGAATTCCCCAGTTATATCCATGCTGTGAACAGAACCATAACACCCCCTTAATATATCTTATCATTGCACTTTTATACTAAACACGCATCCAAATCAGGTCCTATTTTTTACATTCCTCCTGTTCAAAATCTTTTAAGGGCTCCCTGCTGCCTACAGGATAAAAATCCAAACTCCCTGGCCTGGTGTTCAAGCCCTCCACAATCGCGCACATGTGTTCCTACAACTTTAGCATAAGATTCCTCCAAACCAGCCAGACTGGAGAAATAAGGCCAGGACCAAAAGGAGCAGAGATTGTTTCTTATGAATGGAAAAATATCTCCTCCAAACCAATTAGTGTGCTTCGGAAGCTGGGATAGTCACTGTGATTAGAGATAATATATATATATATTTTTATATTATATATTTTATATATTTTAATTCAAACAAACGCCTTGCGCTTCTGGAACAACCGAGCAGCCTCATGTCATGGTTCCACGCGCTGTGACTTAGCAGGGGCTGCCCCCGGGTATGCAATTCTCTGGGGGCCACTTGCTAATAATCGGCACCTCTTCCTTTCACAGCACATGGAGGAAAAAGAGTCAAATGTCAGCGTGCTAGGAACCTCCAGGCTCAGCTTCGGCTGGGATGCAAAAGCACTTTACAATTGATTATTTCTGAAGACTTTTCACAGTATCGAGGAAGAGGGTAATGAAATCGTATCTGAACAGAAGGAAGCTAAATTATTTATCTCATACTAATTTATACCAGACGGCTGGTGATGAAAAATCTATACTGGCAAATCTGCTGTATATATTACTTTAAAGATAATCAAGGGGGCTAAAACCTTAAATGGTCACAATATATTTGGATTTAGTTTTATGGCTCCTATCGATTCCATACATAGGTTCTTCTACGTGCACGTGATTGGGACGTGATAAATCGTATCACCAAGTCATTAGAAGCTGCATCATCTATTCATGAATTACATCAGCATTGGATTGCTTCTCTTTCTTTAACCCGCAGAGAGAACACATTTGGGATGTTGCCACACGAGGGTGCCTACTATAGCCCCCTGCATCAGGAGGGTGCAAATGACACTCCTTCCCCAAGAAAGAGAGAAGGAGTTGGCCCTTCAGCGAGATCACAGTCCTCAGGATGAAACTCCCTCACTGAGCTTCAGGCAGAACGGGTTAAATGCTGACTTCCGACTACAATAAACAGTTGATGACTGGAAGGGAGATAGGGTGTACCAGATGTACATCCTTTTCCTTTTCTGCCCAAGTTATGTCTCCTGGGAGAGGGTTGTATGGGTTCAGCATCCAATTTGGGCCTGTCCTGGATCCACCTCCTCTCTGCTCTGAAGCTCACCCCTGGAGAAAGCCCAGCCTTGTCCTTTGGTTGACTCTCAAATGCCAATTGTTCGGGGAAGGATAGAAGACGTTCAATTACATGTGCTGGTTCATATCAAACGACGTTCACATGAGCCTAGCTACTCGATACTGTTCTCCAGGTAAAGCAGGTAAAACTTCTGGCCCTGGAAAGGAATCGGTTTGTGTACAGAATCCCAAAGTATGATTCGCCTAGTGAATCAGAGCTTCTCTGAACAACATCTTTATATAATGTTTATTATTTTGCAGAACGTGCAGTATCATCTCTGGTTGACTTATGAAGACCAATTATCTTACATAATTATGGGGGTTATATGCCTTCAAGTCAACAAAGATTTTTTGAGTGCCTATCACATGCACCATTTTTCCTGAACTAGATGCCGATACTCATGGTGCTTTAGCACTCTGGGGAGAGCAGCTGCTGTCCCCCAAGAGCTGTCCAAAGAGCACTTCCCAAGCTGCAGCCAGAACTCATGCAATGCCCCCAAGTGTGTCCTTACGGTGAGAGACAACAGACCAAAATTGAGTTCCACAGTCTATTGTGGCCAAGCAAGATACAGACCTACTGTGGGTGAATATCTTCCCACTACGATAACCTGATTGAGCATTTATTCCATTTGCAAAGGATTCATTTAGTAGTCTCATCTGTTACAGTTAGGTGTTCTGTCAGCAGCAGCAGCAGCTAAGCATTTACCAATCTCTGAAAAAGTATGACCATCCCAGGTCAAGGTATAGATTAGAATGGTAATAGCTTATGTTGAAACCTAAGAACAAATCCTTCAGAATCACGTGAGAATGATCGAAGTTGCCACTGTGATATTACCTAAAGGAACATAGAACCCGTACATTCTATGACTAGCCAAACTCGAGTTAATTTAATCATAGTAACTAACTGCAAGTGATACTGTACACCATCTGCCAATATAAGATAATAAGGCTCCATTGTTAAATCACTGTCCTGCACGGCGAGGTTACTAGTACTCCAATCACCAGCAACAGTATGCCGTAAACACACTTTGGTGTCGCTGAAGTTATACTTTCTGCAATTCTGATTTATTGAAAGAATGTTTTCAGAAGCCAGACATTTGCAGAAAATCATAGGGAAAAGGCATGAACGGGGGGGGGGGGCTGTGAGTTAAGTGACCAGAATAAAAGACAGTACGAATACTCCTTTGAGTGAACACTAACAGAGTTTCAAATCTCAGAGCTTTGGGGGTGACTCCATAGGCCATGCCCAGTTGTCAGGGACTTTGCTAATTTTCTAGCGTTACAAAGAACCAGGAGGGGGCAAATCAAACGGATGTGATGCCATCAGAACTTCGGTGTTTAACTTTGCGCCAACGCATCGAATTACCGGTGCGGTTCCAGTGAGAGAGCAGAGATGGGCGTATACACAGCAACCCGTCACTAAAGGACAGACGTAAACACAGAGTCGGTGTGAGAACTGCTGCAGATCACATTTTGTCTTCTTAGCAACATTAACTCTCTGTTCTTTTAAACAGTCTTAATGTTTATCCAAAGTTGCTTACTGTATCTTGAGTGAGCAATAATAGGTTCGATTTTCCCTGAGCCTGAGTCACAGCCTGGTAGTAAATTAGCTGCTCAGGAAGGTGCGTTACTTCCTTGAGGCCACTGAGCCATCATTTAAGGCATTAAAGCTTGCTTTCATTTATGAAGATGCTACTGACTCACTTCAGTAGGAGTTGTTTTTCCTGCACTGCTGATGCCTGAGTTGAAGGAATGTACTCGTTTTTTTTCCTCCTTGCAGTATGGATGGACTGGGCTAATGACACGTTCTTGTCAACTGCATTGTGACCCATGGAGCAAATGCCCACGATGTTTATTCTGCAGCTGCAGAACAAAGCGAAGTCCATGAGGGCTGGGGGAGACCGCAGATTCCTCGATAGCGTCCTCTAATTGACATTGACTGCGTAAGTGGCCACTAGTGCCACAAAAGCCACCCTTGTAGTAAAGCAATAATTTACCACATGAGGCAAATCCTGTCGCTCCTCTACTCAACACCCTCCAATGGCTTCCCTTCTCAAGAATCAAAAGCAAAGTCCTTACCTTGGACAATAAGATCATATGTTATCTGATCCCAGTTATTGATACTTCTCTATTCTAGTCTCTCACTTGCCCCTTTTTTTTTCTTTCACTTTATGTCAGTTACACTGGCTTCCTAGCTTGTCCCTTGAACATGCCAACCATATTCTCACTTAAGGGCTTTTGAATTTGCTGATACCTCTGTCTAGAATTTTTTTCCTTTAGATGTCCACCTGAACCCTTCCTTCCTGTCCATCAAATGCCACCTTAACAGAGAGGCTTTCCCTGACCACCCTATATGAAAGCTGCCCCTATCTCTCAGCATGCCCTGTCCCCCTAACCCTGCTTGTTTCTTCTCCAAAGCAAATTATGTATGAATTTGTTTATATCTACTTCTGTCTACCCGCTCTAGAACATAAGCTCCACGAGGACAGGGACTATATTCTGTCCATTGTTGTATTCCAGTACTTGGAACAGCGCCTCAAGCTCTGTATTCACGCCGTAAAAATTTGCTAAATGAATAGACGGGTGGATTCTGGTGGCGTGATAAATTGAAGGGACAAGTCGGTCCAGATTATTAAGGTCTCTGCATAAGTATTAAAGAATTAGTTTGTCATAAAATGATATTTTGGCTCCTTTGAGGTACAGTTATTGGGGCGTTCATTTTCACTGTGGTTATGAACTGCATTATAATTGTAAACCAGCAACTCTACCCGGAGAAACAAAATAAACCTTTACTAACATTCTTTTGAACTATACATGAAAGGCTATTCATAAAAAATGGTAGGTCAAGATGAAAGGAAATAGCTAAAGAGAATAATACCTTTGAAAAGTATGCCAACAGGTAATTAATCATTGAAAGCAGCAAATCCTGATGGCTAGTAAATTTCAAGGGCTTATCTTGTAACATATGAAAGTGCAATCTTCTCCTCAACATATTAGAAATGTCAGTTCATTGTACTGAACAAAAGAATAAATGAAGAATACGTCTTTCCCAAGAAGATGCTATTACTTTTGATGATTTCATTAAAAGACATTAAATAAAGATTAAAACACTAAAATATCAAGAAGAGTTTAGCTAGGGCCCTAGTGCTTCACTCTGATGTGTTCTTCATGGGGGTTTAATGCCTGATATGACTTGTGCTTACATTGCCCCGTGTAGAGCACAGGCACCTCAGGCTGAACAGATGCAGTGTAGAAGGGTTCACATCTCATTTCCTTGCCGTGGACCACATTTCGTCTTCCACTTACCGAAACAAAGATAACGATTTTTAAAGAAAGAGGGATGTTAAAGAAGAGATAAATGCCACAACTTGCTAATTAAGTACAATGGGATACAAAAACCACTTCAGTGCCACACTTTAGATGTTGTTTAGAGAAAGGAATAATTTGGAAGGAAGCACAGTGAAGGAGAAAGAAAAAAGAATGGTTTAATTGTGAATACACTTTGCATAAATAAACATTTACATTTGTCAACAGCAATAAATGCAATCCTTACCACTACTGCACTCACTGGATGATTACAGGAGACAAGTGCCTTGCTTAATATGGACCAAGAAGGAACTTTATCTAACCAAATGCCTGGGATGGTTCTGCCAGTAGTAGAGGTTCAGGGCCCTGATCCAGGTGTAATGAAGAGGTTTGGCTGTATTCCCTGTGAGATAGTCTCTTTTGGATATAAACTAATGGACTAGATACTGGAACCTTATAAAATAAAGCAACATGCATATTAGGCCTCTAGTTGTTCTTTTCATGGAAACTGGTTTGTAAGATATGCTCACTTCAATCAAACGTCTTGGCCTGTCGATTTTGACACACGGGGAAAAGGAAAAGTGGATAAACAGTCTTAACTAAAGGCTAATGGCAAATAGCAGCCCAGAACTGTCGTACTTTCCACTCTCTTCTTCATTTTATGTTCTATATTAAGGCAACTTTGCGCACTGGTTGAGAAAATAGGTTTTCAAGTCAGACAGTGGCCGAGCACAAATTAGAACCCAGGTCTGTCTAACCGGGTAACTTTGGGCAAGTACTGTAACCTCCGGCCTTAGTTTCCTCACCCTTAAAATGGGAAAAATAATTTTATTCATAGGGTTGTTGGGAGGATTAAATAGGTTAAGATTTGGACTAGGCTGCCTAGCCCATAATAAGGAAGAGAATTTTCTAAAGCAAATGTTTTAAATTCAGGAACGAAGGGCACTATTGTAGGACACTGGCATTCACGTAAAGCACAATTACTCTGTGCCTGAATGAAACATCGGGGCAGTGCTGGCTGCTAACAAAGTCGTGTCACTCCCCTGTGCGAACCAGAGCGGGGCTGACAACCAACTCACGCCTGCGGTCAGCATCACATCTGCTTCGGGATGCTTTAGGCGTTTGGTTCTGAAAATGGGGTGGTGGCAGGTACTGAAATTCTGTGAACTCATTTTTGGGGTAAAGTCGGTTTTTCTTTCTGTCCTTAACCAGTCGTCCTTCGAGCAGAGGTTGGGATCCTCTCCCTTCAAGAACTGAAACAACAGCTGGTAAACATCTGGCTAAGAAATCCCTGGGGGGTTTCTCTGGATATGCTCTTCCACTCCTCTGCTCTTTCTCAGCTTTTGAGGAGCAAAGCCGCTTCTCCTGTTGCCAGGCAATGAATTCCAAGAGCTTAATTTGGTTAGTGACTACTAAAAATGCATCTCCTTCTAGTGCACCTTCTTGCCTACATCCTAGTTCCTAGGCCTTTTTTGTTTTTTGTTAATGCTGACGTCTAAAATTACTGTTCAATGCTGCGCTGCAACGGTGATCTGTTCATGGTACTCTTCATCTGCGAGTGGTCGGGTATTAGTGAAAAGGGGACCTTGAGTGGGCACTTGATTGTAATTAACAGTTCAAAGTCTGTTTCTTCCATTTGACTCTAAGCTCAGAGAAGGCAGGGGCTGTGTTTGCCAAATGTCAGGCAATCAGTGGATTATTGCTTGAATGGATGGATGGATGGATGGATGGAAATATATATACTATAGGAATCTATTATGAAAGGAGTAGAAGAAGAAACATTTATTCAGGATCTTACTAACCCGCTAAAGTAAAACAAGAGGAGCTGAGATTGGGTGTGTAATTTGGTGAGACAGTCAATAGTAGGTGGAAAAAGTGAAGAGAGAAAGGGTTAAGATGTGCTAAGGAGGGGCTACCAGGGTTGATCTATGCGTGTGATAGTTACTTGAGAGGGAAACTGCCTTTTAGGGGCTGCTATCCTAAACAGATTTTAGCCAATCAGTATCGATATTACATAATGACGGCGTGAAAGGATAATTATTTAGTATCCAATCAAAGGATGTGTAATTAATATGAAAGTGTAATGATTATGTTGCATCCAACCTGAGGTTAACATTTGGAGCTCAACTGCTAATATGAATGCTTTGCATCTGTTCACAGCACATACGTTGTTATGCTAACCCTACGTTTGGGGGGTGTAACTGGAGAATGCACACCTTCTTTGGGGCCACTCTCGCACGTGGGGGTCATACCTGTGATCCTAGGATACTTTATTCATTCACTCAGCAAACATTTATTGAACACCTACTACGTGCATGAAAAGTTGAGACACTAAGCTAAGCACTAGGGCTACAAAAGTGGACGAGACATAGCTGTTTTCTTCTCTTTCGGAATTTACGGTCTGGTTAAAGAAACGAGAGGTAAATGTGCAAGTACTGTTGGCAAGGTGAGTATTGAAGTAGGAGTTATCACGGTACACTATGGGATCTTGGAGGACACACAGTTAAGCTATCTAGTCAGGGAAAGAGTTGCAGTTTGGTAGACCCAGGTTTAACAGCCATTTTATCCTGAGGGCCACTAGATAGGCTCAGTCACAACACTGGATATTTGATAATAGAAACGGCCGACATTTACTGAATGCTCACAGGATGTCAGTAACATGCACGGGGCTTATCCTATGGAATAGGAGGAAATACCATATGGAAATCCCACAGGTGCTGGGAGGAAAAAGAACAGAGTTGCCTTGGGAAGTTTTCTAAGAAGGCTTTCTCTAGGCTGCAGTGGCTTCTCACAGCTGATAGCAACAGAGGACAAGAGGCATCCCGTGGCCCTCTCTCTTGGTTGGCAAGGAGTTCACCTGAGCTTGTTGGAGGGTGGAGCACAGCACCTTGGGGTTCTCGTGACAGCCAGTGATTGCACAGTGCCCGTCACCAGAAAGAAGTATATGGGTCTAACGTGAGTAAGTTTTCTGGCAGACGCCAGCAGGTCACTAGCTTAATGCTGGAGGGTAAAAATGGTTTTAAAAATGGTGGGAGGAAAGGAAACAGCCTTCTCTTCAATCTTCCACGTAGCTATTACTAAAGTATGAAACAAATGACAGGTGGAGAGAAGACAGACGCAACGTCCAGGGAAACAGAGACGGCTGGGAAATCCTCATTTGGGAACATGGTGAGGCATCTTAACCATGGACGTGCCATATACAGAAAGGAAGAACGTGCCAGCTACAGGCATTGTTAAGGCCTAACTTCCGCAGCCTGACTGACAGTGTTGTATTTAATGACCCCTATTGAAGCTTTTCAGAAATGATGGCATTTCATAGATCACCCCTGTACACTCTGAGCTCGATGCCCAATTATTGGTAAAATGACTTCTTTATAGCGTCCTCCTTGAAGGAAGCCTTGTCTTTAGGAGTTACAGAAAATCAGTCTCAGCAAGAACAAAGCTAATTAATTGACATAGGTTCATGGATGGCCTATGGGCAGGGTACTATACTAGATTCTTGGAAAGGAATGAAAAGATTTAATTGAACCTCTGGCTTTAATTTTGACCCCCAAGGGTCGCATTTATTATGAATAAACACAACCCATTAAAATCACTAACTGACAGATTAGGTGTCTATGTGACTCCATCAACTATTAAAGTAACATTAATCACTCCATATTCTTCAATGATCTTACTAGAACCAAACACAGATTCATCTCTAGCAGGCACTGACTTCATACCAGAGTGAGCATGTAAGAGATGGACATTTGCCTTTACCCCTAAAAAGCCAGTAACGGGAGCCTTCACTCGAGTCACATGGGTATGCACAATCTATTTGAAAATATTTTAAAACTTTGACCCAATGTTATACGATGATATCGCGTGTGATGCTGGAGTCACATGGCTTACTTTTTATTATCTCAACTTTTCACTTCATGGGTACGGCTATATGCTTAAAGAAATCAAATCTTTTACCGATGACTGGGCTTTATGGAGGCTTACTCTGGGAATTCACAACAGAAATCCAGTTTATTTTCCAGTATTTCACCTGCTGAAAGAAATCACCAGCCCCCACCATGATTACTGCTCTGATGCCACCAATCACAACCTGAAATATTTGATGACCCCAGGCTTTTGACGATTCTGTTTCCTCCTCAATTACTAGAGAAGACAGCAGAAGAGTCTAGTGAAGATCTCACCTTATTGATTTGCTTCAGATTTTTAAAGTGAGCTGAGAGTAAGGTATTTATTATGTTTAACTGGTTGGTTTATTTTCTTGAGTATCAGCATGAAAGTACAGACTGCGAAATAAGTTCCATTTGCACTCAAGTAATTTTCCCAAGTCATTTTCAGAATGAGCAAAAAGCGTGAGCCTGTCGAAACGGACGAGATTCCTTTAAAGAAAGGTGTGACCAAATACAACCAGCAATTAGGAGCAGAAATCGCCTTCACTACAACAGCCATCAGCTAAGGCGCACAGCACATGTGGGAAACTAATCCTTGAAAATCTTCTTTCCTTTCGTACGGCTACTTAAATGAAAGCACCTAGCTAATCCAATTATTCTAACTGTCCCTTTAAAATTAAATTTTTGATTTATTTTGGCTAGGTAGATAATTCAAAAGTTATGACAAATTTGAATTCAGTTGACCGGTATAGAAGAATTATCATTCTTCGGAAGTATTACAGAAAAGAACTTTCCAGTTTGTCTGAAAAATGTTTGTGCATTCAAGGGTCTGGAGTAGCTTCTGTAAGTCCAGTTACATTCTTTTAGATCAAGGAGTTCTAATGCGGAGGGATCCTGGGCTCTGTCACCCCATTTCACTAAGACTCTTACTAACGTCTGGCAAATGCTTTGAACCTTGGGTTTCACAATTTATATAATGGAAAGTATGATACTGACCTTTCTCATTCATACGTTAAGGGGTGATGAATACTATTTCTACAAAGCCATATAATTACAGCTTGATGTTTTTCACATAACCGTCTTTAAAGAGGAAGTTATGTTTTAAAGTGGAAGCCCTCATCTCCTGCATATTCTGACAAATACCTCAAATTGAAAGAAACTGCCCCACATCACACTTCAATGATATAAGGCGAAATATAGGATCTTAACTCAAACTGATGGTGAAATACCAGCTTGCTTTTTCTATCAATCTTATATAATCCTGAAAGTTGGTCTTCTTATCTCTCTAATCCTTCTGAAATGTGAAGGACATGAGTAATGGCTTGAAAAAAAAAAAAAGAATGACAGATCTTCACCATCACATTAATACCTTCTAAATCAATGACCTAAAAAGGTTCCACAGAGTGATTTTTTAAAAATTAAATGTAAAACAAACATTGGAAACATAACCATCTTTCTTGTTTCCATTAGCCATGTACTTTTGTTAATTTAATGTATACTTGGAGTATTCATGTCTAAACAAAGGTATCACATAGATTATTAACTCATCATTGGTCAGGGGAAATAAAATTAACTGGATTTCCAATTTAATCTGTCAAAGGAAATCATTGTTAGAACCCACTCCTTTAAAAGTGAAATGGTATAGCCTTCCCTGAAAATCCTTTGGGTTGCAAATAAGTGATGGCAGCCTTATAATCTTTTGTTAATCCATCTGTATATTTTGTTTAAATAATTTACACCTTGTCTAGCAAGGCAAGCCAATGATTTGGAGTGCCCTTCCTAGAAGTACTCTATGGAATACATTCTATTTGAATGCCGCTCTATCTATGTAAGATATTTTTCATTTTTAGAATACGTGATTTGTAATTTATTATATTTGCAGGAGTTACATAGGGAATACATGCTCACTTTAGTATTCACCCAACAAAAATATAACTGAGAAGAATAATTTCTGCACCAAAGACCATCTTGTACAGTCCAAGGATCCAACAGAAAGACATCTGAGGAGTTCTGCTCCTTTAGACAATATACACTGTGTTCTTTCCAGAAGTCTATTACCACTACTACTGATTTTCTGGAGGAATCAAGAGCTGGTAAGTGGATAACAAGAGACCCAAACTGCGTGATTGCTTGGCTAGTATATGTCATTTTCCCTTCTTGCCCCAATCTCTATCAGAGCTGTCTTACTCAGCCTTCTCTTTCTGTTGCACACTGAATAAATAAGAGCTTGGGAAAGTTTATTAGCAGTATAACCCTCAAGTCTCACCCTGTCAGATGCTTGGTGTTCCTCTAGAATTGGCATTTGTGGACGCAGAATAGTGATTTGCTTTGTACCTATTCCATAAATCTGAACTGTGATTCTCTTCTTTACTGAGAGACCTACAACGAAGTAAGGCTCTAGCTTTCCAAGCTCCGATGCTGAGTCCACTCAGCACTCTGGAGCCCCAGTGGGGATGAATGAAAATATTTCACTGTGAACTCTGGTGATGTTACTGCCGCCGCGTTACTTTACCGTATTAGATGCTTTCCATACCCAGGAGTCCAGGAGGCAGCATGATTCTGTCGGGAAGTCTTCCTTGTTCCTCATACAGCCTTCTGTTTCAGCAATAATATTAGATAGTAATTTAATTTATCTGCCTATGATTACTTTGGTTAAAAAAAATGAGAGAGGGAAAGAACTGCTAGATTCGGTGAGATAAAGATATAGGAATAAAGATGGATACTTCTTTATTCACGTTCACGGGTAGTTTGCCATTTTCACGTGTTTCGTTCTGTAGGAATGGTTTCATTTTATTTGATTCGATAACTGGGATATAATGAGAAATAGAATCAAGCTGTGAAGATGTTCATGACAAAATCTCTCTCGCTAAACACTAGTTCTTTAAATGTGATGCAAATTTCATCAGGTGCTTTGAACCATCGTTATCACCTTAGTCTTTGGGAAGAAGAAAACACAATCTTCAGTAAAAATTCTAACTTGTATATTAACCAAGTTTTGCTTCTCTCTGGAGGAAGTAGGATAAGATGCAAATAAACAAAGCTTCACTATAAGAAATGAGGGAATTTGCACTTACATAAAGCCTCATCCGAGTCTATGTGAGAAATACAAAAAATTCCACGTCAGTCACGTTGAAATTCATGAGGTCCTAATGATGTTCCTGATTTCTATAGGCCTGGCACTGAATGATTGACTTCCTGAGCTCTGACAAAATCAGATCCATTGTCCTTTTAATTTTATTATTTTTTTCCTACGAAACAGTTCCTTTTTACACAAAAGTACAGTGATAGGCAACGACAAGTACAATAAAACGGAAAACGTTCCCAGTTAACAATGAATGATTAAACTGTCTCAGTAGCTGTCAATACGGTTCCATATTCTTGCTGAATGAAAAGACGCCTTTGGAATATGCTTTAACCATGATTTTAATTTATATATTGTTCAGCACGAAAAAATTAGCTTACTAAATAATGCTTTCTAAAAAGCATTATCCAAAACTAAATCGCAGCAATCAGCAATACACATACTGAAATCTTCCTGTCCAGGAAATTCCCACTTTTAGGTAGAGTAAAGCATGTCTCCGTGACAGAGGAATAAAATGTAATTCAGGTAAAATGGCACGTCTGACTCTGAAAACATTTGGATTCCGTTCAGAAGTTGCTTCTGAACACTAAAAGCAGCAAGGGCCTCGTCAGTTTTCCATTTGCTGATTGTTTCTAATCTACTCTGCAATGAAAAAACACGCCCACGCCTTACTAGTGGATGATCATTAAGAAGGAGAGAATGGCTTTTAGCGAGCTTCCATCCACAGTCCAGAGGAATGCATGGGCTATGGGGCAGAGACTCTGATGGCTGCTGAGTAGTGCCGGGCGCTGTCACCAGGCAGCTGACAGACAAGATAGTTGGAGGGTCCCTTTGCTCCAGAAGGCTCTCGGCTTTCACATTTCCTTTTTCATCGTCTGCTCCAAAGCCATATTTAGGGTTTCTAAACTACCCGTGCTTTCTAAGGAGCTTCAGCTTGGACAGGACCAGCTCCTCCCCCACTCCCCAAAGTCAGATTCTGGACTAATGGAAAGAAAAAAAAATCAGCGTAAGTTATTCAAGAGAACAGATTGACCTCAAATGTGTTCTTGGAATTCTGTATTGGGCAACATGGTGTTCAGGGCAGAAGTCTGTCTTCCTAATTATATTTTGCTGAGGTGAATATTAAAATGATTGTGTATTTTCTGAGCCTCCTTAGATACGGAGGAAGAACTGGGAAGTCTAAGGCTGAAATAGCATGGAATTTAAAATTTTCTACATGTACAAACCACAATTTTCCATGTCCTAGTTGCTTCTAATCAATTCTGAGCCTGACTGCTCAACAAAATCCATAAAGTAGTTAACATTACCTTGATTATTTATACACAGATAGTTGAAGGTTGACTAATGAGCCTTAAGGAACAAAATCTACACAGCAGCTGATGCCCTTCATGAACGAGTACACAGTAAATCCACACTAGAAACCAGGAAAGTTGTTTCCAAGCTCAGGCCTTGGGCAGAGACATCCATTAAAATCTTGAGAATGGCAATATTTGAGTTACATTCGCATTCTGTATCTAGTCCCAAATGAGTCATCCTTAACTACTCTCCCTCACTCTCCAATATGTAAGCATATAGTAAATGAATGGACATATGGTTGCGGATAACCTTAGCCACAGACATGCAAATAAACCAGCACATGTTTCACTTATTAAAAAGCAAACTGGCAAACTATCTAAAATCCAAATTTATATGAGAAATAAGAGCTGGAGTGGGGGGGGAGGGGGAGGCGTGCACACACTCTGTTCTATATTTTCAGTGCTTTGTACTTCACCAAATCGTTGCAGCTGAAACTAGTTATTTCAGAGTCACGGTGGGGAAGCCCTACAGAAAGTCCCACAGCATCTTCTGTGAGTCACCTGTCTCTCTGGTATTCTTTGTTATTTGACAGTCTACTAGTCCCATTTAGGTCCCTTAAATTTAGCACCCCTGCCTCCTCCCCCTCCCCTCCCCCACCCCCCACCACAAACAGGCAGCTGCTTCGAGAGTGTCTTCTTAAATGGCTCCATAAATGAATAAGTAAAGACTATGGCTGTTCCAGTGGCCTGTTTTGGCTCAATGGTACAAACTCCCAGCTGCTGAATTCCCCAGGAAGTACCGCTACAAGAACAATCTGTTTGATTGATGCAGCGAAGTCTGAAAATTGTTATGACATGAAGTTCCCTATCCAGATTGGAAGGAAACTTTGGCTAATACAATCTTTTGAAGACACTAATGTGAGGGTCCACCTTACATACTTTAATTTTTGGCCAGGGCCATCATGAAGCTCAGTTATTCCAAATTACTAGTTGGTTTTGAAATATTATATTCGATACTTGAACAGGCTCTGAAAAGACACATCATTCCTTTGTTCCAGTGAAATGACCTCATTTATAGGATATTTTAGGAGAAAATATTCAGAAAAGCAAGCGATAAAGTTCAGCTGAAGAAGGGAAGTTGTTCCAAGAGAGATTAGTTGCTCATTAATCCTCAACACTAGTCTGAGGTTGTGTGTGTGTGTGTGTGTGTGTGTGTGTGTGTGTGTGTAAGAGCGAGAGAAAAAAAGGAAAATTAACTAAAAAATTAAGAAAAAAAATTTTCCACAGATGGCTGGTTCTGGAACACCAGGCGGTTTAGAAAATGCCAGAGGGTTTCCCACATAGGGCCAAGAAAAACTATTATACCTCTTTTTAAAAGAAACAGGGGCAGGAGGACCAAGAAACAGAGAAAGAAAGAAAGACATGAAAAACCTGAACCTCTGTCTACAAATATCCAACGGTCTGGCTGCAAGAAGTCAGGCAACATATAGTAACTAGTTTGGTGCTGAGAAGTGCAAAGAAAAGAAAGTGTATGAGAGAAGTTCCCTTCTCACCCTTTCTACCTTCCTCACCACTGCCCCACTCAGTTTGCTTCCTCTGTTGTTTTTAAATTCAGCTGTTCATCGACCTCAACACTCAAGGACATGCTGGGTCCACCGAGCTCCCTGGAAATGAGGGGGCACAGCCAGGATCTCTGTCTGTACAAAAGGGGTTCTCAGTGCCCTAGAGTGTGCTCTTTTAGTCCCTTCCCTCCCCTTTAGCCTGCTAGCCCTGGAAAATATTCTCTAGGTCAGAGTGGGCAGAGGTCACCCCAAGTCAAGATCCAGGCCTTACTTAAGCCTAAAATTCCTTCCTTCGTAACTAATTCCTTCTTTCAAAGCCAGGCTGTCTGCTTCTCCCTGGTCTTGTGAGGCCTGGGAACCCATGTCAATTCTCCTTCAGGTATCGTGTTGATTCTGGGGCTCAGTTCAAGCCAAGGCTCCTGTGGTTTCAAGTTATTTTTGATCTGCAATTAAGATAGTTTCATCCCTGCGTGCTGAGCAGCTATTATACTTACTGCAGTCGTTCCTGCTTGGTTTGAGGGAATAGTGAGTGAGCCGTACCTGTGCATTTTAAGAAGACACAGGGAACTTAATTTTGCAAGATCTCACAAACTCTTAGAATCTATGTATCTACAATGTGCCCTTCTGGCTGGGCCTTTGGGAAATGTATCTTAAGCACCTAGCATACTATAGTTAATCAGACATTAATTCTGAGCAGAGGGACACTATGAAAAGCATTTCATTCCCGTTTATGAGGAATACGCAGGTTACCCTGCAGTAGGTTGTTTCAGTATCCCGTAAGTGCTCGTTACATGCAGGCAGTTTGGCTGAGACGTAATGGCACTTAATTCTTGAAAGAAAAGCAAAGTCTTTAGCTTCATATAAAACAGATGGCAAAAGTGTGTGCCCGACCACTTTCTTAACAGGCACCAGGATAAAACAGAGCGTCAAAAGGTGCTATTTTAAAAGAAAAAAAAAGCAACTTGCTGAGAAGAAAAAAAAAAAGCAAGGAGCAATAATGTCATCAACTAAATTAAGGCTGATACAGGACTGGAGGCACTTTGTCATCAGTTTCCCAGGTAATCAGGTGAGGAGGGACCCCATCCTGGGTACAAGCACGTGAAGCCTCTCTCTCATTCTCTCTGTATCTCTGTCTCCGAGACACACACACACACACACACACACACACACACGTGCACTTCTCACTCCTGTTCCACTACCTCCTGGGAGCCTAACTGAGAAGAGGACTAGATGACACACATCAACTTCAAGTCTGGCTACAGGGTAGGCTATTCTCACTCGTTAGCCAGTGCCATTTTACTTTAACACGTACTCTATCTCTAAGAAGCTGTAATAGGGACTTTCTGTCCTATGCTTTAATTCCCTGGCATTTACACTGTGTTTCTTAACCTGACCATCCACACTTTCAAATCAAGATGTTCCAACTGTGAATGACTGCAGTCCAGCCTCCCTAAACTGTTAGGGCAAAAGAATGGATTTCCCTCTTTCTGAGAAGAGCCCAAGTTGCTATATAAGGTACCTCGTGAACATCATCAATGCATATCCAACATCTAAGAGTTTTTTCCCAAGTATAATACACAGCATATTTGCATTTCTGAAAGGAAAAAATGTTTTTATTGTTAGAATCTAGCCGTATTCTCTTACTGCTAATGAGAAAATTGGTGAGAAAGCTACATTCTCCTAAGTCACGATCAAACATGTGTAAGAAGAGAATATTTGAATAAGAAATGATAGTAAGAAGCATTTAACTAAAGTGGAGAAGTTGGGACATGGCAAAATGGACTGGAAAGAGGACTGGTTTGGAATCAGAAGACTTGAGTTCAACTTCCAATTCTGCCACGTATTTTTGAACTGTGTGTCCTTTGGCAAATCACTTCATCTCTCTGAACATGTGTCCTCATCTATGAAGACATAATAATAAGCTGTGCCCTGTCTATCTCACAAGGTGGTTGCAGGGATCAAACAAAGAAATGAACACAAAACACTATACACTTTAAAGTGTTAGACTAGGTCAATTACCATTATTATACATGAGCAGGATACACGACAATATATAATCTGTAAGTCAAAGACCATTATTAACTATTCTGTTTCCTCCCATTTTTTCAAGGATTCAAGTGCCCTGATCTAGACATAGAGGTTGCACACATTTAGGTATTTGGGTGTTTCACAAAAACAAAACTGAAGAAACAGAAAACAATGTAAATAGACTATTATTCTTTAGCCATTCAAATAATGATGTGGAAGAATATATGAGGGAATATTCATGACAAAAAGAAAAGGCTTCAAACATGGTATGTGTAACACTCCTATATATAAAATAGATAACTAATAAGGACCTACTGTGTAGCACAGGGAACTCTACTCAATACTCTGTAATGGCCTATATGGGAAAAGAATCTAAAAAAGAGTGGATATATGTATATGCATAACTGCTTCACTTTGCTGTACACCTGAAACTAACACAACATTGTAAATCAACTATACTCCGGTAAAAATTTTAAAAAATATATGTATAGAGAATTCTAAATATATATATTTATAGAGAGAGAAAGAGAGAGGTAGAAAGGGAGAGGTAGAGAGAGAAAGAAACAGACAGCCACTCAAAGGAACTATAATAGAATGTTAACATTGGTTGTCTCTGTTTAGGAGGATTTTTTTAATGGATACTTTTTCGTATTTTCCAATTTTTCTACAAACACACATGACACTGATAAACAGAAAATTAAAATGCACAAAATCAGGTATTCTGTTAGAGACAGGGACGGGACAGAGGGAGAAAAGGAGAGAGAGGGATGGACAAAGAGAGAGGGAGGGGCTCAAAATTCTTGTCCCACCTACGATGATAAGAAAGTTACGAGGATATTTCAATAATTACTGAAGAGACTTATGAGGGTAGAGCTTCTTACGAGCAGACCAGCTGAATTTTCATGAAGCACCGGACTGGTGGGGTAGATTCTGGTGAAATGGCTTTGAAATCGAGTTCCGATACACCTTGGCCATGCAGTGGTTGCCCGTGCCCTCTGTATGGGAAACCCTGCCCTGCGCTCCCTTCAGTAAGCATACAGATAGAGTGCAGACCAGGGTCTCCCAACAGCAGCTGAGTAAACGTTCCACTTCAGGTTTTGTCTTCAGTTGTGATTTTAGGTGGAAATGGATGGCTCGCTGAGTTACCTTTTCCTTTGGAATTGTCCTCCTGCAGTGAAGAGTACTGGCTGATGAGGGGAGACCGTGACCATGTGGATCAGTTTGTCCCCTGTGAATAACTGTACTTTTGGACTTTCTATAAATCCTTTTAATTCGGCCTTAGAAAAAAAGGCAAAATCTGACAATATAATACATGATAAGATCCTCAGTCTTCCAAGAATTATAGGCTGAAGTCAGCATGTCACTATATGGACTGTAACAGCAAATAATAAGTTGAACATTTATTAACTCTCTGTGCTTTTCACACTGTAAAATGCTGTGCCTGTGTTATCTCATTTAATCAATCCATCCTCTTAAGGACTCCATGAGGTCTATACTACTATTACCCCCATTTCAGAAATAGGGAAACTAAAGGACAGAAAGATTAATTTCTTTATCCAAAATCAGAAACCTTATAAGCAGCTGAGCTGGGTCTCCAATCCATGTCACCTGACAGAGCCCTCCCTCGTAACTCTGCAAGCATCTTGAAGGCAAATATTAAGTGTCATTTATTAACGATACTGGAGCCTGCTTAAACCCAGGACATCAAAAGGCTGTTGCCACAGGGTGAGAAGTAGGGTTATTCTGTTCTATTTTGGAGATAGAGACCACGGCGCCATTGTTGGCTATCTATCTTGAGTCTGAAAAGCCATTAGCAATAGACAAATGTAGAGATGCAGTAGCCAGTTGGATATACAGGTCTGGTTCTCAAGAGGGAAGCTGTTTGCATATGGATAGGAACTGGAGCCTGTGAATAGATTTAATAACCTGAGAATGTGTGCAGAAAAGAAGACAGCCATTGAGGCCGAAACCTGGGGGTTAGCGACGGCACCAACATTTAAGAAGAGACGAAGGAAAGGGAGGAATCAAAAGAAAAATAGAGAGAAAGGAGTGTTGGGAAAGCCAAAGAGAAGAGTTCGTTTCCATGAGGAGGAGGTGATGAACCTAGTCCAATGCTGCATGAAGAAGAAATAAGGTGAGGACTGAAGGGAACAGTGGATTTTGTTTGGTGGTCACTGGTGACCTTAGCAAGAGGAGTTTAAGGATAGTAATAAGGGCAGAAGATAAAGTAAAAAGCATTGAGGAATTAAGAAGTAGATGAGAAAACAGACCCAGCAAAGGTAAAGTTGGCTCTTGGTTATCAAGGGAAAGAGACAGTTTGAGAGGGAAAGAGTCCCAGGAGAGACTTTTTAGGGTTGGACTCCTGAAATGATCTGTATGCCAATGGGAAAAAGCTAGTGGTCAAGGAGAGAGTTAAAGTATGGGAAAAAGAATAATTGATGGATCTATGTCTACATGGCTTTGGGAAATGACACAATCAAGGGAAAGATAGAGGGCTTGGTCCTGAAAAGGATTTCTTTTGGGAGAGGGAGGTTGAACTGAATGACCTGTAAGATCATTCTCAATATTAATACTCTTTGATGAAGGATGAAAAAAATCTTAACGCTGTTACAGTGAGTTTTGGATGGCGAGGAAGGAAAAGTACTCCTATGGACTCAGGCTTGTTCTATGTGGCACAGAACAAAGTAATGTTAAAAGGATCCAGTCTACTTCAGACAACTACCAGTAACCCCCTCACCTGATGCTAAACCTAGACTTTTTTCAGCAAAGAGGTCTCTCTCTCTTTTTCTGTCTTACTGGATTTCTTCTAAAAGCTCAGAACGAAATGTGATACCTTTGCATGAAAATGACATGCAACATACAATCTACATGTACACTGACAAGAATATATTGGAAATATGTCACTTTAATAATGTGGATTGGGGCTCCCTCCCCCACTCCTGGCCCCATGCTGTCCTTACTATCTCTAGATTCCCCTTCCTGCTTCTCCCAAAAATACCTTTAGGATTTCTCCTGTGTGCATAACAAATAACAGCATGATGTACATTTCAGCACTCCTTCAAAGAGGTTCCCAGGTGCGGATACAAGCAGTAGAAGATCTTGTGTTTTTTCCTTTAGATCTAAATAGTCTGAATCTCAGTATTGCTCATGGGAACTGTTTCAAAGGCTGAAGTGTCAGAATCAGAAAGGAAAGAAATGTGTGGGTGGCAAGTTGCTACATGCAAACCTGTCATATTCTTCTTTCATTTTCAGACCTGAATATTCATGGATGCAGAAATTATAGCTTATTCCAGAGTTTTTATTGTCAGCATCAAATATAGCAAAAAATGTCAAGAAGATAAGATTGGTATATTTAAGTGTAAATGTTCAACAAATTTGATCTTTAACTCAAATATCTCTATCTGTTAATGAGCCCTTTCATTCCCTTTGAATATACTTTAAGGGAGGGTTCTGGGGCAAAGTACAGAGTAAAATCTCATTTATTCAAATTTCACTACTTTGAAATTTACAGTAACTTAAAAACAGAATGGGGAGAAACTTATCCTTGTTTCGTGATCAATTTAGACATGAGTACAAAATAATGACACTGAAGAAGAAACTTTAAAAATATTTGTTAATCAAATTTTTAAAATGTATGCATAAAGACTGTTTTATGACAACAATAAAAAAGAAAACATTCTAAACATTCATCAATAGAGGACTGGATAAGCAAATTATGGTACATACATACAACAGAATATTACCCGCTTTTAAAAATGATATGGATGTACATTTACTGACAAAATATGTGCACAAGATGTAAGTGAAAAAAGCAAGTTACAGAACAGCACATACAGAATTATCACATTTATGTACAACAAAGTACATATATATGTGTGTGTGTGTGTGTGTATATATATATATATATATATATACACATAAAGAGGCATATGGGTGACAGACACTGAAATCTCTGGGTGGTGAGTTTGTGGTGATGTTTAACTTCTTTTCATTTTTATATAAAATAAAAAACAGAAGTAACAAAGTACCTCTGAACAAACTTTTCTGGAATTCACATGTAAACAACTGAGACATTAATTATACATCATTTCATTAAATCAGGTCATCTCAGGACCCTTACCAAAAAAGGAATAAGCATAGTTTGAGTTAATCTAGGGAACAGGTGTTATTGCATCTCTTTAAAAAAATACTTTATAAGACTGACCCACTTCGTAATTCTTTTTTAGTAGTGAGTGGGCTTTGTGTGTGTGTGTGTGTGTCTGTGTGTGTGAATTGAACAGCAAGTCTCAAAGTTGTTCTTTAGCTGTGGCACACACACACACACACACACACACACACAATCACCACCATCACCACCACCAACCACCACCACCATTTCCATTATTAATCTACATCATCATAAAGGATATTAAAAGATATTAAAATTGATTATATAACTCTTAGTGGGAATAAATGTATACTTAAAATACTCATAGTGTTTCCTAGCAACAAATCTAAACAAATGAGAAAGGAATCAATGGTTGGACTATAGGAGTTCAACATAATTTAGGCTGAATGATATCTCCACTTCATACAGTGGGATACTCTTAGCCAGAAAAACCTCTGGTTTTCATATTTATATTTACCAGTTCTTTAAATAAATCACCATTTCCATATAATGGAGTAGGATAAAATTATGAATCTTACAAACATAGTCAACACTTATCAATGTCTTCCTCATACAGAACTTGGATATTTACCCGTCATACTGATTTGAGTTTAAGCTTTACCCTTGGAAGTTGAAGCACCCACTGTATGTCAGGCACTGTTCCAGGCACTGAAAATAGGTCACTGAACAAAATAAAGACCCTGCCCTCAAGGAGCTGACATTCTAGTAGAGAGAGGCAATAAATAAACATGTACATATTCATTCAACAGAAACAGTGAACAAAACAAAATTCTTGCCTGCATATAATTTATGTTCTAGTACATGGATACAAAAAACATACAAATAAACAGTTTATTCAACAAATATACATTGAACATATTTATCATGATTTGACCTATTTATACATACTACATAAATTATGGACAGTGGGAGATGGAGAATAAGGGGGACAATGTGCTATTTTAAATTAGGGAAGCTTTACAGATGAACTTATTTGCAAAGCAGAAATAGAGACACAGATGTAGAGAACAAACGTATGGATACCAAAGAGGGAAGGGAGGGTGGGATGAACTGGGAGATAGGGATTGACATATATATACTAACTAATATATATAAAATAGATAACTACCAAGAATCGACTGTATAGCACAGGGGACTCTACTCAATGCTCTGTGGTGACCTAAATGAGAAGGAAATCTAAAAGAGAGGGGATAGGGCTTCCCTGGTGGCGCAGTGGTTAGGAGTCTGCCTGCCGATGCAGGGGACGCGGGTTCGTGCCCCGGTCCGGGAAGATCCCACATGCCGCGGAGCGGCTGGGCCCGTGAGCCATGGCCGCTGAGCCTGCGCGTCCGGAGCCTGTGCTCCGCAACGGGAGAGGCCACAACAATGAGAGGCCCGCGTACCGCAAAAAAATAAAAAAGAGGGGATATATGTATACGTATAGCTGATTCACTTTGCTGTACAGCAGAAACTAATACAACACTGTAAAGCAACTATACTCCAATAAAAATGGATTTAAAATAAATAAATAAATAAATTAGAGAAGTTTATTTGATAAGGTGATATTTGAATCGGGACCTGAGGGCAGTGAGAGAGGGAGCAGTGGGTCTAGCTAGGGAAGAGGAGTCCAGTCCGAAGGAACAGCCAGTGTGAAGGTTCTACAGCAGGGGAGGCTTGTCATGATGTGAGGAAGGAACAGGATAAAAAACACTGTCACTTGAGCATAGTGAGTGGTGAGTGAGAAGCTACTGAGTATGGGGAGGGTGCAGTCAGACAGAGAGCTGGGGGACCATGTCACAGAGGGTCTTACAGTCCATACTAAAGACTTTGAAGTTTGCTCTGAAGAAGCCATTAGAGGAATCTGAACAGAGGAGTTATTACACGATCTGACTTACATTTAAAAAGGATGAGTGGAGAATCGAGTGGGGAAGCATGGGCTGTAAGAAGGAAGACTAATTAGGAGGCTGTTGCCATAATCCAGGTATGAGAGGGGGAACCTAAAAGGTAGAAATGGAGGCGATGAGAACTGGCTTGGTTCTCAAGCTGCATATATCCCGAAGCAAAAGCCAAGATCTGCTGATGCACTGGGTGTGTAATGTTAGAGAAAGAAAAGACAAAGACAACTCCAAGGATGTTGACCTAAGCAACTGGAAGGATGGGGTTGCCATTTATTGAGATGGAGAAGCTTATGGGGTAGAGCAAATCTGGGGAAGGGATATGAATATTTCTATTTGGACAAGCTAAATGAAGGATGCTAATTACGCACCGAAATGGAGATGTTAAGGAAACGATTGGAAATAAGATTCTAGATTTTAGATAAGAGATCCAGGCTGGAGGATTTGGGGAGTCACCCATATATGGATAGTATTTACAAGTCATGAGAGCAGTACATCCAGAGAGTAAATATAGATAAAGAATAGATCCAAGATCTGAGTCCTGGGGCCCACCAAAGTCTAAAGGTGAAGAAGATAAGAAAGAATCAACAAAGGAAACTTGGAAGGATTGGCCAGTGAAGGAGGAGAAAAACCAAGAGAGTGTGGTACCCTGGAGGCCAAGTGAAGAAAGTGTTTTTAGGAGGAAGGGGTGGTGAATTGCAGCCACCGCCAGGGTTAGGTCAAATAAGAGGAAGAGTGAGGACTGGACACTAGATTTGGAAATGTGGAGGTAACTGGGGATTTCGAGAAGAGTAATTGGGTGGAATAATGGGGGGGGGGGGCGGCTGGCAAAAGCCAGACTGGAATAGGTTTAACGGAGAATGAGAGAAGATGAGGGGAGATGCACACACAATTCTTTGAGGGGTTGTGCTGTAACAGGAAACTAATAAATGGATTGGTAGCTGGTGAGGGATGTATAATCAAGGGAGATTTTCCTTATTTAAATGGGAAAAATGAGAGCATGTTTGTATGCTGATGGGGATTATATGTTAGGAAAATATGATGACATAGGAGGGATCATTTCTGGAGTGATCATCTTGAGTAAGAGATGTGGGATTGAATCCAGTGGAAAATTGTAAGGGCTGGCTTTATATAGGAGCAAGGAAAAAGTGACATAATAACAGGGGGGGAAAGGCAGAGTATGTAGGCACAGATATACGTAGGTAAGAGATAAGCTGGTGGAAGTACAAGGGAAATTTTATTTTCTCTTTTCTCTGTGAAACAAGAATCTTAGCCTGAAGAGCGGGAGGAGACATTCAGGATTTTAGGAGAAAGAAGTACGAAACAATTAAGTAGGTTGGTATACAAGTAACTCAACTAGGGAAATTCTAAAATACTAATACTAATATGGAAAAGGAGGTAGAAGAAGAAGGCTTTATATATGCTAACATATTTAAATCCCTCAACCTTATGACTTAGTTTTCTATTACTATCCCCATATTACAGATGAGAAAACAGAGTCAAGTCAGCAATTCATCTGTGTAGTAGGCTTATTGGGCAGCATGGATGGTCCACCAATGATCAAGAATTTAAAGTGAAATCAGATGGTGGCACTGTGTTCACTTCCAGCAGCACTTGTACAGATGTTGAATTGGCAAAGATGTGAATTTAACGAGGGCGGGGGTGTTGCCAGTGATTAACAACGGGGGGAGAGAGGGGAAGTTGAATTAAATTGATAGCGTGTGAAAGAATGATTATCATAATGAATTGTGTCACCTAAGCAGGGGAAGGAGATATAAGTGAGGAAATGGAATTGTTAGAGTCTGGGGACTAGAAAGAATGAACTGTATAGGCAGAAGGTGGTAGTCAAAGAATGGGATGCTTGAAATTGCGTTGGGGGTAAAGGCTACTTTGAATGATAGTCTAACGTTTTCCTTAAGAGTGGATGGCTGAGGTAGGGTGGACAAGATCATTGGAGAAGCAAAGTTCAAGGAACTGAGAGGTCAAAGCACTTGAGAGTCATCTATACGGACACCGAAATCATCAAGATTTACAGCAAGAGTAATGTGGGGGGTGTTTGTCAAGGGGCAATAGATATTAGTGTTGGAGAGAATGATAAACACAAGAAACACTCCCTTTATCTCCTATTCATAGAAGGTACAACCAAAGCAGGACTAAAAAGTGATGTATGGCCCAAGGGTAAACTAAGAATGGAGAAAAAACACTTGGGAGTTCTCACGGTTATGGTTCCGAAGACCACCCAAAACCCTTGCCATTTTCCCAAATAATCAGTTCACTGTTCCTATCAATTTGCTACTTGCTAACTTCTGCTGCTATGAGCCCGTTAATTCTATGGCTACTCTCTCGTGCCCTTTTTTCCCAATGAAGCAAACTAGACTCTGTACGATGCAAAAGCAGAGCTCAAGCATTGCGATAGCTCCAAACAGAAAGCTTGCTAGATATACACATTTTTTTAAAAAGTCCTAGTTGCCTAGTCCAAGAAACGGGATTTACTCTACACAAAGGCAAAAGATAAATGAAATCTAAATCTCTCTTAAATTTGAACTACTCATGATTTCGTCACGAAAATCTTGAGGAATCGTAATAGTCATCTGCTACACTTGAAACTACGCTCTATACCACACGCAACAGTAATTCTGTGAAAGGAAAATTCTTATGATTTTTCTATCTTATTATTTAATTAACATATTTTCACATCGGGGCAATTCTGATCATCTAATATGCATCTTAGTGACAATGTCACATATTAATTAAACCAACACACACACAAAAGGGAGTGAAAAGCTGAAGTAACTTAGACACTGTCTAAAGGACACCCTGTTTTGCTTTTTTATCTTTTATAAAGGTAATATAATAAAATTAATTTTGGAAACTTTGATAAAGGTGTAAAAATAAGAATCGCATATGATTCTACCATGCAGTAATAACCATTCTTTAATCTTTTGGGGTATGTGCCTCCTTTCTAGGAAATGAGAGCCAAGAGATGGGGCCTGAATCCTCTAAGAGGTTTTGTTCTTGTTCTTGTACCTTCTCAATCTTTGCATTTTGTAATAATTCAAATTCAGGCTCCTGTTAAATTATGGAGAAAATACATGCTAGTTGTTAAGGCATCATGACTATTAATGAAAGGTTTTGCTCTAGATGAGAAATAGCTGTTTTGAATGAATAAAAGCATCTTCAATCTGCAGCAGAATGGCTTAGTATAGAGGTACTGGGGGGTGACCAAAGATTAGAGACAGCAGAACAAAACACAGAGAGGAAAAAGCTAAAAAGCCCATACTTCAGTGAACCTGCAGCTGTTTGGTCCTTACAAGATCTGACAGCCCGGCAGCCTAAGAAAACAGGGTGAGCTGAAACTGGCACAGGCGAGGTCTATGGGGCCATTCGAGGTTCGAAAGCATGTCAAAAAGTGGATGGGATTAATGCACTTGGGAAACCCAGTTAAATGTCTAGCAATGATTTATTTCCATGAATATATGTTTTCTTCCCCTGTATGCATCACTGAACTCAGAAAGCCTTAACTGGTCCCTCAGTCTCCCTATCTATAAAAAAGGTAGGCTGTAAAGGGAAAATGGTACATTATCTGAATCTGAGTAGATCACTTTTGTGGAGACGGTAGTGATTTCCTTATAAGGAATTCACAAAATTATGAACTCCTACCCATAAATCAGCCAATCAGAAATTTAAAAGGCTGGGGAATATGATTAACATTGCAAACGGCTCTTTCAAATTTAGTTGATTCCTTCCCAGAGAGCTTTTCATACTTCACTACATCATGCACGGCCTGTTAGGGTCATGCACTGATAGAACATCTCTGCAAAACAGAAGAGTGGAGCTGGTGATGAACTATGGGTTGATATCTTAGGAAATAAAGCTGTGTTCCAAATAAATTATCCTGTAAAATGGATAACTAAGCAGTTAGATTCAGTCATGTCAGTTTTTCTTTTAGTATCTTTCATGTGTTCTGTGTTCCTTTGGATAGATGGCTATACCACTCACACCTATATTGGGTCCAAATCAAAGCTAGAAAGAGGAAAGCGCTGACTGTGAAACTATCGCGATGCCCTACTTGTGCACATTTATGACTGGACCATATGGTTTTCATGATAGATAGGTGAGCCATGGAAATTTTGAGCTCTGAAATGGTCCCAGACTTATATAACATGAACTTGCATGAGTGTAGTGTTTTTTTGGGTTTTTCCACTGCTATTCTTCAGTTCATTTAACTTAGAAGAGCTTTCAGCTGATAATGAGCAAAGAAGTACACTCAACCAAGTAAAACAGGATAACAAAGCACCCAAAGAGACGCTTTTCTTTATAAAAAAGTTTCATAAAACACTCAAAAAAAAACCCGATTGCCTTTTCATAAGCTGCACTTATATGCTAAAATTGAATCAGATTCTACAATTGCACGAGCCTCATGAAAAGTTTCTGAAACTTTTGTTACATAGAAGGATGCCTTAAGTCCAATGTTCGTTCAGCCACAGCGATGCGGAGGCAAACATTTGCTGAGGACCTATGTATGTCAGACAATTCACAGAAGTAATCTTCATGAACCCCAGACATATGTGTTGGGTTGGCCAAAAAGTTCGTTCGGGTTTTTGTAAGATGGTACAAAAACCCGAACGAACTTTTTGGACAACCCAATAATACCCCATGTTTTAGATGAGGAATCTGAAGGTCAGAAATGAAAGGTAACTTGCCCAAGGTCACACAGCGGGCAAGTGATAGTGAAGGATGGACACGCTTAAGATGTTTGTACTGTGTCTCAGGTGTGGGTTCTCCTAAGTCCTCTATTTTCCGTGACCCTATGAACATGGAAAATAAGGATGGTATAATTCTTTCCCTTACATCCCTATAAATGTGTTTTGAGAGAGAAAACTTGAAGCATTGCCATGTCTAAGGAATATTTACACTGCCCCTAAAGATTGTACCACTGAGGTGCGCTGTGTCCCTAAGACAGAAAAAAAACTACTGAGAGTAGAAAGCTCCATCGTGAACTCTTCAGCACAGTCCTACAAGTTAAATGTGCTCAGAATCCTCATAGCTCCTAACAGAATTATATACATCTCCATCTTCAAGTATATTTTCAAAGAAGGGACCTGGGAACATTGATCTCACTGTGTTTCTCTACAATGAAATAATTTGTGCAGAAATAGGAATTTTATGACAGATTCTATTGTCCTCTAAAAGTTATCTTTAATTTTACTGCCATGTAGAGATCGATGAAAGCAAGGAGACAATAAACTATGAAACAGCTTTTCCTGGCTCATTTATGAAGGAATAGGACAGAACTCCTCGGGTTTAATTTTCAGAAATCCCAAAGGCCAGCATTTTTGGTTCTCGAGGAAATTCAATATAAAGGAATAGATAAGCAAAACTAAGTCAAATCTGGTACATCAGACCTTCCTCTCCCTTCAGACCACCAATGTTTGGATGTTTTATCTGCTACCAGTTCCTCCAAAGAAATCTCAAGCATGTTTTCTTGCCAGAAAAAGTGATATAAATTCTAGGGAATCATGACTTGATAAATGTGTAGAAGAGAGAAAATGCCCATGAATATATCAGAAGCTTGCTGATACTTTGTAGTAACACTAACAAAACCTGTTAACATAGTATATTAACTAGGGTAACTTTGGGTGTAAATTTGTTTTAATTTGACCTCTGATTATATATTTGTTAAATCGTACATATTCAGTTATGCTCAGAGATCCCTTTTGATAAATATCAAGTTTTCAAATACTGTTTTACTGGGTTTGGAATGAAACTATAGAATGGATAATTACTATCCGAGAGAGGAAAGCCTCTAACTACCACAATTACCCACATTAATTCAAATTGCATGAAAAGAGAAATAACAAATGTTTAGAAGACTGCACTATGGGGGAAACTAAACAAACCAGCACAAAGAAAAACCTGATACTAACAGAGGGAGGAAATCATGTATTTTCTCCTGTTGTATGGGGTAATGAGATGCAAGCTTTGAGTCCACTCGACTTGTTTCCCGGGTCATTACCAGTGGGCAGGAATACAGGCTAGGCAAGTGAGCCCTTCATTAGGTGATGTAATAACTGAGTGCACCACAAAAGCCTATTTCTAAGCCCAAATGAGAAATTTTCACAGTTGAGAAATACCTAGTTACGTACCTTACCATTTTCAAAAGCTGTCTACCTCCCTTTATACAAAGCAAATTGCCATATTTTGACACCATTCAAACATTCATTTATTATATGAGTCACAGACCATGGAAATGTGACATTTCCCACAGTTCAGCGGGATGAATAGCAGGACCATTAAGCGGAGGCGATTAGAAGACACAGACAGTCATCCTTTATTGCTCAAGCCCAATTACGTCCCCAGTGGAATCCTAATGGTACTTTTATATAAATAAACCAGATAATCAAAGGCAGAGAAAAAGAAAATAATGTTATCATGAAAGATTCATTAGAAACTGATGACAATCGTTTTGATCACAAGTAGAAAATAACCGTTCCTTTCCCCAGGTACAACCCATCTATTTCAAAGATGATCCCCCGCCAACCAGTACTGAGGAGCGTTCATTAGGTCTGCACTCTACTCAACACCACTGCTGAGGATTTTATGAAAAGACTTAATGATGGATGCAAACTTGAGGCATTTATGGCTTGCAAAATAGATTCCAGGAGTCACAGGGATCAAATGTAATTTTCTCATTTCATGTAAGGAAGGGAGCTGACTGAGTTCATACATTCACTTGAACAGGGCTTAGAAGAGGCATCCTCAGCCTTCTAGCTCAGTGTGCTCACCTTGTAACTCCCCGTGCAACTGCGACATTACTACTTGTTCAACCAGTGTTTCTCACGTACGATAAAAAGGACCTGATTAACCAAGTGGCATTTTATGCAACCCTATTTTGGAATGGTGACAGAGACTTGGTAAACACGCAAGCCTCCATGAGGAAGGGGGAAACCCACGTGTAGTCTGGCTCTCCACATGGTTCCTTACTAAACTGTACCATTCTTGATTCAGTCATCTCTTACTATGTAAATGAAAGAAATCATTTCTTTTCTCTCAATCTTTGGCCTCTAACATAGCAAAATGTTCTTCTATCATTTACTAAGTGTTAGTAAAGTGTCTACCAGGTATTTAGTAATGAATTTGGTATGGGGGGAAATATAAAAAGAGAAGGCACCATTCTCATCCACAAATAGCTTAAAATATGGTTTGGGGGTGCCCGACTTACACAAAAGAAACATCTGGGGAATAAAAGAGGTACGTGAAAATATGACACACATTCTGCTCTGAGAACACAAAGTGAGGCCCTGTGATGCTTCTACAGGCTTTTATAAGGTTGTAACATTACAAGGAAATTGTCTGATATTATCAGATACTTCTTTAATCTCTGTACTTAAAATTGGCTTAATGAAGCCAAACAGAGTAGGGCCTTAAGGATGTGTAATCCAGCTTCTATCAAGGGACTTCTGCTAAATAAAAATTTGAAGACTGTAAGTTCTCCCGCGAGCAATTCAGGAGAGAAGGGAACGACTGAAGACAAAACAAACAATGAAGCAAAAACAAACAAGATAGTCTACCTCATTTGAATTCAGAATGTCACACTTGAAGGGAAAATGAACTACCAGGTATTCTTAAAAAAGAAAATTTCAATTAAAAGCAGGAATAAAAATTGAGTTGGTAAGGAAGCTTCTTTGAGCAACCACAAAGACACACAATAAAACTGTCTGGAGGAACAATTTTCCCTTGAATTAAGTGGGATGGCCACATAATTGTTTGGGGGACTACAGTCGGTATCATAACGGCAAGAAAAACTTTCTATATTTCTGGAAAATATATGAATCTGCCACAAGGTTGTATCAGAGGTGGTGATACTGAAATTCCACAGAAGATTGAGATGCGCGAAACAACTAAAGAAAAGTTCACGTATGTTGCAAGAAAGCCACTTAATATTTCTTGGCCACACTGCCTCACGTATAAACATTGCGTACATACCTACGACTTCTGGAACCATGAAGAATTCTTTCAGCGTGACTCTAGCCCACAATAATCAAAAAACTTTTAATGGACTAAAGGACGAATTTCACGTTACTCTTTTTTGGTTTATTTGTTGTCACAAAATATACCTATTTTGACTTCGCATTTAATCCAGCAGTATAACATCGTAACCCAAATATAGCAGTTTTTCCTGACCGTTTGTTACATACACATACCGTGATGTAAGCAATAGGGCTCGGAAAGAAGAAATCACCATATTCGATATTATGTATTTTGATATTATTATTACACTGGGTTGTCTCTATAATTCTACCGGTAGGGTCCTAGAAACAGGAAAAACTTAGAATAAAACTCCTTTTATGACAAGTTTCTTTCTCATGACACAAACTAAATTCTCTCAAATGGGATGCTCCTTTACGGAAAGAGTACATGTATATCAAGGGTCCCCCATGAACTTTTGACTCATCATGGATTCTGGTAAAGCAGCTCTGTGTATGGCTTCCTGAAAGATTAATTTCCTCAATATATTGAACGAAACACTGGCTCATGACGAAATGGTAATGGGTTTGGTGGCAACAATGACGACAAATAAAGGTTTAATAAAATCTCATAAAAAAAGACAAATTTTCTCTATTACTGCTGTACTTAGATAGACTCTCCATGAAAAATGTTATTGTTTTTTAATGTCTTGCTGCTAACTTTTAAGAACAAAGTTTTATCTTAAATTCTAAGAGAAAATACATTATTTATGCAAAAGCGATCCTGGTTGGCTTCAATTTTCCCGTAATGTTACAACAAATGTTTGAAAATGCAGTGTAGCCACTTGATTGGGTGAAGCCATATGCTAATTTATAACCTATGAAATAGTCATTCATTCATTAAGGAATTAAATGTTGGTAACATTCAGAAAATGAAAGTGTTATTATAAAAGTGAAATGGGAACACGATGAACATTTGTGAAGTAATTAACTAATGTGCCAGAAATGAGCAACTTCCTGATGAGACTTCCCAGGTTTTTTCACAGTGGGTCCTACTTTCATTTCCCCTAACTTGAAAACACCAGATGAAGTTTGAGATCCCTCAGGCTGAGGACTGCTGAGCCATTTAAAAATCAGGATTTAATTACTAATAGATGCTATTTACTCAGGAAATCAGTGGGTTGGTATCTCAAACTATTATGACACATTTCATATAGAGAGATCTCTATACAAATGATAGTGGGGTCTCGGTAGAATTTCTTGGATTACTGAAATCTGGGTTTGATGAAATCTATATACTGCTAGCTAGAAAAATTATATCATATTAAAGGAATGACTCAGAAACTGTACGAATGACACCTATACTTCAGGATTAAGCAGTTACACATAGAAAAATGCTAGAATGTATGTTTGTAAAGCCTCTCAAAGGATGACTTAAGTCACCATTCAACGATGCATAACAACACTCCAGGAAATAACAATAATAATAAACACTCAATTAGGCATGGATGGTTAAAGCAAAGTAAAAATCCAAACCCACTAACTGTCCATCTTCTTTCAGCATGCTTTTGTTTTCTTAATAAGGAATCAATTTTATTTGGCAATTTATTATTTTAATATCGTTCGAATTTAAGTATTTTTTATGTTTTAAAATGCAACAACATGTCTACAATTACCTTCTACTATGGAGAGTAAAGTTGGGTTTTGGTGAATGGCAATTTTTTTTTAATCTTTATTTTATATTGGAGTAGACTTGATTAACAGTGTTGCGTTAGCTTCAGGTGTACAGCGAAGTGATCCACTTATACATATATATGTATCTATCCTTTTTCAAATTCTTTTCCCATTTAGGTTATTACAGAGTGTTAAGCACGGTTCCCTGTGCTCTACAGTAGGTCTTTGTTGGTTATCTATTTTATTTATTTATTTATTGTTTTAACATCTTTATTGGAGTAGAATTGCTTTACAATGGTGTGTCAGTTTCTGCTGTACAACAAAGTGAATCAGCTATATGTATACATATATCCCCATATCCCCTCCCTCTTGCATCTCCCTCCCACCCCCCTAGGTGGTCACAAAGCACTGAGCTGATCTGCCTGTGCTATGTGGCTGCTTCCCACTAGCTATCTATTTTACATTTGGTGGTGTATATATGTCCATGCCACTCTCTCACTTCATTCCAGCTTACCCTTCCCCCTCCCCGTGTCCTAAAGTCCATTCTCTACGTCTGCGTCTTTATTCCTGCCCTGCCCCTAGGTTCTTCAGAACCATTTTTTCTTTTTAGATTCCATATATATGTGTTAGCATACGGTATTTGTTTTTCTCTTTCTGACTTCACTCTGTGTGACAGACTCTAGGTCTATCCACCTCACTACAAAAAACTCAATTTCGTTTCTTTTTATGGCTGAGTAATATTCCACTGTACATATGTGCCACATCTTCTTTATCCATTCATCTGTTGATGGACACTTAGGTCAGCATGCTTTTCTACATCAGCATTTAGTCAGTACAGTAACCACCCTATCACAGCACCGATCAAATCTCATTATGGTTCCAATTTTTAAACTCAAGCAGCTCACAATTATCCTGACAAAAATGCCAAGTACTTCCCTCTCCCAAAAGGAAGATCGACCATATAAAAAGACTATTGTATAATTGCTTCTATATTTGCCATTTAAAAAAAAAACACTTTGTCAAATATTCTGACAGAAAATTCTAAGTAAATTAACAGGAGAGCCTGAGCTTTAGGTATGTGATCAAACAATCTAAAACCTGCTTGCAGAGCTACCTGTATGAATATTCGCACAAATGGGCAAAAAAAAAAAAGCAATGATGGTAAACTTATTTGAAAAGATCTGCCATCATACAATCTCCTCTACTGACTCATTGAATTTCTGCCATATTATGGCAGATCTTTACCACTACGGTCGGAACAGGGATTACGGTGCCTGGGCCAGGTGCTCCCACACTGTTGACCGCTGAGGTTGGAGCACCGCCCTTACAGCCTACTCAGAATTTCAGAGAGTACTAATAACCTTGTGGAAGAAAGAGTGTTTCCTTTTTCATTTTGGGTCCCTGAAACTATCAAGACTGAGGTGTCCCCAGCTGTCAGAAGGAAAGTTCTGAAACAAACCTGGACCAGAACTGTTTCAAAAACATCTGGAATTCTTCTATTTCTTTACTGTTATTACTCCTCACCAGTTTGCTTGCATCCTTTGGATGTTTGGGCGGTACACAGTTACAAGAACAACACTACCATCCAGCCAGCTGTTTGCCAAACTGCCTCTGTGTCCACACAAAGGAGCAAGCTAGGAGACCAGAGCCCTTACCTCTCCGACAGCAGGAACCATGGAAATAGAATGGACTTGAGGACACGGAGAGGGGGCAGGGAATGTGTTATAGATGTTGAAAGACAAACGAACAAAACAAAACACCCCCCACCCTCACCTTGATGCTGAAATCCACCAGTCTTGCCAAGGCTTGAGAGGTTCAAGGCAGCTGCCGTTGAGGATTGGCAAATAAAAGGATGAATTACGGAGTGGAAAAAGGCCCCCGTCAGAATCTGGAGAGAAGGTACACCGAAAAAGCTTCCAAATCATGTAAAATAAAACGCTGCTCTGCGTGCCCTCAGTGTGGACAGAAATCAGGCCAAGGTCCAGAGCAAAGAAAAGTACTGAGCAAAACCACCCATCGCGGTTCTGTCGATCTCTTTTCTCCAGGTTAATTATTGGTTTGAATAAAGTCTCCTGCCTAGATCAGAGACACTGGCACTTAATGTGTTTCCTGAGCCTATTATCTTACGTGAAGTTTAAGAATTGTGAGATTCAAATACGCCTGTGACATAAATAATGCTTTGATTTATGGGCAGCCCTACTGGAAGCAGAACTTTTTTTGTCTGAGCAAATAATTCTCTTTGGGAATATAGGAGTACAAAGAATCAAAGTCAGTTGGCTGGGTGGCTTCCCTTGCTGGTAAGGATATTAAGAATGAAAATATAATAAACAGCTTTAATAAATGTGCTTTTTATCCACTTGCTGTCTCTAGTGTTAAACGCCTCTCTAACCAGCCATCTAATCAGAGAGAAATGGTCCCTGAGTAACAGGGATCTCAGAGCAAGAGGAGATGCGAGCGTCAAAACCTCGCTCCATTTCCTCATCAGTGATGAAAATCACTGGTAGGAAATGAATTCCATTCTGGATAAATGAGCACTTGGTATTCCCCAAAAGATCAGATGTTAATATATCTTGCATGTTGTAACTCCAAGAAGGCGCATCTCTATCGATGGGTCAGTATTGTTTCTCTTCGCTATGCCTACCTACTACTGCAGCATGACATTCCAGAAAAATGGAGGGGAAGATGTCCCCATGTCACTGTCCAAACGTGAGTTTGACTCTGATATACCTTGAAGCTTTGGTTGGTTGAATCCACTGTAATCCATCTGTTACCCAGGTGGGAGATTTTTTTTAAAGAGTTGCACATTTATAAAACTTCTAAAGCACTTCAACATATCTTTTCTTGATATAACTGAAAACCATTTTTCCCACTGCATTCAAGTTTACCTTGCTAGGACATATAAACGTGGTCTTAATGTGATCTGCTGAACACTATGGTGTCAATCACCCAATATATAGTCAACACAACCGGTAAATTTCCATAATGATGCCCCCCTACTCACCCCCATCCCCAAGGACGTTCGAATTATTTCCCTATATGGATTTTCTTACAGTGAGTTCTAGACTAAAAATAGCATTGCCAGGCTGTGGAAGTTGGGGAGGAACAGTTTATGCTGATCCGTCCAGTAGATCAACTGTTAACAGTTAGGGCTCTGAACTTAGGACGAATCTCACGTGCACTGTAAATTCCAGCCATTGTCAGTAGAGATCAATGTGATCACTGGGCTGCCTAGTACCTTGTGGATGTTCCACAGATATCTGGTCACTGATTGGTTGATGAAGCTCCTGGACCATTTCAGGCGCAGATGTGTGACTGGGCTTTCTGAGACTGGAAGAATGGAGGGAGTTTTCAGGAAACCTTTACTTGAAAGGTTATGATAACACAACATTGTAAATCAACTATACTCTAATATAAAATAAAATAAAAATAAATAAATAAAGGTTATGATACAGTATAGAAACACTCAGCTTCAGATCTCCCCGAGGCTCTTCCTCTAACTTCTTCAGCGCAAAGGGTCTGCAAAGTGTTAACACTTGTATTACAGGAAATCATTGTTATGATGTGGGCAGGAACCAGGGAATACCGTATACAATATTTTGGAGAATTCTTTAATCAGACCAACAACCAAACATTTTTGTTGTTGTAGCCTTGCTGATTTTGTGACCAGATTATAGGCATCTCACTTCTGAAAGCTATCACTGTCATTTTCTAGTGTCTCTTTGTCAATTATGAGACTATTATGGGATGATTCACACCCTCCCTCTGTTAAGCATTTTTCATTCTCTGTATTATTACAGTCTACATTCTAACACCTTGGGGCAGTTATTTACATTTGACTTTTCCAAATCTCTATAATAATTTTTTTCTCAGGTAAAAATGGACATCATCTCTCATTTTGGCTACTCCTGTTTTATGCTGAGCCAGAATTCCTATAGAGCCTACATCCGAGGCTCTTATGGAAGGGGATGTTATATATCATGGCTACTGGCTATATGTAAAATCTTTCCAAGAAATCAACTGAGGCTTTTCCAGTACTTTCACTTCCAGGAATGTCAAAAGCAGTTAGTATCAGAGTATCTGATGAACAACTTAATCAGAATTTTAGCACAGACGTGTAATCTATTCACACATTCAGCCTGGGCAAAACATATTAAATATATTAGTCGGGGGCTTGCCAGTTATTAACCTTGGTTACAGCTATTATAATGATCAGAGAAACGCTTTCATTTAAAGTTTCCCTGTTCAGAAGTCACAATTCCCTTTAAGTGGTGTAACCATTGAAACCAGTACTATTGCCTTCATTTTTTTTCTCACGTCTCAGTAATTCACTTTCTTATGTAATCTTGAAACGTTAACACTTGAGAGAATGCATGAAAAGTTATAATTGGGCCCTTTCACGTATTTTAAATATTCAAAAGCCTTGACAGAAATAATGTGATTTTTCTTTACTTTTTGTTATACACATCTTTATTAATTATTTTAATGAATATTTATTTAAAAGATAATTTTTGCTGGGTATTGCTCTATGTCTAAGAAGGGGGTGGAGAAAAATAAAACCAGTTATTACTTACTGAGCATAGGATTTGGTAGGTAAACTATTTTAAAATATTTAACTTTCACGGAAGAAAAAGCATAGCAAGAAAAAGGGTCTTGATGGGCTCTGTGTTTTTCTATCACATGGTGGATTAAAATTATACAAACAAGAAGGCAGGGACTAAAAACAATGTCTGCACCAAGACATGAGATTCACTGAACGATTAAATGAAATATAGCTAAAAAGTCTTATTTGCTCTGTTTTATAAAGCTATCAAGCATTACAGAATATGTTGCCAGAGCAATCTCTAAAGGTATTACACGTTCAGTGCAGGGTATGTATTTAAAACAGAATTATTTTAGGAATTCCAAAATAACTCATCCCGTAATAGCAACAGAGCAATGAGCATAAGATTGGTTTCTTCCATTTGTCTTTCGTGTATGTGTGTTGTATGCGTGTGCATATATGTGTACGTGTGTGCATTATCTCCTTATATCTGGTTTTATTGGCTAAAATTCTTCTTTGTTATTCTTGCCAATTATTTTATTCTTTAGCTCCAACACACTGGCTTTTTTCCTACAACTATGAATTTAGCTCCTGAGTTAAAGCCATGAGACACTCTTTTAAATATGTACCCCATGACCTTTCATTTGGATTATTTTTTCAACTTGGCCTCAAAAACGCAATACAGAGCCAATCTTACTCTATTTAGCCATGACTACTATTGTCTCCTTGATTTCTGAGGAAGTATCGTCCTCGGTCATTTTTTTCATCTAAGAAACTACGACCTTCACCCGGAATAATTTCTCAGTTTGGTCATTTTTTTTTACAGAGACCATAAAGAGAAGGCCCTTGACTCTGAAGGCACAACCAACCAGAGTCATCTAATTTCACTCACATTCAAATAATGTCAAGCTAGATTTTCTTTCACATTTGAATGAAACTTCCATTAACTGCAAAGAGAACTAAACATGTGAAATAATCTGTGACTTGGGAAATCTATTTTGGGTTTGAAAATTATGCTGATTCACTGGTATTCTGAAGGAATATCTAAAACGAATACAGAAAGTTTGGTATATTTTTCAGTACAATAATTGTAATGACCTCTAATTCAATAGCACCAACACAATAACTACAAAAGCCTCTTTAAAACATAAAGCTTGTCTGCTTGAGCTTAGCAGAGCGATTCATTAGCAAATAAAATCTGCTTGTTTTCTCTGCTTTTCTTCCTGTAAAATAATTCCATGTCTACATTTTCCATTTTTAGTGATACCACTCAGAAATAGGGGTGTATGTGTACAATCCATTAGTCTGAACTGAAAATGCCCATCAAAACTGTTTAACCCCATAGCCACTGAAAATGAAAAAGTTTTCTAGATGTAGGCACCAAAATTGGGAATCTAAGTTTTCAGAGTCAACATTTTTTAAATTTTATATTAAACAAATCAAATTCAACAATTTGTGAATTAACTGAAATATACAAATAAGCTAATGCTGTAGTTAGAAGTTAGAATTTATTCGTATCTACTCGTTTTGCAGGGGGGTGATATATATGATGGCTACTGGCTATATGCAGAACCCATAACGATCATTTTCTTCTATATTGGCTATGATAGCGCTCATGTTCATTTTAAATATATTTCCTTTTATAATTGAGTCAATCCCACCTCCTTAAAGAGCTGTAATGTTTAAACCAGTGCCCTTGCATTTAATTCTATTGAATTTATAAGTCTCTGTGATAATAACCCCAGAAGTTAAACTATACGAACTTGCTGATATACAGATTTGACATAACTCAAACATTTTACATGCTACAAATGTTTGCTGGGAGAACATTCATCACTCTGAAGTGATCGATGAATTCATCTAAATTTTAACATCCTTTCTGTACTACAATATGGTCTTGAGCTGTGAAGCCATATCACTGAAAATTAGATCTTAAACTGTCATACACTAACATCAGAGGAACTAAAGAAACCTGCAAATGAGTAAGGTCGCAGTTGACAGCGAAATGTCCTGAACATCTGAGGCATGTTAACATAAACCAAGACCCCACACATAGTATGAAATCAAAACATGTATCAGAACCGATTTTAATTCACCTGGACAATTTAAACTAACTTTCCATTAAATAATGGTATGGAAGCCCAGTGACTAGAATGGTGAACCCAGGAAATCCTTGCTGTTGGATCCTATTTTCTATGACACTTGTTCATTTGGGGGAAAATGTGTTAAATTTTCTCTACTTCAATTTAGCTATCAGTAAACTTATATGGCCTATCTAAAAAAACAGAAAACAATGGTCATTTCTCAATTTATTGACTAATTATCTTATTTTTCTAAAGAGATTTGGGATACCTGAAAATATAATGTTAAAAACTGGGTTCTTCAGAGCAGGTATTTACTCAAAGTGTCTCCCAATGGATTGTTTACTAGGTACAATAAAATAAAATAAATTTTAAAAAGCAACAACTACACAGTGGAAAATCAGTCAACATCTTGAATGGATCATCAAAATTAACATCTGTGAGGGGAGAAGAAACTTGCTAAGTTTAAGCTAAGTAAAAATAATTCAATAGAGAAGGAAAATATGCCCCCTTAGTTCAGATTCAAAGTCTGCCTGGGGCCCTGGGATCAGTAACACACACTGCCTCATTCCCATGGCATCAGGCGGACTCTTAGAGAGACCTGCTTCCTGGTCTTGCATCTAGTTTGCTGTGATAGTCCCAGGACCATGAAACACAGCAGTGAAATCACTCCTAAAAGCCCTCTCTAGAAATATCTGAATGGAAAAGGTTTACTTGTCAAAGGATTTCTACTTGTCTACACATGTTAGCTATCCCAACAACAACCCAAGCACCACAGTGTACTCTGGAAATGGAAAACTAGTGTTGAAGAACAGGAAATAATTAGGCAGGGAAAAATGCTGCTGCCAAGTTCTGGAATATTCCAAAAGCAGAAGAAAATGCTTTGGGCTCAGCTTTGAGTCTTTATTATCTTGTTTCTAATATCTGTTATTACTCCTCTATTAAGATAGTTACTAGGACATTAATAACATTTTTACATTTAAGACTCTTGTTTTCCTAGAGCGAATGTTCCTTTATTTCAAGCAGTTTTGAAATACGTATTACAAATGGCTTTATACTATTAAGTTTTCAGGAACTCTCAAAAGCTTGGGTCCAACTCATTATTCTTAGTAAAGGAAAACCAGAGGTATGAACAAAGTTCTCTATACACAATGAGTAATAATTTCCTTACAGTTCTAGAAAGACTTAGTTATATCATGGACAAAAGTAAATATGTTATGAAATAATGGCTAATTATGAGTCTCTGTGCCACAGGTGGTTTCCCACTGCCACTTGAGCCTACATCAAGTCTGTCCCCCATGGCAACAAGGAAAAAAGGGAGGGGGAAGGGTGCAAGGATCCTGAGATTAATCATGGAAAGCAAATTGCTATCTCTGCAGCAATAACAATGTGGAGGTATTGTTTCTTTATTTAATGACCAAAGGGGGTAAGAAATGGTAAAAGTGTAAAACTGAATTTAAAAGAAATCGAGGAGAAAAAAATAAAAGAAATGGAGGGATGTAGAAGCAGAAATGCAAAAGAAGATAGAAAAAAAGAAAAGGAATCTCTCCGAAGGATCAGCATTTTCTTTCATCTCAAGAAACAAGCCTTCAGAAATGTAAAGGCAATTTGTTTACAAGAACAGAAAAAGAAGGTCAGCTTCAGAAATTTCAGATATAGGACAAAAGTGCCTATAAATTCATGGTTTCTGACTTCATTGCGGGGGGGGGGGCAGTTCTCAGTGCTATTCAGCAATCATTTTTCTTAGTTGTCTATCAGTGGTTTTCAACCCAGGCTACACATTAGAATCATCTGGCGAGCTTTGGAAAATAGTACTGCACAGACTCCACCCTCAGATATTCTGATATTATTGGTTCGTGTTCAGCACAGAGAATGGAATGTTCTTAAAGGTCCTCAGGTGATTCTAATAGGTAGCTAAGCTTTCTATCATCTGACTAGGGCGTCAAGAAACGTTTTTCGGTAAAGGACAAGATAGTAAATAATTTATGCTTTACGGGCCACAAGGGCTCTTGTTGCAACTATTCAACTCTGCTGTTGTATCGCAATGGCAGCCATAGACTTTTGAATGGGTGTTACTGTGGCCCATGGGTCACAGTCTATCCACCCCTGGTCCGCATCTGTCCTCATCTCTTTGCCTCCTGTTGTAGAAACAGCATCTCTTCAAGGTGAATCTAATCCTCTCACTTCTACTCAGTTCCATCACTCTCTCCGACTCCTTTGGGACCCTACTCCACATAGGGTCCCATCTCCTATGTCTTTAGCACCTCCCTCGGTACTAGCTCTTGCCCTTCAGCTAACAAATATATTCAAGAGTTTAAACCAAAGAACCCTCAAAGCCTTCTTCAATCCCATGTCCTCCTCTAAATACTCACCCATGTCTCCCTTTCCCTTAGAAAGTCTACACCTACTGCCTCTACCTCCTCTCTTCCCATTCATTCCTCAAGTCACTGCAGTCTGGCTTCTGTCCCCACTACTCCACAGACAGTGCTCTTGCCAAGACTGCTGAAGACCTTCATACGGTGTGTTCCTAGTTCTTGTTTTACTTGTTTTCTCCGAAGCTTCTGACATTGTTGACTCTTCTGAAAACTCTCTCCCCACTTGGTTTTTGCAATGCTGTGATATCTGCCACAATTCGTTCTTTTGCTGCTGGCCGCTTCCATGCTAGTACTGCCTAATATTATTCGACAAACTCTTTTCTCCTTACGCTATGTATTCCTCAACTCTTCTCGTGGCATCAACCACCACCTACATGTGGTAACTCCCGCATTTTATCTCTAGCTCACATCTCTTCCTCAAGCTCTAGGTTCATATTTTCAAACATCTATGTCAAGTTGTACTCAGGTATCTTTTTTTCTCCCCCCAATCTGTAGTTTTTCCTTTATTCTCCATCTTGGTTAATAGCTCACTATCAACTCAACTGCCAAAGGTAAAATTCTCACTCTCCCTCAGGGGCCCTAATAACCACTGCTGTGCAAATTTTAAAAAATGTCTACCTGAGGATACTTTATTTCCATCTGTGCAGTAAATGGCAGCTATACATGTTCAACCATACATGGTGTTCCTACTCTCCCTCCAAATCCAATCAACCACCAAATCCTCACGATTCTACCTCTGAAATGCCTCGCAAATCCATCTCCATTAAGCCATTGCCACTGAAAACGTTCTAAGGCAGACCTTAGTCAGCCCTCACCAAGATAATTTTCAATAACCTCCTAACAGATTTTTTTACTTGCCCACATCAGTAGCCTCTACTTCCTTTTCTTATTTTTGCTTCCTCCCTAAGGTCTTTGTCCAAATCTTATTTTCTCTTTGTTAACGAAACTGCATACAGTATTTCAGTAGCAGAAGTGCCACAGTTTTATGTAAGGGAAGCTTTCCCTTTGGTGACCGACCCTCTCTTCCTGATGAAGCAAGATATTTCATCTAGCTTTTTGGTCTTGTATTGTTGAAGTCACTAAGACAGACAATATCCTGAGAGAGTCTGAGTACTATATTTTTCTTTTTTTTACTTTTATTTATTTATTTTTTTTGCGGTACGCGGGCCTCTCACTGCTGTGGCCTCTCCCGTTGCGGAGCACAGGCTCCGGACGCGCAGGCTCAGTGGCCATGGCTCAGGGGCCCAGCTGCTCCGTGGCACGTGGGATCCTCCCAGACCGGGGCACGAACCCGCGTCCCCTGCGTCGGCAGGCGGACTCTCAACCACTGCGCCACCAGGGAAGCCCAATATTTTTTAAAAGATGATAATAAATGGAGTACCCACTGAGGATAGTGATCAACGTGGTGATGGGACCCCAAACCACAATCAGTAAGAAGTAATGAGAAGAACTGGGTAACTTATCCTGGAGAAGATTCTGATTCTTTCCTGGAGCAGACTAATTTGGGTATTTCTTCCTCTACGAACTCTAGGATTATCAATCAGACATCTCTCCTCCTTAAAGAAAACCTCGTTTCTTTTCCTTAATAGGAAACACTTACTTAAGGTTTCCCTTCCTTAATAGGAAATGCATACAAAGTGGTCCACATTTTGCTGTATATTGGCCTGCCCACCAAAGAAAGGAAGCCCATCCATCCACAATGCTGATTCCCCTGGAAAGCCTTCCTTAGAAATGAGCTCACGTTGACATTTACCATCTGCTAGAATAACGGTCAACTTGAATGGTAGGCTATGAGTTTTTGACATCAATTCCCTACATGTAATACTGCATGCCCTAATTTTCTTGAGTGGGAGCATGTGACATACTGCCTAACTTACATGCCAGTTTCTCATTTTAACTTACATATTATTTGCGAACTGTTTTAAAAAATTTACTGTTGCCAGATTTTAAAAAAATCAACCTTTCTCATCAGGGCACCGCAATGGTGACCGCACAGGCTCAGTGAAATTCTGGATGCTTTACCAGTAATGATTTCCTACACCATCTGGTATTACCTTCTCAAAAGTATGCCCTGTATATTCCATTTCCTTCCCATACCTGCATAGTAGTTGCAGAAAGCAGTCATTTATTTTATGAAAAACCTACCTTTGCATCTGGTCCTGATGAGGTAGTCTGTTGATCTAAATGAGGTTAATTAAAATCCTTTGTTACTAAATTATCTTAATGCACAAATCTGAAAGACAAATCCCCTTTCCTATTGTTTATAATAATGGCCATGTATTAATAAAGTGACAGATGTCATGAAGTTTGCAATAAACTCAAATCTTGCATTTGTAAAAAGAATAAAACCCCTGCATTTATTAAACAACAAGACAGTTGAAATGGCCTGATAGGAATGCTGATCGTGATCAGGATTTGAAGATTACGCTTCCAATCTTTTATTGTGGAATCTGAAATGCACTACCCAGGTTTACCAAATGAATAGGCCCTTTGGTCTCACTCTTCTCCCGTCCCTCTTTCCCATCTTGGTCTCTGAAAAACAGAGTTATGACATGGTTTCACCAGGTCTGAGAGTCTTTCTACATACCTGGCTTTGAAATAAATTTAAGGAACAGGCCAGGGCAAGGGTGTTTAAAGGTAACCACTTTTGCAGTTTGAGGAACAGATTTCTCTAGTCATGGTAATAGCCTACTTCAAGGCTATCTAGAAGGAAGTTTGAGAAGCAATCTTCTCCATTTTTAACATCTTATCCTTTTCTTAGAATATATGAAGTTCAAAAACAAAGATTAAAAAATATTCATATATTAAGTGGTCTCCTGTACTCTGCATCTAGATCTACTGCTAAGAATAAAATCCTAACCCTGGTACTGTACCATTTCTGCCTATGTTTAAGTGTAAAAATTTTAAAAGTTTAATGTGGCCCCAGGTTCCTAGCTGAACTGTTGTCTACATGGTTTATAAATTTCTTGGAAAAAGTTTCATTTTGTACTCTGTACATTATAAACTTTTAAGAAAAGGCAAGCAGGAATTTGTAAGGAGATTGAACTGTGCTTGATGGAAAAACAGAATTTAAAGTAGAGACAGCAAATGTGACCTAACTGAACTGAAGATAAGATACAGAAACACTTCTAAAACTGTTCTTTATGTCCTAGAGGTGATTTGAGGATGAGGTTTCATTAATTTCTTTAGGAGTAAACATGGATAAATATATGTTGAACTGAGTTATAGAAATGGCTTTGCTTCCCACAGCTGCAAAGCACCACAGCAAGACAGACCATTATATCATATGCTACGCAAAATAACAACCCACATGCCAATGTATGCAAAAATGTGTAGTGAATCTTTGAATTTTATACCCAAACTGTTAGCTTCAAATGATTAATTAGTAATAGATATAATTTTCACTGGAAATTAATGTCTTTTCAAAGATATTTCCATCCAGACCACTCTTCCTCAAATCACTCAAATCTGCAATGATAACACATATGCAGCCTATTTCACTTCATATCAGGTGAAAACTAGAAAAATCAAAACATGAACACAGTGAAAGGCTTACCGAGGTGTACAGGTATCCCTCGCTGTTCATTGCCAAATACAGCTTGGTCTGAACTCCTTGAATAGCCACCACTCGAAGACCCACAGGGATGAGGTTAAACAGAGCTGCAACCAAAAAGAATTGAAAACAAGGTTATGATTTCGAATTCCATAGCTTTTCAATGTTTCCAGCAGGACTGTCTGGTCTTCCAAAAGTAATGTGTGCTTGGTAGGAATATTCATATATATATATAAATATATAACTCCAGATAGATAGGGCCTCTTCTACCTTTCAGTATTTTTTTTTTTTTTTTTTTGCGGTACGCGGGCCTCTCACTGTTGTGGCCTCTCCCGTTGCGGAGCACAGGCTCTGGACGCACAGGCTCAGCGGCCATGGCTCACGGGCCCAGCCGCTCCGCGGCATGTGGGATCTTCCCGGACCGGGACACGAACCCATGTCCCCCGCATCGGCAGGCGGACTCTCGACCACTGCGCCACCAGGGAAGCCCCCTTTCAGTATTCTTGATTCATGGTTGCAGTCATATAATGGGGACTATAGCTACATATTTTTAAACACCGCGGAGAAAATGGAAGACAATTCCATGGTTTGTATAGTGTTGGAGGTGGGAAATCTTGATGCTTCTGTAAAGATCCAGTTCCAGAAATTGGTCTACATATTAAATAGCTTTATTTTCAACCAGCCAAGGTTTTAAACTACTCCCTTAGACAACTGCTGAAATTCAGACACAGATATGATCTATCAGCTGGGGAGAGATTCCTAGAATCTTAGAAAAGACACTAGTCCAACTCCTTCACCTAAATTATCTGTATTATTTCCGACGCAAGCAGAAAAAAAGAGTTCCAGGCCTTGAAAAAAAAGGAGTCTTACGTTCCCACAGTAGTATTTCTTAAAGAACATTTTCTAAGATTGGGTTGAGATAGGTTGTCTTTTAGTCTCTGGGAGCAAAGGTTATAGGAATAAAAACAATGAACTTGAGAGGTTTATTTATTTCATTTTTTTTTTTTCCTAAATAGTTGTAAGTGGGCAGCTGGCTGGTGCCCAGGAGGCCTTCATTTCTCCATTTGAAGGTTTGATTGCGTGAAACTTACACCCCGGCTCTCCTCACAATCACACACCACTCACTGGATGAAACCAGTGGGCGTCTTCCCCCTACCAGCTGTCTACTCCCTCCTACACCAGGAATAAAAATAAAACAGTACATTTTTAAAACGTAGTGCTTGCCACACACATCTTTTGAAAATAGCCTGTGCACCTTTCTCTCAAGAGTCCTAGACCAATGTTGACGATTTTTGCCTTGGTATGATAGGATGATAAATTGGTCTGCTATCATTCCTGTGAACGAGAACGTAAAGCAGTCACCCCGTGGGTAAGAATAGTTTCTCTCAGATCTCTTATCTTGGTGTATGTATGTTCTACTACAGTAGGTGGGGTTACAGAGTTGAGAAATATTAATGAAGAACTCAATATTCCTTGGCGAGCCTACAATGTACCTTTCCCTTAAAGTCAGCGTGTCACCAGAGAGGAGCTAGGACATTGTACGGTTCAAAATACAAGTGCTCCTACCACATGCCACTGATGGCATTTCATTCAATACTCATCATATTTGAAGCTGTGCCCTTCTGTTATGTGAGGTGAAGGAAAGTAATTGCACAGATTGCGAGCCAGGATCTAATGCTATATTTGACCATGCAGTGCCCAGGAATGAAGTCTGATCTCATTGAGCATGTCACGTATACGTTCTATCTCTTTCTGTTGATGGTATCTTGCTCACGGCAGGTGCTCAACACACATTTGTGGACTGCTAGCAATCTGTATGGTGAAACCATGATAATATTACATTTTGGGAATGTAATCGATCACAATCCCATTATATAAAAGCTCATAGTTTTAAATTCTGATATCTAAAAAACCAAATGAAACCAAACAAAAACCTCCATATGGGTTTGGCTTAAAAGCCATACCACTAGACAACTAGAACACCAGTGTATGTCTGAATCCTAGTTTAGTCAAACTAATAGATGATAATAGATGATAGATGACAGGTAATAAAGGGCGCTCAGAATTGTTTCTAGAACTTCAATTTTTACAATATTCTGAACCTTCTTAGTTCTCTGAATGCAGGTGGTAACGAGCAAAAAACAGAGAAAGAGAGAGAGAAATATTTGATTTTCACCGTGTGCCCTAACTCCTCTCTGAGGTGGGTTTTAATGGGCAATAAAATGCTTAAGTCCCAAACATCAGATAGCAGTAGGAGGAAGAGAAGCAAAGAACATCAGTAACCCATGCCCGGCATTATGTATTCCTGAATAATGGTATGAACTCTATAGTGGCCATGGATTTTTCACTACGTACCATAAATTTCTGTGAAGCCTGATTCAGAAACAAAAAATACCACTCTAAAATAAAAAATTGAAGAGAGCAGCAAAAGTGGAGAGTGACGGGTGATACCAGTCCAATCTTTTTTCTTTTGACATTCAAGATAGATCATAAAACAGGTTTGTTTCAAGTCTGTCTAAAGGGACAGTATTTCCAGATAAAAATGCAAAGAAATTACATCAAGGGTGAGCTTGCACAGGTTCAATATTCTCCAATATGCCTTTGCTTCTCTAAATCTGGAGTACTTCATGGACTTAAGGTATTATTTTGATTAGGATGAAAATATGCTGAACATGAAAACACTTGATTTTATTTGTGTATCTAAAACACATTCACTAAACACCTAATATCTTTTTCCATTTCTGCCAAAATTTTGAAGATTTTAATAAATAAAAGGGCCTTCGTTTCTTGTTTTCTATTGTGTCTACGTAAAAACAAACTCCTTCTACCTCGAAGGGACCATTTTTCTCAGAGATGTGCACACAGTTGGCACTCAGTGTTTGCCGAATACGAAAGCGAGGCCATCCTTTTTTATCAGTTGGGTTAAGATCAATTTCTCAAAGGGAGTAATTTAAAAAGTATATATTAATGTAGACTGGAAAGAGTTGACCCATTGAACTGGTAACACTACTGGAGTTTTGAAAGGAAAGCTGCCTATTCTAACATCGCCCTCATTGAACCCATAGCAGGTATAATAAAACCACTCCCTTGAAATGTCTATCATCTTTTCCTTTTCAGGGGGCAGTAGATATTTTACAATGGTTGACTTGCTCATGATGAGAGTTTATTGGACTAACATTTATCATTGTACTAAAGCTACCTAAGGTCAGCTTGAATGCATAACATCAAACGTATGTTTTTAGAAACAGATGTATCTGGGTAAACGTGAACTGATTTGTTTTACCATGATCTGGCTTACCGTGTCAGAATTAAAATATCATAAAATCAACCACGTTGAATTAAGAAAAAAATGAAAAATCCTAAAAATTAATAAAAATATAAACATAATACCAGGAATGCATATTAAGGAAACAGTATTAAAATGAAAAAGTGATAGTTGGGGAAAAAAAACTTGTATTTTTGTTCCACTCATTTAAAATAATTAATTAAATAATGAATGCCAAGAAAACTGCTTGGCTTAGGGGAAAAAAAAGAAGCCATCTGCACGGCTAAACTTCCATTTCAATGATGATCATTTTAATGATCACTTTAACCATTAAACATTCTTGTTTCATGATGACTTACACCCTACAATGTACTTAAGTGGGAAGAAAAGCTAGCTCTCTGGCCCCTAGTTATACTTGGCAGCATGGGTAGAGTGAAGCCCCACAGACCTGCTATTTATTTTGAGATACTTTTCATTTGTATGCTTCATGTGATGGTAATACCATCAGCTGACGCACCTCTCATTATTTCATTGTGCCTAAACACAGATTCTGTCTCTTTAAAGGCCTGACAATATCATTAGTATACAGAAATGCCATGCATATCAGTCAGTTATAGGACAACCAAAAGGCACAAGCTATGCATATGCAAGAATTGAAAAGTAAAACCTACTACCTGATTCCATAGTTAAGAAATGGAACCTTGATTTACATACATATGTGTGTGCGTCTGTGTGTATATATCTACGTGTGTGTGACATCCTAAAATGACTACATATACAGTGTGATCTTGATGCGTATGCCATATTGCTGTTTATAAACAAATGAATTGTCTGGGTTTTTTTTTTCCCTTTTCAGGAAACGCATGTGAACACTGGACCAAAAATAAGTTTTTCACTGATTTCCATCTGCAAAAAAAGTTAAAAGTAGATGGGGGAAAACCTGACCGGGTGGGGTTCATTCGCAGCTGATCGTGAACTTCCTTCCAATAACGCCCAATGAATCTGTTTTGCTGAGGCCCTTTGGAAAACGGAGCAGCTTACATCCCCTAATTTCTTTCCCAAACACCTATTTAAACATACAATTTATGGGAATGTTTTATTACTGGTCATAATGGACTCATGTCTGTTATAGGAGTGCAGTAAAACCTTCTAGTTACCCTTGACTCATTTTTTTCGAATAGAAGAATGTATGCATGAAAGAACATCTAGCATACTCATCGCAGAACTTCAGGATCACAACAGTAACACTGCATTTTGCAAAACAGTGCAAAAAAACGAGTAAACCATTTAAGTATGGAACTTGTTCACCCTAGGTACCAACAGAGCTTTCTTTAAGGGTAATTAAAGGTGACTTCCTCTTGAGGTCTTGCATTGGCCGTCAATCAGCCCACCAGCCCAGGAAGGTTTCTTAAAGGATGTGAAAACTCTTTTAACACTCAACATTGGAACCCTTGTCTATGGCTTTGTCGTCTCTAGCCCCACATCTCTGAAAATGCTGCAGAGGACTTGTTAGCATTCAGATGGGCTTTCCTTGGCAATGGGACTATTTCTGGGAAAATAACAAAGCCTGAGGGAAATGCAATATAAATTAGGGAAAATTGGGAAGGAGTGGTGAGAGCTAGGTGGTTTAGCCTCATGGAACACTGAATAGGTCTGCAGCAACCTGCTAATTGCAAAACCCCACCAATTATTACCATTGAAGAGGGCGTTACTATTTGTGAGTTTATGTTTTGATGACTCCAAATAAATAAAGCATATGTAACAAAAGGTTATATAATATCTTGGAATCACTATCCTTCAGTAATTGGAAATAAAATTGACTTTCTTTTTGATGTGTTTCTCTTTTAGGTTCACCGTGATGGAGACTCTCCAATTCGGTCCTAAGACCACGGTTAAAAATAAAGCACTCAAAGAAATGTCTTTACCCACCTGTGGAGGTATCTCAGTGTTAAAATCCCAATTAGTCTGAGAGTTATCAGTGTCTGTGGAGGTGGGGGGAGCAGAAGTGAAAGCTTGTAATGATGAATTCTCCTGACATGAAACCTCTCCTCTCTCTTGGGATGAGACCGGTTCTTAAGAGTAGAGATAACCGTGCTATTTCAGGATCAGTGTGTGGGTGAGTAAATTTTCTGTGGGAAAAAAGTAATAAAATCCAAAGGACAGCCATAAATCTATCCAGATTACCATGGAGATGACATTTGGATTGTTCTTTAGAATGGTGTCAACATTATTTGCTACAGTTCACTATTCTAGATATTTTCATGTTCCCCTTCCTTTAGGTTAACCTGCTGAAACAGGATTATATAGTGTTGACTCTATTTTGGATTTGCTTTGGGATTTAGCAAGGGTTGTTAATTTAAAAAAAAAAGAAAGAAAACACAGTGTCAACAACATGCTGGGATATACTATTATTTATTTTGCAGTCACTTACTGTAAGTGCTGTCCTCATCTTTCGTGCCATCAATGGTTCCATCTGCCTGCAGCTGCAAGTGGTAACCTTGTCGGCTGTATAGTTTGGTAACTATACCCTTAAGCTGAGGCTCTGCAAGGAGAAGGATGGTTTGGATCAATTGATAAGTTGTACATATATAGTTGAAAAGACTCAGATTTCAGAACTCTAATTTTATTTAAAAATTTTAGTGGAAAAGGTCAGATGACACTTTTAAAGAGTCCCCTGAAAGAAAGAAAACAAACCAACAAACTCCAAGCTTCAGAACCAACCTCCGAACTGAAGAAACATTTGATTTCTACCTGGTAACACTGGTAAAGCCCTAAAGCTACTGACAGCAGAGACAGTTTCTGATAGCGTGTCCTTTGGCTTACAGAGTGGCACTCTATCTCACTGAGCATTCGAAATGGGTTGGCAAATGGCATATTCTGCCTTTTAACAACGTGCTACTTCTTATGTGGAAGGAAAAGGAGAAATACTAAGATGATTTAGAGTGGTTTACCAAGCAGGGACCAAAAACACACTAGCAATGATTTCCCTCAGAAATACCACAATTAGAATAAAGAACTCCCTCCATTCTAAGAAGGTTGAAAACGCATAAATAACCCGGAACCCCATCAAAGGACTTCTATTTAGAAAATTGAGCCGCGATACAAAAAAAGGGGGAGGGGAGAATAAAAGAACCATTATCATACCCTATCGTATTAATTATCCTTAGGGAAAATGGGTGCAAAGAGCAGGGGTTTTGTTGGTGGGGAGGAAAGAAAATTAGTTCATATTTATTTTCAAATTTCGTATCAAATATAATTATCCAAAATATTCTCAAAATGATTTTCAATAATGAATCACCATAGATTAATGAAGTGCCTCATTTATCAATAACAGCCATGTTATCCAAAATTTGCTTTTATTGAATACAGACACCTGCACTGAAATGATATTTACGTGATTATTCAGGCCACATAATCATGCTTTACCACAGCTTAAACCTGTTTAAAAACAAGCCTAATTTACAGCTAATGCCTTAAAAACTTCGAGCAAGCAGAAAATGTGTGTCTGCATTTCTATTCCAGGATGTGTAGAACACACAAACAGCGAAATAACAGATTGTTGAATAAGTCTGAAATTCTGTGATATTTATCTAGTAAAAGGAAGGAAACAGCTTAAAGGATACATTTGGTTGAGAATAGCCAAATAAGCTGCCTCTACGCCTGAAGGTCTACCTTGACGCAACCCAACACCTCTAGCTGTGTGAATTTCCCCTGGCACCGGAATACCGCGCTACTCTTCTCACTGAACAGGCTCAAAAGGACCCACGATCTGGCTCTGAGTTTAAACTCTCTTGAATCCTGCATTTTAGTAGCAAGTAACCACAGTTTGACTAGTCTCAACCAGATCACTAAGCTCTTTGCCACAGGTTCTAGGAATCCACCCCCTTCTCTCCAGCAAATATTTCAAAGCTGCACCACAAGTCTGTCCCGATAAGCTTAAAAGTGATCAAAGAAACAGAATGCCTAGATAGCGGAAGCCCACGGCCCTTGGGGGTGGAAGCTGGAGGGGAAGGGTCAGAGCTTCGGGGGTGAAGGCAAGGGAGGGATTCCCCGGGTTTCCTGGGGTGGGGGGTGGGCAGGGGTCTGCCCAGCTCCGCGCCTGCAATTACACGCCACTCACGCGATAGCCACGTCTGGGTCACGCCTGCCCAGAGCCCACGGGCTTGCACACATGTGGCCTGCCTGAAGCTGACTGCGCGCCCGCTGGGCAGGGTATGCCCCCAGGCTCTGCGCCTGTCCCACGGCAGTTGCAATGCAGCAAGCCTGTTACTGTTACGAAGGAGGCGAGAAAGCGATCGCTTCCCACGCACGCACACCAGCTAGGTGGCCACATCCGCACTAGATGGGCCGCCGACAAACTCACCTCCGCTTCCATCCACGCCCCCCAGCCCCCTCCACACCCGTAAAGTACGGGGGGGCGAAAAAGCCAGCCAAGAGCCCCTTCCAACCTGGTCTCCTTCTGCGCCTCTTCTTGGAGCCGAAGAGTTTGACCCGGGAAAAGACGTTTAACTTGTTCTTGTCGCAGCTGGTCTTGCCTTTGCTGGGGCTGCTGACACACTTGCAGGCGTTCGATTTCTCACGCTCCCGGGCTTGTCGCTTCTGCCGGATGAGCGAGCTGGCGATAGCCGCCGCCATGGCCACGACGCCCACCACCACCACTTCTTTCCGGGCCCCTCTCCGGGTTCGCCTCCTCCCCCCGCTCCTCCGCCGCTCGTCCGCTCGGTCTCGCGCCTCCGCCGCCTTCGTCTCCGGAGCCGGCGCTCGCCCGGGCTGCTCCGCGCTCGGGCTTCAGCCGAGGAGGGGGCTCAGCATGCCGGCCGAGCTCCTCCGGCGGTGGTCCGGATCCCGCGCGGGCTGCCGGCTGCCTGGGTCCGAGCCGACGCCACAGCCCCGGGCCGGGATCGCGGACGAGACTGCCAGGCGGAGGCAGAGCTGCGCGAGTGCGTGCGCTCGGCCCCTGCGCCCCGAGGACACTGTGCGAGTCCAAGTGGCTCGGGTCGGAGTTTGGCGGCACCCACCGCCCGGTGCCGCGCGGCGGGGGCCGGAGGAGGGAGGCAGGCGGAGGGAGGGAGCGCGGGCGGGAGAGAGGCCGGGAGCGCGGGCGGCAGCAGGGAGGGGGGGATGGAGGAAGCGCGCGGGGGAGCGCGCCCTCGCCCTGGCCCCTCCGAGCCTCCGACTAGTCCTTGCAACTTCTTGGCCTGCCGATCGGGAAAAGTTGGCCTGTGCCAGCTTTCCGACGGGGCTCAAACAGGTAATGGCCTTGCATCTTCGCTGCCGCCGCTGCCGCCGCTACCGCCGCTGCTGCTCTGGGCGCGGCACAGACTCAGTATAGGAATTCCGTCGCCGCAGGCACCCTCCGGAAGAGCGCGACGGCCTCCCGCGGCCCCCTCCCCCGGCGGCCCCTCCCTCCCGGAGCCCAGCCCGCTGGCTCCCTGCCGCGGGCCGCCCCCACCCGCCCCACCCCCCAAGTCCCCGGCGGGCCGCTCGGGCTAACACCTGTAGGGGCTCAATCTCCCAAACCCTTCTCCCCTCCTCTTCCCCGAAGGAGCTTAGGGAGGAAACCGTGATGGAGGAGGCACTGGGATGAGGCAGTTGGGTTGGAGGAGCCGGGGGTTGCTTGGCGATGGGGGCGGCGGAGTGGGATGTTCCGTTAGTGTGTGACTCTTAGCTGGCCAGGTTACGCCCGGGCTGGAGCCCCCGCCCCAGGCTCGGACTCACAACACCCACTCCCCTCCAAACACACACTCGCTGAGGTTTTTCGCATGGCGACACTTGTAGCCATTGAGGAAGGAGGCCGGGGCTCGCAGACTGCTTTAGCCCCCGCGGCCGCGGCAGCAGCAGTAGCAGCGGCGGCAGCAGCAGAAGGCACTGCAGAGCTGCGCCCGCACGCCACGCTGCCACCCGGTGCTTTTTGCTGACTTTTCATTTCAGGCCAATCTGTGCGGCCCGAACCCCGTTTTTCCTCTCCACAAAACAGAATGCGCCCCCTCATCATTCTGTTCGGCTTTGGGATCCAAACAAAGAGCTTGGGTGGTGTACCATAAGCAGTATCTGGGAAATGCAGGGCTGAGCCTCTTTATTTAAGCTCTGGCGCGTCTCCAATACCCTAACTTTCCCCACCCCCTCAAGCTCAGGCAGCCTGCCTCCCTTCAACTCAGGAATCAAGTCTGGCTTGTTGCTCACTTCGCTCAGTTCACAAGTTCTGTCCCTTCTCTGTTCTATATTTTAATCTGGAGAAGAAAGAAGGAATTTTGAGGTCAAATGTAACAAAAAGAATAGTCCGTCCACATCTCTCCCTTCAAACAGACATGATGGTTTTACTATGTTAACTTGATTTCTGATGCCAGAAAGGAAGCCCCCCAATAGTAAGTCTGCTCCAACGTGGAGCTACCACTATGCTGTTTACTGGACCTCCACCCCTTTGCAGATCTTTGCAGAGTTGATACAGATGCAAAACCAAATGCCTAGACTCTGGTCCTTTCCTGAGCTCTTTTGCCTGAACCTCAACTAAGAAACTGAAATCTTTCAGGCTCCTTAGCCCATCAGAGTTGAATCACTTGAACCTTCTGTAAATTTCATTGCTCCACCGGGGAGGCTGCTGCCACCTCCCTTCCACCTTTCCCCAACCTTGAAGTGTCTCTTGCCCTGTCAGAAGCACGATTATGTGTCTGCTAAAGTGGGCGGGGGTGAAAGTGCAGGGACCGAAATGGATAGATACAGGAGAATGATGCCGAATGGTCTGAAATCCCCTGCAGGTTAGTCTACTGCTCCTTTGTGCTTTGCACTTTCCCAAAAGAAAAGGAAGGACAAGGTAGGAGAGTTTTAGCACCTCAAGCCCATCGGAAGTATCTTCAGACCTGAATTCACAGGGGAAAAACCCTGGTCTGCTCCCACAGAACTCTGAACACCTTAAAAATTGGGACTGGGGCTTGGTCACCACTATATTCCCATCTCCTGGCACAGTTCCTGTCACATGCTTTATGCCCAATAAAAGTTTATTGAAAATAATTGACAAATGACTGATCGATACTGATTCTGAAGGGTAGGAAGATGTTCCCTGGCTCAGAGTGTATGTGATTTGAATTCCAAGTACCACGAAGGGAAATAATCTCACCAAAAGAGGGGTCAAAAGGAGCTCTGACCAGGACCAAATATCTGGGGTGTGGGACGGACAGTTATGAGATTCCTCCTCACTGGCCATGTTTTTACCTTCTGCTGAGTACCAACTCCAAGGGCCTTTTTTTTTTTTTTCTTTCTTTCCTCTTGCTTCTCTCTTGGGACCTTGAACCAAAGCAGGCATGACAAAGCTAAAGAAAGACAGAGTTCTGATTCAGGCAAGGGAGAGAACTTGGGAAGAATGAGGGAATGGTACTGAGAAAATGAGGAGGGCTTTCCCAGGCTCTTTCCTCCGCTTCTCCACCGGGAGAGCACTCATTGTTTGCTTGTCCAAATGCCATTCACAAGGTATTTTCAGGTGGGTATTTGAGGTAGACAGGCACGAAGAAGACTTCAGGAATATATAATGAAGAGGGGGGGAACGTCATTACAAAGTCACAAACACAAACATGTAAATACGCCAGCTCTGTCACTAACCCCTACCCACCACCTCAGGCTTTTTTTATTTTTTTAAATACATTAGAGAATTAAACTCTATGCCATGAGCATGGAACCACTGGGTCAAAGCTGATAACCAAATGATTCTATGGGTGTTTATAGATATCTTTCTTGCTCTAACGTCTCTTGAAAAATGAGAGGTATGGGGGAACCAGACTCTGTGTCCCATGTCCCTGTCAGCCCATAAAATGTACTTCTGCCTATTTATATCCCCCCTTTATTCTTTCAACTCCATGGACAGGAAAACGAATGACATGTGATGGGTGAGACTGGAGACAGGGGCAGCTAACTCTCTGTGGTGTGTCTGCCTACAGACCCCATGTGTTCTCCTGTCTCCTTCAGTGAGAGAACTCACAGAGGTCTATCACTGGAGAGGGATCATGGTGGGCAGGGGGTGGCGGGGAGGGACTGAATGAAAGCCATTTTGACTTTGGGTCCAAACTGTATTGTACAATCACGTTAACCACTAATGAAGCAGATATTTTCATCCTCTCCTAACTCTCGTGTGTATTTCTCAGGTGCTCTCAGAGAAGAGTGTGAATATAACTCTGAAACCCTCAAAGCAGATCTGTGCTAAAACCCCATTCATCTTTTTTATTTCTAAAAGATTTTTTTGATGTGGACAATTTTTTAAAGTCTTTATTGAATTTGTTACAATATTGCTTCTGTTTTATGGCCGCGAGGCATGTGGGATCCTAGCTCCCTGATCAGGGATTGAACCTGCACCCCCTGTATTGGAAGGCAAAGTCTTAACCACTGGACCACCAGGGAAGTCCCAAAACCCCATTCATCTTGGGAAGGCAATAATGAAAGAAAGACTCGCAGGCCACCCTAGAGAAGCATATTTTGCCTTTCCTTTCTGTCTTACTGCCACCTCAGGCCAGCAGCATGACATTTCAGTGGGAGGATGAATAAAGAACATTCCTTTGACACTTCCAAAGTGTCTTTTGCTCCTGTCTTGCTCTGTTGCTACCAGTTCCCCCTGCGCCCTTGTTAGGGAACTTCCTGGATCTCCTGCAGATCCAGAGTTTCAATTCTCCCTGCTTAACTCCAAGGCTCCCAACTCTTCTATGCTAGGTGGGCCTACTCGCTGCAGCTCCTCCCAGACCTTTGCTCCCCACTGCCCTAACCACCAAGCTCTCTCCTCCATCAGATTCAGGAAGAAAGCATCCTTGGCTCCTTTCTCCAAGTCAACTCACAAAGAGTTCTAGCCTGGGAGACAGGAGGCATACCTTTGAATCCTGTCTCTACCACTAACTGGCTGTGTGACCTTGGACATGTCGTATCTCCTGTTGGCGCTTCATCTTTCCCACCTTTATTTATTTTTAAAAAATATTTATTTATTGATTTGGCTGGGCCAGATCTTAGTTGCGGCATGTGGGATCTCTTAGTTGCAGCATGCAGGCTCTTAGTTGTGGCATGTGGGATCTTGTCCCTGACCAGGGATCGAACGCCCCCTGCATTGGGAGCATGGGGTCTTAACCACTGGCCCACCAGGGAAGTCCAAGCTTTCCCATCTTTAAAATCATCCTTGAGACTTGATGAATGGCTTTCAAATCATATCCTGCAGAGCCCTAAGAGTACACAGATGTAAGTTCCCTCACCCGTGTTTCAACCATAGCACTTCTTTCCTCTCTTTTATATATTGGGACTCATTGTGTGATTTCTTATGAAAAAGATAAAAATAAAAAGATTCCACTACTAAAAACAAAACATTTGAAGACCTCTGGATGAGATGTTCTGGAAAGTCTTTTGGGCCCTGGGAGCCTATGATTTTTCTGCCTGTTCCTCCTACCTCTTCACCTTGCCCTCCTCATACTTGCCCTCTGCCCTTTCTCTTCCCATCCCATCAGAATATAAACTCCACATGGGATCCCCAAGAAAAATACGAGTCTCTTCGGCTCCATTCTTCACGGCTTCACTTGAGAAGCAGGCTTTGGCATTCTTTTCAGGGAGAGTTATGTGAGTTATCAGAGGAGAGAATGCTGATTGTTGTCTGCCAATCTCTTTTGGCAGGCCTTGGCGGAGCTGGAAAGAAGCTGGGGGGACCTGCTCTCAAGAGGCATCTCCAGGAGAGAGGCAGAAACCCAAACAGATGTGACTGTGACGAGTAAAAACGAGAGAATTCAGACAGCCTAATCAGGAGCAGCCTCAGTACTTTCTGAGCAGGAAGGAACTGGCTGTCTTTCTGAAAAGATTTCAAACACCCTTCCTCCACGAAGTGAAGATAAACACACTCAGAGCCACTTGCCAGTTGGCTCTCCAACTTCACTGACAGTCCATCAAAACATCTCAGTGACCAGCTAGTTACCAGGTCAAGGACTGATGATGAGCTCAAAGGGAGGGAAGGGGGGCAGGTTCAAGTGCACCATGGTCAAGCAGCACTGGGATCCAGCTGGTAACTGAGTAGGGCAGCAGAGGGGGTATTGAAGAGACCGGGCAGCAAGTACCACCTTTTGTCGTCTATTTAATTATGTCCAAAAGCTGAGAGAAACGACTGGATAGAAATACAAATGAGGAGATTAGAGAAACGCCATTAGCAAAGGCTCCGGCCACTTAACTCCAACCAGGAAGAAAAATGAAATTTAAGGAAATCTCGTCAATGTCACACTGGAATTCTAGAGACAGAAAGAATGACTACTGTATTCTGTAACATAACCTGACAAATGTATTAGCTGGCAAAGAGTCTCTCCTAGTCAGATCATTTAGGGGTATTATGCTTCAGAAACAAAGATCTCCAGAATCAATTTTTTTAGCAATTGATTGGCTCTCTCCTGATTTGCATTCGGAATGAAAAGCCAGGGAACCCTAGGCTTGCACTGCTCTAGAATAGTGGGGTTGGTCTTCATTATGTCCCCTTTCTGAGATCATTCTCTAAATACTTAAGCTATAGAATGTACTGAAGCCACCTCTGGTTTATATTTAAATCAAATAAATAAATAAATAGATAGATAAATAAATAAATAAAATCAATTGGGAACACACTAATTAATTCTGATCCTTAAGAGGAAAAATCCTATAACCCATATGGAAATTTCATTGTGCAGTCATAATTCATGAACATTAAAACCATAAAGCACCCTGATGCTATTAACCGCATCTATGAATTCAGCTCCTTGCCATTTTAATTAGCCATAGCAGCTGCAGCATCAAGAGTTCAAGGTCCCCGATTACCTGCTTGGTCACTTTAATCAAGAAAACCTGGACAGGACATGGAAGCAACCTAAGTGTCCATCACTGGATGAATGGATAAAGAAGAAGTGGCACATATATACAATGGAATATTACTCAGCCATAAAAAGAAACGAAATTGAGTTATTTGTAGTGAGGTGGCTGGACCTAGAGTCTGTCATACAGAGTGAAGTAAGTCAGAAAGAGAAAAACAAATACCATATGCTAACACATATATATGGAATCTAAGAAAAAAAATGTCATGAAGAACCTAGGGGTAAGACGGGAATAAAGACACAGACCTACCAGAGAATGGACTTGAGGATATGGGGAGGGGGAAGGGTAAGCTGGGACGAAGTGAGAGAGTGGCATGGACATATATACACTACCAAGTGTAAAATAGATAGCTAGTGGGAAGCAGCCGCATAGCACAGGGAGATCGGCTGGGTGCTTTGTGACCACCTAGAGGGGTGGGATAGGGAGGGTGGGAGGGAGACGCAAGAGGGAGGAGCTATGGGGATATATGTATATGTATAGCTGATTCACTGTGTTATAAAGCAGAGACTAACACACCATTGTAAAGCAATTATACTCCAATAAAGATGTTTTAAAAAAAAAGAAAGAAAAAGAAAACCTGGAGAAAAATATCGGATTGCTGGGGTGGAAGTTTCTCCCTTGATCATTCGGAGAGGGGAAGGATCACAAGAAAATGAGCTTAAGCTTCAAGATGTGGGGATTGAAGTTTTGTACGAGGAAAACATTCTTTTCAGCAAGGGTTGTCAAATACCATAGCTGATTGCTGATTTTCCTATAGAAGCTTTTGTGACTACAACAGAAACCTTATCTACCTTGGTGGATATGTGGACTCAAGGCTCTCATTCTGTCATTAAAACTACACATTCACATACCCATGACCTGCAACCAAGAAGGGGTCACGAGGAAAAGAGTAGCAACACCATTACTGAGAAAGCGTAAGGTCCTGTCTGATGGGGCATGGAGATAACTAGTGCCTTTGCCTTTGGAAGATCATATTGGGTGAACTTGGAACATGTGGGTCAAGGCAGTCGCACCCATTTTCTAAAGTTTCTCTCGTTTAACGTGTGGGTAATACTTTGTACATACAATACATTTATTCTCTACTACATGGTTTGCCCCAGTGGTGACAGAGCATCCAGGGCCAGCAAAAGCACCAGCTTCTCTGAGATCAATTTAGTTTTATTCAATAATATTTGAAGATCTTGAAGGAACAGTTGTTATTTTATGAGGTGACTGGTGGCTAACAAACATAAATGAGGTGTTTCTATGATGAAACACTTCTGGCAGATGAGAAATGTGCAAAACTCAGAGGCAAAATATCTGTAACACTGGGTTCATTTCTTGCCCAGTGAACTAAGTAATCTAAATGAAAAGCTAGGGGGAAAAAAGAATGGAGGATTTGAGGCAGAAGCAGACAGTCATTTTTCTGGATCTAAGCTGTTTCAGGAAATAGGATTTCTGGAGGAAGGTGACCTAAACTCAAGATGTGTGGAAGGGAATGCAGTGTTTACAAATGATCTAATGTTCACTGTTACTCAGCATTAGGGGGGCAGGATTCACAAGCAGTATAAGGAACTCTGGATTGATTTCCTATTTGCCAATGGCACTGTTTCCATCAACTTCCTGTCAAGAGTTGCCATCTTTGAAAGGAGCAGAGAGGTATGGGAAACTACTTCAGTGCTCTTTCAGGATTAAGTCTTAACACATCTCTTTTCAGACAGCAGCCAGAATTTGGGCAGCAGAACCTGCCGAATTTGGAGAAAATGGTATCCTCCAGATTGTAAGGAGGGGTCAAAGGCCAGGTCAATGATCCCCCTGAGAACTGTGCAGATGCCCTAGAGGATTTTTAAACTCTCCACCCTGCTTTAGTTGTTGTTCATTTGTTTTTCCGTTTGGGTTTTGTGTTTTTGTTGTTGTTTTTGCCCAAACTGGGGTTTCAAATGGTGATAACACTCGATAAATACTGTGGTTATAATTGGATAAGCAACTTAAACCTTACAACACCTGTAAGGTAGGTGTTGTCATTATTGCCATTTTATAGAAGAGGAGAAGGCAGTCTAGAGAGACTAAGCGATATATCTATGGTTTCCTGGCCTGTACGTAGGTGGCAGTGCCCATATTTAAACTAAAGATCCTCAGCCAATACAATGTTATGTGTACAAGGCCAGCCCTTTTTCTTCTTGGCACCGGGTTTGGAATTTGGGTCGCTAAACAGTGGTGCTCGGATATGGCTATCTCTTGGCTTGGTTAACAGAAAAAGATGGAATATGGCATGCTTTTCAACTCAGCTATGCTTTTTTCTTTTTTTTTTTTTAAAGAAAATTTCACTACCTTTCTCACTAAAATTCAATGATTATAAATCACTGCTTAATGCTACTCTGGGTTTCTCAGTCCAGGGAGTAAGTACTTTGACACCAGGGCCTGGTCTGACTCAGGTAATCTGGGGTTTGGGGATGCTATGAGACCCAAAAGACATTCCCCGGACTCTTTCTTCACCCCTACTTAGTGGAGACAAGAAGTTAAAGCTACTCCCAATTCTCTCAGTTCTTTTCATACAGGGAAAACTGGCTTTCCACACTGTAAGCATTTTTGTGCCATCTGCTTCCAGCTACAGGAAGCTTGAGTTCAGCCAAAAGAGAGAAAAATATTACACACAATGTATTCACTTCCATGCTCTGACGCCCGTGACTATTCTTTTGCAATCGGGTTTCTCCAGTATCCATTCTAACGAATTTGCTCTAACTTTTCCCTTCTGACAAACAGCTAAAAGTATCATCAACAGATTGAAACTATTTACTAACTTCTCCTGTAACCACTGAAGACCTCAAGCAATTTGAGAAGCTGATTTCATAACAGGGGCCTTGATGCTCAATTAACAACCTCACTTTAGAGAAGGGATCTGAGGCAAGAGAAGTTAAATGAATTTGTCCTGGGCCAAATTGTTCATTCATTCATTTAAAATCGACTGAGAACCATTTGCCATGTACCAAGCTACACCCTGAAGGGGTGCGAAGGTACCTTGAAAGACGCAAAGGTACGAATAGCTACAATGGGTTTATCGAGCACTAACTATATCCCTGGCACTCTTCTAAGTCCCTTACCCTTATTGACTCACTTAATACTTAACAACCACCTTATGGGCTTATCCCCATTCTACAGATGAAGAAGCTGAGGCAAAAAGAGGTTAATGAGTTCATTCAGGTAAGAAGTAGAGGATTCAAATCCATGCATTCTGACTTACATCCCGTGTTCTTAAAACTGCTCTACTGCCTCTCCAGTGACTGTCCCTGGCCTCAAGTGGAGGAGAAAGAGAAGTAAATAAAATGACTAAAACCAAATGTGATGAAGCACAGTAAGAGTGGTACCAATGTCCAAAGTGCTGGGAGCATGCAAAAGGAGGCACAGCTAACTGTGGGCAGAAGTTGTCAGCTTCAGAAAACACACACACACACACACACACACACACACACACACACACACACACACAAAACCATCCCACTAAAGATGGATTTTGGAGGATGAGAAAGAGCTAGGAAGTCGGGGAATGAAACCGGGTAAAGCCAGACTTCAAACCTGGGTTAAACTGACTCCTGGTGCTGAGTTCTTACCAGGCTATGTTACTTCACCTCAGGTGAGAGGATTTACACAATCTTGGATTATGACGCCCCTACACTTTGAATCACTTGGCAACAAGTTGATCCCCTATTGTAACCATTCTCCAGGAGTGTACTTTTCTGTGAAATATTGATTACAGGTATGGTCGTGAAGCATTCTGGGGATTGTGCTAGGTGGAGGCTCTGATGCACGTTTGTGAGTTGTTTATTTCTTGCTTGTAAACCAACTGTCTTCCCTTCCCCACTCACTGATCGTGTTCCGCACAATATTGTCAATGGTGATGTTCAAGTGTACAGTAGTTTATCGATTTACAACTGCCATCAGCAGAGGGTTTAGTAGAAGTAATCCTTTTGGAAAGATGCCAATCAAAATGAAAATTAAATTGGCATGTATGCCACAGTGAGTCATGCATTCTCCTCCTGCAATAACTGGGGTGAGCTTAACAACCAGAGATTTGCGTGTGGGCAGTTATTAAATAATTTTATGATGATGATGATAAAACTTTAAGCTAACAAATGAAAGATTATGGGGAGGGCTTCCCTGGTGGCGCAGTGGTTGAGAGTCTGCCTGCCGATGCACGGGACACAGGTTCGTGACCCGGTCTGGGAAGATCCCACATGCCGCGGAGCGGCTGGGCCCATGAGCCATGGCTGCTGAGCCTGCGCGTCCGGAGCCTGTGCTCCGCAACGGGAGAGGCCGCAACAGTGAGAGGCCCACGTACCGCAAAAAAAAAAAAAAAAAAAAAAAAAAAAAAAAAAAAGATTATGGGGGGGGAAATGACTGTCCAAGCCACGTAATCCTAGTAATTCCTCTATGTAGATTTCAGTATTCCTATTGGAGAGGGACAAGTAGGATTTGGTTAGTGTTTGAATATATTTAAAACAAATGAAAAAATCTTCCTACTTACTCATTCCTCTTTCCTGCCGCTAAAATACCAGTGCCTACTTTCTCTATCAGAATATTGGTATCCTTTGGTCTGAAAAAAATATACTTAAACAGAATTGTTAAGGGAAACAACAGTGCCCTATTTCATTATAAGAAGAACCAAGACAACATGCTGTATGTACGTGTGTGTGTGTGTGTGTGTGTGTGTGTACACTCCGTGTAGGCTTCAGGCAATGCTGTAAAGCCAGCACCTCAGCCCAGATGCCCACCGCCCTTATGAGGCCCCAGCTCTTGCAGATAAGACTTTAGCATCCAGGTTGTCCTAATTCTTCTCCTTCATTAATATTGTCCTTCCCCATATCCCATCCCTGGGTCGGTGCTTTCCAATAAGACAGCTCCTCTCATCGGTGCTGGGTTAATGATTACTAATAATGTCCTCATGACCCCTGCCCCCTGCCAGTGGCTCATTCTAACAGAATTTATGGAGGCAATATTATATTGTACTACAAAAGAGCGCCTCTAGTGGTGATATTAAAATGACAGAACAGCCTGCCAAAGTAGCTTCGAGGGAACTAACAGCTTTGGAGAATCCCTCAGTTTAAAGGTCCCCTGCAGGGCTTCCCTGGTGGTGCAGTGGTTAAGAATCCGCCTGCCAATGCAGGGGACACGGGTTCGAGAGTTCATCCGCGAAGATTCCACATGCCTAGGAGCAACTAAGCCCGTGCGCCACAACTACTGAGGCTGCCTGCACTCTGGAGCCCGCGCGCTGCAACTACTGAAGCCTGCGCGCCTAGAGCCTGTGCTCCGCAGCAAGAGAAGCCCGCGCACCACAACGAAGAGTAGCCCCTGCTCGCCGCAACTAGAGAGAGCCTGCGCGCAGCAACAAATACCCCACATCTTTACCAACAATACCCACTTCCCTTCTTCATATTCACCACTCACTCTAATTTTATCATATATTATGTGTGTGTCTGTGTGTATATATTCCTGGCGATTCCTCCCTATAGATTTCAATATCCCTTTTAGAGAGGGACAACTAGTATTTGGTTGACCTTTGAATATATTTAAAACATCAAAAATATTCCTACTCACTGCATTCCTCTTCTTATGCTCCTTCAATCGTTCAATTGTTTTGCTTCAATTCTGGAAATTTAGCCATCAACTCTTCATCTACTGCTTCCCCTTAGGTCTCTATTCTTCTTCTGAAGCTTCTATTAGGTGTATGTGAGACGTCATTCTCTCCTCCATTCTTTCTTCTCTTTCCTAGTCCCATCTCTTTAACTTTGTAGAATCGGGGTGCTTCACCGATTCCCTCTCTAGTTGGATTTAGTCTATTGCTTGATTTTGTTTTTATTCCACTGATGCACACACAAATACTGTATTATACATAATATAACTCACATATAGCATATTAAAAATTATATATGTATATACATACATGCATGTGTATACATACATACATACACATATATACTTTTTATAATGTCTGTTTCATCTTTTCTAATATGTCTGCTATTTTTTTCACAGCATGCTGTTTATACCTTATGGTTTCCTATTCCTTCCTTTATCCTATGGAACATTTTGAAGATGCTTATGTTAAAGTCTCTTTCATATTGCCTTATTACACAACTTTTCTGGAATATAGATCACCCTGTTTATTGTCACTTCTGACTACCCCTGCGGTGTCTTATTTCCCTTCTTGCTCTGTAAATTTGACTGTGGGCTCACCTTCAGCCGGAGAGTTCTTTTCTGTAGAAGTCCTATGTGAACCCTGCATGGCAGACTTATCCATCTCTACGATTCTGTGTTCTTTCTCTGCCAGTCTGCCAGTACTCTCTGAGTTTCACTGGATCAAAGTCCATTTTTAAATTTTAATTTCCCAGCTTTTTAGTATCAATTAAGACGTGGGGCTTTGATTTCTTACATTCTAGGCCCAGAATGCACACTCTACCCATATTCTGCATCCCCAGGCCTTGAGTCCTGATTTATCATGAGCTGGACAGGACTTCTGGCTCCTAGCTTTATGCAGGAAGCTCGAGGCTCTGCATCAGGGCTGTGGCTTCACCTTAAGCCCCAAGATATATATCCAAGTCTAGTACTCTTGATGGCCATGTAGCTTTAACGGTTGCACTTTGCTTTGGCTTTGAATTGCTGCCTTGTTTCTGTCACCTGGAAAGTTTTCTTTTTAGATTTTGAATTTTCTTTCATACTGTCAAAGACATGCTTCTGTTTTATCCACTCTTTCTATGTTTTTATGGAAGGATAGGGGCTTCTGCAAGACCTTAGTTCAACATATTGACTAGAAGTCCTGATTCAAACTTCATTTCTACCATAACACTAAAATTGCTTATACTAAGATCATCAATAACCTTCTTATTGTTACTTGCAATGACTGCTTCTCAGTCATTACTTTACACAACCCTTCGGCAGCATTGGATGCCATTGACCATTCTCTTCTTGACATTCTTCCATAGGCTTCTCGAGGCTCTGTTCTCCTGGTTTTCCTCCTACCTATATTTCACTACTCCTTCTCAGTCTCCTTCTCCTGTTACTGACCATTTGAGTTCCTTAGGATTCTGTCTTAAGCTGTGTAATTTCTCCCTCATTCTCCTCTTTGTAGGTATTTACTCTTCATTCGTCCACTCAACGAGTGTTCTTGGAGTACTTACTATGTGCCGGGCTGAGTTGTAGGTATACAGCAGTGAACAAGGCAGATGGGATCGGGCTCACATGGACATGAGAGTCCCATGAAGAGCCAAAGAGCGAACTCTTAAACATAAATAAGTAGTTATAAATTGTGATTGCTGCCGTAAAACGAAAGAACAGAATGCTAGTCGAGAGTAATACCAAAGAAACTAATTGAGATTGGAAAGTCAGGGAAGGACTCTAAAAGGAGATGACACCTAGCTGACTCTTGATATATGATAGGAACCCAGTCTCACGAATAGGGTAGGAAATAACTACCTTTTCTACTGTAACAACTTCAGAAATATCCATCATTTTTGATGGAGTTCAGGACATCATGCCCCTAAATATGGCACATTGAAAATGTTAAGCTGAAGGAGTCTGAGAAAACAGCAAAAGCAGGAAAGTCACTCTCACCTTCCATCCTCCCTTCTCCCCAGACACACATCATAAAACCCTCATGTGATGGGCTTCCCTGGTGGCGCAGTGGTTGAGAGTCCGCCTGCCGACGCAGGGGACACGGGTTCGTGCCCCGGTCCGGGAAGATCCCACATGCCGCGGAGCGGCTGGGCCCGTGAGCCATGGCCGCTGAGCCTGCGCGTCCGGAGCCTGTGCTCCGCAGCGGGAGAGGTCGCAACAGCGAGAGGTCCGCGTACCGCTAAAAAAAAAAAAAACCCTCATGTGAGAAGTGCCCTTCTCGTACCCAGGGGAAAGGAGCATCATTATCTCCAAAGGCCTTGCTGAGTTTCCCCCAGTTTACTACACTTACCTCATACTCCTTGGCCTATTATATTTCTACATGACTGCCCATTCTTCATCAAAACTAGCATAAAAATACTCAGGTCTAATTGTTCCTTCTGGTCTGCATTTCCTTATGAAGACTCTTATGTCACGTTAACCTGACGCTAAGTAATTTTGTATGCTTTTCTCTTGTTAATTTGTCTTTGTGTGCTGTTCAGACCCAGCCAGGGTTGAGGCTGGGTCTGAAACCCAAAAGGGTTGAGGAAACCTTTGTCCTCCCCTACACTTTCATCAGCTCAGATAGCTCCTCTGAGCTCTACACATGGATAGTTCTACCCGAATGCCATTCAGGACCTCGAACTAAACAAATCTGAAATTGAACTCATCTCCCCAAACTGTTTCCTCCTCTCTTCTTCCACGTGGCTATTACATGTGTTTCTCGTAGCCTATTCCTTTCTGGATTCATCCACCATCTCAATCAAGCCAGGAACTTAGGTATGATCCTGTGTCCTTTGCTTTCCCACCTCACTTCCAAGGAGTAACCAAGTACTGCAGGTTCTGTATTCTTACTGTCTTCTGTAAATCCCTATTGTTAAGACTTTCACCTATTCCAGTTTTATTTCTCGCCTGAATTTCACCATGGCCTCCTCTCTGCTCACTGCTCCAACGTTAACAGACAAATCTGATCATGCATGCCCTGTTAACAACTCTCGGCGGCTCTCCACTGACAAGCCTTCCATTATGAGGCCCCAGACTTCCTTGGCACCCTTCCTTTCTCAGCCGCATTGTATTTCAGCCATACCAAAGGACTTCCCTTCCCCAAGACACCCCTTCCAGCCCTTCAGCCACTCCAAGTGCTACAGCTTTGAAAATTCTCTTCCCTCTCACTAGCAAATGCTTTACGATTTATTTCAGGCGTGATGTCCCCTGGGAAACCTTCCTCAACAATCCCCCTGTAAAGACAGTTTCTTCTTCTCTGCTCCATAGCTATTATGGCATTTACAGTGTTCATTTTCCGTCGACTTGTCTGTCATGCCCACCAAACAGTGAGCTCCCACGGCAGGGACTGAGCCCTCATTTCTGGATGCCCACAGCTACAAAGAGTAGGGACTCAATAACATGACTGTTTCTTGGCTAAATGAATTAGCTAACTGTCCCTTTCTCTGTTTATAAAGGAGGCATCTGGAAAACTGAAATGCAGGAAGGGTCTATTTTGATAAGAGTAGGTTCACCTACAAATGCATGTTAGAAGGTAGCCATGTTTTCACATAGACAGAAGAACTATATAGTTCAGGCATCCAACTATAAGCCGGGAATGACTGGATCCTTGTGAAAGGGAAAGAAGTTAAATCACGTTGGTAACTAGGTTGGCCCATATTTCATATTAAAATAATTCTTCAGAAGTATACAACACGTTAAGGTCTGACAGAGCCCTTTTACAACCATTGTCTGATTTGATATGCTTGAGAACTGGTGACAAAGCCAGAGGAGATTTCAATTGGCTCCATTTTACAGACCAGAAAACTGTTTCTCACCAAGAGGTCACGGTTTGCCTACCATCACACACCTAATTTATTGATTGATCAGTTGAGGCCCTGCCCCATTCCAAGGAGGCAGTGTAGTTGCTTACAAAAAGGTATCCAGGGAAATAGAGGGCAGCGGAGTGAAGAAAGAAGTCAAAGGGTAGCAGAGGCCAGCAGGCTTTCAAACCTCAGGTTTCTGAGTCCTAGGCTCCTTCCCTTTCAGCTCCATTAGGCTGTGACTCCAAAAGGGTTTCAACCACTGGGCAGTGATCGGCAGGAGTTCTGTTTGCATTTAAAAAAAAAAAAAAAAGAAAAGAAAAGAAAAAAGGAGCAACGATTTTGACCTCACAAAGCAAGTAGCCCGGTATCTGTTAGAATAATCTCCCCTCAAATGTAAGCACTGACAGTTAAATCCAAACTTGAATTACTGTAACTATCCTGCTTGGACTAGAAACCTAATCAACCAACAGAGAGAGGCATGGTGAAATGAGCTGAGACCACAAAGAAAACTGGCCCACGAGGGTACAGGGGCTTGGGTTTGGTTTTCAGAGAGAGAGAGAGAGAGAGAGAGAGAGAGAGAGAGGGAGAGAGGGAGAGAGAGAGGGAGAGATTTATATATAATTAATAAATATATTTAATACATATACATATTAAATATATATATTAAAATTAATTAGATCAAGAGGTGACTCGGTTTCTGAGGTAAATGAATTCAATTCTGATCACATCCCATTTTACAGTCATCCGCCTGCTCCTAGATTTTGATGAGAGTTTAAACAATGATGTGGCTTTAGTTGGATCCCATGCCTCAACCAGAATCACAGTTACCATTTTCCTAAGTGTTTTATTGAAATTGAAAATGATAATACCTATAAAACCTCTCCAGGGCTGACATTTCCAAGTCTTTTTCAGCACAAACAAAATTAGAAAATGGAAAATATAACCTTTCTCGCCCTGTATTTTCTTCACAGTGTATAAAATTGAAAGGTAGTCTCTATTCCAGAATCACGACCAACCAGCAGGAATAATAATAATGATGAGGAGTGATAACAGAAGCTAGCATGTTTTGGAGCTTTTACTCTGGACCAGGCTCTGTTCTAAACCCTTTACGCGTGTTGGCTTACTCAACGATCACAGCAACCCTATGAGGTAGGAACGATTATTATCCCCATGTTACAAAAGAGAACAATGAGGTACAATGAGGTTAAAGTTTTGGCTAAGCTAGTGACTGCTGGAACTGGGTTCCTAACCCAGACAATCCTGCTACACTCAGATGTGCAAATAATCTTTTTTTCTTTAATTTTTCTTTTCTTTTCTTTTGATTCTTTTCTCTTTTTTAAAAAATTTATTTATTTATTTTTGTCTGTGTTGGGTCCTCGTTGCGGTGCACGGGCTTCTCATTGTGGTGGCTTCTCTTGTTGCAGAGCACGGGCTCTAGGCGCACAGGCTTCAGTAGTTGTGGCACGCGGGCTCAGTAGTTGTGGCTCGCCGGCTAGTTGCTCTGAGGCATGTGGGATCTTCCCGGACCAGGGCTCGAACCCGTGTCCCCTGCATCGGCAGGCGGATTCTTAACCACTGCGCCACCAGGGAAGCCCCAAATAATCTTAATTTATAGTTGTTTGGTCAAACAGATGGATTACAGATTTCATGGGTCACTTCTGACTTTTTCTACTCCTTGTTGCTGTTTTCTGTTTATATCATTGTCAATTATCATTCCAGTAGTAGAGGCTCAGGGAAGTAAAAACCTATAGGAAGTTGTATGAATTTCTTCAAGAAGTGGAAATATGTTTCAGGGTTTTCTGTGGGTTTTTTTTCCGCCTTGATGCCCGTTGCAGTGATTTCTATCATACTTCGCAGCTTTGAAATCACTTTTTCCCCTGTACACAGCTAACCCTGGTGTTGCCATGGAGACTGAGATCAATGCCACAAGAGGGGCCCTCATCTGCATATTTTGTTGATTAGCAGGGGTATTTGCTAATCCCTTCCAAATTCTCCCATCCACTACCATGACTAATCTCACACGTTGGCAATATATGGGATTCAAGAATGGTAGGAACTGATCCTCTCAGGTTATTTAACACTTGAGTTCTGTTCAGTAACAGCTTAATTAAACCTCGAGGGAAAAAAAGTCAACAGAAAAATAAAAGTAAGTCTTTAAGGAAGTTTGTTAATACGAAGGGAAAGTCAGAATTCACCGCTGTGAGGAAGAGCGAAGAATACAATAATATAAGACAACATAAATGGTACTTTTCATCCTGAGTATTCAGGAGTTGCTCATCCTGACCAAGTCTCCTGTATTAAGAGTCTTCTCTGTGCCTGGCAATGCGCCAGGTGCTGTCATATCTGTTACTTCATTTCATTTTCACAATAATCCAATGAGGCCCAGAGCAGCTGAGTCACATGCCCCAATTCAGACACCCACCAAGTGATACTATCTTAACGAAGCTGGACCACCCAAGTGTCTGACTCCCTCCACGCCCCTGGAGTGAGTGGGACTGGAGATGGGGCTTACTTGCCATCCAATAACTTGATTCTCTAGAAGATAGCAATAGGGTCAATGAAGAGAAACTACAAGGAAACAGATCAGGGCTCACTTTGACAATGCCATTTCTAACAATAGGGGCTGTCCAAAAATGGATAGAACGGATTCTCTCGGGAGGTAATCAGTGCCCTGTCATTGGAAGTGTTCAGATAGGGGCTGCGGGGTTCACACAGGCCTGGTAAACTCTTATCAGATGTTGTAGAGAGGATTCTAGCATTTAGTGAACGATTGAATCAAATCATTATGGATCCCACTGTCAAAGCCCAACACAAAAAGACCACCAGAGAAGCCCGCTGGTCATAAAAACATGCTGGGCATGAGAAAGGCACCCCCTGAGTAGTGGCTCAAAAGGGAGAGTTAGTGGAGAATACTTCGAGCATTCTAGAGGCTGGGATTGATCATAAGGTGGTTTTAAAGCAGAATTTTGTTAAGCTCAGTCCTTTCAAATCCAGATCAGAATTTGTAAATTAGGTGAGTTGCTGGAATAGTTAGTGGTCTTATCTTTGAATCACAGGAGTAAATGTGGATTTACTGTTAGAACAGTCCAAGCTAAAAAACAATAAGACACAAAGAAGCTGTCACAGACCAGAAGAGATGAAGATGTGACGATTAAATGAGATATGGTACCCTGGATGGGACTCTGGAAGGGAACAAGGGTATTAGTGGAGAAACTGGTGAAATCTGAATAAAATCTGGGGTTTATTTGATAGTAATGTACCAGTGTTGGTTTCTTAGTTTTCATAGATGTACCATAGTAATTTAAGATGTTAACATTAGGGAAAATTGGATGAAGGGTAAGTGGGAACTCTCTGTATCATCTTTGCAACTTTTCTGTAAATCTAAAATTATTCAAAAAATTTTAAGTTTATGAAGAAGCAGTTTGAGTTTCATTTGTCTTGTTCATCATGGCTTGCTTCAATTGATCTAGTTTTTGAGTCATAGATCAATATGTTTTACAAGTTGTGGTCTGTTTTGTTTCTCACCTTGATTTGGAAAACATTTCACGGGCCTTCTAGTCTGAATAGAGTTTCTATGTAACCTGAACTATGGGGAAATAAGTAATCGGATTTGATGGGGATGGAAAAGATGTGTCTAAAATGAGACCTATTTTTTCACTTTTTTTTTCCAATTTTATAATTTCCTGAGTTAAGGGGACCATCTTGAGTACACAAATGATGCTGTACCAACAGGGCAGCGAGAAGAAAGCCGCTGAGTTTGTAGGGAAAGGCACGCACGCCCTCCATCACTGCTAATAGAAAAGCACTAAGCAAAGACTAGTGAAGCCCATGATATGGTTATTTACCAGGGGATACAGCTCGCCGAATCTAACACCCAGAGCACGAGAAGTTGACACAGGCCTAGGACAGCTCCTTTCTGTCTCATTGAATCAGAAACTGCACTCTTGTTCTTCCTAAGCTGTACTGGGAGATTTCTCAGCTAGCAAGCACCAGACGTTACGCATTTCAAGTTTTTCCCTCTTCAGAGGAGCCGGCTGCAGATGGTGTTTGTGACTGCAGCAGAGGAAATGCCACTGAAGGCAAAGAGTATTGATAATATAATAGCTTCTTTCCTAACTAAGGACATTTGTTTTGGCATGCATTTCCACTGACATTTCCTTTTACGTGCCCGGGAAGCTTGAAGTTCCTTTTCTCCTCCCTGCAAAAATATTGACATTATTGGTAATGGACAAAGCATGACTTAGCATTTGCAAAAGCAAGGACTAGGCGTTGTATTGAGGCAACTTTTGTTACGGGTTTGCACATGATAATTAGAAATAGTATTCAGTTGTGTCCAAGGTCAACTGTCATTTCCACTTTTCGAACTACAGGCTTGATGGAATGATGGAAAGAAGAATCCTGGGCCTGAGTCTCAGTTCTCTTCATAACTTGTCTTGAGACTTTTGGAAAACTGTCTGTACTCTGTCTAGATGTTTCCTCATCTAGAAAATAAGAGGCCTATGTACACAAAACCTCTTTGAATTTAATTAACCCACCACTAATCAGAAAAACAATGGTCATGGGAGTTTATCACATAGCCATAGAATTATTTGTCCATCATATTCACTTGCTTCATCAAATTGAAAAAGACATGAAGCACAGGAAGCCTGAAGCCCCAGGGCAGGTTCTCCACTTAATACAGAAGATAGTGGGCCATATGGCAAAGTGGTTAAGAGCACAAACTCTGCCACTAGAAAACTTAGGTGTGATTTTTGAGTCCATACCACGGGAGCTGTGTGACCTTAGAACACCAATTAATCTCTCTGTTCCTCAGTTTCTTCAGCTGTAAGATGAAAATAACTACAGTACCTATCTCCTAGGGTAATTGTGAGAGCGAAATGGATTAATATTGGTAAAGAGCTTAGCATGTATTTGGCATATAGTATATACACAATAAATTGTACTTGCTGCTTCTGTTATTCTTCTTGTTGACACGTCTTATTAAAGTCAATTTTATCTGCACAGATATCTTGACAAAAACAGCCAGAACCTTCCATCTAGTACAGACCAACAGAAATGACTAATATTCAGTTGAGACCTCCAATGGGATCCCATCTCCTGAGCCCGCCCTGGTCTGAACTGTCTGGAATGGAAGAGAATAATAGCAAATACTTACATCGTACCTACTGTATGGGCCAGACACTGGTCCATTGCATGTATTAATTAATTTTATCCTACTGAAGAGGTGGGTACTATTATTCTCCATAATTTGGGGGATGATAAAACTGAGGTATGAGGAGGTAAAGCAACTTGCCTAAGTGGCAGCTAGTATATATCAGAGGCAGGATTTGGACCCTAACCGTCTGGTTCCAGAGTCCCTGCTTTTTTTTTTTTTTTTTGCGGTACGCGGGCCTCTCACTGCTGTGGCCTCTCCCGTTGCGGAGCACAGGCTCCGGACGCGCAGGCTCAGCGGCCATGGCTCACGGGCCCAGCCGCTCCGCGGCATGTGGGATCCTCCCGGACCGGGGCACGAACCCGTGTCCCCTGCATCGGCAGGCGGACTCTCAACCACTGTGCCACCAGGGAAGCCCCAGTCCCTGCTTTTAACCCTATGCTTTGCTGCCATAATAATAGCTCATATCTATTAAGTGCCCACTGAGTGCTACACTCATTACAAACCTTATCTCTAACCCTTACGGTAACCCTGCAAGGAAGGTATTATGCTTACCTCAGTTTTTAACAGACATGGAAAGTGATGCTGAGAAAGCCTAAGTAACTTGCCCAACACCACAGAGCGACGGAGGGCTAGAGGCTGTCTCTTTAACCCGTGTTCTGCCCACTCTACTGCATTGTCTCTTAGCAAGAATGAAATTCCTGTTTTTTAGCTTAGTTTTTTTTTTTCTTCTCTTAAACTCAGAGTCTTTCTAGTGGGAGATGAAGGTAAATTTTGCTCAGTGACAAATTTCTGGAGGGGCTGGATAACTGCAACACCAACGTTCCCTCTGGGAAATCTGCATAGCGGGCCCATTATTGAGGGTCAGGAAGCAGTAGCCTTGGGTGAAGGCCCCCTGCTGCTGGCCCAGGTCCCACAGGCACTGAGGAGATCTGTAGATCTCTCCAACAAGAAGATTTTCTCTTCTATAAAGGGAAAGCGTTGCTGAAGCACATAAAGAAAGCTTTCATATGAAATTCAAATTTGCTCAACCTTCCTGAGAATGAATCTTAAGGGAACAAAATAACATTCTGACTAAAGCCCATAATCACATCACTTTTTACATGATGAAATACAATGAGATGCCTGGAAGAAATCACCGTGGAACAAATTCACCCGACTTAATTCTATGGGAGAACCGTTCTTCTAGATGTACTCTGGAAGTACACAGGCTATCAAAGAAGCCAACACATTTTTGTGATCTACTAGGAAAACATATCTAGTAAAATGTGAGACAGAGCCAATGATTAATATTCCTTGTCCTTAGATGCTTGGAACCATGGCCTACAAAGAATGCTCCAAAAGGCATTACAGTGAACAACAAAGGGCTGGAAAAATGTATCAGCTCTGCAGTGTTTATGCTTTTCCCACTGGACATTACTTTTATATAGCTCCTTATTTCAATTTTGTGTAAAAAAAGTCTCCCAAGTTCAAGAGGGTCACAACACTCAATATGAAAAAGAAGACAGACTGAAAAACTTATATTTTAAATAGAACAGTGAGTGACTTTCACTCACCCAGTATTTTAATATTATATTATCTTTTCCAAAGCTGCAGTTAGCAAAAACTGAAGAAAAATGTGTGAATTCATACTGCTGAGGAACCTTATAAGCAGTAAAATATGAACACATTTATATTAAATAAAAGCCTTTTATGAATCATAATTCATCATGCAATAGCTTATTTGCTTATACTCTAAGCTGATACATTTTTTGTAGCTTTCCTGTTTTGGCTCTGTGGATTATAACTCCAGGATATGCAAAGTTTCAGAGGGAAGTCACTCTCTTATCTAGCATTTAAATACGGGTAGACAAGAGATAACATTTTTCCCTTCTCTCGTTGCCAATGAGCCATAGCCCCTTGACCCTACAGAGAGCACTCGTGGAAATTTACCATGAACAAACTCTGACCTCCAAATTGGAGAATGGGTTTAACCAGGCCATATGCATAATTATCGCATAGTCAAGCACGCACAGAATTTTGGAATATTATGTGGTTGGTGGATTTTTACGAACATTATGTTGGGTGCTCTTACTTCTGCAACAATGGTACTCAAGCACAGATCTAAGATATCATGGTAAACAAAACTCAGAAAGTAGGAATTAGAACTCTTCTCATACTCTAGGCTTTACAATGAGTAGGAGACAGTGGTCATCTGCCACTGGAGGAGGGGCAGGAAAGCCGAGGGAGGCATCACCCGCTCCTCAATCCTAGGTGCATAGCGTGGGGAGGGCGGGAATAACCCGGAGAAACCCCACAGGCGCTAAGGACCTGGAGTACACCGAGTACCAGCCAGTGGCCCTCTACTGCTGTGATGGGCAAGAGAATAAAGAGAGAACACCCCCATCTGTCAGGGTTCCAGTTTAGAGCCTGCTAAAGCCCGGGGTTGAGGAAGGAGAACAGAAACAAAGGATCCAGGTACACAGATTGAAAGCCCTGCTAAAGAGAAAGCTGTAATCCTGCTCTTAAGTACGGTGAAGCCTATTGTGAACTGAATAGAACTAAAGCAACAACAAAATTCAGCTCCAGATCAATCTCACAGTGGACTGACCCCAAACCAAATACTAATGGCCTAATAGAAGAAAGGTATTCCCAGTTTGGGACACTGATATAATTTACCTCAGTTTCTGTTCTTTCACATATAGTAACTTGTATTCAAACGGAAATTACATAAACAAACAAAACAAAAGACTTCCAAAAAAGGAAGAAAATAGGAAACTTTCTCAAGAAATAGACTATAGAACCAATCCCAGAGATGGCCTAGATGAAGGAATTATCAAACAGGGACTTTAAAGTAACCATGATAAATATTTTAAAAGATCTAGTGGAAAAGGTGAGTAACATGCATGAATGGAGATAGAATTTCAGCACTGAGATGGAAACTATGAATAGAGAAAGATGGAAAAGCTGGAAGTGAAATGTAGACTCTCAGAGATGATGAATTTGTTTTAAGGCGTTATCAGTTGACTGGCTATAGCACAGAATGAAATTTGTGACTTGGATGCATGTGAATATGAAGTATCTAAAAAGAAACAGAAAGAAAGAAAACAGTAAAAAAAAAAAAAAAAAAAAAAGGAACGGAGCATCTGATATCTGTGGCACAATAGCAAACCAGCTGACATACGAGTAATGAGAGTCCCTGGAGGAGAAGAAAGAGAGAAATGAGCAGAAGGAATATATGAGGGGATAACTGCCAACAATTTTTCAAAATTTATGGAAAGACAACATCTTGACTATCCAAGAAGCTCAGAGAATACTAATCAGGATTAATACAACAAACAAAACCAGCTAGGCATATCAGAGTCAAACTACTAAAGACACTAAGATAAAGAGACAATCTTGAAAGCATCCAGAAAAAACAGAAATACTACATACTGGGCAACAATGATAAGAATAACATATAACATCTCATCAGAAATGAGGAGACAGAATACAGTGGAATACCATCTCAGCCCCTCGTTGAAAGAAAAATAAAGCCTGTCAAACCTGAATTACATATCCAGCAAAAAATAGTTTTCAAAGATGAAGGTGAAAGAAAGAAATTTGCAGGAAAGAAGAAGCTGAAAGAATTTTTATGCAGCAGAAATACACTATAAGGAATACTCAAAATAAGCTCTTTATACTGAAGCAAAATTATACCACCTAGAAATCTAATTCTGTAGGAAGAAATGAAAAATGCCAGAAGGAGTAAATATGTTGGTAAATATAAAGAATCATTATTTTAAAAAATAGCATGTACATGTTTACATGTGTGTGTGTAGAAATCACATCAAAGACTATTGACTGTTTATAGTAAAATAATAATAACATAACAAGGAGGGGTTATAGCACATATAGAATAAAACATATGAGAAAATGATCATAAAGGCAGTGAGTGGGATAATTAGAAGAATAATTCTGCAAATTTCTTACATTCTATGTGACGTAATAGAATATACATTGAAAGTAGCAGAGATAAAGATGCATACCGTAATCTTGTGAAACTGCTAAAAATAATACAAAGAATGTAATATAAAAATATCTGATTCACTTCAAAAAGGCTGGAAAAAAGGAACAGGGGGATGCAGAGAGATTGGACAAACAGAAATCAAGCACCCAAATGGAAGATTTAAATCCGAACATATTAATAATTATGATATGAATGGTCTAAGAGCCCTAAATAAAAGGCAGAATTTGGGGACTGGAAGAAAAGAAATGACTCAGTTACATGCTACTTACAAAACACACTTTAAACGTAAAGACACAAAGAGGATGAACGTCAAAGGATGGAAAATATGTATTTTGCAAACACTGAGCCTAACGTTGATGGTGTGGTAGGTAGGCTTCGTGGAAATGAATACCACCAGAGATAAAGAAGGAAATTTAATAATTATACAATGGTCAATTTATCAAGAATATAAATTCCTATATGTGCTTGCACCTAACAGAGGTATTACATATATGAAGCAAAATTTGATAGCAATGAAAGAAAATACGGATAAGTTCACGATCATGGTTTGGGGTTTCAATACTCATCTCCAAGGCACTGACTGATAGAACATGTAGACCAAAAATTCAGAGTATAGAACTGAACAACACTATCGGTCAATTTGACCTGATATAAATTTGTAGAACACTGCACTAACCAATAGCAGGAAGCACATCCTTCTCAAGGCCACCAAGTAGACTATGAGCTCGGCCCTTCTAAATACTTTAAATAAATGTCTAAAGATTAAAATCGAACAGAATATGTTGTCTGATTGCAACAATATTAAGTTTAAAATCAACATCAAGAAAGTATACTAGTCCCTCCACCCCAATTTGGAAATCAAATATCACATATTTAAATAAGCCATGGGTAAAAGAAAAATCTAAAAAGGAAGTTAGAAAATACTTTGAACTGAATGATAATTAAACACAATATATCAAAAAATGAAATGAGTCTGAAGCAGCCCTTGTAGGGAAACGTATAGCTGCTTTAAATGCCTTTACTCAAAAAGAAGAAAGTTGTAAAATAAATGAGTTATATTTCCACCTTAAGAAGCCAGAAAATGAAGAACTAAATCCCAAATGAATAAGGAGGAAGGACATAATAAAAATGAGGCTTTCATCAGCGACACAGAAAACAGATAATCACCAAAGCCAAAAGTTGATTCTTTGAAAACATTAATAAAAATTTAAACCACTAGCAATACAGATGAAGAAAAAGAAAAAAAATACAAACTATGAATATAATAAATGGAAATGAGGACATCGCTAGAGATGCTGCAGACATTAAAAGGATAATGAGAGGCTGTTGTGGACAACTCAATAATATGACAGAAAACACACTGAAAAATAGGCCAAACCCTTGA